>NW_004443988.1:12202227-12273714 GCF_000243295.1 Trichechus manatus latirostris
CAAATTGTAAGGATGAGTTTTTTTAATTCATTCTTAAGTCTAGTTAGTCATAAAGACATTGATGACTCTGCTTCCAGCAGTAAAGAGGTCACTGCTAGTCCATGGAGCAAGGTGGTGATACAAATATGCAAAATATCACCACTGGTAGATCAGGTATTGGTGAAAGGTGAGGCTCAGGGTGAACACGTGTGATGTCTTTCTACAGCTTTGTCAGAATGAGAGGTATAAGGAAGCTGGTTGGTTTGTCCTACATTCGCTAGACAAACTGATGAAGGAAAGAGATGCACTCAGGGCTTCAGAGTAAAGGCTTAAGTGCCGTGTACATGACCTCAAGGCTTCCACATGTGCTTTGAAAGAAAGCCTTATTTCTTGTAGTAACAGAGCCGAAATTGCTGAAAACCAAACCCGGAGTCTTATTGTAAGAGTGGCTGAATTACAACGCCAGCTCAATTGCAAACCTCGAGTGGTGTCTGAAGTTAAAGTAAGGGCATTGATTGGGAAGAGATGGGATCCTGAGGCTTGGGATGGGTACATATGGGCAGATAATCAGGAAGCAGGGGACACTGAGCCTGTAAATTCCGTTGAATCACTCCTGCCAGCAGAACCAGTTCCATCTGAAGAGATTACTTCATGAAACCACCCTGCCCAGAAAAACCATTAGCCCCTCTGAGGAGATTAGCCCTAGCCCAGCTGCTTCTAAAGAGCACTTCCCTGAGTCATTGCCTGGAGCATCGCCTGAGGCAGATGCTTTACAAGATGATGCTGAATGTTCTCAAAACAATTCCACACTACCAAGTCTGGCTTCTAGACCTATAACTAGGCTTAAGTCCCAGCAAGCCCCAAAACGTGAAGTACAAAGTGTGACCCAGGAGGAGGTATGCTACACTCCAAAGGAACTACTTGAGTTTTCTAATATGTACAAACAGAAACCTGGGAAATATGTGTGGGAATGGCTATTAAGGGTGTGGGATAATGGTGCAAGGAACAAAGATGGATCAGTCTGAGTTTATTGATATGCATCCACTGAGCACAGACTGTTACTTCAATGTTTCAGCTAGAGAAGTTAGGAAAGGATCTAATAATTTATTTGGTTGGGTTGCTGAAGCATGGATTATGAGGTGGCCGACACTAAATCAAGTTGAAGTACCAGACTTGCCTTGGTATACGGTAGAAGAAGGTATCCAAAGGCTTAGGGAAATTGGCATGCTAGAGTGGATTTATCAAGTTAGACCCACAGACCCACACATGGAGTGTCCAGAGGACACACCTTTTACCAAAACTGTGAGGAACAAATTTATGAAGGGAGCTCCAGCATCCTTGAAGACTCCTGTGATTGCTATTTTATGTAAGTCAGATTTGACAGTGGGAACTGCCCTAACTGAATTAAGACACCCAACTACAATGGGGCTGATTGGACCCTGTGGTAGTAGGGTCCAAGTGGCTGTATTCAGTCGACAAAGACATGGTGGGTGTGGTTACAGTAATGGACAGAGGAGTCAAAGCAGTAATCAGAATAGTCTGACTCATGGACTTACGGCATTGGCTACTTAGTCACGGTGTCCCTAGGAGTGAAATAGATAGGAAATCTACTAAATATTTACTTGAGCTATACAAACAGACGAATTCTAGGTCAGGTGAACAGCAGTCTAACTGGAATCGCCGGAATAGAGTCACAGTCCCTCAATCAGTTCCCGGGTTTGAGCGAGTTTAAAGACCCACAACCCCTTGAATGAAGGGGAGGCCGGGTCCCCTTGAGGAAGGACGCCAGTACACTGCCAGAAATTTTTACTGTTAATCTTTCTCCCAGCCTTCCCTGAAGGGACCTACGGCCTTTTACGAGAGTGACTATTCATTGGGGAAAAGGAAATAATCAGACTTTCAGGGATTACTGGATACTGGCTCTGAGCTGACACTAATTCCAGGAGACCCAAACTGTCACTGTGGCCCACCAGTCAGAGTGGGGCCTATGGAAGTCAGGTTATTAATGGAGTCTTGGCTCATGTCCATCTCACAGTAGGTCGACTGGATCCCCGAACGCATCCTGTAGTGATTTCCCCAGTTGCAGAATGCATAATTGGAATAGATATACTTAGCAACTGGCAGATCCCCCACATTGGTTCCCTGATGAATAGAGTAAGGGCTATTATGGTAGGAAAAGCCAAGTGGAAGCCATTAGAACTGCCCCTACCTAGGAAAATAGTAAACCAAAACCAATACCGCATTTCTGGAGGGATTGCAGAGATTACTGCCACCATCAAGGACTTGAAGGATGCAGGTGTGATGATTCCTGCCACATCCCCATTCAACTCACCTGTTTGGCCTGTGCAAAAAACAGATGGATCTTGGAGAATGACAGTAGATTATCGAAAACTTAACCAGGTGGTGACTCCAATTGCAGCTGCTGTTCCAGATGTAATTTCACTGCTTGAGCAAATTAATACATCTCCTTGTACCTGGTATGCAGCTATTGATCTGGCTAATGCCTTTTTCTCCATACCTGTTTCAAAGGACCACCAGAAGCAGTTTGCCTTCAGCTGGCAAGGCCAACAATACACCTTCACTTGCCTACCTCAGGGCTACATTAACTCTCCAGCCCTATGTCATAATTTAGTCCACAGGGACCTTGATCGCCTTTCCCTTCCACAGGACATCACACTGGTCCATTACATTGATGACATTATGCTGATTGGACCTAGTAAGGAAGAAGTGTCAATGACTCTGGACTTCTTGGTAAAACATTGTGCTAGAGGGTGGGAGATTAATCCCACAAAAATTCAGCCACCTTCCACTTCAGTGAAATTTCTGGCGGTCTAGTGGTATGGGGCATGTCAAGACATTCCTCCTAAAATGAAGGATAAGTTATTGCATCTTGCTGCTCCCACAACTAAAAAGGAAGCACAACGCCTAGTGGGCCTCTTTGGATTTTGGAGGCAACATATTCCTCATTTGGGTGTGCTACTCCGGCCTATTTATCAAGTGACTCAAAAAGCTGCTAGTTTTGAGTGGGGATCAGAACAAGAGAAGGCTCTGCAACAGGTTCAGGCTGCTGTGCAAGCCGCTCTGCCACTTGGACCATGTGATCCAGCTGATCTAATGGTGCTTGAAGTGTCAATGGCAGATAGAGATGCTCTTTGGAGTCTTTGGCAGGCCCCTATTGGTCAATCACAGTGCAGACCCTTCGGATTTTGGAGCAAAGCTCTGCCATCCTCTGCAGATAACTACTCTCCTTTTGAGAAACAACTTTTGGCTTGTTAATGGGCCTTAGTAGAGACTGAACGCTTAACCTTGGGACACCAAGTCACCATGAGGCCTGAGCTGCCCATCATGAACTGGGTGTTGTCTGACCCACAGAACCATAAAGTTGGACGTGCACAGCAGCACTCCATCATTAAATGGAAGTGGTATATTCAAGATCGGGCCCGAGCAGGACCCGAAGGCACAAGTAAGTTGCATGAGGAAGTGGCCCAAATGCCCATGGTCTCCACTCCTGTCAAATTACCTTCCATCTCCCTGTCTGCACCTATGGCTTCATGGGGAGTTCCTTATGATCAGTTGACTGAGGAAGAGTAAACTCATTCCTGGTTTACAGATGGTTCTGTGCGATATGCAGCCGCCACTCAAAAGTAGACTGTTGGCAGCACTATAGTCCCTTTCTGGGACCTCTCTGAAGGACAGTGGTGAAGGGAAATCCTCTCAGTGGGCAGAACTTCAAGCAGTGCACCTAGTTGTTCACTTTGCTTGGAAGGAGAAATGGCCAGACGTGCGATTATATACTGATTCATGGGCTGTGGCCAATGGTTTGGCTGGATGGTCAGGTACTTGGAAGTAACATGATTGGAAAATTGGACACAAGGATTTATGGGGAAGAGGCATGTGGATAGACCTTTTCGAATGGGCTAAAGAAGTGAAGATATTTGTGTCTCATGTGAATGCTTACCAAATGGTGACCTCAGCAGAGGATGATTTTAACAATCAAGTGGATAGGATGAAGCGTTCTATGGAAACCAGTCATCCTCTTTCCCCAACTTTTCCTGTCATTGCTCAATGGGCTCATGAACAAAGTGGCCATGGTGGCAGGGATGCAGGTTATGCATGGGCCCAGCAGCATGGACTTCCACTCACCAAGGCTGACATGGCCACAGCCTCTGCTGAGTGCCTAATCTGCCAGCAGCAGAGACCAACACTGAGTCCCCAATACGGCACCATCCCTCGAGGTGATCAGCCAGCAACCCTGTGGCAAGTTGATTACATTGGACCACTTCCGGCATGGAAAGGGCAGTGTTTTGTCCTTACTGGAATAGACACTTACTCTGAATATGTATTTGCCTTCCCTGCATGCAATGCTTCTGCCAAAACTACCATCCGTGGACTTACAGAATGCCTTATCCACCGTCATGGTATCCCACACAGCATAGCCTCAGATCAAGGAACTCATTTCACAGCAAATGAAGTGCAACAGTGGGCCCATGCTCATAGAATTCACTGGTCTTACCATGTTCCCCATCATCCTGAAGCAGCTGGCTTGATAGAACGATGGAATGGCCTTCTAAAGACACAATTATGGTGCCAGCTAGGTGGCAGTACCTTGCAGGGTTGGGGCAGTGTTCTCCAGGAGGTTGTATGTGCTTTAAACTAGCGTCCAATATATGCTGCTGTTTCTCCCATAGCCAGGATTCATGGGTCCAAGAATCAAGGGGTGGAAATGGGAGTGGCACCACTCACTATTACCCCTAGTGACCCACTGGCAAGATTTTTGCTTCCTGTCCCCTCGACCTTGTGCTCTGCAGGCCTAGAGGTCTTAGTTCCAAAGGGAAGAATGCTCACACCTGGAGACACATCACTGATTCCATTGAACTGGAAGTTAAGAATGCCACCCAGCTACTTTGGGCTCCTCATGCCTCTGGATCAACAGGCAAAGAAAGGAATTACTGTATTGGCTGGTGTGATTGATCCTGACTATCAAGGGGAAATTGGACTGATATTACATAATGGAGTAAAGAAGAGTATATCTGGAATACAGAAGATTCCTTGGGGCGTCTCTTGGTACTACCATGCCCTGTGATTAAAGTCAATGGAAAACTACAGCAACCTAATTCTGACATGACTGCTAATGGCCCACACTGTTCAGGGATGAAGGTTTGGGTCACCCCACCAGGCAAAGAACCACGACCAGCCGAGGTGCTTGCTGAGGGCAAAGGGAATACAGAATGGGTGGTGGAAGAAGGTAGTTCTAAATACTAGTTACGGCCACGTGACCAGTTGCAGAAATGGGGACTGTAATTGTTATGAGTATTTCTACTTTGTGTGCATCAAAATATTTTTTGTTTACTTCACTTATAAAATATAAGCTGTAAATGGGGCTAGTGCATTTTCAATTGGTCACATTTTCGATTGGTCACGTGTTAGTTGTATCATGTTAGGCACAAGTATGACTTTCTAATTGTCTTTATTCAGAGGTTATATATGGTTTAAGGAGATGTGTACATGTGCCAAGTTGACGGGGTGGACTGTGATGGTTAAGATTGTGTGTCAGCTTGGCTGGGCCATGATTCTCCATGTATTAATGTAATCACTCCCATGTTTGAATATACTGTGAGTAGCCAGTCAGATGAAAGGAAGTCTCTTTGGGGGTGTGGCCCGCATCTGTATAGAAGCAGACGTTCCGGGTTTTTGCTCTCGCTGGATCCTGCGGCTGCTTCCTGTCGTCTCATCTCCCGTTCTTGGGACTTGAGCTGTCAGCTTATCTGCCGAACCTGGGATTCGTCGATCTGCACAGCCTGTGAGCGGGAGCCCCGCTCCTGACCTGCCGATCTTGGGCTTGCCAGCTTCTGCAGCTGTGTGACTTGGGAGAGGCCTCTACCCTGATCCACAGACTTGGGATGTTCTAGCCTCTACAATCACGTGAGCTGTTTCCTTGATATAATCTCTCTATATATATATATTTATATACTTTATTGGTTTTGCTTCTCTAGAGATCCCAGCCTAAGACAGATGGACACAGGAAACCCGGGCCATAAAGGGGGAGTGTGCTGTCACATTATAGGGATTACAACTAGTTTCACATAACAATATGTATATAAATTTTTGTATGAGAAATTTACTTGAGCTGTAAACTTCCACCTAAACCACAATTTGAAAAAAAAAAAAAGTAGAAGAAGAAGAGAAAATAAGGTTACTTAATTGTTGGGTAGTTTATGGAGGATTCTAGGCCCAAAGGTGGGGCACAGCCTAATGCACTTTAGCAGCTGCCTCCAGACTATTGTGGCTCCCTATGCAGAGCCAGGGCCAAGGAAACTACGGAACTGCTGTCCACCACCAGTGACATTCACCTTCTACTCTCCAGTTGTCTTGCTACTGAAGACAAAAAGAACTTGACCCCGCTAATACCCATCCCCAGCCAAACTTCTCCTCTCAAAGGAGAAAATGGCAGAGAACTTTCTCTTTTATGTGAAAAATCACATACACAGTAAAGATGGTAGGAAGAGTAGTAACATCAGACTTTGCTTTAGGACCTGTTTTTACAATTTTAAGCCACATTCTTATCACCATAATTTTTTTAGGTTTACAAGATTAGAATTTAGACAGTCTGCTATAGTTTAGATATCTACCACAAAGTGGTAGGGTCTGGCTTGTTGTTTGGTGGACTAATTAATTAATTAAGCTTGCTCGGGAGTGATTAACTGAAAACAAACTTACATAAGATCCAATCATTTATACCTTCTATAAAACTATAGTAGAACTCTTAATCAGAGTATGCGCCCGATGTGCTTAAAGGATGAAAATAATGTAATGCAAGATTAAAAGAAACTTGAAGAAACAAACAGCAGGGTCTTCCATCTGCATAAAACTGACTTCATTAGTAAGTTACTGTAGACTTCCTTTTCAAACTGGCTGACATACACTTTTTTCTCCTAATGGAGTTAGCCTTTATTTATTTATATATTTTTCTGATTTCTGTATCTTATACCCAGTGATCTTTGGTGAATACCTGGAATTTGCTAGGCAATTGATGTATATTTTTTGCAGCCCCCCGATTAAGCATTATTCCCATATTGCAGATGAGGACCATGAGGCCCAGGGAGTATAAGTAACTTGTGGAAGGTCACAGGTAAGTCGCTGTACCTGAATTCAAAACCAGGTCAGTCTGATTCCGTACGCGGTTTTTAGAAGGTAGAGTAGCATAATGGAGACGCTTTGGAGTCAGAAAGAACTGACTGCTAATTAATCTTCAACAAGTGAGTTAACTTCTCTGTGCCTCAGTTTCTACAACTGTAAAATAGGGATAATATCTCAAGGATTGTTATGACATTCATAGATGTATCCCAAATGCCTACAGCTGTGTCTGGCACATTGCGTAGGTACTCAAGAGATACTTGTTGAATGAATGATAAGGAGCCCTGGTGGCACAATAGTTAAGAGCTCGACTGCTAACCAAAATGTGAAAGGTCAGCGGTTTCAACCCATTTAACTGCTCTACATAAGAAAGATGTGGCAGTCAGCTTTGTAAAGATTGTTGTTGTTAGGTGCCATCCGGTCGGTTCCAACTCGTAGCAACCCTATGCACAACAGAAGGAAACACTGCCCAGTCCTGCGCCATCCTCACAATCGTTGCTATGTTTGAGCCGATTGTTGCAGCCACTGTGTCAATCCGTCTTGTCGAGGGTCTTTTTTTTCACTGTCTTCTTTACCAAGCATGATGTCCTTCTTCAGGGAGTGGTCCCACCTGATAACATGTCCAAAGTATGTGAGACGAAGTCTCGCCATCCTCCCTTCTAAGGAGCATTCTGGCTGTACATCTTCCAAGACAGACTTGTTCATTCTTCTGGCAGTCCATGATAGATTCAATATTCTTCACCAGTACCATAATTCAAAGGCATCAATTCCTCTTTGGTCTTCCTTACTCATGTGAGATGATTGAAAATATCGTGTCTTCAGTCATGTAAAGATTACAGCCTTGGAAACCCTATGGCACAGTTCTACTCTGTCCTGTAGGGTCCCTATGTATCGGAATCAACTCCACGGCAACAGGTTTGTTTTGTTGTTGTTAACTGTTGTTTTGGGGTTTTTTTTTTTTTTTTTTTGAGTGAACAGTGCCCCGGTTATAGTAGGCACACATTAAACAGTATTGCACTAGTGCATCATTAGCCCTCCTCATTCTTGACATCAGAGCATAGAGACCATAATAATGTGCTGTCTCTTGTCTACTTCAGAGACCAGCAAATTATACATGTGCTGACATTTCTAATATTTTAATCCATTACTGATTCATGTCCAGGGGTGTTGGCATATCTAAACAAATCTGTTGAGCCCATTAATAAGATAAATTTTATTTTGTTACTCTTCTTGTTTTTCAACTGATTTTTAATGTCTTCTCTCTTAACATCATCTTAGCATGTCTTTTTTAAAAAAAAAAAAATTAGAATAAATAAAAATAGGAAGAATTTTTGAAAGAATAGGCAAAATAAGTCTGTGTCATAAATAACACAACACTCAGATGCACAAGGTTTAAGTGGCAGCTATGCTTAACAGGTCCTGAGAATAAAAACAGTTGTGAATTCATATCCTTACTCTTTTCCCTTAGTGGAAGTGTTGTTTTATTCATCGCTCTCTGGTTTTGATTTGTAATTTATACAATGAAATCACTGGAATTGAGGAGAGACATGGCACGTGAGTGCAGCTGCCGGGTTGCCCTGCCTGTAAAATTAGCACCTCTGCCCTTTTTCCCTATTATACACTAATGATGTAACAGTTTGCATTTCTAAAGAAAATAGACCATGAGTTTAATACTGATGCTTGACACAATTTTTTAATTGAACACAAATTTTTATCAAGCAAATCTATTGCTATCTTTGGTATGTCTGGGAAAGAATCAGCAAGAATTGCATTTTATACCACAAGTAAATATGCAGGAAAAAAAAGTCATTAAATAAGTCGGAGAGTAGATTATAAAATAACTCACTAAGACATAACACAGAAAGTGTAATCTATGTGTACTGGCAATAGTAGGTAGTTGTATTTAGAATTTCATTTCCTTTCTATCTGTTATCTTAAATATTCCTGCTCTCTTTTTTTCCCTTAATTAGGTTCATATAGTGTAAGTATTTTATTCATCTTGTCAAATAATTAGTTTTTACATTTATTCTTTCTCCTATTTTTCAGTTTTGTTTTATTAATGACTGCTTTTTATCTTTAGTAATTTTATTTTCCTGTTTCCTTTTGGATTCTTTTTTTTTTTTAATTCCTAACATCCAAGATGGAAACCCTGGTGGTGCAGTGGTTAAGAGCTATGGCTGCTACCCAAAAGGGCAGCAGTTCAAATCCAGGCACTCCTTGGAAACTCTATGAGGCAGTTCTACTCTGTCCTATAGGGTCGCTATGAGTCGGAATCTACTTGACGGCAACAGATTTGGTTGTTTTTTTTTTAAAATCCAAGATGAGTGGTTTCTCTGTTTTTCATTTTTCCTCTTTAATAATGAAGCATTTAGGATCATAAATTTTTCTCTTGAATACAGCCTTCACTATGTCTCATAGATTCTTTTTTCTCATTCCTTTTTAGATAGTTGCTAATTTTCCTTTCGATTTCATCTCTTATCCAAGGATTATCTAGAAGTGTTTGTTATTTATTTCTATTTGCGTTAAATTTTAATGAGAAAATGTGGCTTGTAAAAATTTTAATTTTTATAATAATGTGTTTAGGTTTTTCTGCCACCAAGTAAATAATAAGATTTGGGGGTGTAGGCATAAACCAGTTGGCTGTGGAGTAGATTCCAACTCATGGTGACCCCATGTGTGTCAGAGGTGAATTGTGCTCCATAGAGTTTTCAGTAGCAGATTTTTGGAAAGTAGTTGCTGAAAAGATATTCAGTAAAGTTGAGCCATTCCTAATAAAAACTCTAAGAAAAGTAAGAATAGAAGTTAACTACTTAAATATAATACTGTTTTACCAAAACTTCAGAAATTCAGGCTGGATTCAGAAGAGGATGTGGAATGAGGGATGTCATTGGTGATGTCAGATCGATCCTCACTGAAAGCAGAGAATACCAGAAAGATGTTTACCTGTGTTTTATTGACTATGCAAAGGCATTTGGCTGTGTGAATCATAACAATTTATGGATAACATTGCAAAGAATGAGAATTCCAGAACACTTAATTGTGCTCATGAAGAACCTATACATAGATCAAAAGGCAGTCGTTTGAACAGAGCAAGGGGATACTGCGTGGTTTAAAGTTAGGAAAGATGTGCATTGGGGTTGTATCCTTTCACCATACTCATTCAATCTGTATGCTGAGCAAATAATCTGAGAAGCTGGACTATACGAAGAAGAACGGGGCATCAGGATTGGAGGAAGGCTCATTAACAACCTGTGATATGCAGATGACACAGCCTTGCTTGCTGAAAGTGAAGAGGACTTGAAGCACTAACTGATCAAGTTCAAAGACTACAGCCTTCAGTATGGATTACACCTCAACACAAGATAAAAATCTGCACAACTGGACCAATAAGCAACATGATGATAAACAGAGAAAAAATTGAAATTGTCAAGGATTTCATTTTACTCAGATCCACAATCAACGCCCATGGAATCAGCAGTCAGGAAATCAAACGATGCGTTGCATTAGGCAAATCTGCCGCAAAAGACCTCTTTAAAGTGTTAAAAATAAAAAATGTCACTTTAAGGCCTAAGGTGCACCTGACCCAAGCCATGATGTTTTCAGTTGCCTCCTATGCATGTGAAAGCTGGGCAATGAATAAAGAAGACCAGAAAAGAATCGGAGCCTTTGAATTTATGGTGTTGTTGAAGAGTATTGAATATACCATGACTTCCAGAAGAACAAACAAATCTGTCTTGGAAGAAGAACAGCCAGAATGTTCCTTAGAAGCAAGGATGGCAGGACTTGGTCTTACATACTTTGGACATGTTGTCAGGATGGACCAGTCCCTGGAAAAGGATATCACGCTTGATAAAGTAGAGGGTCAGAGAAGGAGAGGAAGACCCTCAGCAAGATGGATTGACACAGTGGCTGCAACAATGGGTTCAAGCATAGCACCGATTGTGAGGATGGTGCAGGACTGGGCAGCGTTTCATTCTGTTGCTCACAAGGGCACTATAAGTCAGAATCAACTCAACAGCACCTGACAACAACAACATTAAATACAACCTCATATGCTAAAGCACTAAAAATCAAATTTCAACGAAATTCAAGACCTATCATTTTTTGTTATTAATTGCTAATGATAGCAATAAGAAAAGAACTACCCTAAAGATTGTAAAATTAAGAATAAAACTGTTTTGCTGCTAATCAAATCTAGAAAGTCAAAGGGAATGTTGTAAAAAATCAACTAGAATTAATAAGAAAATTTGCTAACGTGGATACGTGTAAGGTAAAGATACAACAAACAATAGATTTTCTCTATTCTAGCAGTGAATGCCTAAAAACAAATAGGAACACATAGTCCATTCACAATAGTGACAAAAATTATGGAATTATCTAGAAATAATATTTACAAGAAAGCCATAGAAGCTATGTGAAGAAAACTATAAAATCTTACTGGAAGACAAAAATTAAGATTTGAACAAATGGAAAGACATCTTTTTCTTGGATGAGAAGACAATATAAAAATGTCTGTTCTTCCAAAATTTTAATATAAATATCATGGTCATGCAATTTCAGGATGTGTTTGGAGGGAGGGATGCTCGTTTTGGAATTGAATTAAATGTTCTTAGAGTTTATATTGCAAAACAGTTGCCAGAACAAGCCATGTATAGTATGAAAAAGAACATAGAGGCAGACTTGTTCTATCAGATATTAAGTCTCTAAGGAAATCAGTATGGTCTTGGAGCAGGAATAAACACAGATCAGTGTTGCAGAAGGAGGAGGGAGAGTACCTATCTATATATTTGAGAATCTAATATATGACCAAGCTGGTATTTCAATTAGCGGAGAAAAGAGTTTATTTAATAAAGGATGCTAGAAGACTAATTGCATATTTGAAAGAAAGTCAAGCTGAATTATAAAGCTAAATGGGAAAAATACTTTTTATCTTACAAGAAAATATAAAATACACATACAATCTAGGGGCAAAGGAGATAATAGGAATTCAAAATCTACAACATAAAGATAAATGAATTTGAACACACACGCATACACACATGTAGGAAAACGTGCCGTAAATAAAGGCAATAGAGCCTATAGGAAATAGGCAAAGGAGGTGAAGCTACAGTCATAGAGGAGCAAATCCAACGAAATAAACACTCTAGTGGTCAGATGATAAAATTAGCAGAAAACATTTACAATGTATATGATAGAAGGTAAATACCTTTATTAAGAACTTTTACAAACCGAAAAGAGGAAGACAACTGAATTTTCAAAATAGGCAAAGGATATTAACATATGTATATATCCAATAAACTTGTTTTATCTAATCAAAGACATTTTTTTTTTTAAATGATACTTTGGCAACTTTCTAAAAATTACAATTCTAAGCATTAGTAAAAGTGTAAAAAAGCAAGCATTGTCATACATTTCTTATTTGAGCAAAAATTGACCTTTCTGGGGCTCAGGGAGCAAAACCCTAACAGGTATATATATTTTGATCCAGCAATTTGACTTAGACTGTATTTATCCTGGAAAATCGTTGTCATTAGCTACAGTGATATTGATTAAAATGTTTATATGGAAACAACATAAATATCTGAAAACAGAAGATTTTTTAAAATTTTTATATCTGTGCAAATGAAATATGCATCATCTATAAGATGGTCTTAGAAAATCTTTAATAGCATAGAAAGATGTATGAAAAACCAAGTTATATAAAATACGTATAGTATTATCCCATTTTTAAATTTTGTTGTAATATATATAACAAAATTTGACAATTTAACCATTTTTAAGTGTACACTTCATTGGCATTAATTATATTCACCATGCTGTGCAACCATCACCACTATCCATTTCCAAAGGTTTTCATCATCTCAAACAGAAACTCAGCACTCCTTAAACAGTAACTCCCCATTTCCTTCTCCCCTGGCCCCTGATAAGCACTAACAAATTCTTATCTCTATGCATTTGCCTATTCTAGACATTTCATGTAAGTGGAATCATACAATATTTGTCCTTTTGCGTCTTTTTTCACTTGGCATTATGTTTCTGAGGTTCATCCATATTGTAGCATCTATCAGAACGCCATTTCTCCTTAAGGCTGAATAGTATTCCATTGTATGTCTAGACCACATTTTGTTTATCCATTCATCTGTTTATGGACACTTGGGTTGTCTCTACCTTTTAACTATTGTGAATAGTGCCACAGTGAACATTGGTGTACAAGTATCCATTTGAGCCCCTGCTTTCAGTTCTTTGGGGTATATACCTAGGAGTGGAATTACTGGGTCAAATGGTAATTCTGGAAACCCTGGTAGTGTAATGGTTAAGAGCTATGGCTGCTAACCAAAAGGTCAGCAGTTCGAATCTACCAGGCGCTCCTTGGAAACCCTATGGAGCAGTTCTACTCTGTCCTATAGGGTCGCTATGAGTCGGAATCGACTTGACAGCAGTGGGTTATGGTAATTCTATCTTTAACTTTTTGAGGAACTGTTAAACTTTTTTCCACAGCGAGTGCACCATTTTACATTCCCGCCAACAATGCATGAGGTGAAACCCTTGTTTCTCCACATCCTTGCTGACGTGTTATTTTCTGTTTTCTGTGATTATAGCCTTCTTTCATCAGTGGTTTAAAGTGGTGTCTCATTGTGGTTTTGATTTGCATTTCCCTAATGACTTGGAGCATCTTTTCATGTGCTTATTGACCATCTCCATCTTCTTCAAGAAATATCTGTTCAAGTTTTTGCCCATTTTTTTAATTGAGTTGTCTTTTTGTTGTTGAGTTGTAGTCTTTACATATTCTGGATACTAAACCCTTATCAGATACATTATGGCTCCCAAATATTTTCTCCCATTTTATAAGTTGTCTCTTAACTTTCTTGATAAAGTCCTTTGCACAAAAGGTTTTAATTTTGATGAAGTCCAGTATATTTTTTCTTTTGTTGCTCATGCTTTTAATGCCATAATATGATCCATTTTTAAAGTTTAAACATACATACACACATCTCCTTTTTTCAAAGTATATTTTTATTTACGTATATCCAGCTCCGTGCGTGTTTTGTGTGTGTATGTGTCCCATCTATCTTGCAAAAAGAAAAAAGGAATGGAAGGATATATGCCAAAATGATACCCAAATGTATGATTACTCATTTCTTCTATAGGCTTACCTATGTTTTTTCATTTATCTGTAGTGGCCTGTATTATTTTTGAAATAAGGAAAAAGGCTTTTAAATTTTAATTCAAAGAAATAAACTATCACCTGAAAAAAGTCAGTCTGTGAAAACGTTAATTTAAAATTACTTCTATAAAAATTATAAATGAGAACCAAACGAAAAACAGCCTCTGCTTTTTTCACATCAACTTGAAGGTTCACATGCAGGAATACCGTGATTTCATCATAAGCTCTGACTGTTCACTTGAGAAAATACTGTTTGTCAGCATTAATTCTTCAGGATGAATGGCATTAATTTATCCTAAAAAAAAATACTCATCTTCTTATGAGCCAAAATAGACTTTGAGATAAAGTATGAATTTCTTAAATGATATGGGAGAAAAGGTTCCCGTAGGGTCCACATATGTATACATCAAAGATTGTGTGCCATTAGACTAACAATAAAAGGTAAATAGACCACTGTAAGGAAATAGAAAGCCTCAAGAATAGGAAATGCCAAAAATACATTTCTGTTTACATTGTAATGATGATTAACTTCTACCAGTTGATGCACCACTGTATCAGTTAGAATATTTTTGACTGCTTATGGCAGAAAATCTGATTCAAACCAGATTGAAAGGTAAGGAAATGTAGTGGCACACGCACAACTAGAAATCTAGCGGTAGAATATGTTTCAAGGTTGGATTTTGACACCCAGCCATTGCAGCAAGGCCCCAGGTGCCCTCCATCTCTCCGTTCTGACCTCTGTGGTATTCGCTTGATTCTACAGGTGGTTTCTTGTGGCTCTCTCTTAGGAGCAAAGGAAACACCCCCTCATATCTTATTGCCCTGAAGTGAGTCATGTACCCATTGGAATTGCCATGATTGGCTTAGATGAATCAGAGCCCACCCCTAGGGTCAATTCTCTAAACACCTCTGCTTCTATACTATGGGAGAAGAGTGGACTGATTGTTAGAGAATAAACCATAGCATGCACTACAACAGACTCGGGATCTCTTCAAAAGAACTATTCAGGATGCTAAGGTGCCATGCTATTATTATTTGTAAGATCTCCTTGTAACAAAATTCAGGAGAGGTCATTGTTTATAACACTTGTTACAAAGCCCAATGTAGTAGCAAAATTATTTTTTACTCTTACTTTTAATGCACTATGTATCAAAAATACTCTGCAGGGAATTTTTGCTTAGGGGTCATTGAGTTTATGTTAATAGTGGTGGAATGATTTAGAAAAGGATAGCAAGAATGGTTGCACAACTTGAAGAATGCAGTCATTGTCACTGAATGGTACATGTAGAAATTGTTGAGCTGGCATATGTTTTATTATATATATTTTCATCACAATAAAAACAAAAACAAAATACTCTGCAAATTTCAGGGTTTTTCACTGAAGAACCTTGGAATTAGCCTTGACTTTACTTGGTTTTGAATTTTAGAGATTATTCATGAAATAAAAGATAAGTACTAAGGAGCCCTGGTGGTGCAGCAGTTAAGCGCCCAGCTGCCAACCAGAAAGTCTGCAGTTTGAACCTACTAACCGCTCCATGGGAGAAAGATGTGGCAGTCTGCTTCCTGCTCCATAAAGATTATAGCCTCGGAAACCCTAGCGGGGAGTTCTACTCTGTCCTACATAGTCACTATGAGTCAGAATTGACTATGGCAGTGGGTTAGATAGGTACTATTTATAAATGAGTACTGGGTTTACTTGTTTTATATTTAGCAGAGTTCTATGAACTGTGATTTAAATTTGAGTTTATTTTTGAACTTGGGCCTCAGCAAGTGCATACTATTATGCAGATCTTGCTGTTCGTGTCATGATCTGTTAATATACCAATGTTGTAAAATTGTGGAAAGGTTGACCTGTTTTCATTTTATCTAGAAATTTTAACTTACTGTGACGATCCAGAGGACCAGTGCCCATCAGAAAAGATTCACCCATTTGTACAAGAAATGAAAAGTTCAACAGGATTGTTTCAGATAGGAATGTGAAAATACGTGTCCGTGAAATTGACTATAACCACTCGAATTCAGGTTGGATAAGCAAGATTGTCCACAAGGATACCATTTTTAGTTTCCCTTTCCAGCTGAAGGTTGGATATTAAGTCGAGGGTGATTCTTTATTAGGAAAAGCTTAGGTACTAACTTTGACTCATTAAAAAAAAGACAGGGCAGGATGATAATGATGCTAGAGCATAGATCATCAGCTTCTAATTCTGAATGCCATTATGGATTTAATATCCATGCTTAGCTTAAAATGTCTAAGGAATGAGCTATTAGGGATGGAGAGAAATGTAAGGCAAGGAGAAATCTAGAGAATGAAGTAGGGTAGAGGGTAGCAGCCTCAACGGAAACTCACTTCAAGTGCTGTAGATAATCATCCCACCTAGAGGAATGGAAAATACAGTTACAATACCATGTGCCAGGAACTTCTCTAAGCACTTTACAGTCCTTATCCATTTGATCTCCACAAAACCCTCTTGGTTGCTGTTAATTGTCTACATTTACGCCGGAGGCTTATGGTGACCATGCTAAGGTCACACAGCTGGTAAGAGGCAGAGCTGCGACTCCAGTGAAAAGCTGTCTGACTCCTTTTGTTCCTTGAGTATTAAAAAGACTTAGCAGAAGGAAAAATGAGTAATGATCCTAGTAGAAAACAGTAGTATTTTCACTAACAAAGTGGTACTGTTTGAGCCTTAATACCAGTTGGTTTTAAATGATCCACACATACCCTTTATTTTAAACCTTTGTGCCTTATTAATTGGTAGTTTTAGTCTAAATATATCCACATCAGCCCATTCAATACCATTCTTCAAAATGCACTGACTAGTGTCAATTGGTCATGCTTATCATCAGCCATGTATTATTGCATATTAGTTCCAAGGTGACAGAGTGAATGAATAAATGATTGCTTGGTTACTAAATGCAACTTTTATCCTCGTGGGTAATTTTTTTTTTTTTAATGTGAAAAAGCACAAAATCAGCAGCCTCAGCATTTTCTTTTAATATAAACTCATCTTAGATGGCAGGCCACTTTAAGACTTTCTAATATATGTAGTTAGGGTTAGGAGCCTTTGTGACACAGTGGTTAAGAGCTTGGCTGCTAGCCAAAAGGTCGGCAGTTCACATCCACCAGCCTCTCCTTGGAAACCCTATGATACGAGGCAATTCTACTCTGTCCAATAGGGTCGCTATGAGTCAGAATCGACTTGAAAGCAATGGTTTAGTTTTTTCGGTTTTCATAATATATGTAGTTAGATTTATAGATTTAGATCTGGCTAAAAGAAAATAGGCTCATGTGTAGTGGCCTTTTTATTTTTTTTAAAACATATTAAAATGCAATCTAAAATAAATTATATTTTTGTATATTCTGCATATATTTGATTATGGAGTGGGGGAGAAAGGGAAATTTCAGTTGTTATAGCTCTGTTAAAGATCACTTTGAGATTAAAAAACATCATTTGGATTTATTCTGCCATTGAACTGCATAATTGGATATGATGCTTTAGCAACCATGGGCAAACCAGGATTTCTTTGCTCTAATGTGCATTTTGAGATGACAAAGGCCTCATTCGGTTCTCCTGAACATACCAGTGTGTAAGGAGCTGGCGCCCTCCCACCCCCACTGAGCTTGCAGACTGTGGCAGGCAGGACACTTCTAATCAGGAGCTCAACCTGATGTGACACTGCATTTGTAAAATCCATTCATACCCTTTAAACTTCTGTCAGTTACTTAAACATGAATAAAGTATTCCAAATTCCCTCATTCTCAGTCTGAGACTAAAAATTTACCCTAGGTTTGCAATACTAGAGGAGCCTTGGTGGTATAGTGGTTAAAGCACTCAGCTGCTAACCAAAAGGTTGGTGGTTCAAACCCACCAGCCGTTCCAGGGGAGAAAGATGTAGCAGTCTGCTTCCGTAAAGATTTACAGCCTTGGAAACCCTGTGGGGCAGTTCTACTCTGTCCTATAGGGTCACTGTGAGTCGGAACCAACTCAACAGCAGTGGGTTTGGTTTGAGGTTTTGTAGTATTAAGCATGTGTTTTTTCTGTTCTTCCAGGGAAAAAAGAAACAGCTGTAGGTCTAAGTGGATGTGATTGTTCTACATTGAGTACTAGCTTTATAAAATAGAAAAGCATGGAAGTTTCCAGTAGACAGTATCAAAACAGAACAGATCCATTTTCTAAGCCCCATATATAGGCAGATTACAAGTGGATAGATAACATCTCCATTTGTACTTTAAGCCATCTAAAAAGCAGTAGTCTAAAGAGATCTAAAAAGCATTGAGATCTTTTTAAAATGGATTTTACTGATGACAGCCATCATAATCTGCATATTTAAAAGTTTATTGTTTTTATAGAGCGAAAGATGTAGAGGCAGTATAAATCCTTTGTAATTGGAGGAACTTCTTTCAATACTTTTTCTTAAAATATATTATTATAGCCCTGTCGGCATTCATTCAGTGGTAGAGTTCTCACCTTCCATATGGAAGACTCAGGTGCCATTTTCTGTTAATGTATCTCATGTGTGGCCAACACCCACTAGTCAGTGGAGATTTGTGTGTTGCTCAGATGCTGAGCTTTCAGACTAAGACAAGGAAGAAAGGCCTGCCAATCTACTTCCATAAATAAACCACTTAACAGCTTTCTTGACAATGAATCTACCTCTCCAGGGGTGAAAGCCATTATCTTTGTCATCTTTCAAACAAACAGCAATTCTATATTTTAAATAATTGGTACATTTTAAAATTCTACTTCTGTGAGTTATTTTTAATTAAAGCATTTAATTCTGTATTCAACAATGAATGTTGAGATGCATATTTCATTGTGTTAGATGCTCGTTTTTTACTTTTTTTTCTGTTTCATGTCAGTGTAGTGGATTACTAATACATTTCAGTTTCTCTCTGCAACATCAGGCATTTTTAAAAATTAAAAGATTAAATGTAGCTCTTTCCTTTTGAAAAACAAACAAACAAAAATAAGCCAGTGGAAATCTTATGGATCACAATGGTCCAGTCTACAACCAAACATGGGGATGGTACAGGACTGGGGAGCATTTTGTTCCATTAACATAGAATTATAATATCAGGGAAATGAGCTCAAGGTATGGGCTATCTTTCTTCTCTCTCAGTTTCCCCTTCCTGCTTTATTGTCTTTTTTAGTTTCTAACATTACAATATTGCTTTTTACTTGTTTGTTATGTAAAGAAGAGATAGTCTTTTAATCATATTGTATCATTCCAAAGCTCTAAATTCCAAACAATGAATTTACAATAAACTTTTAGAATATCGTTTATTTGTAAGGTGACACCATCAACTCCTCCCAAGATTATGTAGTTCTTTCACAAAACCAAGAATTCATAGAACACAGATTGAAAAAATACCATGAAGCAAGTTAGTCTCATTGACTGAGTATAGAAGTTGTAATAGATGGTATCCCATGTTATCAGGAGGGACCAGTCCCTGGAGAACATCATGCTTGATGAAGTGAATGGTCAGAGAAGGAGAGGAAGACCCTCAATGAGTTGGATTGACACAGTGGCTGCAGCAATGGGCTCAAGTGTAACAATGATCGTGAGGAGGGCGCAGGACCAGGCAATGTTTCGTTCTGTTGTACATAGGGTCACTATGAGTCGGAACCGACTCGATGGCACCTAACAACAACAATAGATGGTAACATTTAAGAGCTTACTATGTGCCCAGCACTGTGCAGAGTGCTTTAGCTCACTGAATCCTTGTAACAACCCAGTGCAGAAGGCATTATTATGATCTCCCATATTTTTAGATGAGAAGATAATAGGCCATAGAAATATTGGCCTAATAAGCATTTCTGGCACCTCTTTAGTGTGTGCAGGGCATTGTGCTTGGTACTAAAGTTCTCAAGAGGCAGACGTGGTCCTTGCCTTTAAAGTGTTTATAGTTCTCTGGGAGACAAGGGGTTTGCATGTACTTCAGTAGTGCAGGATAGCAGGTGAGCACCCAAAAGCACATCAGCACATGTGCTTTAAGCATTCGTACAGGGCGAGACCACTCCAGGCCTAGATTCTTGCAGAAAGCTCTTCTTAGAACTCTTGACATTAGCTGGACTTTGAAGGGGTTGAAATAAAATATTACATGGAAAGAGGGAATGTTTTTGACAATTTGGGGAGACAATAGCTTGAATGTTTTGTCTTGAGTTGAAGATTTAAATCAGGAGGTCCCTAATTTGTGTCTTCAGGGTCAGGCAACTAGTTCTGTGAACAGTAGTAGAGAAAGGGTATTCAGATTGAGTTTTCCCCACACTGTGCTGCCATCAGTGGATTTCTAGGAGCTAAAGTTAGAGAGGCAGGTTGGAGCCTAACGTGCTAACAATCTGATTCAATAATAGTAACGATTATGACAACGATGACAGCAGCAGCTAACACTTATTGAGTGTGTACTATGTATCAGATCCTGTTTTAAATGCTTTTGCATGTGTTATCTCATTTAATCCTTAAAACCAACCCTATAAGGTAGTTTATAGATACAGGAACTAAATTAGCCTCAGAGAGGTGAAGTAACTCACTCAGTAAGAGGGAGAGCCAGGATTTAAACCCAGGCAATCTGATTCGAGTGCTCTGCACTGCAGTGAATCTAAAATTTTTCACTTTGGAAGATTCTGTCAATGGTACCATCATTGTCTCGAAACTTGCTATTTATATACTGAGTGTCATAACACACACACACGCACGCACGCACACACACACACACACACACACACACACACACACCCCTATTCTACAGATTGTCCAGTAAGCGGAAAGCAAGGGGCAATTTTGTTTCTTACTCATACTAGTAAGAAACTTCTCCTACATTTTGAAACCGATTTGTAAGACTACGTGAATGGCACAAACAGTTAAGTGTTTGGCTGTTAACTGAAAGGTGGGCGATTCAGGCCCACCCGTAGGCAGCTTGGAAGACCTGGCTATCTACTTCTGAAAAATCAGCCATTGAAAACCCTATGAAGCACATTTCTACTCTGACATACAAGAGGTCACCATGAATTGGAATCAACTCAACGACAGCTGGTTTGGTGTGTGTGTGTTTGTGTGTGTGTGTGTTTAATCGATAAGCATTAAGAACCACTTGTGGGAGAATGGCTGGGACATGAGAGCAGCTTTTAAGATTGAATGTGACAAGTGGTGTAGAATGGCTAAGTAGAAAGATGACAGGAAATACATGAGGAGACGAGATTAGTCAAGGCTGTGAAAAAAGTCATGTTGATGAAGATCATAACCTTGATTGAGGAGAAGGGCTTGGGCAGAAGGTGGCAGCAGGAATATTGACTGCAGCGGAGTTTTGAAGGTAAATGAAATGTGAACTCTCATTTGAGTCACAGAGGACAATTGCCATGACAAGTGACGAAAGGAAAAGATGTTTTCTGCATTGTGAGAGGAAGTGGGAAAGGGGTAGATAGAGTTGATGTAGGCAACTGGAACAAGGATTATGATTGGGGTTGATGAGCATAAATGGATGGGGGTCTGAGGTCTGGTGATAGAGGGTACAATAAAAAATTAAACTAGCTTGTATAGTCAAAAAAAAAAAGTTTTCTCTAGTATGGGGCAGGAAGGTAATGACTAATGACAATAGACAAAAGGTTGCTTCATTTTTAATGCAGATGAGTTAGCAGGGCGACGTATTACCAGTTGAAGAGGTGAATCATGCTCGGTGCATTAGTGAAAGAGTAGGTCTTTCTTGGATGCTTGATCAGACAACCTACCTTCTCGTGTACAAATTCCAGTTACAGCATGCCAGGCAAGTGGCCAACCAGCCTTTTCTCAAAGGGTGAACACATTATCTCTTGACAGCTCTGTTAGAAAGCTTTTCCCTGTAGCTTCTAACCGCTGGACCCATGTCTCTTCTTTGGAGCCTAACAGGTCCGGCCTCGTCTTCTGCTGGGCATTCCGATATAGCTACTAAAGCTTCCTTCCATGAGCCTTTCATGTGCACCTCCTCTGCTCTCTCAAACAATACACAGCATGCCCTTGAATTTGAATCTAAGCCTTGCTGGTGCAGGTATTTTTATTTTTTATAACTTAGCTGTTATTAAGTGCTGATTATTTTACAAGACAGTTATGAAACCAAATCGAAACATTGTCAGTACCCTAAAGTAAATCATAGGGTAATGGGGACTGATGATAAGCCTTTACAGAAGACATAAAGAATCATTAAAAAAGAAGAGTATAACCTAACAGGTTCACTGGAAAGGGTACAACATGGGGCGAGGTGGGAGAGTTGTATCTGATCTTTACTATTATTACTATTGAGATAAAATTTAAATAGAGTGAAATGCACAGATCTTAAATGTACATTTTAATGATTTTGACAAATGTAAACACCATGTAATGCACACCCTAATCAAGATATAGAACATATCTGTCATCTAGGTTTCCTCATTCTCCCTTCCAATCAGTTCCCACCTCCACAGGCAACCTCTCTTCTGATTTCTGTCACCACAGATGAGTTTTGTCTGCATCACATAGTTCTGTGACAAATCAAAGTCCACATCAGAAGTCTGTCACTGAAGACAACATGGTAGGGAAGAAAGCAACATTCAGGCAAGTCATCAACACACTGTGTGCCCTTGGGCAAAATACTTAACTTCTCTGGGCCTTCATATGCAGGTTTGATTAAGTGATCCCCATGGTCCCTTCTAGCTCTGATATCCTCTTACACATCTAATCCACTCAGTCCCCTGAGCAAGAACCACCGGGGCTCCTTCCTCCCTGCTCACTCCTCTTCACCCTTCCATGTCCAGTTGACCACTATGTCACGTGAGTTCTTCCTTATAATTTTTCTGGACATGTCTCTTCCTTTGGCCCCTACCTCCTCTTCATTTCTTGCCTGTAATATTGCAATAACCATCTAATTACTCACCCTAGCTCTGTCTTGGGGACAGTAGCGGTTCAGTGGTAGAATTCTCATCTTCTATGCAGTAGACCTGGGTTCGATTCCTGGCCATTGCACCTAAAGTGCAACCACCACCCATCCATCAGTGGAGGTTTGCAGGTTGATATGATGCCGGACAGGTTTCAGTGAGGCTTTCAGACTAGGATGAAAGGACTGGCAGTCTACTTCTGATAAATGAGCCATTGAAAATCCTATGGATCGCAACAGTCCAGTCTCACTATGCATGAGGTTGCCATGAGTCAGGGGCCAACTCCATGGCCGCTGACAACTCTTAGTCTTGTCTCTGGTCCTCTTCAAACCATTCTTTTCACTTCCTCAGGGTTGTTGTTGTTGTTAGTTGCTGTTGAGTCAGTTCCCACTCATGGCGAACACATGTGTACAGATAGAACTGCTCCAGATTATCAGGCTTGTCTTCCAAGGTGCCTCTGGATGAGTTCAAACCGCGAACCTTTCAGCTTATAGTCGAGTACTTAACTGTTTGCGCCTCCAGGGAGCCCATAAGGGTAATCCTTGCTAAAATGAAACATTCTGGTTATCTCTATGTTTAAAATTCTTAAATGGTTCTCCCCCATCTAAGGTGATTCACCATCTACAGAATAGAGTTCATATTCTGAAATATGACAGTATGAAGGCTTTTACCATATGCCTCCACCCTCCTTTTAGTGACCTGTCCCCACTGTGCTCTGCCTGCAGTGCTCGGCCACTGCCTTGCAGCTCCCTCTCCTCCTTCACCCCCCTTCCCCTCAGGCGGCAGGAGGCACTTCCTTCTTCGTGCCCACATAACCCCTTATGTGTTCCCATATGGTGCTGGTTAGGGTATTATACATGCACGTCTCCCGACTATTTTGTGACCCTCTTGAGGGTTAATTCGTCTTTCTGTCTCCAGCATCTGGTGTATCACTTTGCTGAAAACACTTAACCCCCCAAAGTAATTATTCATGAGGTTGCTAAGGATGGTGGTTTACCAGGTCAGTGTTTATACCTTAAAAAAAAAGAGGAAGGTTTTCATGTGTTTCAGACCACTTTATCAAGTCTGATTCTGAGTTTTTCTTTCTAGTAGGTGCCATGGTAATAAAGGGTTAAAGTGAGGTTTGTCTTTTTTATTTGGAGAGGAGGGAGTATTAATAGGAGGTATCAATAGTGGACCTGTTGGTGTGAAGATGTTAGTCCTGTGCTCTGTACTGGCCTATCGAATGTGACTGAATATGCTTGTCCCGTTAGTTTTAGAATGGCAGGTTACTGTTTCTGCAAATGCAGAGAATTTCTTTCTAAAGGTCTTTGTGGTAATCAGCAAGCAGAAAAAGGAAAAAACTGAACATGACTGGTAAATACTGACCCAAGTGCCCAGGAACACCAGGATTTATAGCCCTTGTTTGTTCATTGTGGTTCACTCTGCTCTGACATTCAGTGTTTTGGGCTCTGTCTTGCAGTGTGAATCAGCATCACCACCTCAAGTGATCATTGCTCCATCTATATTTTTATCTTCTGTAAAACCTAGGTAAGAACCTTGATGCTATCCATGATGTCACTGTGGCGTATCCTCACAACATTCCTCAGACTGAGAAGCACCTCCTCAATGGAAACTTTCCTGAGGAAATCCACTTTCATGTCCGCCGATACCCCATCGACACCCTCCCTACATCCAAGGAGGACCTTCAGCTCTGGTGCCACAAGCGGTGGGAAGAGAAGGAAGAGAGGCTCCGTTCCTTCTATCAAGGGGAGAAGAATTTTTACTTCACTGGGCGGAGCGTAATTCCCCCTTGCAAGTCTGAGCTCAGGGTCCTTGTGGTCAAATTGCTGTCCATACTGTACTGGACCCTGTTCAGCCCTGCAGTGTGCCTGCTCATCTATCAGTACAGTCTAGTTCGGTGGTATTTTATAATCACCATTGTAATCTTCGTGTTGCAGGAGAGACTGTTTGGTGGACTGGAGATCATTGAACTTGCATGTTACCGTTTTTTACACAAGCAACCACATTTAAATTCAAAGAAAAATGAGTGAGATTATATGGTTGACAATGTAAAAAAACCTAGGGGATATTTTGGAAAAGTTCTAAACTTCTGTAAACCGAGTTGCATTTTTGCATGATGATGTCAAATATTTCATACTACCATCATTATTTGTTAAAGATATTTTGCATTTAATTTTGTGAGAAAAAATATTGCTACACAACAGTTTTTTTTTTGTTGTTTTGTTTTTTTTAAATCTCTGAACATAATTTTCGACACTGCTTAGCAGGGAGCTGTCGCTGTGAAGTAACTCGGGCCCAGAGTATTAAGCAATCATCAAGCTTGTAACAGAGAGTACACAGAAGTTCTTCTTACAGGCCCAATCTGATTACCTGCCAAACTCCCTAGATGAGAAGGCAGACCTGGACCTCTTGAGCATGGGCCCAGGTCAAGTGCCGGTACATGACTGCCCAGGTCACCTCACCAAGGTGAGCACTTTCTCCTGGCACCCCTGGCACACGGTGCCTGGGACTCCCTGCTTCTGCACTGCCCTTACCCCTTTCTATGCCAATCAAACCCATTCTACCCTTCTTCCTGAAGACCAGAAAACTGAAATCCCTGTTCTTAAACTAATCAAACATTTTGATAGGAAGCCCTTCATCATTCTTAAAATTTTGGCATTTAGCCTTGTGCGACCTAGGCGTCAGAAGACCACCTGTGCCCTTCTTTCACAAGGAAAATAAGACCTGGACGTGTCTCAGGAAGCAACCATAGGCTCTCCACTTGGAAACCTGAGCTTGAGTTTTAAAGATAGGAATTAATAGGGTTTAGTTCTTCACTCCTACTTAATGTTGCATGCTTAGTGCTGGTTTCCTTACAACTTGTTGGCAGGTGTAGCTTTTTCTGCATTAAAAATGGTATACATGAAGTCACTTTTTTAAAGGAAGGCTTGGAGAACATTGTTATTGCAGTCAGACACTGTCTTTTGAAGTTGCATGTCTTTTGAAGTATTTCTTTAAAACCTATCAAAAAAGGAAGGTTATTATGTCTTCTCCATATGCTGGGTGTCCAGCTTCTGCCCTTGAAACAGTAACAGCAGTGCTGCAGACAGGGCAGTAACGGTTTACTTACTCTGCCCTGGAGCCCCAGCAGGGTTACTCCTAAAACCAAACTGATGGACAGAAATGAATCCTTTTTAATAGTAGCAAGGGGTCTCTCTCTCTCTCTTTTTTAATCCCAAGCTTCCTCTTTCAGTATTAATATTTACACCCGCTTTTGACCAGTTGTTCACCTAAATATTCCTGTCATTTGGAGTCACTGGAAAATCTAGTAAACCAACAGCGTCAGTCTCCTTCTGAGGCAAAAGAAATGTATCCTCGTTTCCACTCTTCTTTTTACTTCAGTCACAGGGATGCTGGTCAGCGCAGCAGAAAATGTGAGGCAATTAAAAGTTCTGTTAGCAAACCTGCCAGCTTTATTGCTGTGTTCAGTCAGCCTCAAAAGCTACTTACTGCTTTGTGTACTCTTGTGGCATCAGTGCCTTCTCTTTAATTACACTTCATTTTTGCTTGACTGTGACTTTTACCCAACAGTTGAATTGCACATTGTGGTGAAAGGTAAACATGTCGTGAGCTGAACTTACAGAGCAGATACTTGTAGAAAGTACTGGTTGGGACAGAACAATGTTGACACATCATTTTTATTGGAAGGATATTAACTAGTGGCCCTACTGAAACTCACCAGCCTATATTTAAATGCCCCTCACAAGCTATTTTTAATCCTGCTCGGAGTTACAAATTAGTTATTATGCACATCTGCTCCAAACCCAGCTATTTAACCTCATGGTTTTTAAGGTTTTTTTGTTTGTTTTTTGCCCTAACCTTTGTTGTTGTTGTTGTTTTTCTGCCTTAGTAAAAGAGGTTTCTAATTTAGGTTTCTCTCAGACTTCCTTTGGTTACATTTGGAAACACGGAAACAGCTTAACAATTAGGATCACATTTGTCCTGAGTAGAAGAGAAAAGCTGCGCCCTCTACCCCAAATGGGTTTACAATGCAGCCAGCCAGTCCAAGCTGCAGTTGATTACTGACCACCTTCCGCAGTCACGTGCCTCCTTGTGCAAAATGTACCCTCTGGAATCTTTAAAGAGGGATTTGATTTTTTTTTTCCCTGCTAATTAGAAACATGAATGTGAGCTTTATTTGACCTACCTGGATTCATAATTATAAAGCACTAAAACTGACCAATAATCAACATTGTACTTGCTTTAAGAATTAGAAATGATAACGTCAAAAAGAAAGTCCCATTTGGGGGGTTTGTTTTGTTTTAGCTTTTTGCAATCAGTCTTCTTTTTAAATCATAACTGTTTGCATTTCTCTACATGTTTATTTGTGTTAAAGCCTTTTTCTTTTATTTAAATAAATAATTTTTAAAAAGAAATACACAGTTAATGATTTGGAACTGAGAGCTATTTTAAATTGATGCCAAAACGTCAAGCATGAATTACTTTAGCTTTTCAATATGATTGCCCCCAGTAATTACCCTTTCTACACCTTCTCTCCCTGTCCCTCCACACCCAGAGCCACTTCGGGTCCAGCTATAGCTGGACACTCAGTCCCTACTTAATGCCCTTTCGGTCCTTCGAAGGCGAACTCGATCGACTTTGAAATTTTTACAGTGCTATAGGTCTAATTGTTAAATCTTTAATTTACCATTCTGTAAAGTTTTAAATAAAGCAATTGTGGTTTATATAGGACATGAACCATTATACTTAAAATATGAACCTACAAGAAAGGGCCCTGGTTAGGTAACAAGTTCTTTAACCAGACATCTTTGATGAAACAAGCCAAAGTAATTTTAAAATTCATTAGAAAAACATGGCAAAGGACTTAAAGTAAATGTTAGAAAGAGCTCATAATTTCAGGCTCCTAATGAAATCCTTTCTTGTTTTTTTATGCTGTTACAATGCAGATTAAGGGGAAATAACATCTTCCATTTGAGTCACTGAAATTAATTATTCCAACAGCACCATTCAGAAATCTTGTATCAGGAGCACTTAGCAAGGCTGAGTTCTGCAGAGAAGGAGAATGTTCCAGCCAGCTTCAAGCCCTGGCCCGACCACTACGCCCTGGTGCCCCTTTGCAGTCAAGACTAAGGGAGGGAGCCTGTTGATGTTCAACTGTTTACATTTCTTTATATAAATAACATGCTTCCAGTGCCTTAGTTACGGTTCCCTTTTCTTGTTCCGAGAATTCTGTAATGCGTTTCTTAGGTAAATTCTCTTTGCTACTCACTGGGAGGAAATGGCTTGTAAGCACTGGTCACTGTCCTGGGTAAGCACCACTTGGTGATAACAGGGAGAAGAGAGCCAGATGCTGAGGTAGTGGTTGCCTTATACTGTTACGCGTGCTGTAGAAAGCAAACGTGTTTTTGTCACATGATGAGCTTCAGATCAGATACGGCCCTAAAGTTGTCTTGTACCTACCTTTCTTTCTTTATTTCATGAGAGAATCTTAGTTTTGGTAATTTTTTAAAAAAAGCATTATGTGCAAAACACCAATTTTAAAAATAACTCACAAAATGGCCTTAGTTTTCAGTGTCCACTGGTATGTTTGTGACTTGTATTATCTGTAATACACATCCCGGAATAAAATGGAGTGAATTAAATAGAGTTCACATGTGTGTTCTGTTTCTGTTTGCAGGAATGAGAACTATAGGTTATGATGCTACTTGGTTTCCCACGTTGTTATAGCCTTACAATATGTAGAATTTAGGGAGTTCTCATCAGGTAGGACCCTTTCTTTCACAAATGTGGGGGGTGGGGAGGATGGCCTAAACAAAAAGGAAAACATACTGCCTCCATAACTAAAAAAATCCAGAGGTCACGGTTGGATTCAGGGCTCCACGAATGTCATCAAAACTTGATTTTCTTCCATTTCTCAGTTCGGCCCTACTGTTAAAGGCAATTTGATCATTCCACAGGTGTGAGGTTCTTAGGGTATTTATCAGCACTGCCAGCTGCTAGAGGTAAATGGGATTCTATGCCCTGTCCCCCTGACCTGCCATTTTACTACGTATTGTTAGCTGTCATCGAGGCAACTCACAGTGACCTTACGTAAAACAGAACTAAACGTTGCCTGATCCTGCGTCATCATCCCAGTCGCTGGTCCACTGTTGTGGCTATTGTGTCAGTCATCTCACTGAGGGTCTCCCTCCCTCTCATTGGCCATCCGCTTCACCAAACATGATGTCCTCCTTCAGCAATTGATCCCCTCTGATGATGAGTCCAAAGCAAGCGAGTTGGACAATGGTCTGTTGTCATCCATAAGGTTTTCATGGGCTAATTTTCAGAATTTTTCCGTCTCTGTCTGGAAGCTCTACTGAAACCTGTCCACCATGGATGACAATGCTGGAAACTATATAAAGATAAATATGAATATCATCAAGATATTTGAAATACCAGCAGGGTATTTGAAGACGGGTAGAATCTTCTCCTGGACCACAGGGACCGAGGGCAGAAGAGAGATGAATTTTATGACAAAAATCCAGGACTGTTACTGAGAATAGGATAAAGTGTCAACGGTTGACAACTATTCAACTTCCCAAACTCCCGGCAGAGTTTGGGGAAAATCAGCATGATTTCCAGAGAGTCTGCCTAACCCCTGTGAGACGCCAAGAGGCTCAGCAGCTTCTCCATCAACAGCAGGGCATATCTGGGAACCAGAGGAGTCTCCATAGCTGTGCATGCACAATCTCCTTAACAACTGGGCCCCTATGAGTTCTTCAGTCACTGCCACCAGACAGATCATTGAGACTTAAGCGATAGAGTATCGAAAGCTTTTTTCTTTCAAGGGAAATCAGTTGAAGTATAAATACTGTGTAGTCCCTGAGTGGAACAAACTTAAGCTGCTAACCAAAAGGTTGGAGGTTAAGCCCACCCAGAGGCACCTTGGAAGAAAGGCCTGGTGATCTGTTTCCAAAAAATAATTGTTATATATTTACTCTTCCTGCAATCCCACTTCTATAAATCTATATCACAAATACACTGGAAAAAATTGCAAGATATATACATACAACTATTCATTGTAGCTCTATTTGTAAAAATAAAATACTAGAAACAACCCAATGCCCATATGTAGGGAAGTGGTAGAATTGTCCATGGTGTAATTAGGGGATTAAGGAGCCCTGGTGGCACAGTGATTAAGCTCTCGGCTGCTAACCAAAAGGCCTGTGGTTTGAACCCACCAGCCGCTCCACAGGAGAAAGATGTGGCAGTCTGCTTCCATAACGATTACAGCCTTGGAAACCCTATGGGGCGGTTCTACTCTGTCCTGTAGGGTCGCTACAAGTCGTAATTGACTTCAAAGGCAGTGGGTTGGGGAATTGGGTTCTGTGCAGCTGTACAGAGGAATGATGAACATCTGCACATTAACTGCTTTGGGAGTGATGCCCAGGATATGTGAGAAAGAAAGGTGGAGAACAACATGTATGGTTATGCTATCTTTTATCTAAGAAGGTGGAGGTGTACAAATTCACACATATGCTTGTATTAAAAACTAATTAAAATAATTTTAAAATATTCATCATAAAAGTAAAATGGCTGTGTACAAGAGGAGGGAGGGAATAGGATAGATGGGACAAGGATAGACTTCTCCGGATATATCTTATTTTACACACTTGACTTCAGAACCAAGTTAATGTTTTACATAATTATAAAATTAAATTTAAAAAATGGGAAAAGCAATCTCTAAAAACCAAAAGGAAAATGAAACAAAGGACCCTAATTTGTGTCAAGCGTGTGGAATTATTTCAGGTGAGTATAATGTATATCTCTAATAATATAAAACCTAAACACAAAAAAGTACCAAAAAACAAAAAGAATCTTAAATAGTTTTTGTCATATTGTTAGTAATATTCTTGGTTTATTTTCTGAAACTATTACATTTGCTGTAGTATAAGATAAAGCATTTGAGCAATTATGATAATGTTGCCAGGAACCAAGATTTTCAGTGTAAAAAATTATACATACACACATATATATAAATTAAAGAGGTTACGTAAAAATCTTGAAATCCTAAATTTGAATTCAAAATATCAGTATGAATTCATGATATATTTTCTCTTAAAAAGTACTTGGTAGCTCTGTCCATTGAAAATGCTCAGAAACAATGACCGACCCACTATCAGTGAGCACCCTGGTGCCCAGATAGATAACGGAAAATCATCTTCCACTAAAAGGAACCAGAGGCTCTTGAACGAATGATTGATTTCAGATCTGGGGCAAGAGAGGTAGACGGTGAGCCTAGATGTCTTGTGACACCAAAAAGAAAGGAAGCTTTCAAAGACAATTGAGGTCATGTCAAAAGGATCAGGAGCCAATTTAAAGAGGCTCCCACTGTCCAAAGAGATAATTAGAACACTAATGAGAATGATAATTGGAATGGATACAAGTGCACCAAATATGGTAAAAGCTGTGAGTTAATGATGCCAGAATAAGTAAAACATATTGATACATTTAGAAGATGCTAAATAACCAACTCATAACTCTGAAAACTGGCAACTAAAGGAAAACATTTAGCATTAACCTTTTCCCATATGAACTGTATCTCAAGGTAAATAGTTGAAGAGGAAAAGCTTCTCTCTGCAGAAGTGTGCCAGCTACCAAATGATGAAACTATAGACTAAAAGTGACTGCAGGCCACATTAATCAAATGCAATGTGTAAAGTTTGTTTGGGTCCTTATTTGAATAAATAGTTAAAAAAAATATGCAACAGTGTGTTACACAGACTATATATTTGATGATATTAAGGAATTTGTATTTCAGTGTGGTTGGTATTGTGATTCTGTTCTGAAAGAGTTCTTATGCTTTAGAGAATCACACTAAGATATTTACTGATCGAGTGATGTGATGTCTGGGTTGGGGAGTAGGTGGGAGATGGGTAAGCAGAGCCCTGAGGGCATGCGCGTGTACCTCACGAGGGCTACGTGAGGAGACATCGCTCCCCTTTGTGGAAGCTTTGAGTAGTCCAGTGTGAAGAGAAATTGCTGCCAGGTAATTGGCCTCGAGAGATTTTAAGATCCATGAATGGCTAAGTGGCCAGTCAGGTGACCAATGTGTGGGGAAGGGCCATCCCACCATAGCCATCTGCCATGGGACCATGTGGGGGCTCAGGGACCCTCTCAAGCAAGCTGCTGCCCCTCAACCAGTCATGGGCCTTCCAGCCAGTGTGCCAGGCCCTCAGCAGGGCCAGATTTCTGTTGTTGTCAGATGCCATCGATTCAGCTCATAGCAACCCCATGTACAACAGAACAAAACATTTCCCAGTCCTATGCCATCCTCACAATTAAGTTACTGTGTTTGAGCCCATTGTTGAAACCCTTGTGTCAATGCACCTCATTGAGGGTCTCTCTCTTTTTCACTGACCTTCTACTAAACATGATGTCTTTCTCTAGGGTTTCGTTCCCTCCTGATTATGTGTCCAAAGTAATCAAGACAAAGTCTCTCCATCCTGACTTCTAAGGAGCATTCTGGCTCTACTTCCTCCAGGACTGATTTGTTTGCTCTTCTGGCAGTCACATATATTTAATATTCTTCGCCAACACCATAAAGGGCCCAGAAGAGTACCAGATAAACACGCATTAAGTACACTGGGCTTTTCTCTCACCAGTGAGGTCTCCCCAGAGGTATCTCCCCCTGCAAACTCTCCCTGAAAGCCCCTTTGCCGTGACCTCACAGACACCCTCTTCTGGGGAGCAGCAGGGTCGTGGGCAGCAGCAGCGTTCTCTCTGGCCTGGGTACGAGGGTAGCCTCTGCACCTACCTCCCTGTCAGTGTGGGCTGTAAACCAGGTGCACATGGGATCACCTGTGACTCTATAAACTATCCAGCGCCAGGCCCCATCCCCACCCAACATCCCCGTGTGCAGCCTGAGCGCTACAATGTTTAAATGCTCCCAGGTGATCCTAGTGGGCTGTGGTGAATCCACTCTTCTAAGACCTTGGAGAAGCCACTTCCACTCTCTAGCCTACATCTCCTCATCTACCGAGTGTGCCTTGGGTCCCAGATGTTCTGGAAGCCCTGAGGTGGGTTAGGAGGTGATTTAATTCAGTAAACCTTTATTAACTACTTACTGGATCCGGGGCCCCAGGTGGGAAGGAGCAAAGATAATTAAGCTTTCTTCCTCGTCCTGCCAGGCACATGTGCGAACACACAACCACACACACACAAACACACACTTCTTTCCTTCTACGAACATTGTTTATGAGGCATCTCCTGTATGACAGGCACTGTGCTAGGTCCTTGGGGGTACAGTGGTGAACAGGCCATTGAGAGCAAATGTTTAAGCAAAGGGTGATGGCTGCTGTGATGGGGTGCACAGCACTCCCAGGAGCTTAGTGTAAGACCAGAGCCCAAGGAAGGCTTCCAGGAGCCATGACAGCTGAGAAGTCTGGAATCTGAGGGTAGAGATAGTACTGAATAGGACCTGAATCCCCTCCTCCCGCCACCGTTTGTTAGCCGGGTATAAAGGCTCCCAGCTGAGCCTGCCTTGGGCCCATACCCAAGCAGTGACAGTGCCTGGATGCCCCTGGTGAGGCAGCGTGGCATGGTGAGAATATGAGGGCTTTGGCGCTAGACACACCTGGGTGTGGCTGGTGCCCATCCCACTTGCCAGCTGTGGAACCTGGGCAGGCTGCTTGACCTCTCCGAAAATGGGGATTAGAGTCATACCTCTGTGATGGCTGTAAAGAGTCACTGAAATAATGTAGGTGACGTTCCTTCTGCCGTGCCTGCGCATACTAGAAGTGCAATAAAGGGTAGCTGCCGTAGTTTCCACCGCTGTCATTACTGAGACAGCGCCCTCTTCTGAACAGGTGCAAGTAATGCTGCACCTGTCTGCTTCCTCCAAGGTAAGGGGGTGCCTGGGCCACCAGGACTTGGTCAGGAGCCAAGGCTGAGCAGACAGGAGAGTGGTGTCGCAACCTGCGGGGCTGTGTAACATGGAGCAGAGGGAGCAGATGGAGAAGCCAGGCCCTGGGGAAGACAGGAAATGAGCTGGTTTGCTTGTCAGGGGACCAGGCCAAGAAGAGGGCCCTTCTGGGTGTGAAGCCAAACGAACAGAAGTGAGAGGAAAAATAAGAGACGATGTCCTGTGCCAAGGCAGAGCCCAGAGTACGGCACCAAAGGTGGGTGTGGGTAGTGCTGGCGGCTTCCAGAACACAGCTGGTGAGCAGAGGGCCCACCCCTGGACCACATGTCTGCTGCCCAGAGGCTCAGTAGGGGCTGTGGACAATAGCGGATAGTGCAGTTCTCAGAAACCATTATAAGATGACAAATGACCACAGTCTGCTTCCTGTAACTATTTATATCCCTCCTTACCAATGATGGGAATTTTTCACCCCATGGGCTGACTCAACACAGATCTCAACTAAGAGTGGGAAATACTCATTCGTGGCCAGTGCTTGCCAGGGAATCGAGCAGCAGACTTGGCTTCTCTGATTGGTCCCTGTGGGCACGTGGGGTGGCAAGGAGAGGGATGGACTGCTCAAGGTCCTGAGTGCACAGCGACAGATGTGCGGCTGGGCCTGCAGCCAGATGACAGCACAGGCAGGGTTTTGAGGAAGCAAGAGATCATTCAAAGAAGAAGGTCAGGAGTGCGAAGAGCCTAGAAGATCCTTCCACCTGCCTCTTTTAGAGGTGACTGCATTCGTCCTAAGGGTGCCCATTACCGGAGGATCGGCAGCCTTGTGGACCAGCCATGAGCCTACTTGGAAGAGTCACCAAGGATGAGAGGTCAGCAGGTGGCACCGCACAGCTGGCTGCATGGGAACTGTACAGGGGCTTGCTGGGGGAATGATGGCGGAGGCAGGGCCCACTTCCTCGCCTTGTAGTATGTGCACTCACCTGGCCCTGTGGCTCAGATGGACCCCACACTTGATTTAATGCTCTGCTGCTGCTGTGTTGAAATTCTTAATAATTTTGAATAAGGGGCCTCATTTTCCTTTGGCACGGGGCCCCGTGAATTGCATAGTAGTAGGTCCTAGCCAGAAGCTGTAGCAGACCTGGGAAGGCCTGGTGTGGAATTGTAGTCCTCAGCCCTGCCTGCACATAGAAATTACGTGGGACGCTTTTTAAAACTATAGGCATTTCCTTCCCCCCGACCCCCACCCCACGGAGTGGGCACAGGCCTCAGTGTTGAGTTAACCCTCCCCGCATGATTCCCCGGGCACAGTAGGCTGAAGAACACTCGTTTCCAGGAATGGTTCTCACAAGCTTGTGGCCTGCAAGAACACCTGGCTGAGTCTCCGGGGCCTCCTGCCAGGCTCTCACTTGGCAGACCTGTGTCCCTGGGTGGCATGAATGGTTAAGTGCTCGACTAATAGCTGAAAGGTTGGCTGTTCAAATCCACCCAGAGGTTCTTTGGAAGACAGGCCTGGTGATCTGCTTCCAAAAAGTCACAGCCTTGAAAACCCTATGGAGCAGTTCTACTCTGCACTCATGGGGTCGCCATGAGTCAGAATCAATTCGATGGCAACTAACAGCAACATCCATGAGATCCAACGACAGCTGGACAACTGGAGAATTACATTTATATAACAGCCACTTCCAATCCTAATTTTCTTATCAGATATTTAATTGCCCTATTGTTTTTCATAAACATATAAAATATTGAAGTTTATTTTTGATATATCCATTATTCACAGAATGAATGAAGGGTACTGCTTTTTGCCCATGTAAATACCATATTTTTATGCAAATAATGCACACCTTCTACTTTTGTTTGCCAACCAAACCCTCCTCCCCTCCCCCCACCAAGGTATTTTGTAAACACACCAGGCTAATTTTTTTACAGCAACATGTAAAAAAAAAAAAATTGGCATAGCAGTGCTTAAGAAAATACCTCCTCATGGGGTGGTTGAGGGGGGATGCAGTTGGCAAACAAATGTAGAAGGTGTGCATTATTTGCATAACAACATAGTACTGCCCAGTCCTTCTGTGTTTACTTTTATGGAAGTCATCAGAGATTGGGAGCTTGCTTCCCTCAAAGTGAGAGGAAAGTGCTGTCAGCAGTCAAGGTGGAAATGGGTCCAGTGCGGGCCAAGGGGCACACACTGTGAGAGGCAGAGGGTGAGGGTGGTAGGTGGTAGTTTGTTTTTTTAAGTTGTTATACCCCATTTGGTCAGAATATTCTACAAGAGTGATTCTCAAACTTTTTTGTCCTGGAACCCCTTTATACTCTTAAAAAGTATGAATACTGACCATTCTGACTGGGATTACAAAAGAGGGTCCCAGACAGTGGGAGAAAAATTGTAGAAAAATCAAATTCACAAAAAAGACCAGACCTAGTGATCTGACAGAGAATGGAGGAACCCCCGAGACTATGACCGTAAGACACCTTTCTGACCTGAAACTGAAGCCATTCCCAGAGACCACCTTTCAGCCAAACAATAGACAAGCCGATAAACAATAACACCCAAGAGGAACGTGTTCCTTAGAGCAATCAATTATATGAGATCAAAAGAACAACATTTGCCCAAAAGCAAAGATGAGATGGCAGGAAGGGGTAGAAAATCTGGATGAAAGGAAACGGGTGGGGAACCCAGGACGGAAATGGGGAGAGTGCTGACACATTGTGGGGAATGTAACCTATGTCATGGAACACTTCATGTACAAGCTTTCGAATGGGAAACTAATTTGCTCTGTAAACTTTCACTAAAGCACAATAAAAAATTTCTTTAAAAACAGGATTGAGGACCCCAAAGAGTCTTTATTTATATGTATTATATCCATCAGTATTTACTGCAAGAAATATTTTAAATTTTTATTTATTTATTAACAAACATTACATATTAACATCAATTACATATCTGTTTCTGCAGTTGATCTGTTGCAATACCATAGATCATATAGCTTCCGGAAAACTCCACTGTACACTTGTAAGAGAATGAAAGCAAAAAAGGCAAATAGCATCTTCTTTTTTTATTGTGAAAATATGCATAACAAAACATACACCATCTCAACGATTTCTATGTGTACGATTCAGTGACATTGATTACATTCTACAAGTTTTGCCACCATTCTTTCTATCCTTTTCCAAATCATTCCACCATCATTAACATTAACTCAATGCCCCCTAGGCAAATAGCATCTTAATTTTATTATGAAAATAGTTTTGACCTCGTGGGCCCCTCGAAAGGGTCTTGGGGATGAGCAGGGGTTCCTTGATCACACTCTTTAACAGCCACTGTCCAGAATGTCCATTTTCTCTGGCATGTGACTTGGCAGCCAGGGCTCTGGAAGGGAGACGAGTAGGAAGACCTAGGCCTAAAAATCAGGAGACAGTGCTGTGGCCCCAGCTCCCCTGACAACTCAACAGCTGTAACTCTGAATAAGCCCCCCTCCTCTCTGAGTGAGCTGCATCTGTAAATTGAGGACGTTAAGCTAAATAAGTAGATCTCAATCCTGGCTACATGATAGAACCACCTAGAAAGCCGTAAAAATATCCAAAAGCCAGACCCCACTACACCAACTACATCAGAATAGCTAAGTTTGGAGCCCACGTGTCAGTATTTTACAAAGCTCCCAAGTGGAATGTGAAAGGATACGGGAGCCAACTTAAAGGAGCTGGACCAATGTGAGTAACAAAATAAATAATGAGATATGGATTATAACCCATAGAATAAAATAAATATCCATGAGTTCATTCTGATAAAAATAAATAACTGAACACATACAAAAATGGAGAAGGGATCACTTTCCCTTACAGTAACATTCCAATTAATAAATGTGGAATGGTGGACATCGGAAATCACCATTTGTCAAACCCCACAGTAATAATTATCGCAGGCAGGAATCATTGGTGGCATATGCACACCTATGTTCATTGCAGCACTACCCACCAGGGCTTCGAACTGGTTCTCCCTGGTTCAGTCATGGCTGACAAAGTGAAACCAGGACAGACCTGAATTTTTAAAATGTGAATGAAGCAGAACAATAACCGGAATGGGAAAAATTATGGATTAAAGTCCTGCTAGGAACTTAATCTGCCTCTTAGAAAACAAGGGCAGCATACGCATTGCATAGCAATGAAATCTCTTGCCGGTTGGATTTTGGACAGAGGCAGAAACAAGGGTGCCCCACTCAAAGATGGCAGCTGTGCATGCAGCTTTGAATGTGTGTCGCTCTCCACAGTTCTGCAATAATCCAGTCTCCAGCATCAGGCTCCTGAAAGGGTTCACAACGCCTCTTCCGAGTCTCTCATTCCAGCACTTCGACCATAATTTTTCCGTTCCCGTTATCTTTGCGAGTCACTAAAATTTGAAAATTTAGGTCTGTTTGGTTTTGCTTCATCAGCCATGACTGAATTGGGCAGAACTAGTTCGGAGCCCTGCTATTCACAATAGCAAAAAGATGGAAACAACCTAATTGCCCATCAGTGGATGAATGGATAAACAAAATGTGGTACAAACATACAATGGAATACTACTCAGCCATTAAAAAAAAAGAGCTCCCAAATTATCTTGAAAAGTGGATGAACTATCTAAGATACTCCGCTGGTCTCTCCCTGTCTGGGGCAAGGGAGAATAAAGAAAACCAAAGACACAAGGGAAAGATTAATCCGAAGGACTAATGGACCACAACTATGACAGCCTCCACCAGACTGAGTCCAGTACAACTAGATGGTGCCCGGCTACCACTACTGACTGCTCTGACAGGGATCACAATAAAGGGTCCCAGACAGAGCTAGAGAAAAATGTAGAACAAAATTTTAACTCACAAAAAAAAGACCAGACTTTCTGGTCTGACAGAGACCGGAGAAACCCCGAAAGTATGGCCCCCGGGCACTCTTTTAGCTCAGTAATGAAGTCACTCCCGAGGTTCACCCTTCAGCCAAAGATTAGACAGGCCCATAAAACAAAATGAGACTAAATGAGCACGCCAACCCAGGGACAAGGATGAAATGGCAGGAGGGGACAGGAAAGCTGGTAATGGGGAACCCATGGTCGAAAAGGGGAGAATATTGACACTTCGTGGGGTTGGCAACCAATGTCGCAAAACAATATGTGATTAATTGCTTAATGAGAAACTAATTTGCTCTGTAAACCTTCATCTAAAGCACACCAATAAAATTTAGTTTAAAAGTAAAGAATGTCACCCTTTTAAAAAAATCATCTATATGAGACCAAATGGACAACAGTTACTTTCAAACATAGATGAGAAGTTTGGGGGCAGTGAGACTAAGTTAATGGGAACGCAACAACTAGAACAGAAATAATAAGAATATTGACACAATGCGAAGAATGTAACCAATGTCACTGAACATTATGTATAGAAATTGTTGAGAGGAAGCATGATTTGCTGTGTATATTATCACCAAAAATACAATAAAATATTGAAAAAGAATCATTGATGGATGCCAAAATTTAGTGAGTAAAAATATGTAGTGAAAAACAGGCTATCTGCATAGTCTCAAAGTTATTGATTAATAATTAATTATGATTATAATTATTAATTATAGTGGAGAAGTCTGGCAACCACTACCTTAACCAAGTGAGCAAGGTTAACATCACCAGATATAAGACATATCAACATCATATGCCCCACATCGTGCTTAACCTCCATCTAATCATGAGAAAACATCAGACAACCTCAAACTGAGGGATATTTTACAAAATAACTGGCCAGTTTTTAAGTCTCAAGGTCATAAAAGACAAGGAAAGACTGAGGAACTGTTACAGATTGGGGAGACCAAGGAAATATGACAACCAAATGCAATGTGGGATCCTGAACTGGATCCTGGCAAAATGTGAATACATTCTACAACTTAATATTATTGTATCCATGTTAATTTCTTGGGCTTGATACCTATATTCTGATCATGTAAAATGGTAACCTTTGGGGGAGGTGGGGGAAGTGTACACTCCTGTCTCAAGATCCTTTGCCCTTGTAGTTCCTTCTGCAGAGAACACTGTTTCGCCAGCTGCCCACATGGTTGGTTCATTCATTCCCTTTGTGTCTTTACTCCTATGTCCTTGCAGGCTGAGGCCTGAAATATCATCATTTTTTCCACTGTAGGAGGATGTCATTCAACCAAGCCACATACTCCCCATTTACTTTTCAGGAAACATCCTGACAATCTTCCTACTGAGACTGGGAAGGAAAATACCAAGGGTGGGAAAGACTGGGCTCATGCGTCATCTTTCTCGGCCAGATGAGAAGAAGGTCAAGTGATATGAGCAATGAGTGGAGCATGTACAGTGTCCAAATGGGGATGTTGTTAGGCAAGACAAAAGGCCACTTCTGCCCACCACTCCTTCCGCACAGGACCCAGGCCCAGAGCAGGCCTGGCCAGTGACTGTACTAATAGCACCCCTTCCTTGGTCCCCACCAGGGATCAGATGTTCCCTGACACCACCTGATCGGTGCAGGGCACACAGGCCTTGTATGTCCTTCTGTTGTCCTGTGTGGGATGCAGACCCACTGTGAGAGGTCAAGGGAATCTGGCAGAAATCTGATGAAAATCCACTACACCTTTTCACTCATTCTTTCTTTTGAGACAATGACATTCTGTGATGGAAGGAAGAAGAGTCAAGGGCAGTGTCCCTGTTTCTCAGATGTGGAAACTGAAGCTTACTTTAAGTATTTTGCTTAAGATCACACAGTTAGGAAACAATCTGGAGTTGTCTTTTCTAGGCAACCACAAAGTCTCTGTGCTGTTCTATTTCTGCCTAAGACCAAATCGTTGCTGCATGTGAGGACATGTGTTTCAACTAAATGCTTTATATTTAAAATATAGAGACGTGGGTTTGAATCCCAGCTCAGTCAGTTGGGAGCTGAGTAATCTTGGGCATGACATTTAACCCTTTTTGGGTTCATGTTGTCATGATATGGGTAAAGTATGAGAAAGTGCTTTGTAAACTGCAAGCTATCATGCCTGTTAGTTAATCAGTATTTGTGTGAGGATAGCAGTAAGGGTTAATATTCCATGGCTTCTTGTTGACTGTCAAAAGGCCACGATGCAAATAATAGCTACATTTATGTAGTGTCTGCTCTACACGTGGTACGGTGCTGCATGCTTTACAGGAATCATCTTTTCAATTCTCACTATAACTATATAAGACACTATTTGGGTTTTCTACTGCTGTTTAACAAAGATGTAGTTACTTAAGACAACAACAACCATGTATTATCTCTCATGATTCTGTGAGTTGACTGAGCATTTCTTCTGGCCCATGTTGTGTTGAGTGGGAATGTGGAATAGCTGGAAGGTCCAAAATGGCCTTGGTCACATGGCTGGCAGGTAGTGATGGCTGATAGCTGAGAGCTTGACTAGGGCCCTTGACCAGGGCCTTCATTCTCCATATGGGCCCCTTCATGTGGCTTCTTGGGCTCTCTCACAACATGGAATAGGATTCTAAGAAATGTTCCAAGAGGACAACTTCCAATATGAAAGAGCTCACCTAACCTCCACTTGCATCATGCTTGCTCATGTCACTTTGGCCAAAGCTTGTCACGGGGCCGCACACAGAGTCAGTGTGAAAGGGACTACACAGTGTACTAGCATGGTTCATTGGGGCCACCAAGTAAGTCTACTGAAGATAGGTACTATTGCTATCCTCATTTTACAGGGGAGGAAACTGAGGTTAGAGGGGTTAAGTGACTTGGCCAAGGTCACAGAGTTACTGATTGGCAGAGTCACAGCTGAGACTGGAATTCAGGTAGATTTTGCTCCAGGGCTCAACTAAAGGATAATGATAACTGCAAGGCTCCATGTTGTTGCAGCATCCCCCTTTCCTCAGTTACCGACTCCCAGAACTCCCTTCTTCAGCTAAATATGAAATGCTACCACTAGAACCATCTTCCTCAACCCACCTCACAGTGAGCTTAAATGCTCTCCTCCTTGGGGCTGATTCCAGATGGCCTCAGAGGCCCATGGAGGCAGCAGGGATGCAGGTTCAGCCAAGAGACAGTTGTGGAGCATCAGGCACCCAGACTCCTGACTTCATCCCATGTGGGATCACAGCCTATCAGAGGCCTGGGTTCTTTCAGAGGCCCAGAGGAATGATGAGGACATAGACCCCATCCTTTGTTTTGTGGCCTGATAACTTCACCCATCCACCCCAACCATCCAACCAACTCTTGGTTGTATGTCAAATACCTGCTAGGTGCAGACCCTCATAAGGATACATGCTGTCAGCAGAGCCCTCAGGCCCAGACCCTGCCCTCGTACCCACAGCTGTTCTCCACTCCCCCACTATTGGTAACACACTGTGGCTAGTATCTTCGTAATTCTGAGCAGCCTTGGAGAATTTAAAGGGAAAGAAATGTTCCACATTTGCAAAACTTCCCATTACTGAAAAGGCAGGGCCAAGATGACAGAATAGTCAGATGCTTTGTGTCATCCCTCTTATAACATTAACAAAGTCCCAAAAAAACAAGTGAATTGGGTGTATATGACATTCGAGGAACCCTAATCATCAAAGACAAAGCTAAAGAATTGGACTGAATGGCAGTTGGAAGGAGAGACAATTCAAACACAGTGCAAATGGGGAATCACGGATTGCTGGATCACTGGCATCCTGCTAGCTGAATCTGCACAGCACATACTTATTGAGGCAAGCAGCAACACCCCAAGCCACCCCATCTGGTGCAGCCAAGCAGCAGCAAATCTGCACTCACCTCCAGAACCAAACAGGTGTGACACCAGGCCTGTGAAAGTTAAGTGCAAGCTCCCAACCCACCATGCACCCCTCCCCCACCAGAACTCTACCACCCAGAAGCACTTCCTTCCCGCCATCCATCTCCCTCCCTGCTCTGACACCAGTCCTGGCATTCAAAAACTCCATGCCCGCTAAGCCAGGAACTGACAGCTGGGTCAGGAGGCACCAGATATTTCACCTAGCCACTGGCTAGGGGTTCCACAGATTTGCAGTGCCCTTCACCCCCACCACAGTGCCTTGTGGACCAATCAACACCTCACACCCCCATTAGGACAACACAGGCAGGGCATCCACCTGAAGCCAGTTTTCACCTACAGCAGCCAAGTGGGAGCTTCAGATCTGTGATATTTGACACTACCCCACCCCCTAAGAAGGGGCGTCACCCACCCACACCAGGGGCCTGAGGACTGGCAGTACCACCCACTCCATCTAGCTGCCCATGACGGGCCTGAGAATTAGTGGTGCTTCCCAATCCCTCCAGCCAATGGCACTGGGTGCCCAAGGACTAGCTGCACTACCCCCCTCCCCCACTACATGCTCTAGTGGACAGGGGCACACCCTCCATTCAGACTCCTGGGGGCAGCCAAGAGCCCCCTGCCTTGCCCCACACATCGCCTCCCACTGCAGTCAGAGACCTATGCCTGCTCCGAACACCCCCATGCAGCCCTGCCCACCTAGAACTGTAGGTAAGTCTCCACACCAAACACTTGGTGACCGAGACCTGGGCACCTGCACCCTGAATTGCCATATCCCCACAAGAACAGTGAACAGACTCCTGTGCTCACAAACCTGGTAGCTGCTCTGATCACCTGGAGACAGGAGGTGAGAGCTTCAATGATGCCAACATCAAGAGTAACACACACCCAGCCTACTTAGACATGTCAAAACAAAACAAAACAAAAATACAGGACACAGTAAACAAAAATACAATAAATATATATAATAGCTTATTGATGCCTCGGAGACAACAGTCAATATCAAATCCATAAAAGAAGCAGAACAAGATGGCTCCAGCAAATGACCAAAATAAAGAACCAGGAAACGTTCTGGAGGAAGATAATGCAATAGAACTACCTGATAAAGAATTCAAAAGACTAATATACAGAGCTTTCTAAGAGATCAGGAAGGAAATCAGGCAAAACACAGACCAAACCAAGAAACACACAGACAAAACAATAGAAGAACTCAGGAAAACAATACAAGAACAAAGTGACAGGATAAACAGGTTGCTAGAAATGATACGGAAACAGCAACTAGAAATCCAAAAGATTAACAATAAAATTTCAGAATTAGACAACTCAATAGAAGTTTGTAGGAGCAGAACTGAGACAATGAAAGTCAGAATTAGTGAGATTGAAAATAAATTCTTTGACACCAATTTATTTGAGGAAAAATCAGAAAAAAAGAATGAACAAAGCCTAAGAATTATATGGGATACTGTCTTCATTATCTAGTGCTTCTATAACAGAAATACCATAAATGGATGGCTTTAACAAAGAGAAATTTATTCTCTCACAGTCTAGGAGACTAGATGTCCAAATTAAGGATGCCAGCTGCAGAAGAAGGCTTTCTCTCTCCGTCAGTTCTGGGGGAGGGTCCTTGTCATCAATCTTGCCCTGGGCTAGGAGCTTCTCAGCGCGGGGACCCTGGGTCCAAAGGACGTGCTACCCTCATTATTGTTGGCATGAGGTCCCTCTTCTCTCTGCTCGATTGTTTCTTTTATACTTCAAAAGAGATTGACTCAAGATACAACCTAATCCTGTAGATTGAATCCTGCCTCATTAACATAACTGCTTCTAATCCTGCCTCATTAACATCATTAGAGGTAGGATTTACAACACTTAGGAAAATCACATCAGGTGACAAAATGGTGGACAATCACACAATACTGGGAATCATGGCCTAGCCAATTTGACGCACATTTTTAGGGGACACAATTGAATCCATAACAGATACTATCAAGAGGAAAAACCTACGAGTGATTGGAGTACCAGAATGGGAGGGGAGGGATAACAGAAAACACAGAGAGAATTGTTGAAGATTCACTGGCAGAAAACTTTCCTAATATCATGAAAGACACAAAGATATCTATCCAAGAAGCTCAATGAACCCCATAAAGGATAGACCCCAAAAGAAAGTCACCAAGATATATTATAGTCAAACTTGCCAAAACCAAAGGCAAAGAATCCTGAGAGTTGCTAGGGGTTAACAAAAAGTCACCTACAAAGAGGAACCAATAAGACTAAGCTCAGTTTAGTCAGCAGAAACCATGCAGGCAAGAAGGCAAAGGGATGACATATATACAGACTTGAAGGAAAAAAAAATGCCAGCCAAGAGTTATATATATCCAGCAAAACTGTCTCTTTAATACAATGGCAAAATTAGGTCATTTCCAGATAAACAGAAATTAAGGGAATTGATTAAAAAAAAACCAAAATTACAAGAAATATTAATGGGAGTCCTCCAGTTAGAAAACCAACAACATCAGACAACAATCCAAGACTAGGACACAGGACAGATCAACTGGATACCAACCCAGATAGGGAATTCACAAAAACAAATCAAAGCTAAAAGACTGAAAATAAGAAACCAAAGACATCAATATGTAAATGATGACAATGTCAAAACAAAAAAGAGGAATAAATGGGGTAGTCATAGAACCTCCATATGGAGAAGAAGTGAAGGCAATATCAAGAATAAAAGACTGGTTTAAACTTAGAGAAATAAAGGTAAATTTCAAGATAACCACAAAGGAAGCTAACAAACTTAGCCATCAATATAAAAAAGAAGAAAACTATAGACTCAACAAACACAAAACCAACAATAATGAAAGAGATGAAAAGAAAATACATAAACAAAAAGAACTCAGCACAGAAAAAGTAAGCGCAACAAAGAAACGATCAATACCATTAAAAAAAAAATCAAAATGACAGCAGTAAACTCATACCTATCAATAATTACACTGAATGTAAATGACCTAAATGCACCAGTAAAGAGACAGAGAGTAGCAGAATGGATAAAAAAATTATGGTCCATCTATATGCTGTCTACAAGAGATATACCTTAGATACAAAGACATAAACAAACTAAAACTCAAAGGATGGAAAAAATATATCAAGCAAACAATAACCCAAAAGAGCAGGAGTGGCAATATTAATCTCCAATAAAATAAATTTTGAAGCAAAATCCACTATAAAGGATAACGGACAACACTACATAATGATTAAAGGGTCAATACACCAGGAGGGCATAAACATAATAAATATATACATACTCAATGACAGGGCCCCAAAATACATAAAACAAACTCGAATGGCATTGAAAAGAGAAATAGACAGTTTCAAAATAATATCAGGGGACCTCAACACACCACTTTCAGTGAAGGACAGAACATCTAGAAAGAAACTCAATATAGATACAGAAGATCTAAATTCTGCAATCAACAACTTGACCTCATAGACATGTACAGAACACTCCACCCAATAGCAGCCAAGTATACATTCTTTTCCAATGTACATGGAACATTCTCCAGAACAGACCACATTTTAGGCCACAAAGCAAGCCTTAACAAAATCCAAAACATTGAAATAATACGAAGCATATTTTCTGATCACAATACCATAAAAGTAGAAATCAATAACATAAAGGGCAAGAAAAAAATCAGACACATGGAAATTAAACATCTTGCTTAAAAACTACTGGATAATAGAAGAAATCAAGGATAGAATAAAAAAAATTCAGAGAATCAAATGAGAATGATATGTTTTCTTACCAAAACTTTGGGACACAGCAAAAGCAGTGCTTAGAGGTCAACTTATAGTAATAAATGCACACGTCAAAAAAGAAGAAAGGGCCAAAATAAAAACATTAACCCTACAACTTGAACAAACAGATAGCAGCAAAAGAAGCTCTCAGGCACCAGAAGAAAGGAAGTAATAAAGATCAGAGCAGAAATAAGTGAAATAGAGAATAGAAAAAAACATAGAAAGAATCAACAAGACCAGAAATTGGTTCTTTGAAAAGATCAATAAAATTGACAAACCATTGGACAAACTGACAAAATAAAAACAGGAAAAGAAGCAAATAACATGAATAAGAAAAGAGACGGGTGATATCACAACAGACCCAACAGAAATAAAAAGGATCATAACAGAATACTATGAAGTATTGTACTCCAACAAATTTGAAAACCTATAGGAAATGGACAAATTTCTAGAAACACACTACCTATCTAAACTAACACAAACTGAAGTAGAAAAACTGAAAGATATATAACAAAATAAGAGATTGAAGGGGTAATTCAAAAAAAAAAGGAAAACTCCCAACAACAACAAAAAAAAAAGGCAAGGTCCAGATGGCTTCACTGGAGTATTCTACCAAACTTTCAGAAAAAGTTAACACCAGTACTACTAAAAGTATTTCAGAGCAAAGAAAAGAAAGGAATAATCCCGAACTCATTCTATGATGCCACCATAACCCTGATACCAAAGCTAGGCAAAGACACCACAAAAAAAGGAAACTACAGACCAATATCCCTCATGAATATAGACACAAAAATCCTCAATAAAATTCTAGCCAATAGAATTCAATAGCATATCAAAAAATAAGAAGAAGAATACAACATGACCAAGTGGGATTCATACCAGGTATACACGGATGGTTCAACATTGGAAAACCAATCAATGTAATCCACCACATAAATAAAACAAAAGAAAAGAATCACATGGTCTTATCAGTCGACACAGAAAAGGCATTTGACAAAGTCCAACAGCCATTTCTGATAAAAATTCTCAGCAAAATAGCAAGAGAAGGGAAATTCCTTGACATAATAAAGGGCATTTATACAAAGCCAACAGCCAACATCATTCTAAATGGAAAGAGACTAAAAGCATTCCTCCTTGAGAAGAGGAACTGGACAAGGATGCCCTTCATCACCATTCTTATGCAACATTGTACTGGAAGTCCTAGCTAGAGCAATTTTGGCAAGAAAAAGAAATAAAGGGCATCCAAATTGGTAAGGAAGAGGTAAAATTATCCCTATTCGCAGACGATATAATCTTATACACAGAAAACCTCAAAAAATCCCCAAGAAAGCTACTGGAACTAATAGAAGATTACAAAAGTAGCAGGATAGAAGATTAACCTAAAAAATCAGTTGGATTCTTCTATACCAACAAAGAGAACTTTGAAAAGGAAATCACCAAATCAATTCCATCTACAGTAGCCCCCAAGAAGATAAAGTACTTAGGAATAAATCTAGCCAGGGATGTAAAAGACCTATACAAAGAAAACTACAAAACACTACTGCAAGAAACCAAAAGACACCTACGTAAGTGGAAAAACATACCATACTCATGAATAGGAAGACTCAACATTGTGAAAATGTCAATTCTACCGAAAGCAATCTACATATACAATGCAATCTTGATCCAAATTCCAACAGCGTTCTTTAACGAGATGGAGAAACAAATCACCAATTTTATATGGAAAGGAAAGAGGCCCGGATAAGTAAAACATTACTGAAGAAGAACAAAGTGGGAGGCCTCTGCCTGATTTGAGAGCCTATTATACAGCCATGGGAGTCAAAACAGCCTGGTACTCGTACAAGAACAGACACATAGACCAATGGAACAGAATTGAGAACACAGACATAAATCCATCCATCTATGGGCAGCTAATATTTGACAAAGGGTCAAAGTCTGTTAAATAGGGAAAAGACAGTCTCTTTAACAAATGGTGCCGACATAACTAAATGTCCATCTGTAAAAAAATGAAACAAGATCTATACCTCACACCATACACAAAAACTAAGTTAAAATGGATCAAAGACCTAAATATGAAACCTGAAATGATAAAGGTCACAGAAGAAAAAATAGGGACAATGCTAGGGGTCCTGACATATGGCATAATAGGGTACAAACCATAACTAACAATGCACAAACACCAGAAGAGAATCTAGACAACTGGGAGCTCCTAAAAATTAAACACTTAGGCTCATCAAAAGACTTAACCAAAAGAGTAAAAACAGAACCTACAGACTGGGAAGAAATTTTGCCTACAACATATCTCACAAGGGTCTAATCTGTAAAATTTGCAAGATACTTCAACACCTAAACAACAAAAAGACAAATAATCCAATTAAAATATAGGCAAAGGACATGAACAGACACTTCACCAAAGAAGACATTCAGGCAGCTAACAGACACATAAGGAAATGCTCATGATCATTAGGCATTAAACAAAAAACCAAACGCATTGCTCTCGAGTCAATTCTGAGTCATTGTGACCCTAGAGGATGGGGTAAATCTGCCCTATAGGGTTTCCAAGGAGTGCCTGGTGGATTCAAACTGCCGACCTTTTGGTTAGCAGCCAAATTCTTAACCATTATGCCACCAGGGTTTCCCATTAGCCATTAAAAAAAACCCAAACCCATTGCCACCAAGTCAATTCCGACTCATAGCGACTCTATAGGACAGAGTAGAACTGCCCCAAAGGGTTTCCAAGGAGTGCCTGTTTGATTCGAACTGGCAATCTTTTAGTTAGCAGCTGTAGCTCTTAACCACTATACCACCAGGGTTTCCCCATTAGCCATTAGAGAGATGCAAATCAAAACTACATTGACACACCATCTCACCCCAACAATACTGTCGCTAATTCAAAAAACACAAAATAACAAATGCTGGAGAGGTTGTGGGGAGATTGGAACTCTTACACACTGCTGGTGAGAATGTAAAATGGTACAACCACTTTGGAAAATGATATGGCACCTCCTTAAAAAGCTAGAAGTAGAAATACCATATGATCCAATAATCCCACTCCAGGAATACATCCTAGAGAAAGAAGAGCCATCACACGAAAAGAAATATGCATATCGATGTTCGTTGCAGCACTGTTCACAATAGCAAAAAGATGAAAACAACCTAAATGCCCATCAACAGACAAATGGATAAACAAATTATGGTACATACGCACAATGAAATACTATGCAACAATAAAAAATGATGATGAATCTGGAAAACATCTCACAACATGGATTAATCTGGAGGGCATGCTGAGTGAAATAAGTCAGTCCCAAAGGGCAAATATTGTATGAAACTACTACTATAAGAACTCAAGAAAATGTTTACACACAGAAAAAAGCATTCTTTGATGGTTACGAGGCTGGGGAGGGAGGGGGAAGGGAAAATCACTAACTAGATAGTAGACATGTCAACTTCGGTGAAGGGAAGGACAACACACAGTATAGGGGAAGTCAGCACAACTGGACCAAAGCAAAAGCATAGAAGTTTCCTAGAAACATCCAAACACTTTGAGAGACTGAGTATCTGGGGCTGGGGGCTGGGGGCTGGGGACCACAGTCTTGGGGGACATCTAGGTCAATTGGCATAACATAATTCATAAAGAAAATGGTTCTATATCCCACTTTGGTGAGTAGCGTCTGGGGTCTTAAAGCTTGCAAGCAGCCATCTAAAATACATCTATTGGTCCCATCCCATCTGGGGCAAAGGAGAATGAAGAAAACCAAAGACACAAGGAAAATATTAGCCCAAAGGACTAAAGGACCACATGAACCAGAGACTCCACTAGCCTAAGACCAGAACAACAAGATAGTGCCCAGCTACCACCGATGACGGCTATGATAGGGATCACAGCAGACAGCCCCGGATAGAGCAGGGGAAAAACGTAGAATCGAATTCAAATTCACAAAAAAAGACTAGGCTTACTGGTCTGACAGAGACTAGAGGAACCCCCAAAACTATGGCTCCCGGACCCTCTGCTAACCCAGAACTGAAACAGTTCCCAAAGCCCACTTTTCAGGCACAGATTAAACAGTCTTATAAAACAAAAAATAACACAATCAAATATATAAGACCAAATGGGCAACTCCTATCCAAAAGCAGAATGAGAAGGCAGGAAGGGACAGCAACTGGACAAATGGGCACAGGGAACCCAGGGTGGAAAGGGGGAGCATGCTGTCACATTGAGAGGATTGCAACCAGTGTCACAAAACAATATATGTATCAATTTTTGAATGAGAAATTAACTTGAGCTGTAAACTTACACCTGAAGCTCAATAAAAATAAAATAATAATAAAAAAAGAACGAGCTTACTGTCTTCTACAGATAGACTAAACCTTTCAGGAAGGCCACAGAGTAGCGGCAGAGCCTGCTTCAGGGCTGACTTCCTTCCCTCTATTCTTCCTGAAGCCATTAAAGATAGAAGCTGAAGGGTCCCTCCCCTTTCCCTGGAGCCCTAATACTGCTGTTCATTTATTAATTGATGAGCTACTCCTGGGCTCTGCTTCTCTGCCCTCATTTACACCCCTGACCCCACCACAACTTGACCTCCTGTGACCAACATCACCTACCCTGCGTGGTCAGTGAAGCTTCATTTTCAACAGACACAAGAGTCATTCCAGCTGTGAGTAGAACTCTGAAATTTCTCGAGAGCAGCCTGATGTCATGGAGAGAGCACAGGCTCTGGACACAGACCAATCTGGGCTCAACCCCAGCATCATTTCAGGCCTGCTGCTAGAGCTTGGGCAGAGTGCTTCACCTTCCTGAGCCTCAGTTTCCTCAACTGGAACATAGGGATGGTAATACTATCTCAGGGCCATTGTAAAGATAAAATGATGGATGCAAAACACACAATACATGGTAGGTTATGAAAAAATATCCCTTCCTGCCCCTAACTTTGGGTAGCTAACATGGGCTCTAGGTCAACCATCTTGCATTTCAGATTTATTCGTACAATGAAAATTTCAAATGGATGTATCATATAGGTTAGTTTGGTTTCAGTCATTCTATGCAATGGTCTCATTTTGACCATAAGATGTAACAATTGGCCTGTCCAGCGGGGCCTGCAGCTCTATTTGTCACCTCCATGCAGTGGAAGGCCCTCGGATCATCTGGTCCAGCTGCTTCTTGGCACAGATGGGAAAGCAGAGACCTGTGGTGAATAAAGGACTTACCTGAGTTTGCACGGTGAGTAGTGGCAGATCTGGGAACTCAAATTTTATGATTCTTGACCATCCTGGCTTCCTGGGCAGCCTTTATCTGGGCTTGGAAGAGCTGAATTGATGGTGTCTAGTGACATGGGACTGAAATTCCAAGCCTGGCCTGACTCATAGTGCAAACTGCTCAGATAACGTCCACCAGGTGTTTTCTAGATTTATTCTGGTCACAAGCTTTCCTGAAGAGGTCCATATGCTTCCAACTTGGCCCTAAAATTCTGGCTCATGACTTACTTCCTGCCCCCTTCATGAATCTCCAAAGAGTTCCAATTTATGCATCCAACAAGCATTTATGGGCTTTTTCTGTAATAATCAAGATAGCTAACATGCATTGAAAACTTGGAATTTTCCAGACTATGTATTTAATCTTTTCAACTATCCTGAGTTCTGTAAGTATGATTTCCCCATTTTGCTGAAAAAGAAACTGAGGCACAGAGGAAAGTAATTTACTAAAGACCACTGTGCTAGATGATGCTATGTCAACTTGGTTAAGCTGAGAACTACATTTCCCAGAATTCCATTCCTCATATTGTCCAGGTTATAGGAACCATATAGAGTTGATGAGAAACGCGACTTGTGTGAGATTTGGAAGGCGGAAACAGAGCAGTGGTCATTACTCTCTGAAGTTTAACATGGATACATATGGTTGGACAGATGCAAAGGTGTCTGGGAGATTCCAGTTTGTCCCTGCTCTCCTCTGTTTTACCTTTAGCTTGCCTCCCTGTTGGCTATCCCTGGTGACCAACAGAAGCCCTAGGCCCTCAACCACAAGACTGACTGTGGGCCCACAGAGGTGGTAACTACAGAGAGGCAACAATTTTCAATAGGCCTCTCCATGAGCTTCCCTTTGTGGTCCCCCTGCAGTTGCTGAGCATTCTGGCATCTCAGATTTCCTGGCAAACTCTGACTTGTCCACTTCAGGATGACTGGGTAGTGTCTGTCTCTGATTCTCTGACTGCCCCTTCCAGACCTTCATTTCCCCAGTTCTTCTCACATATGTTTAAGTTCTAATTCCTAGGATAAATCCCTTGGCCCCCGTAATACTCACAGTGGCTCTGTTTCCCTTATTGAACCCTGACTGGCACAGCTACGTAACTGGTAAGTGGTAGAGCTGGGATTCAACCCCAGGACTTTTTGAAAACAGATTCTGAGCTCTTACCCACTAACCTAGGCCATTGTTCAAGGTGCTGGAAATGCAAACATTACTACAACCCTGGTTCCTGTCTTCAAAGAATTTATAGTCTAGTAGGGGAGACCGGGATGTTCTTTCAGTTATCCATTGCTCATTACAAACCACCCCAAAACTTAGTGGCTTCAAACAACAGTCATTTTACTATCTCTCATGATTGCATGGGTTGCCTGGGCTCAGCTTGGTGGTTCTTCTGCTCCATGTGTTGTTGGCTGGGCTGCAGTTCTGTGGGGGCTGGGCTGGATGTCCAAGGTAGCTAGCAGTTGATGCTGGATGTCAGCAGAGAGCTGAGCTGTAGCTGTCAGCTGGAATGCCTACATGTGGCCTTGCTATGTAGCTTGGGCTTCTCACAACATGGTGGCTGAAATCTGAGAAAGAACATCCCTAAAACAAATGTACCAAAAGGCAGGAAGTGAAAGCTGCCGGTTCTCTTAAAGGTCAAATCCAGAACTGGCACAGTGCCCAAGACTCAAGGGAGGGGACAAAAGCTCTACCTCTTGATACAGGGAGTGGCAGGGAGGCAATTATGTGTAGGAGGGATAGAATTGTTTGGGGCATCTCTAGAGACTAGCTGACACAAATGTCAATTAGTAAGTGGTAAGAGCTCTAGGAGACAAAAGGCACAAGGTGCTGTAGGGTCATAAAGTGGAGAGTAACTACTCTTGCCTGCAGTAGTTCGGAGAGGCAAAAGTAGATGTGGTGATGGGTTCCAGTTGTGTCTTGAAAGGTGAAGAGTTGTTTTCCAGGTGGAGAAGTGGTATGGGGAGATGGAGTAGAAGAGGTGCATTCAGTGGGAGGAAAGGGCAAGTTTACAGAGGCATAAACACTTCAAACGTCTGATGTGAAGCTCAGAGAGATGGCAGAGGTTAAAGTGCCTTGTTGGCTATAACCGCAGTAGAAATACAAGGGAGCAAGCTATGATTATTATATTGTAATGTGGGATTACCTCTGGTAGAAACTTTGGTTTCATGAAGACCCAAATATAAAGAGATCCTGGCACCTTGGTAGCCAAAGCTCCAGAGTTTCCAGCCCACACAGCTGAGGGTATCCCCACACCAGAGGAGAAGGCCCCTCAGCAGAAGCCCAAACCCCAGGGCACCCAAAGCAGAAGTCCCCAGATCAGTGGGGAATGGATTCACCTGGGCCAGGGAGGGAGGGAGGGAGGCTGTGAGAAGAAAGTCAGACACACAAAGTGCTGTCTCTGCCTGTTATGGAATCCCAAGGGTCAGAGCAAAGGACACATCCTGCTTCCCCCTGATTAGATAGGCATGTACTAGGCTCCAGTTTCCTCCAAAATCCCCCGGGAAGGGACAAGGCACAGAGCCAGAAGACAGAAGCCAATGTCTCCTTGGAGCTGCAGTACTTCCAGGAACCAGGGGAAGAATCATTTAGGCATCAATTTCATCATGCCATAGACTCAAGACCTAATTTTAGCCACTTTGAGCATGACATGCCCTGGTCTTTGCAGAGTTTGTAATGGAGAAATAGTTCAGCTATGCACTAAGGAAGCAGAAGAGAAAAACCAGTGCAGGCAGCATTGGGGACTCAAGCAAGTCAGTTAACCACAATGAGCTTCAGCTTCCTCACCTGCAAAATAGGGTGATGATACCTGCCTCCCAGGTGAATCATCAAAAATGATAAATGCAGACATGCCTTGGAAGCCATCTACAAATAGAAGGGCTGATTAGGATCTGGCCCTGTGATCAGGAGGGTTGATCACAGCCTCTCACCATCAGCATGACCTTAAAGACCTAGTGATTAGGGGGAGTGGGGGAACTAGGCCAAGTTCCCACACCCTAAATCTCACCAACCCCTTTTCTAGCAAAAGTGGAGAGTTCTGAAATGCCCTCTCACATTCCCAGGGGCAGAAAGTTCATTGTTGGGCTAAAGGAGGGACAAGATTGGGAATTTTCTTACCATTTAGCAAATACTTGGAATTCAGGGAGCTCATTGATATAGGAGTGCCTTGTGGGACTCCTCTGCCCCTGAGGATAAAGCTAGGAACCTTTTCTTTGTCTTCTTCTTCATTATGTTCTTATGTTTAGGTTGTTTCTCTCCTTTCTTTCTCTCCTCTCCCTTCCTTCCTCCTTTTCTCCCTCCCTTCCTGTCTGTCCCTCTCTCTCTCTTTCCTTTTTTCCCAGCCTCTGGCACTACCTCTTCTTTCTTATACACCTCTATTGTTCTCTTCCTCCTCCTTCCTCTTCCTCCTTTTGGTCAGTCATCATTATTAATGAAAGTTGGAGCCAATGGTAAACTGCCTGCCTGAGGCCATACACCACAGCAGCTTTCATGGTGCTCCTACCATGTGCCAGGCGTCCTGCCCCTCCAAACTGCTGTGGCACCTCTGGCTGGGAGACTGTCTCATTCCCACCCCGACGGTCCTGTGGACAGAACTGTGGAGGCAGAATAAAGAGGGATTTCTGAAGGCCATCCAGGTTGAGAGAATATGGGCTGAGAGAATATGCTCACAAAGAATTTCCAGTCAGTACCTTCTCAACTAGAGAAGTTAAGTCTTTAGCGAAGAAAAAGATAAAAGACAAGGAGGATGACGGTTGAAGTGAAAAAAAAAAATTATGAAACGTATGGTTGGATAAGGTGGGTGTGGACTTGTTTAACAAATTCATAAATTCTAAAAACATGTCTCCTGGAGCCTGAAAAGTAAAGGCTACTTTCCATGATAGAGAGTAAAATCATGGAACTCATTATGCCAAACGTGAGCCAGACTCAAACTCTGAATGCTCCCAGAAAGGAAACTTTGGCTCTCCCCTAAGAAAAATGAGAAATGGCTGCTTTTACCTGAGTTTCCCATGCTGTTGGACAATCAGCCCTTGGTATTGTTCCAGAAATTGAATTCTGGGATAGATAGCTAAAGGTCCAGTGCAGGAGTGCAGTTCTTTCGATTTATAGTCTCTGTTCAATTGAACTGGAGTGAGGCCCCAGACACTGAAAAAGGCCACTTGGCAACGAATGTGCAAGTGGTGGGAAGGAGGAAGAGGTGGCTGATGATGTCCCCAATTCCTCTGGGCTGCATGCTGACTTCCCAGAATCTTGGCCACTTTACCTGGGGATACAGACCCCAGTACATTTGGCTTCTCCAAGGGTATGGGGGATTGTGCTAAAAAGTACTTGGTATTCCTCAGTGTGAGTGACCCATGGGCTTAAGCATCCCAGCTGAGTCATTGTGTAACAGTATGTTAAAAAATTGATCACAAAAAGTAGCTAATCCAGACCTAGAACATCCTTAGCTTGAAATAAGAAGGCAGCAGAGAGTACAGACCTCATCTGACCTGACAGCTATTGCACTGGTTAAGTTATTTCAGGACACATGAGCTCTCTCCTGGTGGAGCTTTTATTAGCAGAACAGGGCCGGGGTAGGGGGGGTGGGGGTGGATTATTAAGTAAAAGAACATTGATGCAGTGTGAACTATGAAGCTGTTACTTATTAGATGTGTGGCCTTGGGTCAAAGTAGTGCCTGATCTGCAGACCTGCCTCTAAGAACTCTGCTCTGAGGGGAGGGGTGGGAATTGGAGGGAGAGATGAAGTTTTGTGTACCTCCATGGCCTATGGAAGCCCTTGGTAAAGAGTCTTCAGAGCAATCGTTAGACACTCTAATGCCGGGTTAATAATTCCCTCCCAACCTCCAACAAAAGTCAGTCCTTCTACTTATGGAAGAAGCACCTAATGGAGAAGAGGGTATTCCAAAGAAGACAAGGAACTCACCACAAGGGTGTGTGTGTATGGAGAGGGTGTTGATAGTTGAAGACTTGTGCCTGACCTTGGCCCAGATAATGGTAAAGAATTAGGTAAATTCTTGCCGTGCAATGAGGACCTTGATCTTGAGTGGAAGTCTGCTTGGTGAAGGGATATTAGAGTGATCTAGATGGGTGCCTGGTTCCCAATATCATGGAAGCCAGGAGTCTACCTCTTCAAAACAGAAAGCATGACTGTTCATATGGCTTCAGAGGCTCTACCTGTGGAGACCAGATTGTCAGTTGCTTCAAGGAAAACCCTCCTTCCTTTTGGGGCAGAAAGAGCTGCATCCCTCAGTAGGAGCAGCTGAACCAGGCTGTCAACATCAAAGGCAGAAAGAGTGAACACCAGCATCTGAGGATCCCCAGCATCCCATGGCCTCAATCCTGGGATCATGCAACCCAGTCCCAAGGCACTGATAGAGTTGGTGTCCCAAAGCAGATACTACTAGTCTTAGGTTGGGTTCTCTAGAGAAACAAAACCAGTGAAGCATATATATATATATATACACACATATATACACACACACACACACACACACATATATATATATATATATATGTCTTAGTCATCTAGTGTTGCTCTAACAGAAATACCACAAGTGGATGGCTTCACAAAGAGAAGTTTATTCTCTCACAGTCCAGTTGGCTACAAGTCCAAATTCAGGGCATCAGCTCCAGAAGAAGCCTTTCTCTCTCTGTCAGCTCTGGAGAAAGGTCCATGTGATACATCGGTCTTCCCTTGGTCTGGGAGCTTCTCTGCGCAGGAACCTCAGGTCCAAAGGACATGCTCTGCTCCTGGCACTACTTTCTTGGTGGTACAAGGTTCCCATGTGTCTCTGCTCAATTCTCTCTTTTATATCTCAAAAGATATTGGATTAAGACACTATCTAATCTTATAAACCTCATCAGTATAACCTCATCATAGTGATAGAGTTTACAACACATAAGGAAATCACATCAGATTACACAATCATACAATACTGGGAATCATGACCCAGCCAAGTTGACAGATATTTTTGGGGGACACAATTCAATCCATGACAATATATATATATAGGAAATGGCTCACACAATTGTAGAGGCTGGAAAGTCCAAAGTCCATGTCAGGCTGGAGGCTTCTCCTGACTCACCTCTCCACAGTGGCTGGCCAAACCAAGATCAGCAGGCAAGACAGCAGGTAAGCTGCTAGGTAAAGTCCCAAGAACCAGAGGTCAGATGAACAGGAGCCAGATGCAGGATCCAGAGCAAGGAAAAGCCCATGAGCCTTGCCAGAAAGTCCACCCATATTGGATCAGGCCACACCCCCAAGGAAGCTCCCTTTCAACTGATTGCCTACTCACAGTAGATCCCATCATGGAGGTGATCGTATTATATCAGATCTCATCATGGAGGTGATTACATCATTATATGACTGCCACTACATCATAATTGCCAAACCACTGATGATCATGGACCAGCCAAGTTTTCACACAACCTTAACAATCGCACCGCTGATGGAATTTGAGTCCTTCATTGTCCATGACTGTGTTGTGATTCCCTGTCAGCAATGAAATAGCCTCCTGGCCCAGAAGTGGAAGACCTCCATTTTCATGAGCAATCTTCTTCATCAGTGGCTAATTCCTGTCTGTGACTATTTAGAAAACCCCACTAAGTTGGACTCCCATCAACTACCACAAATATGAAACTATGGGCCAGGCCTGTTTGAAGAGGCAGCTTTCTTGGGGCCTTTCTCATGGACTCATTCTGCCCCAAACTTCCCTGATGTCCACTTCCGCCACCCATTCTGCACTCTACTTGCTGATACCTCTCCCCAGTTTCTATATGAGGCTCAAACACCATCCTTTGCTGCCCTTGTAGGAGCTCTCCTCACACCAGCACCAATCCCTCCCTCCTGAGCTCTTGTCTTATGACCTGAAGCAGTTGAAGTGGTTTATGTGTTTTATCTCCTCTAGTGGATTGTAAGGCACCTAGGTGGCACAAATAGTTTGAGCTCAGTTACAAACTGTTATGGATTGAATTGTGCCCCCCCAAAATGTGTGTCAACTAGGCTAGGCCATGATTCCCAGTATTCTATGATTGTCCACCATTTTGTCATCTGCTATGATTTTCCTATGTGTTGTAAATCCTACCTATGATGTTAATGAGGCAGGATTAGAGGCAGCTATGTTAATTAGGCAGGACTCAATCTACAAGATTAACTCAAAAAAACCAAACCCATTGCCATCAAGTTGATTCTGACTCCTAATGACCCTATAGGACAGAGTAGAACTGCTCCATAGGGTTTCCAAGGAACAGCTGGTGGATTTGAACTGCCAACCTTTTGATTAGCAGCTGAGCTCTTAACCACTATGCCACCAGGGTTCCATCTAGGTTGTGTTTTAAGTCAATCTCTTTTGAAATATAAAAGAGAGAAGTGAGCAGAGAGACAGAAGGACCTCATGCCACCAAGAAAGTAGTGCCGGGAGCAAAGCACGTCCTTTGGACCTGGGGTTCCTGCACTGAGAAGCTCCTAGACAAGAGAAAGATTGATGACAAGGACCTTTCCCCAGAACCAACACAAAGAGAAAGCCTTCCCCTAGAGCCAGCAGCCTGAATTTGACTTCTAGTCTCCTAGACTGTGAGAGAATAAATTTCTGTTTGTTAAAGTCATCTGCTTGTGGTATTTCTGTTATAGCAACACTAGATAACTAAGATAAAATTTGGTACCAGGAGTGGGGTGTTGCTTTAATAGATACCTAAAATGTGGAAGCAGTTTTGAAGCTGTGAATGGATAGAGGCTAGAAGAGTTTTAAAGTGCCTAACTGTAAAAGCCTAGATTGCCTTGGAGAGACTGTTGGTGGAATTATGGACATCATAGATAATTTTGATGAGGACTCAGAAGGAAGTGAGCAAAGCTGTTACACTGGAGATGCTGCAGACAGCGAGAAATAGCAGCAGAGTCAGGAGACCAGCACTAGACAGCACTGGAGCCAACCCATGGAGATAAAGAACTGAGTGCCTTCGGCAGGAGGCTTTCTGGTGGAGTAGGGTGTCTTCGGGCACTTATCAGTGGAGCTAGGCTTGCCGACTCGCAGAGCAAGAGAGCTGAGTGTCTTCAGGCTGAAGTTTACTGGCAGAGGGGGTGTGCCTCAAGGTACTTATCAGTGGAGCTAAAGAGATTTGGAACACTTGCCCCAGCTGGGCAGACACAGGTGGCAAGGCCTCAGGGGCCAAGGAACAAGAAAGCAGAAGCTGAAGAGACAAGGAGCACAGGAAGCAGAGCTGCCTGGGTCTCAAAGGGTAGGGCCACGACCTCTGGGGTCTCAAAGGGTGGAGCCATGACTTCTGAGGTTTCAAAGGGTGAGCTACAGCCTCCTAGGTTTCAAAGAGTCAGATATTCACAAACTCAGTTCTGGAGTGTGGGGCTACTGTTCATGAGTGCCAGCGGGATGGAGCCAGATCCGTTACCCAAAGCCGAGGTGGCAGGGCTGCCATGCCCAAGGGGCAGAAGAACAGTACCTGCTGGGGCCAAGGGTGTGGGGTCACCACTCAGATGGACTGGAAGAATGGGGCCACCCAAAGCCAAGGGGGCAGAGTTGCCATTCCAGTGGGCCTGGAAAGCGGAGCTGAAGCCCAGGGCCAAGGGGCCTCCACTCATAATCTGGAAAGTGTGGCCAATACCTAGAGTCTGGAGGGCAGGGCCATTGTGTAAATGGTCTCAGAGAACAGAGAATTATTTTCAAGACTTGAGGGCTAATGTAATGTGTTCTGCTGATTTGCTTGGCGCTTGTCTTTCCCTCCAGTTCCTCTCATTTGTAACGGACATGTCTAGCTTGTGCCTGCTCTGCCATTGTACCTTTGGAAGCAGATAACTTGTATTCTAGATTTCACAGATGAAGAGGAATTTTTGGATTTTGGACTTGGAGTTGATTTAAGACTTTTTGAATGATATAATCGGGTGAATGTGTTTTACATGTGGCAAGGCCATGGATTTTTGGGGGCCAAAGTGTGGAGTGTCATGGATTGAATTGTGTCCTCCCAAAAAATGTGTGTCAACTTGGCTAGGCCGTGATTCCCAGTATTGTGTGATTGTCCACCATTTTGTCATCTGATGTGATTTTCCTAACTGTTGTAAATCCTACCTCTATGATGTTAATGAGGCAGGATTATAGAGGCAGTTATGTTATTGAGGCAGGACTCAATCTACAGGATTAGGTTGTATCTAGACTCAATCTCTTTTGAGATATAAAAGAGATAATTGAGCAGAGAGGAGAGGGACCTCATACTACCAAGAATGAAGAACCAGGAGGGGAGTGCCTCCTTTGGATCCGGGGTCTCTGTGCTGAGAAGCTCCTAGACCAGGACAAGATTGATGACAAGGACCTTCCCCCAGAACAGAGAAAGCTTTCCGCTAGCACATGCACCCTGAATTTGGGCTTCTAGCCTCATAGACTGTGAGAGAATAAATTTCTGTTAAGGCTATCCACTTGTGATATTTCTGTTATAGCAGTACTATGTAACTAAGACACTAACCAAAAGGTTGATGGTTCGAATCCACCCAGTGGTGCTGCAGAAGACATGCCTGGAAATCTACTTCCGTAAGATTACAGCCACTAAAAACTCTATGGAGTGCAGTTCTATTCTGAAACATGTGAGGTCACTATGAGTTGGAATTGACTCCATGGCAACTGGTTTGGGTTTTTTTGTTGTTGTTTAGTGGATTTTAAGCACCTTATGAATAGGACCTCTGGGTTGCACTTTCATCTCCTGCAGAGCTTAGTACCATACTCTGTACACAGTAGGTGCTTAAATAGAGCTTGTTGAATGAAAGATCTAAACAAAAACTTGGAATAAGAACATTCCCTAGCAGGTGCCATGTTTCAGTAGGTTATGTCTTTCTCTTCTTTTTAATAATGTTTTATTGTGTTTTTGGTGAAAGTTTACACAGCAGATTAGGTTCCATTTGAAAATTTATACACACGTTGTTCAGTGGCATTAGTTACATTTTTCATAATGTGTCAACATTCTCTTTAACTGAGTTCTGGTTGTTCCATTTCCGTTACTCTAGTTTCCCAGCCCCCTTATCTTCTCTTCTTTACTTTAGAGTAATTATTGACCTTTTGGTCTCATATAGATGGTTTTTTAATGGAGCATTGTAATCATGGGTAATATCCTTTATTTTGTGTGCCAATCTGTTATTTCTCTAAAAGATGACCTCAGGGAATAGTTTTGGTTTAAGATTTAAAGAGTATCTCAGGTCCATTGTCTCCAGGAGTCCTGTAGACTCAACTGGTCCAGTAAGTCTGGATTTTTAACAATTTGAGTTCTGTTTTGTATTTTTCTCCTGTTCTAGCAGGGTCCATCAAATGTGTCCCTGATCAGAATGGTCAGTAATGGTAGCCAAGCACCATCTAGTTCTTTTGGTCTCAGGGTAGATGCGGCCGTGGCTCATGTAGGCTATTAGCCCTGTTCACTAGTTTCTTCTTCGAGACTTTGGTTTCCTGTCTTTCTCTTCTTGATAACTTTTTGGCCTATTAACTCCACCACTAATAATAAATGGTGAATTAATTATTTACATTTGCATCGGGCTCTACAGTGCCCATCAAGGGCTTCCATAGACTTAGCTTATTGGATCCTCACAGCAATCCTTCTCGTCTAAATCTTAACCAGACATGGGGGTGAAAAGGGCCTATGCAAGAAGTTGCCCAGGTGGGTGGCTCCATGCCCTTCCAGATGCTGCTGTCTAAATGGCCAAGGTCATTGTGAACAGCAGAGATAAGACCCAGTGGCTGTGAGCAGTGGTAGAGACCATGAGCAGGAGGCTGTGGGCAACAAAACCAAGCTGCCTTCTCCTGAGGACTCTCTGGTTCCCCATAGGGACACCGTTAAAAATTCAGCTTTGAACTTTCAGGGACTGCTCAGACCCACATCTGGAGGCCATTCCACATCCAGCTGACATTCATGAAAAACCAGCCACATTTTATGGTGCTCCACATCCTTCCTTGGCTGGCTCACCTTGCTCCTGGCTCCTCAGGCTCCGAATGAGAAGCAAGCTCATCCAGGCACATGAACTCATTTGCTCTCCCGGTGCCTCTGCACCTGCTCCCTCCCAGACCATGAAGCCAGCTGTTTCCACAGCAAACAGTCATAAACTGCTGGAAGGCAACCCGGACTTCAGGTGCAGAGGGAGGGGAGGCACTGCAAACACTTTGGCAAGGCCCACTTCCATACAGATGTTTTTAGCCATAAACAGGGGGAACTGAAAAGCAAGAAGTGGGCCAGGTTACTAATGACAAGGCCTGCAAAGTGCATTAGGCCGAAGCTCAGACAGTGACTCAGAACTTATGCAGGGTGCTGCTCGCCACGGCACGACACACGGGGCTGGAGCTGTGGCTGGAGTCCCCAGGGAAGTCAGTGCACAGCCAGGAAGCTACTGTGAAGAGGCAGACCCAGGGGTGCAATGGGTTTGGGACATGCACACCCCAAGTTCCCAAACCTGCACACTCTTGTTGGCGTCGGCCCACTTTCCTCATGTTTAATTAGTACAATTCCTCAGTCATCTCTGGGACATGACCATGTACAGGTTCTGTGAAGCAGACCCAGCTTCTGCATCTCGGAGCCTCCAGTCCTGGACGTGCCCACAGCTGATGGGAACGCAAGTCAGACTGTGTCCTGTTGTACAATAGCGGTGCAGCATGCTGGGGAAGCACAGAAGTGGAGAGGAACAGAGTGGTTGTGACTTGGGAAGAAGGGAAAGTCTTTGGAGGAAGTGGCAGTGAGGTGGTCCTTCACAGGTGGGTGGGATTTCAATGGACATTGAAGGGAGAACACAGTGCGGGTGCAGGCCACAGCAAAAGCAGAGGGTGAATGTGTGCGGGCAAGACATGTTCTGGGAGCAGGAAACAGCCTTGTATACTGGAGTGTGGGGTGACATTAGCCATAAACAGGGAGGAGTGCTGCTGTGGGAGATGGTGCTGGAAGTGTAGCTGGGACCCAAACTGGGGAAGGCCTGAGATGGCAGGAATAAGGCCATTATTCACAGAGTGTTTCAAATGTGAATTACCAATTGTTATAAATTAAGAGCTCTCGTAAATAAAGCTGAATCCTTGTATCCCATGAAAATTTGGAAGGTCTGGCCATTTGAGGCCTTCATTCCCTTGTGGCTACACTTAGCTGTGGCTGGGTGGCGGCTGCCCCTACACAAGACAGGCATTCGCCAATCTGCCCCAGTCCTCACCTCTCCCCATTGTGGCCTTTTATTAACTCACTCTCAGCCTGCTTCCCTCATTTCTCTCACCTGCCTGCCCTCCATGGACCTGTGAGTTTGTGGTCTCTGCTGCTGACCTGAAAAACATGTCAAGTGGTAACTTTGGTGAAGAGTAAGACAGTACACAATACTGGGGAAGCCAGCACAACTTGTACAAGAAAAGGTCATGGAAGCTCCATAGAGACATCCAAACTCCCTGAGGGACTGAATTTCTGGGCCAACGGCTGTGGGGACCATGGTTTCAGGGAACATCTAGCTCAGTAGGCATAACACAGCTTATAAAGACAATGTTCTACATTCTACCTTGGTGAGTAGCGTCTGGGGTCTTAAAAGCCTGTGAGCAGCCATCTAAGATATTCCACTGGTCTCACCCCTTTGGGAGCAAGGGAGAATGAAGAGAACAGGATACAAGGAAAAGATTAGTCCAAAGGACTAATGAGGCACAACAGGGACAAGGACTAGTAGGCAGGTGGGGACAAGAAAGATGATGATAGGGAACCCAAGGTTGAGAAGATACAGTGTTGACATGTTGTGGGGTTGTTAACCATTGTCATAGGGCAATATGTGTACTAACTGTTAAGTGAGAAACAATTTGTCCTGCAAACCTTCAGCTAAGGTACCAAAAAAAAAAAAGAAAGGAATTTTCTATGTGAGATCAAATTGACAACAGCAACTCAAAAGGTTTGATGGGAAGCCTAGGGAGCAGTGAGTTGAAGATAACAGTGATGGAATAATTTGGAAAAGGATAGTGAGAATAGCAGTACAATTGGAAGAATGTAATTGATGTCACTGAATTGTACATGTAGAAACTTTTTAAATGGTGTAACTTCAGCTATGTATATTTGCACCAAAAAAAAAAGGGTCCTCCAAGGTAGAGAAGGGAGAATGTTGACATGTAGTGGGGTTGTTAACCAATGTCATAAAACGATATGTGTACTGACTGTTTAATGAGAAAGTATTTGTTCTGTAAACCTTCATCTAAAGTACAATTATATATATATATATATATAAAGAACATGTCAGTGGAGAGTGGGGGTGGGTGAAGATTGCCATCAAGTTGGGTTTAGGAAAATATCTCTGGGGCAGTGAGGCAGTGGCATCGCTAGGATTGGTGTCACCCAGTGCAGTAACTCATGGTTTCACGCCACCCCCCCATGGAACTCCTCCCGTACCAGACCATACAGAATCCTTAGTAATATTTTTGTACTAATGTTACTTATAAATTGTAATTCCTGTATATCACTCCTCCTTTTCCTTTAGTTACTACTTCATTCTCTCAAAAAAGTTACTGATATAGGTTCACAAATACTGATTACCACAATACTGTAGCTAAAACACCAGAAAATTTGACAAAATCAGCGACTATAAAAACACTGACAGCAACAAAAACAACGGCAGGTGCTTGTAGCGACTGCAGATGAAACCACGTGATTCGAAGCGTCACTGTAACTGAGTAATAATGACAGCTCAGACACGAGCATATTGGAAGGTTCAGAAAGTAAATTAGCATAGAGTTTTAGCCTTGTAGGTATATTGATACATGCAAGCTGGGCTTACAAAAAATGTTTTTGTTGTTATAAAAACTACAAGGATACTTTCATAGACATTTTGGTATCACCCCTCTGAAAGTCTTACCCGGTGCAGTCCACACCCCCTGCCACCCCACCAGTGATGCCACTGCAATGAGGAGAAGTCTACACCTGGCCAGTGAGGAGGTGCCTGAAGGGGTCCCTGTGGGAGGAAGGAGGACCTAAGAGAAAGGAGAAGCAGGGGAATGGAAGGAAGTCACAGACTGGGGAGATTTCAGAAATACTTTGGATTTGGCAGTAAATTAGGGGAGGGAGGGAAAGAGAGGAGTTGAGGTGAACTCCAGAATTTCAAAACCAGGAGATGGGTTGGAAGGTGGAATGACTCAAGGAGGTGGAGTGGGACAGAGAAGGGCGTACTCTCCTCAGCGTGTGGCATCTGAGATGCTGGGGCAGCAACAGCCCTGTGCAAATGCTTGGATATGCTGGCTGGCCCCCACATGCCAGAGGACTGGGGACCGAGGAGAGTTGGGATTCTCTGCAGAGAGACAGGCGGGCCAGAGCGAGCCCTGTGGAGACAGGAGGTAGAGCGGAGCCATGGGTCCTCACTGCTCCCCTGACAAGCTCAGCCTCTGCCCTGGGGCATAACAATGACCTGTGTTCTGAGGACTGTGCCTGAAGCGGCAGACCCTCCATCAGCTCACCCCTTACCCAAAGAGATGTATTACTCGGAGGCCAGAGGAATTGCCACTGCCGTTTTTCAAGCAGGGAGAGAGCAGTGGGCACAAGCCAGGCAGGCTGTGCCTCCCTCTGCCTGAGTCACATGAAGTAATTGTGTCTCTGGTTCCTCCGAAGCCATCCTGGGGCTGGGTGGGGTCTGTGAGTCATGTGGGCCCTATGCAGCGGGTGGTGGAGGAGGCTGGACTGAGAAGGGGACATGAGGACATGGACGGTGAGTCACAGCCCTGGTGCCTGATCGGAGCATGTGAGAGGATGTGTCAACAGGCATGTGCCCAGCTTGGCGGCAACTGTCCATCAAACAATGACAGATGGCTGTCACCATGTAGGATCTCACAGTTCAGACTCTTGCACGTATTTTCTCATTGGATCTCAGTTTCTAATTATACCTTCATTTGGTGACTGTCTGCGTCCACTGCCATTAGACTCTGGTAGAGTAGGATGGGGCTTGTTTTTGCTCATTGCTGTATCTTCAGCATCTAATACATTCTAAATGAATGACTGAATGAATAAATAATGAATGGATCCATTTGGCATTAAAATACAACATAAAGTGTGATTGTGTTTGTATAACCTATTTATATGCATGTATGTGCTATTTTGTGTACGGAATATCTTTGGAAGGATAAGAATACACGAGGCACTGATAATAGAGTTTGCCTTCTGGAGACAGGCTGGAAACAGGAGTCAGGGGATAGGAAAATTTATGTTCACTATGCTTTTATTCTGCTGTATTCTCTCTCTGTGGGTCTCTGTCTCCCTCTCCTTCTCTCTCTACCTCTTTCTTTTCTCTGTCTCTCTCCATCTTCACTTTAAGTGTCTCTCTCTCCTCTCTCTTCCTCTCCTTCTCTCTCTATCTCTTTCTCTTCTCTGTCACCTTCATTCTCTGTGTCTCTGTCTCTCAAAAACACACACACACATACACACAATGAGAACAGTTTAGAAAACGGATCATACTATTTCATTGTTCCACAACTCACTCTAGCTCAGTAACAGATGACAGACATCTTTCTGTATCTGCCCACACGGCCTTGGCTTTGATCCCTGTGTGGCTGGCTGCCGCTTCACAGCTCCGGCTCTTGGTGGATGGACTCCACGCTCAGATTTGAGGACCCTGCTGAAACCCTTCCAATCGCGGCTGTTGTGTCAGGTTCTTAAGGAGACTGGGGCTGCACTATAGCCATCTAGACCTAACGGTTTGAAGTGGGAGTCGGGAAAGTGCTAGAGCAAGACCCTGGGGCCAGATGGCAGGTGCAGTCAGGGCTGAGTGGACAGGGAGAAGACACAGCTCAGGGTCACGGAGAGCCAGACGGCTGTGGTGTGCCGTGCACTGTGAGCAGGCCAGGGTCTCCTCCATTGCCAGGTGGGTTGGCTGATCCTGGTGGGCAGGACTGGGGCCTCCATGAAAAGGGAGGCCCTGCCTGGCTGGGCCTTTTGTTCCCTTTAGCCAACAATGGGTGATTTGTTTCACTGCTTTATGAACCCAGACACATCCTTTCTTGCCAGTCTCCCCTCCTGCATACTCTATGCAGGCCCAGATCTCCCAGCCTTTGGCCAAGGTTCCTAGGGAAGGCAAGAAGCAGTATACATCATGGAACTTCCCTGACATGGGATCACAAGACTAGGGTGCAGTCTTGGCTCTACCAGTTACTCGTACAAGCACTCTAAGCCTGAGTTGACTTCCATTGCATCAAGTTTTAAGATAGTTGATTCTCGTTATTCACAGTAGTTTGTTGTTGTTGTTGTTGTTAGGAGCCGTCCAGTCAGTACTGACTCATAGCAACCCTATGTACAACAAACCAAATCACTGCACGGACCTGCACCATCTTCACAATCAGTGTTTGAGTCCATTGTTGCAGCCACTGTGTCAGTCCACCTCGTTGAGGGTCTTCCTCTTTTTCGCTTACCCTCTACTTTACCAACCATGATGTCCTTGTCCAAAGACTGGCCCCTCCTGATAATGTGTCCAGAGTACGTGAGAAGACGTCTTGCCATCTTCTTTTCTAAGGAGCATTCTGGCTGTACTTCTTCCAAGACAGATTTGTTCATGCTTCTGGCAGCCCATGGTATATTCAATATTTTTTGCCAACACCATAATTCAAAAGCATCAATTCTTCTCTGGTCTTCCTTATTCATTGTCCAGCTTTTACATGCATATAAGATGATTGAAAATATCATGGCTTGGGTAAGGAGCACCTTAGTCCTCAAAGTGAAATCTTTGCTTTTCAACACTTTAAAGGGGTCTTTTGCAGCACATTTGCCCAATGCACTACATTGTTTGAGTTCTTAATGGCTGCTTCCATGGGCGTTGATTGTGGATCCAAATAAAATGAAATCCTTGATGATTTCAATTATTTCTCCATTTATCGTGATGTTGCTTGTTGGTCCAGTTGTGAGGATTTTTGTTTTCTTTATGTTGAGGTGTAATCTGTACTGAAGGCTGTAGTCTTTGATCTTCATCAGTAAGTGTTTCAAGTCCTCTTCCTTTTCAGCAGGCAAGGTTTTTTCATCTGCATACCACAGGTTGTTAAAGAGCCTTCCTCCAATCCTGATGCTGTGTTTTTCTGCATATAGTCCAGCTTCTCAGATTATTTGCTCAGCATACAGATTGAATAATTATAGTGAAAGTATACAACCTTGATGCACACCTTTTGTGATTTTAAATCATTCAGTATCCCCTTGTTCTTTTAGAACGTCTGCCTCTTGGTCTATGTACAGATTCTTCATGAGCACAATTAATTGTTCTGGAATTCCCACTCTTTGAAATATTATCCATAATTTGTTATGATCCACACAGTTGAATGCTTTTTCATAGTCAATAAAGCACAGGTAAACATCTTTCTGGTATTCTCTGCTTTCAGCCAAGATCCATCTGACATCAGTAATGATGTCCCTCGTTCCACATCCTCTTCTGAATCTGGCTTGAATTTCTGGAAGTTCCCTGTCCATGTACTGCTGCAACCCTTTTTGAATTATCCTTAGCAAAATTTTACTTGCGTGTGATATTAATGATATTGTTCAATAATTTTGCAACCTGATGCATCACATTTCTTTGGAATGGGCACAAATATGGACCTCTTCCAGTTGGTTGGCCAGGCAGCTGTCTTCCAAATTTCTTGGCATAGATGAATGAGCACCTCCAGCGCTGCATCCATTTGTTGAACTATCTCATTGGTCTTCCATCAGTTCCTGGACTCTTGTTTTTCATTAATGCCTTCAGTGCAGCTTGAGCTTCTTCCTTCAATACCATCAGTTCTTGGTCATATGCTACTTCCTGAAATGGTTAAATGTTGACCAATTATTTTTGGTACAGTGACTCTGTGTATTCCTTTCATCTTCTTTTGATGCTTCCTGTGTTGTTCAATATTTTGCCCATAGAATCCTTCAGAATTGCAACTCAAGGCTTGAATTTTTTCTTCAGTTCTTTCAGCTTGAGAAATGCCATGTGTGTTCTTCCCTTTTGGTTTTCTAACTCCAGGTCTTGGCACATTTCATTATAATACTTTACTTTGTCTTCTCAAGCCACCTTTGAAATCTTTTGTTCAGCTCTTTTACTTCATCATTTCTTCCCTTCACTTTAACTACTCCATGTTCAAGAGCAAGTTTCAGAGTCTCTTCTGACATCCATTTTTGTCTTTTCTTTCTTTCCTATCTTTTTAACGACCTTTTGCTTTCTTCATGTATGATGTACTTGATGTCATCCCACAACTCGTCAGGTCTTCAGTCATTAGTGTTCAATGCATCAAATCTATTCTTGAGATGGTTTCTAAATTCAGGTGGGATATACTCAAGGTTGTATTTTGGTCCTTGTGGACTTGTTTTAATTTCGTTCAGCTTCGACTTGAACTTGCATATGAGCATGGTCGGAGCTTTTCCATCATCTCTTTCCACAGATGTAGTCAATTTGATTCCTGTGTATACCATCCAATGGGGTCCACAAGTATAGTCAATATTTATGTTATTGAAAAAGGTATTTGCAATGAATAAATCGTTGATACTGCAGAATTCTATTTATTATATGACATCTGATGTTGTTTCTATCACCAAGGCCATATTTTCCAACTACAGATCCTTCTTCCTTGTTTCCATGTTTTGCATTCCAATCTCCAGTAATTATCAATGCATCTTGATTGCATGTTTGATGAATTTCAGGCTGCAGAAATTGGTAAAAAAAACTTCAATTTCTTCATCTTTGGCATTAGTGGTTGGTGTGTAAATTTGACTGGTCTTCCTTGTAGGCATATGGATACTATTCTGTCCTGGACAGCATTGTACTTCATGATAGATCTTGAAAAGTTCTTTTTGGGTAAATACACCAGGAGGACATAACTATAATAAATACTTATGCACCCAATGACAGGCCTCCAAAATACATAAAAAAAACTCTAAGAGTCCAGCAAGAAGGCGCTCTAGGCAGAAGCACCACGCCGTCCCTCCACAGCAAAGATCCGAAAAACTAAGCCAAACAGAGAATCAACAATCCTGAAATCCTAGAACATCAAATGAAGAGATAAAGAAGTCAGCCGAGCACCAAATGGAGTGAGAATGCTGAAAGAGAACAGAGAGCGAGGAGAAATTCATGCAGAGTTCCCCTACCAGCTAACGCAGCACGGATCCACCATCTTGGACTCCTATCGGAGACCAGCAAATGGGGATACGAGAAAGCAGCCTCACGGAGCGTCCAGTGGGAGACAAAACAGCCGGTAATTTGCAGTGTGCGCTTTCCCATCCCCCACCCCTCTTCGCCCCGGCTTGGGCTCCTCTGCTTCCCGTGGCCGCGGTCTCTTGGCTGGGGGGCACCGGCTGCTTGGATTCCACGCGCCCGGGTGGGCGGCTCTCTGGGTGCCATTTGTTGGCTGCTGGTGTTGCTTTTTTTTTTTCTTTTTCTGCTTCTTTTGGTTTCTCACTTGCCTCTCGCTGCCTCCCGCTGCCTCCCCCTCCTTTTGCTCGGGTGCCTGGCTCCGAGCGCCATCTTTGCCCTTTCCTGCAGGGCTGCGGGGCTCCGTTCGGGTGTGCGGCTGCTTCCCGGTCTGGGCTGCCACGCTGGTGGGATCCCGGGCCTTTTGTTCGTTTGTTCCTCTGCTTCCTGTGGCCACGGTCTCTTGACCGGGGGTCACCGGCTGCTTGGATTCCGCGCGCCTGGGCGGGCGGCTCTCTGGGTGCC
>NW_004443988.1:12292161-12293627 GCF_000243295.1 Trichechus manatus latirostris
ACACCCAAACTCATTCTATGAAGCCAGCATAACCGTGATACCAAAACCAGGTAAAGACACCACAAGAAAAGAAAATGACAGACCAATATCCCTCATGAACATTGATGCAAAAATCCTCAACAAAATTCTAGCCAATAGAATTCAGCAACATATAAAAAAAATAATTCACCATGATCAAGTGGGATTTATACCAGATATGCAGGGATGGTTCAACATTAGAAAAACAATCAATGTAATCCATCACTTAAATAATAGACAAGAATCACATGATCTTATCAATCGATGCAGAAAAGGCATTTGACAAAGTCCAACACCCATTGATGATAAAAACTCTCAACAAAATGGAAATAGAAGGGACATTCCTCAATATAATTAATGGCATTTATACAAAGCCAACATCTGATATCATCCTAAGTGGAGAGACTTTGAAAGCATTCCCCTTGAGAATGGGAACCAGACAAGGATGCCCTTTCTTATCACTCTTATTCACCATTATGCTAGAGGTCCTAGCCAGAGCAATTAGGCTAGAAAAAGAAATAAAGGGCATCAAAATTGGTAGGGAAGAAGTCAAAGTTTCTCTTATTTTAGGTGATATGATCTTATACACAGAAAACCTCAAAGAATCCACAAAAAAACTACTGGAACTAATAGAAAAGTTCAGCAAAGTTTCAGGATACAGGATAAACATACAAAAATCAGTTGGATTCCTTTACACCAACAAAGAGGAACCTTGAAGAGGAAATCACCAAATCAATACCATTTACAACAGCCCCCAAGAAGATAAAATACTTAGGAATAAATCTAACCAGAGACATAAAAAAAAGATCTATACAAAGAAAACTACAAGACACTACTGTAAGAAACCAAAAGAGACCTGCGTAAGTGGAAAAACATACATTACTTATGGACAAGTAGACTCAACATAGTGAAAATGTCAATTCTACCCAAAGCAATCTACAGATACAATGCAATCCCAATGCAAATTCCACCAGCATTTTTTAATGAAATAGAGAAACAAATCACCAACTTTGCATGGAAAGGGAAGAGGCCCTGAATAAATAAAGCATTACTCAAGCAGAAGAACAAAATGGGAGGCCTCACACTACCTGATTTAGAACTTATTATACTGCCACGGTAGTCAAAACAGCCTGGTACTGGTACAACAACAGATACATAGACCAATGGAGCAGAATTGGGAATCCAGACATAAATTCATCCACCTATGAGCAGCTGATATTCGACAAAGGCCCAAAGTCCTTTAATTGGGGAAAAGACAGTCTCTTTAACAAATGATGCTGGCATAACTCATATAAATCTGCAAAAAACTGAAACAAGAACCTACCTCACACCATGCACAAAAACTAACTCAAAATGGATCAAAGACTTAAATATAAAATCAAAAATAATAAAGATCATGGAAGAAAAAATAGGGACAATGCTAGGAGCCCTAATACATGGCATAAACA
>NW_004443988.1:12295540-12307064 GCF_000243295.1 Trichechus manatus latirostris
GGGAGAGCAATTAGAGTCATGTAACAATGTACGTATACATTTTTGTATGGGAAAAAATAAAAAAAGAAATGTTCTTTTTGACGATGAGTGTGGCGCCATTTCTCTTCAATGTATCATTCCCAGCATGGTAGACCATACCACTGTCCGATTCAAATGGCCACTACCAATCCATTTCAGCTCACAGATGCCTAGGTTATGGATCTTTACAAGTTCCATTTCATTTTTGACAACTTCCAATTTTCCTTGATTCATACTTCGTACATTCCATGTTCTGATTATTAATGAGTGTTTGCAGCTGTTTCTTCTCATTTTGAATCATGACACACCAGCAAATGAAGGTTCCAAAAGCTTGACTCCATCCATGTCATTAAGGTCAACTCTACTTTGAGGAGACAGCTCTTCCCTAGTCATATTTTGAGTGCCTTCCATCCTGAGGGATTCATCTTCCTGCACTATGCCACACAACGTTCCACTGCTATTCATAAGGTTTCCACTGGCCAATTTTTTTAGAAGTAGATTGCCATGTCTTTCTTCCTGGTCTGTCTTAGTCTGCAAACCTGTCCACCATGGGTGACCCTGGCTGGTATGCATAGCTTCCAGCATCACAGCAATATGCAAGCCACCACAGTTGACAAACTGACAAACAAGTGGTGGTTATGTTCTGTAAAGTCACTGTGAACACTGAGTTAGCAAATACTGCTCCTAGGAGAAATACAGGGTTAGGTTCCTGCAAGCCTTTGTTCATGTTTTTGTCAGCTGATCAATATATAACCATGCTTTGTGTGTGTTTAAAGACACCTTATTTAATATATGTTGTTGATTCGTTAATGTTGAGCTCATGGCCAACTCAGGCCTGAATGAAGTTTATCGAACACATATATTTTCTAGGTAATGCACATATCAGCCTTCTTGCAGGTAGCAACAGTAGACACCACTTCAGCACTATGCTTGGGGGCCATTTTAAATAGCGAAATCACCATAAAAAAAGCACAAATATGCAAAAAAAAAAAAAAAAACTAGCACTAAATAGACTGCAAAAAGGACACTTGCTTACAATATGAGAGCTGAAATAAGAAGGCAGAGTGTTTCCCTGTTTCACTGAAGCTGGGAATATGCAGTCAGGTGACTTAAATGTCCCACCACTCTGCACATGTCTGTGAGTGACTGTGAAAACACCATGAGTATTAATGTTAGGGTTACAAATAAATTTTAGCGAGTAGGCAAATTCTCAAGTATGAAATCTGTGAATAATAAATATTGACTATATTTACTTAATACTTGAGCAAAGTACTTTTCTATCATTCTAATTTGTCTTCTTCCTATATTTATCCTCCCTATTTATTTTTGTTTTTGTGTTTTCTCCTTTTTTATTTCTCAGTTAGGTTAGCTAATATGTCATGCATTTTATTTGTACTTTTCTAAAAACAAAATTTTGGATTTATTCATTAGTCCTACTGTTTCTCTGTTATTGAATTAATACTTTCTGGTTTTGTTTTGGTTTTTGTTCTTCCTTTCTACTTATTGATTTTTCTTTTTAATCCTCCCGAGTTAGATCTTCATACATGTCTTTTAAATCTTTCTTTTTACTTATATAGCTATCAAGGATTATTAATTTTCCTCAGAACACTACTTTATTTGCATTCCCACTGGATTTAATATGTGTGCTTTCTTTATCATTGTTTTTTAGAAATTCTATTTCTGTTTGTATGTACTCTTTCACCTAAGAGTGGTTTGCAAGAGAGTTTTTTAATTGCCAGATAGAAGTGATTTTTCTGATATAGTTACTGATTTCTAGTTTTATTGCATCATGATTCGAGAATATCATCTATACTATTTATTGAGATTTTCTTTGTGGCTTAATATATGGTCAGTTTTCATACTCATTTGGACATTGGGAAAAAGTGCATTCTCTATTATTAGGGCACAGAGTTTGAATATGTATCCATCATAACTGCCTATTATTTTACTAAGTTGACTATGACTTGACCTATTTCTATTTTTGTTTTGTTTTCTTGATCTGCCCAGGACTGAGACAGATAAAATCTCCTGACGTATGTGTTTGTCTATTTCTTCTGATATATCCTGTAATTTTTGCTGTATGGTTTGCTACTATGTTAAGTGGCATATATACATTCATAATTTTTACATCTAAGTGGGAGTGATTACATTAAAACATGGAGAATGATGGCCCAGCCAAGTTGACACACAATCTTAACCATCACAGTGAATTACAACTTTTGGCCTATTAAATGTCTTTTTTTGGCCTTGTTTAATGTTTTGTTCTGAAATTTTCCTCTCTTCTGTTAACTTTATGACTCTTGATTTCCTCTTATTTGCGTTTGCCTGGCATACTTCTGCCCATTCTTTTATTTTCAGTCTTTCTGAATCACTTCGCTTTAGGCGTGTCTTTTGTATACAGCAAAGAGTTGGATTTTGCTTTGTGGGCCAGTCTGAAACTCTTTTTAAGAGGTGAATTTAGCCCATTTACATTTATGGTAATGACAAATATATTTGTCTTGAGTTTTATCATGTAATTTTATATTGTGTTTTTTGTTTTTACTCTATTTTTTTTTTTTTAGTCTTTCAGAGTGTGTCTTGCCTTTACCTTCTTTCTTTTAAACCAAAAAATCAAACCGGTTGCCATAGAGTCAATTGTGACTCTTAGCGACCCTACAGGTCAGAGTAGAATTGCCCCATAGGGTTTCCAAGGCTATAATCTTTACAGGAGTAGACTGCCACATCTTTCTCCCATAGAGCGGCTGGTGGATTTGAACCTCTGATCTTTCAATTAGCAGCTGAACTCTTTAGCCACTTTGCCATGAGGGCTTTTCTTTCTTTTAGTTCTTTATTCATTTTTTGGCCTCTTGCCCCCTTTGTAGTTCTTCTCATATTAGGAAGGTGATTTCTTTTTATTCTAGTGTTTACCTTTATGATTAAAAGTTTATATAGTACCCACAGCTTTCTTTAGACAGAATATATTAGTTTCCATCTATGAACAAGAATAAAATGAGCATGGTTCCTCTTCATCCCTGTCCTCCTCTATTTCCTCTACTACTCTATATTGGTTAATAAAAGTGTATTTTTTGCATTTGTTTCTGCCATATTAAATATGCACATCCTTCCATTGCTTGATTTGTCAGCTTTGAAATATCTTTTATCACTAGATATTAAGATGATGCAATCAACTAACTTACTCTACTTTCAATCTTTTTACCTCTCCACTAAAAAATAATACTATTCATTGTCAGGCTGTATATTATTTGCATTTTGTTTTGTCACCACTCAACTCTCCATTTTTGTTATTTTGTAGTGATTGTTCTAAGGTGTACAATAATCAGCTTTCCTAAAATATTATACCGTTGCAAGTACAGTGTAAGAAGCTCACAACAGTATATTCCCATTTCTTCCCTCCTATCCATTGCATTATTTGTTGTTATACATTTTAGTTCTTGTAAAGAGATTAAAAATAAGAACAAAAGTCTTTTTATATTTACCATCAATTTTGCTATTTCTAGCACTGTTAATTTCTTCGTTGAGATCTAAATTTCCATCTGATATTACATTACTTTGCCTAAAAAACTTTTATTTTAATGTCTTTTTATAGTGAGTCCTGCAGGCAATGAATTCTTCCAGCTTTTGTTTGTCTGAAAAAGTCTTTATTTTGCCTTTGTTTTCAGAAGATATTTTCAGTGGATATAAAATTGTAAGTTGACAGGTATTCCCCCCCAGTACTTAAAAGATGCCGCACTGTCTTCTGGTTTGCATAATTTGTAGTGAGAAATCTGCTGTAATTCTAATCCTTTGTTCTCTTGTATATGTGTCTCCCCACTCTGCCCAGCTGCCTTCAAGATTTTTCTTTATCTTGATTGTTAGCAGTTTGAGTATTATGTGCCTACTTTGTTTTAATTTATCCTATCTGGGGTTCTCTGAGATTCCTGGAACTGTGGTTTGTTGTATTTCATTAATTTTGGAAAAGTCCTGAACATTATCTCTTCTGCTTTGTTCTCTTTCTCTTTTCATACTGGGACTCCAATGTGAGACCATTGATACTGATATTGCCCCAGAGATCATAGATGTTCTTGTAGTTTTCTCCATTTCATTGTTTCAGTTTGGATAATTTCTATTGATCTATCTTTTAGTTTACTGTTTATTTACTCAGTTGTGTCCAGTCTGGTTATAAGCCCATCAAAGGAATTCTTTATCTCCACTTTTTTATTTTAGCTTTTCTATTTGACACTCCTAATTTCTGTCTCTCTGCTACAATTCCCTATCTGTTCATGTATGTTGTCCATCTTTTCCACTAGATCCCTTAACATATTAATCATAATTATTTTCAAACCTCTGATAGTTCCAACATCTATGCCATTTCTGGATCTGATTCTGTGAATTGCTTTATCTCTTGTCAGTAGGTTGTTTTTCCTTGCTTTTTTGTGTGTCTTATAATTTTGTGCCTGTATGTTTGCAATTTTTGATTGAGTTTCAGACATTGTGGGTAAAATAACTGTAGAGACTGAGATAAATAGTGTTTGCAACATAAAACGGTATGACTCTTCTTCTCTGTCAGCTGTTAGCTTGAGGGGGGGATGTTGAATTATAATCAGCAGTTGTACTGGGTTTTAGTTTTATAGTTGTTTTAGGTCAGTGCAACACTGACTTCAAATTCCTCCAGTGGTGAGTTGCAGCTTCCTTGCATTTAGTATATGATCTGTGGCTTCAGAAAGTTTTTCTCAGTGTTCCTGTTTCCCCCTCATCTTTCAGAAGGTCCTGCATGCCTGAACCACAGAGGGGATTCTCTCTACATTCTCCTCAGGCAGTAGAGGAGCTCCTCATTACTCCTCAGTGAGTAATGCTATTGCTCATTACTCAGTCTGAGGCTCATGTGGGGGGCAGGTGAGATTCCTCTTTCTCCTGATTGTTAGTCTTAAATAGCTTCTGTGCATCTGGGCCCCGTTATTCCTGTCCTTCCCTTTTGTGGCAGTCATACTTTGCCTTATATGTCATAGAGTCTTGGGCAGGAAAGAATTTCCTGCCTCACCATATCCCCCAAACTCCAGTGATAGCAAACCTCTGTTCTGTGTCAGTACAGTATCCTGGGCCTGAATGGGTTTCTTGCCACTTACCAGGAGTAGGCAGAAAGCAGAAGGGCTTTCCACCTGTCTCCCAATGGCAGGTGGCTTTTGCTTCTACCTTCCTCCAGAAGTAGTGAATTTTTCTCTGGGCTTTAGGTTTCCTGCCCTTCCCCCAGGGGCCTAAAGCTTTTTCTTAAAAAAAGATAACAGTCCGGAAATGGGTGGGATATTTTTTGCCTGCTCTCCAATGGCATCTGACCACTCAGATTTTAGGCCAGTTTCCACCAATGGAGGCTCTTTTAGGTCTTCTTCCCGCCCCCAATCTTTCTTGAAAGACCCTGATGGAGGGCCATGGTAAAAATCTTGTGAGTGAGTGCTTGAAGATTTAGCAATAGAAACTATCCAAAATGAAATACCTAGAAAATAAAGGCTCAACTTTTCAATGGTGTTTGTACAATTGGATATCTGTATGCCAAAAAACAAGAAAGAGAAAAGAAAAAGAACTTCAGTCCATACCTCCCACCATATACAAAAATTAACTCAAAATAAATCATAGACCTAAATGTAAAACCTAAAATTATATAACTTCTAGAAGAAAATCTTGGCAAATTTGGGATAGGCAAAGATTTTTAAACTATTACACCGAAAGCTCAGATGAAAAAATTTGATAAGTTTGACTTCATCATATTAAAAAATTCTGCTATTAAAAGAATGAAAAGACAAGCCACAGACTGGAAGAAAATATTTGCAAAGTACATTTATGATAAAAGACTTGTATACAGAATGTATAAAGAACTTTCAAAACTCAATAATAAGAAAACAAATAATTTAAAAATGAGCATAAAACTGGAACAGACTCTTCACTTCACCAAAGAATATGCATGGATGGCGAATAAACACATGAAAATATGCTCAACATCATTAGTCTTTCAGTAAACAAAGATGAAAATCACAATGAGATACCACTATATACCTCTAAATTTAAAGACTGACTTTAGAGGGTTGAGTTGTGTCCCCCCAAAAATATGTTGAAGTCCTAACCCCTGGTACCTGTAAATGTGACCTTATTTGGAAGTAGGTTCTTTACAGATCCTACTGGATGAGGTCATACTGGATTAGGATGAGCCCTAAACCAATAACTGGTATCCTTATAAGAAGAGGGAAATTTGGACATAGATACACACACACAGGGAGAATGCCATGTGAAGATGGAGGCAGAGATTGGAGTGATATGTCTACAAGCCAAGGAACATCAAGTATTCTTGGAAACTACTAGAAGCTAGGATAAATGAATGGAACGTATTCTCTCTCAGGACATCCAGAGAGAACCAACCCTTCTGAGACCTGGATTTCAACTGTGAGATAATAAATTTCTGTTGCTTTAAGCCTACCAAATTGTGGTAATTTGTTACAGCAGTCCTAGGAAACTAATATACTGACCATACCAAATATTTTTGAAAATATGGAGGAACTGGAACTCTCATACATTTCTGGTGGGAATATAGAATAGTACATCCACTTTAGAAAACACTTTGACAGCTTCTTAAAAAGTTAAACATACCCATATACTATGTGATCCAGTCATTCCACAACTAGGTGTTTACCTAAAAGAAATGAAAATTTATGTCCATAATAAAGACTTGTGCACAAATGTTCATAGCAGCTTTGTTTGTAATAGCCCCAAATTGGGAATAACCCAAGTGTCTATCAACAGGTGAATGGATAAACAAGTTATGGTATATCCATGCAATAGGATATAATTCAGCAATAAAAAAAGAATAAACATGAGTGAACCTCAAAATTATAATTATACTGAGTGAAAGAAGCCAAACAATATGGAGTACATACATTATGATTATATGAAATTCTAGAAAATGCAAAATAATCTACAGTGACAGCTGATTAATGGTTGCTTGGGATGGGAATGGGGGGGGGCATGAAGGAGGAATTACAAATGGAAATGAGGAAACTTTGGAGAGGGATTGATGGATATGTTCATTATCTTGATTGTGGTGATGGTTTCATGGATATACACAGATGTCAAAACTTATTAAATTTTACACTTTAAATATGTACAGCTTATTGTATGTCAATTATATCTCAATAAAGCTTTAAAATACAAAATTTAATTAAAAGAAGCCCTGATGGCACAATGGTTAAGTGCTCAGCTGCTAACTGAGAGGTTGACAGTTGAATCCACCAGTGGCTCCGTGGGAGAAAAGACCTGGCTCCCATAAAAATTACAGTCTAGGAAACCCTATGGGGCCATTCTACTCTGTCATATAGGGCCACTATGGGTTGGAATCAACTTGACCGCACACAACAACAACAACATATATAGAAACCAATATATTTCTAATGAAATGAATCTGAAAGTATCAATCATCTCACTAAATGTAAATGAACTAAACTTGGTAATTTAAATAGAAATTTTTGGTTAAATTGAAAGAAAGAAACAATATTCTATTGACAAGAAACATCAAAAATATAAGGATCCCAAAGTGTGAAAGTAAAAATATATACCAGTGAAACACTAATAAAGAGAAATCTTATATAGATGTGTATATATTTTTTATATTCGCAGACAAAATAGACTTTAAAGGCATTAATATGGATAAAAAGCCTCACTCTCGATAAGAAAAGAAGAATTCTCCATTCAGATATAACAATCCTAAACATGTATGCACCTAATAACATAGCCTAAGAGTACATAAAAGGGAAGTTGATAAATCTACAATCATAGTGAGTTACTCTGACATACTTCACTCATGTTAGAGCATAAACATAAACAACCAATTAGGATATAGAGGATTTGAACAGCACCAGTAACAAACTTGATTTAAATGGATCCACTGATTAGAGAATACATATTCTTCTCAAATATACTTAGAACAAATTATACTGGTCTCAAATTCTTTATATCTATCTATCTGTCTATCCATCCATCTGTCCGTTCATCCATTCATCTACACGGTACATTTACAAAAACTGACTTTGTATGAGGCCACAAAACAAGTCTTAACCTCTTCCAAAGGATCAGTACCATACTTACCATATTCCCTGACCACAATGTAATTAAGTTAGAAATCAGTGATGAAAAGACAACATACAACCCCTCATGTATTTGGAAATTAAAACATGTGCACATATACTTCTAAATAACTCATGGGTAAAGACAATCTTAATGGAAATTAGAAAATTCTCGTAACTGAACTGCAATAAAAATATTATATCAAAAAACATGTGGAATGCAGCTAAGGCAGAAATTAGAGGGAAATCTAATATTTATATTAGAACATTTAAATTAGAAAGACTGAAAATTAATAAGCTAATATCCAATTTAAGAATAAGAAAAATAAAATAATAGCATATATTCAGAAAGTAGACGTAATGAAACAATTGCATTAAGAGCAGAAATTAATGAAATAGAACACAAATGTACAGTAGAGAGACTCAATCAAGCCACTTCTGGTTCATTGAGCAGATTAATAAGATAGAAAAATCTCTGGCAAGATTTATCAAGTAAAAAAACGGGGAGGGGGAGGCATTTATAAGCAGTGTTATGAAAGACAAAAATACAAATTTAAAAAATAAGAGAAGTTATTAGAAACTATTTTATGTGGATAAATTTTAAATTACAAATAATTTCCTAGACAGAATATAAATTAGATATTGTTCAGGGAAAAATATAAAATCTGAACACACAAATAAATAAATCAGCAATTAAATAATCACCTCAAAAAAAAAAAAAAAAAACCCTCACCAGATGATTTAACAGGCTAGTCCCCTCCCCCATTTCATCACAGACAAATTTCCAGGTAGGTGCACCCCTTTTTTTATACAAACTGATCTAGAGATGAGAAACAGAGAAAATGTTCCTTAATTCATTTAACGAAGCTGGTAAAACCTTGCCATCAAAACAAGAAAATAAGAGAACGGAAAATTATAGGTCAACACCACTTATGAACGTGAGTACAAAAATCTTGGACAAAATTTATTAATGTATGGAAAAAATTATACTTCATGGCCAAGTTTAGCCCATGATTATAACGATGAGTTAATATTAGATAATCTATTAGTGTAATTCACTACACAAACAGATCAAAGAGAGAAAGTATCAGTAGATGCAGAAAAAGCACTTGCTGGGATTCAACACTCATTCATAATAAAAATTATTGCTACCTAATCCAACAACAACAAGAGTAGAAGGAAACTTCCTTAACCCAGCCAGTGGTATTACCTCTAACCTTACGCCAACTTCATATTTAATGGTGAAACTTTAGAAGTATTCCTGTTACTATCAGAGATGAGATAAGAATGCCAGATAGCATCCCATTCAGAATTGTTCTGGAGAATCCTGGTCAAGACAGTGAGATAAGAAAAGAAATAAAGTATAAGGACTTCCGGGCAACATGGCGCCATAGTCAGAAGCACCACGCTGTCCCTTCGCAGCAAAAATCAGAAAAACTAAGTCAAACAGAGTCACACGTCAATCCTGAAACCCTAAGCATCAAATGAAGAGATAAAGAATTCAGCCAAGCACCGAATGGAATAAGAAACTGACCGAGAACAGAGCACGAGGAGAGATACATGCAGAGGTCCCCTATCAGCTAACGCAGCATGGATCCGCCATCTTGGACCCCTATCGGAGATCAGGGAACAGGAGGTATGAGAAAGCAGCTTCACGGAGCTTCCAGAAGGAGACAGAACAACTGGTAACCCACGATGTAGGCTTTCCCACCCCCCACCCTTCTTCACCCCTACTTAGCCTCCTCTGCTTCCTGCAGCCACAGTCTATTGGCCGGGAAGCACAAACTTCCCTCCAGTGCCACTTGGATTCCACCCACCAGATGTTGCTTTTTCCCACTTCTTTATATTTCTTCCTTACCTCTCACCACCTCCCCCTCCTTTCTCTCAAATACCTGGCTCCGTGCACCATCTTTGCTTCTTCCTGAAAGGCTACGAAACACTGCTCAACTGTGAAACTGCTTCCCGGCCCATGCCGCCATGCTGGTGGGACCTCCGGGGCTTTTTTGTTTCTTTGTTTGTTTGCTCTGATTTCTTCTGTTTTGATTTCTTTGTTTGTTTTCTTTTTCTTTTCTCGACTTGGGAGCCCCTTCTAACTGGGTAGTACCACGCAGCTTGGAAGCCAATCCCTTACTCTGCGCAGACACACATGGACATCCCTGGGAGCATTTCTTTTCTCTTGTTTTCCTTTTTTCTGTTTTTTTTTTTAAATTTGTTTAGTTTTCTTCTGTCTCTTAGTCGCTTTTTGTCTTTTTTCACTTCCAGTTTCTCAATTTATTCATTTTTTCTTTTACTCTTTTTCTTTTTTTTTCATTTTTGTTTTTCCCCATTTCTCAGTCTCTCATCTCTCCCCTCCAATAGCAAGCTCCCTTAGCACTCTTTTTTGTTTGTGTGTATGTTTTTGGCTCCTGTTCCTCTTTCCTCTCTCTCATATTCCCATACCCATCTTAGCTCCACACATCACAATGTATCCCTTCCTTCCTGCCTACCTGCACCATGCGCTGAACATCACACTTGCAAGCAGCACAGGCCTGGCCTACCGGAACCTGCCCTGCACTGATTCCCGGTCTGCACTGTCAACCCTGGTGCGTGCCATGAAAAACCTATCCCAGTAAATCCCCTTCAGCTGGACCTGCCCTGCTGTACCATACCTGAGTGACTGATCCTGCCCATTGGACAAGGAGGTGAAAAGTATCGTGCCTGTAGAGGAGCAAACAACAAAGAACACACAGCACCTGCTCAGACATAACCAAATAAAACAAAAAAGCAGGATGAAACAAACAAACCTATAATCAATAAATGAGGAAAATAACCACTGAATGCTCCGAAGACAGCAGACAATATCCAAACATTTACAAAAAGAGGACAGGATGGTTCCAGTAGGCGTCCAAAATAAAACACCAGATGACCTTCCAGTAGAAGAAAAGGCACTAGACCTAACTGATAGGGAATTCAATCTCTAGTATTCAGAATTATCCAAGAGTTGAAGCAAAAAACAGACAAAAATGAGGAAAAAATAGACAAATTCATGGAAAAGGCAGAAAAATTCATGGAAAATACAGACAAAAAAATGGAAGAACTCAAGAAAATAATATGGTAACAAAATGCTAAAATAAATACACAACCAGAAATCATACAAAAACAACAACTAGAAATCCAAAAGATAGACAACAAGATTTCAGAAATGGACAGTGTCATAGAAGGGCTGAGGAGCAGGTTTGAAACGATGCAAGATAAGATCAGTGAAATTGAAGACAAACACTTGGATGCAACTCTGTATGAGGAAAAATCAGAAAAAAGAATGAAGAAAAATGAAGAAACCCTGAGAATTATGTGGGATACAATCAAAAGCAAAAATCTTTGAGTGATCAGAGTTCCAGAACAAGGGGAGAAAACAGAAAACACAGAGAGGATCATTGAAGAATTGC
>NW_004443988.1:12307411-12308464 GCF_000243295.1 Trichechus manatus latirostris
AAACCTACTCATCAAAATAAAGAAGAAAAACCTAAAGTCTCAGTAAAAACAAAACCTACAAAAACAAAAGAAATGAAAAACAAAATCCACAAACAAAAGGAAATCAGCACAGGAGAGTAAGAGGAGCAAAGAAAACGTCAGCACCACAAAAAAAGCACTACAAAATGCAATCCCACTCCTAGGAATATATCCTAGAGAAATAAGAGCAGTCACATGAATAGACATATGCACACCCATGTTCATTGCAGCATTGTTCACCATAGCAAAACAATAGAAACAACCTAGATGCCCATCAACAAATGAATGGATAAACAAACTATGGTACATACACACAATGGAATATTATGAAACAATAAAGAACAATGATGAATCTGTGAAGCATCTCATAACATGGATGAAACTGGAAGACATTATGCTGAGTGAAATAAGTCAATCACAAAAGAATACTGTATGAGACCTGTACTGTATAACTCACGTAAAAGTTTACACAAAAAAAAGAAACAATCTTTGTTGGTTACGAGGGATGGGAGGGGTGGGGGGGGGACTAAATAGATAACTGGTAACTTTGGTGAAGAGTAAGGCAGTACACATTACTGGGGAAGCCAGTACAACTTGTAGACACTTCCAAACTCCCTGAGGGACTGAATTGCTGGGTGGAGGGCTGTGGGGACCATGGTCTCGGGGAACATCTAGCTCAGTTCGCATAACACAGTTTATAAAGACAATATTCTACATTCTACCTTGGTGAGTAGCGTCTGGGGTCTTAAAAGCCTGTGAGCAGCCATCTAAGATACTCCACTGGTCTTACCCCTTCGGGAGCAAGAGAGAATAAAGAGAACAAGATACAAGGAAAAGATTAGTCCAAATGACTAATGGACCACAGCTACCATGGCCTCCACCAGACTGAGTCCAGTACAGCGAGATGGTACCCAGCTACCACCACTGACTGCTCTGACCTGGATCACAATACAGGGTACTGGACAGAGCTGGAAAATGATGTAGAACAGAATTCTAAGTCACAAAAAAAGACCAGATTTACTGGCCTGACAGACT
>NW_004443988.1:12309977-12391668 GCF_000243295.1 Trichechus manatus latirostris
GGTGATGGAATAATTTGGAAAAGGATAGTAGAATAGTAGCACAACTGGAAGAATGTAATCAATGTCACTGAATTGTACATGTAGAAACTTTCAAAATGGTGTAACTTTGGCTATGTATATTTTCACCAAAAAAAAGTCCTCAAGGTCGAGAAGGGAGAGTGTTGATGTGTCGTGGGATTCTTAACCAATGTCATAAAACAATATGTGTATTGACTGTTTAATGAGAAACTATTTGTTCTGTAAACCTTCATCTATAAGTACAATAAAAAAAATTAAAAAAGAAAAAGAAAAAAGTATAAAGAATGGCAAGGAAGATAAAAAGTTGTCATTTTTGCAGATAACATGATTGTACATAGAATCCAACAATAGGAATTATGAAACACTTTAGCATATTTTCTTAATATAAAATCAATATGCAAATACACACAACATATACATATATGTGTACATAAACACTTCAGCATACTTTCTTAATATGGAATCAGTGTACAAACACATATACCATATATATATAATATGTACCTATATATACATACATATATATATTTATAGCCACCATGTGTCTCTCAGTTTGTTGTACTGTGGTGGCTTGTGTGTTGCTGTGATGGCTGGAAGCTATGCCACTGGTACTTCAAATGCAAGCAGGGTCACTCATGGTGGACGAGTTTCAGTGGAACTTCCAGATTAAGACAGACTAGGAAGAAGGACATGGTGGTCTACTTCTGAAAAAATTGGCCAGTGAAAACCTTATGAATAGCAGCAGAACATTTTCTGATATGGTGCCAGAAGGTGAGCCCCTCAGGTTGGAAGGCACTCAAAATACAACTGAGGAAGAGCTGCCTCTCGAAGTAGAGTCCACCTTAATGACATGGATGGAGTCAAGCTTTTGGGACCTTCATTTGCTGATGTGGCATGACTCAAAATGAAAAGAAACAGCAGCAAACATCCATTAATAATCAGAACGTGGAATGTAAAAAGTATCAATCTAGGAAAATTGGAATTTGTCAAAAATTAATAGAATGCATAAAGATTGATATCCTAGGCATTAGTGAGCTGAAATGGACTGACATTGGCCATTTTTGATTGGACAATCATATGGTCTACTATACCAGAAAGGACACATTGAAGAGGAATGGTGTTGCATTCATCCTCAAAAAGAACATTTCAAGATCTATCCTGAAGTACAATGCTGTAAGTGATAGGATAATATCTATATGCCTACAAGGAAGACCAGTTTATACAACTGTTATTCAAATTTATGCACTAACAGCTGATGCCAAAGACGAAGAAATTGAAGAAGGTTACCAACGTCTGCAGTCTGAAATTGATCAAATGTGCAATCAAAATGCATTTCTAATTACATTGATAATTGCAAGTTGGAAACAAAGAAGGATCTGTGGTTGGAAAATATGGCGTTGGTGATAGAAACAATGCTGGAAATCAAATGACAGAATTTTGCAAGACCAACTTCTTCATTGCAAATACTTTTTTTCAACAACGTTAACAGCAACTATACATGTGGATCTCACTGGATGAAAAACGCAAGAATCAAATTGACTACAGCTGTGGAAAGAGATGATGGAAAAGCTTAATATTATCAGTCAGAACAAGGCCAGTAGAACAGACCATCAATTGCTCATATGCAAGTTTAAGTTGAAGCTGAATTAAAAACAAGTCCACGAGGACCAAAATACAACCTTGAGTATATCCCACCTGAATTTAGAAACCATCTCAAGAATAGATTTGATGCATTGAACACTAATGACTGAAGACCTGACGAGTTGTGGGATGACATCAAGTACATCATACATGAAGAAAGCAAAAGGTCGTTAAAAAGATAGGAAAGAAAGAAAAGACAAAAATGGATGTCAGAAGAGACTCTGAAACTTGCTCTTGAACATGGAGTAGTTAAACCAAAGGGAAGAAATGATGGAGTAAAAGAGCTGAACAAAAGATTTCAAAGGTGGCTTGAGAAGACAAAGTAAAGTATTATAATGAAATGTGCCAAGACCTGGAGTTAGAAAACCAAAAGGGAAGAACACACGTGGCATTTCTCAAGCTGAAAGAACTGAAGAAAAAATTCAAGCCTTGAGTTGCAATTTTGAAGGATTCTATGGGCAAAATATTGAACAACACAGGAAGCATCAAAAGAAGATGGAAGGAATACACAAAGTCAAATTGGTCAACATTTAACCATTTCAGGAAGTAGCATATGACCAAGAACTGACGGTATTGAAGGAAGAAGTCCAAGCTGCACTGAAGGCATTAACGAAAAACAAGGGTCCAGGAACTGATGGAAGACCAATGAGATAGTTCAACAAATGGATGCAGCGCTGGAGGTGCTCATTCATCTATGCCAAGAAATTTGGAAGACAGCTGCCTGGCCAACCAACTGGAAGAGGTCCATATTTGTGCCCATTCCAAAAAAAGGTGATGCACCAGAATGCAAAATTATTGAACAATATCATTAATATCACACGCAAGTAAAATTTTGCTAAGGATAATTCAAAAAGGGTTGCAGCAGTACATGGACAGGGAACTTCCAGAAATTCAAGCCAGATTCAGAAGAGGATGTGGAACGAGGGACATCATTACTGATGTCAGATGGATCTTGGCTGAAAGCAGAGAATACTGTGTTTTATTGACTATACAAAGGCATTCGACTGTGTGGGTCATAACAAGTTATGGGTAATATTTCGAAGAATGTGAATTCCAGAACACTTAATTGTGCTCATGAGGAACCTATACATAGACCAAGAGAAAGTCGTTTGGACAGAACAAGGGGATATTGTGTGATTTAAAGTCAAGAAAGCTGTGCATCAGAGTTGTATCCTTTCACCATAGTTATTCAATCTGCATGCTGAGAAAATAATCTGAGAAGCTGCACTATATAAAGATGGTGCATCAGGATTGGAGGAAGACTCATTAACAACCGTGATATGCAGATGACACAATCAAGCTTGCTGAAAGTGAAGAGGACTTGAAACACTTACTGATGAAGATCAAAGACTACAGCCTTCAGAATAGATTTCATCTCAACATAAAGAAAACAAAAATCCTCACGACTGGACCAATAAGCAACATCATAATAAATGGGGAAAATACTGAAGTTGTCAGGATTTCATTTTACTTGGATCCACAATCAATGCCCATGAAAGCAACAGTCAAGAAGTCAAATGACATATTACATTGGGCCAATCTGGGGCAAAAGACCTCCTTAAAGTGTTAAAAAGCAAAGATGTCGCTTTGAGTCTAAGGTGCGCCGGACCCAAGCCATGGTGTTTTCAATTGCCTCATATGCATGTGAAACCTGGACAATGAACAAGGAAGACCAAAGAAGAATCGATGCCTTTGAATTTTGGTGTTAGCGAAGAATATTGAATATACCATGGACTTCTAGAAGAACAAACTAGTCTGTCTTGGAAGAAGTACAGCCAGGGTGCTCCTTGGAAGTGAGAATGGGGAGACTTCATCTCACATAATTTGGACGTGTTATCAGGAGGGACCAGTCCCTGGAGAAGGACAACATGCTTGGTAAGGTAGCAGCAGAGCGGAAACGAGGAGGACCCTCAATGAGGTGGACTGCAACAATGGGCTCAAACATAGCAATGATTGTGAGGATGGCACAGGACCGGGCCGTGTGTCATTCTGTCGTACATGGGGTCGCTATGAGTTGGAACCGACTTGACGGCACTTAACAACTATGTATGTATTTCATCAGCAACACTGGGTAGAAAAGTTAATTTTAAAAAGAGCTAAAACCTTACCCAAATAGTGTTTATTAGTTAGGATAATACCAACTGCTGTAACAAACTTCAAACTCTCAGTGACTTAAGGGTTCATGTTTTAGTTCAAAGTGAGTGTTTTTGGTTATTGTTGATTCAGAGACTTGGGCTCCTCTCCTTCTACCTTGTGGTTCCATCCATCATTGCACCTTGGAGTCCTCTGTATCCAGCCAGCAGACAGCTGAGGGGACATGGGGAGGACACTTTTGTCTTAAAAACCCAGATACATCACTTCTGATCACATTCCATTGGGAGCACTGGTCACAAGGCCACACTAGGTTGCCAGGTGTTGTTGTGTGCTGTTGAGTCAATTCTGACCCAGGGAAGCTGCAGTATTCAGCCCTTGGCTGTGCAGCTGCCTGCACCAACGACTTCACACTATGGAAGGGGGAGTACAGATATGTGGTGGACAATTATACATTCTCTGTTACATATGGCATAAAAAGTAAGGTACCCGGAAATAAATCTAACCAAAGCTGTTCAAGACCTTAATAAAAAAAAAGCATAAGATATTTTTGAAAGGTCTAAAGAATATATAAGTAAGTGGAGAGATATACCATATCTATAGGTGGGAGAAGACAATATCATAACAATGTTAATTATCTCCTAATTAATTGTATTTTCAATGTAATTCTAGGAAAAATTCCACTTTTTTCATGAAACCTGACAATTCTAGACTCTAACTGGATGAACAAATAACTGAAAATTGCAAAGACACTTGGAAGAAAAATGAATGATCTCTTCTAACAAGACATCAAGACTTACAAAGTCGTAGTAATTGTATCAGTGTGGTTGGGTATTGATTGGCACATGAATAAATCAATAGTAAATTAAAAACTTGATATATTTCAGAAGTGTCATTACAAATCAGTGGCAAAAGGGTGAACTAGCCAAGAAATAGTACTGAAACATTTGGTTATCTGAATGGAAAAATATTTATTTTCTGTCCACAAAAGATAATTTCCAGATGGATTTAAGATCCAAATGTGAAAAGCAGAACTTGAAAGTTTGTTATAATTTTATATGAAATTGAGACAGACAATGTTTTAAGCAAGACCCAGAGAGAGCAAACTTTAGAGAAGGACTGAGAATTTTGACTACACTAAGATAAAACATTTCTGTTCATCAAAAAACACCACAATCAAGTCAAAGCACAAGGCACACATTGTGGGGAGATATGTACAACCTTAAAACTAAAAAAAGAATTAATATCCCGAATATATAAAGAAGTTCCACAAATCAATAAAACATAGAAAACCAATCACTATCAAGTTGATTCCAACTCATGGTGACCTCATGTGTGTCAGAGTAGAACTGTGCTCCATAGGATTTTCAGTGGTTGATTTTTTGGAAATAGATCACCAGGTCTTTCTTCTGAGGCATGTCTGGGTGGACTTGAACCGCCAACCTTTCAGTTAGCAGCCAAGTATGTTAACTGTTTGCACCACAGGGGGACTCAAAAAAAAAAAACATACCTCCCACTTCAAATGAGCAAAAGATATGACGAGGAAACCCAGATTGTCATAAGAGTGTGTGTGTGTGTGTGTGTACAAAACCACTGAGCTTCTTTGTATTCAGAGAAATGAAAATTAAGACCATAAGGAGATACACTCATGCATTGCATAACGTCCATTTGGGCAACGTCCAACTGCATATACATTCATGATCCCATAAGGTTATAACAGAGTTCAGAAACTGGAGAACGGGACGTAGGAGACATAACTGACGTATGTAGCGAACGCAACACCTTCCCACGTGCAACACCTGTATCTCATATCTCTTCCATACAAAGCGATTGTGCTGCCAGGTGTATTATGGTAGAATACATTTATAACCTATAACATATATCTTGATAGTCATAATAACCGCCTATATTACTGGCCTATGTATGTACTATACTGTAATTTCTATTGCTATTTTAATGCAAACTTTCCCTACTTACAAATTAAAAGTTTACTGTATAAACAGTGTACGCTTTGACTCATAGGCAGCAGTATCCAATCTTATGTATTGCACATCTCTTGAGTGTTATAGCATTATCTGTCTGTTTAATTTTCTTTTGAAAATATTACCATGAAGTGTATCATGGCTCCCAAATGCAGCAAAACCAGTGCTAGTGATAGCAGCAGCAAGAGGCAAAGGAGAAGTATCGATCTGGAAGTGAAACAAAAGGTATGCCATATAGGTTTGCTAAGTATATAATATAGTGTTTGCACAATGTCGAAATCACATAACATCCTATTTCACAGAATGTATCGTGGATGTTAAGTGATGCATGACTGTACTCTTTCTCACCAACAGTTTAGCAAAAAATTAAAAAGTGTGATAATACCACGTGTGAATGAAAATTTGAAGCAAAGACAACTCAAAAGCATTAATGGTGGAAGTGTAAATTGATACAGTGTTTTTGGGGAGCAGTATGGCACTACTTTATAGAGTTGAAGCTGTGCATATGCTCTGACCCAGCAATTCCACTTCTAAGTATATATATCCCAAAGAAACTTCACACATGGACACTAGAAGACAATAACAAGAATGTTCCTAGCAGTATTATTGCAAAAAAATTGGAACGAACCTAAATCTTCATCACCAAGAATATGGATAAATTAACTGTAAGATATTCATAAACAGAATACTACACATTAGTAAAAAATGAATTAACTATCCTACTCTTTATCAAGGATGAATCTTAAAAACACAATGTGGAGCGAAAGAAGTGACAGAACAGTTTATATAGAATTTAAAACATAAAAGTTTTACTTTTCCACTTGCTGCGCCTGTCCCCAATTAGGTTTCAAATGGGCCTGACAAACTTTTTCTAGAAAGAGACAGATAGTAAATATTTTAGGGCCACATAGGTCTCTTCCACATATTCTTTGTTTTTGTTTTATAAACCTTTAAAAATGTGAAATACGTTCTTAGTCTGCGGGCTGTACTAAAACAGGCCCCTGGTCAGATCTGGCCCATGGGTTGTAATTATCTGCCCACCCCTGGCTACATCAAACCCTCTTTCTCTTTGGGTAACAGTGGGTCTTTCAATGACATCTTGACCAGATGTCCTTACTTTCTGGGGTCCCTGGTGATGCAAACGGTTTGCGCTCGACTACTAAGCTAAAGGTTGGTGGTTTGAACCCACCCAGCAGCTCCATGGAAGAATGGCCTGGTGATCTGCTTCCATAAAGATACAGCCAAGAAAACCCTATGGAATAGTTCTACTCTGTAACAAATGGGGTCGCCATAAATCAGAATCAACTTGATGGCAACACGTTTGGTTTTTGGTTTGTAACTGCTAGAGCAGTCTCATTTTAGTATTATACTCAATTCTTTTTATTTTAAAACTTCACTCTCAGATTTAATCTAGAGCTCCTCACCCCATGCACGGTGAACTGTGTATGTCTTAGCTGTTTGGAAAGTTGGGGTCTGCTCCTTACACTCTTCTACCTTTCTTTCTCTCTTTGAATGCCCTTCTTCTGCCCTTCAGACTCTAAGTCCCCAGGATTTCTCTCGGGCACTACTGGCCAGGGCCACCAGGAGGGCAAGAAGGTTCTGGTCACAAGACCAGCCTTCCCTAGTGGAGAGGAATGTCCCTGGCTTCACTCTGCTTCTGGTGGTTCTGGCCAACGCTGGTGGTTGCTGATGACGTGGTGGGCTCTGCATAGAGGGGACACAGGGATTTCTGGGGTTGTGATCCGCTCCTCCCAGTCCCCACTATAGCTGAGGCCCAGATCCTTTCAGAAGGCAGCTGGGTGTAACTTCAGCCCTGGCAGCGGTGCACATACCCCAAACCCCTCTCTGGTTTGGGCGCCCCATTACTTGTCCCAGGTGACTCCATGGCCCCTGCCCCTTTGCTAACAAGCTCTGTGCTCTTTATGTAGACCCCTGGGGTCCTCTAGGTGTTCATCTGCACTCTCCGAGGACCATCAGAACTGGCATGAGCCCCACCTTACTGGCTCTGAGCCCTGCCGGCAAAGGCCACATCACAGGCCTCCACCTTCACAAATCTCTAGACCAGTAGTAGGCACTGGTCTCAGGGTTCAAGGGGAACCTGCCACACACCCTCTTCTTCCCCACAGTGAAGGAGGACACACATCAGACACATGCTCCCAGAACATAGACACATGCTCCAGCAGCAGCCCCAGAGTCGGCTCCAGTTCTGTGGCTCAGCAAATACGTCCACCTGGGAACCAGCCAACCGCCTCCTTTGTTGCAGATGCTCCGGGAACAGGTGCTTCTCTGAGCCCCTCTCCAGACTGCAGGAGAGAAGCCTCTCACCACGGGCTCCGCCCACCCCAGGAGCCCCTGCTTGCCCAGGCCTCTTCCATACTACCCCCCTGAGGGTGGGCCGGTGGAGTGTGGATGTTTGGAGGGAGGCCTTTCTCCGTGAGTCCGCAGGGAGGGGCTGGCACCCCTGCAGGTGGTGTGCTGAACTCAGAACGTGGGGTCCTCAGTGCCTTTACCTTCAACTTTGGTCCCTGGCTGCAATTCTGGGACACAAGGGAAAGGCCCACTCAGCATGCTGTTTCAACATGCAATCCAGCATCTCACTCCTGTGTGCCTGGCCCCACGCTTCCTGAGACACCATCCTTAGGACTGATGGTGTGGTCAGCGTGCTGCAGTGGAAAGGACACCTGGCCTACAAAGCCTGGCTCTGCCACTTACTAATCAATAATGACACCCACCTCATAGATTGGGTGTGAGGATGAAATGAATTAATATTTGCAACGAGCTTAAGACAATGCGATTTTTAAGTGTTTATTATCATTATTATCATCATATTGAATAAGCCATTTCACCTCTCCGAGCATCAGTTCCTTGTTATGTGCCTGGCACATAACAAGTACTTGGAAAACGTTAGTCCGTTCCCATTGCCCTCTACCATCTTCAGTTCAGAGACCACACCTTAGAGTGACAGGGTTAGCCTTAGGTGAGTGGGAGTCACTGTCCCTGGAGAAACAGTGCCAAAGCAAGGGATGGAGCAAAATGAGCAGGCGTCGTCTCTGTCTGGAAGTAACACAAGGCCCTGGGTGGTGTAAATGGTTAATATGCTCAGTTGCTAACCAAAAAGTTGATGATTTGAGTCCACCCAGAGGCACCTCAGAGGAAAGACCTGGCAATCTACTTCTGAAAAATTAGCCATTGAAAACCCTATGGAGCACAGTTCTTCTCTGACACACGTAAGGTCACCATGACTCGATGGCAGCTGGTGGTTTAACAGGAGAGTGAGTAATTGCTCCTTGGTGCCTTCCTCCAAGTGGGCCGAATCCTAGGCTGGGAGGCTCAAAGCTTGCGTTCTGGCCCCAGCTTGGCCTGTGAACCGCTGTATGAGATTGGGCAGGAGCTCTGAGGCCTCTTTCAACAACTGTCCTCACCTGTGCAATGAGAGAGAAGTGGGCCAGGTGATGTTCACCTTGGTCTGCTTCTGAGTGGTGACTCCCTCTGGGCCCCATCCAGGGCTCATCTTCCCTCTTTCTCATTCTAGTGCTCTCTCTCATAAACCTTTCACTTTAATTATAGTTTTTTGCTCATGGCCACGGGTTTTGTTATTCTCTGGCACAGCCCAGCATGTTCATTCCTCCCAGATGCACTTATCTGCTCTGCTTGGAGAATGGTGATGAAGTGACATCTCCATGGAAACAGACGTTGATCCCACAGTTGCTTAGCAATTGCTGCAGGATGAGGTAGGCGCGCTCTGGTTTCCTGAGGGGCGTGGGTGAGTAGGATGTTTCTTCCCTTGCTTCACTCTTTTTACATAAAAGTAAAAAGCAAAACAAACTGGGAATTCGTTTCTTTGGGAGGAATGCTGTTGTAAGGAGAGCAAAGCCTTGGGAGTCAGCAAGCTGGGTCTGAATCAGAGATGAGATGATGACGGTGATGTGTTCTTCTGAGGCCCACAGGCTGGGGGCACCTTGGACACTGTGTCCCAAGGGGTATGCTGCTGGACAAAGATGGGCACACAATGCTTCCCCATGCCAGCTGCTGCAGCAGTTTGCACCTCGAGACTGCCACTGCTCCCTCCAGAACGCCCCAATGTTTGCAGGGCCCAGGGCAAATGGAGGGCACACGCCATATCTCTAAATATTTAAAATTACAAATCCAGTCAACAGACCATTAAATAAAATATGTCCTATTCTCTGACCTTGACACTTAAGCCATTCCAGTGGTCAATAGAGGGCAAGAGCGGGTCCTTATCAACCGTATGGCCCAGGAGAGGGGCCTTTTGCTGCATCTAAAGGCAGATCTGGTCCCACCGCTAGAGAGAAAAAAAAAATCATTCCTTCTCTTTCCCTCCTTCACTAACCCCCTACCCTAAACAAAACAAAACAAAGAAAAAGCCCAAACAAACAAATCAAGTTCAAAACCTCCATATGTAGCCAAACTCAACTCTCTAATTAGCAGGAGAAAGGAGGGCAGCTCTTTGTGCTGTGGAGTCCCTGGGTGGTGCAAACAGTTAACGTGCTCAGCTGCTAACCGAAAGGTTGGTGATTTAAGTCCACCCAGAGACGCCTCAGAAAAAAAGGCCTGGAGATCTACTTCTGAAAAATCAGCCACTGAAGACTCTATGGAGTACAGTTCTGTTCCAGCACACATGGAGTTACCATGAATCAGAGTTCACTCGACGGCAACTGGCACTGGTTTTCTTTGTGCTATCAAAGAGGGTGGGGTGCAGGCATATTGGATACCATGCCTATGCCTACCGATCTACCACTGCTAACTGTGTCCTTGGCCAACTCATGGAAACTTGCTGCCCCTCAGGGTCTTCACCTGTGAGATGGGCACATAGTAACAGCATATGGCAAGGGTTGATTCCCTCTACCTTCTCGGCTGTCTTGTAGTTTAGTAAATTGCCTTACTTGGTTCTGAGCAGTTAGAATTGCAATGACATTTGTGGTAAATGCCCTCTTCTCTCTTCTCTACCTAGTTGTCATCTACATCCCCCACCTCCTCCAGGAAGCCTTCCCTAACCACTGCTGCCCAGGCTCACCTGCAGCACTTTCTTCCTGCTTATAGTAACACATTATGCATATTTTGTGTAGACTCAACAGTTCAATAACTATTTAAACAACAACAAAAGACAAACAACCTAGTCAAAACCTGGGCAAAGGACTTGAGCAGACATTTTACCAAAAAGGATATTCGAATGGCCAAAAAGCATATGAAAATGTGCTCAACATCATTGTTGTTGTTGTTAGGTGCCATCAAGTCGGTACCAACTCATAGAAACCCTGTGTACCACAGAACAAAACGCTGCCCAGTCCTGCACCATCCTTACAATGGTTGATATATTTGAGCCCATTGTTGCAACCACTGTGTTAATCCAACATCACTAGCCATTCCAAACCAAACCCTTTGCTGTCAAGTTGATTCTGACTCATGACAGCCCCACATGTGTCAGAATAGAACTGAGATCCATAGGGTTTTCTTGGCTGTAATCTTTATGGAAGCAGACACTAGGCCAGTCTCCTGCAGTGCCACTGGGTGGGTTCAAATCGCCAACCTTTTGATTAATAGATGAGCGTAAACCGATTGTGCCACCCAAGGACCTTCATTAGCCATTCCAAAAGCCAGACCCATTGCTGTCAAGTCAATTCTGACTCATAAAAATCCTATAGGGCAGGGTAGAACTGCCTCATGGAGTTTCCAAGGCTATAATCTTTCGGGAAGCAGACTGCCACATCTTTCTTCCTTTGAGTGGCTGGTGGGTTCAAACCACCAACCTTTTGGTTAGTAGCCAGGCACTTAACCACTATGCCACCAGGGCTTCTCATTAGCCATTTAAAACAAACAAACAACCATTGCCATCAAGTTGATTCTGACTCATAGTGACCCTATAGGACAGAGCAGATCTGCCCCATAAGGTTTCTAAGGGGCGGCTGGCGGATTCGAACTGCTGGACTTTTGGTTAGCAGCCTTAATGCTTAATCATCATGCCACCAGGGCTCCACCATTAGCCATTAGGGAGATGCAAATCAAAACCACAATGAGATATCACCTCACCCCCGTTAGGATGGCAATGATCCAATAAAAAAAAAAATGGAAATAATAGGTGTTGGCAAGGTTGTGGAGAAACGAGAACCCTCATCATCCATTGCTGGTGGGAATGTAAAACTGTGGAAAACAGTTTGGTAATTCCTCAAAAAGTTGCACCAGAACTACCATGTGACCCAGCAATCCCAATCCTAGGTGTATACCCAGAAGAAGTGAAAGCAGGAATGCAAACAGAAGCCTGTACACCAACGTTCATTGCAGCACTTTTCATAATAGCCAAAATGTGGAAACAACAGAAATGTCCATCAACAGATGCATGAATAAACAAAATGTGGTATATACATACAATGGAATACTACTCAGCCATAAAGAGAAATGAAGTCCTGATGCGTGTCACATCATGGATGCACCTTCAAAATATCATGCTGGGCAAAATAAGTCAGTTGCAAAAGGACAAATACTGTATAATCCCACTTACACAAAATAAATATATAGAAACCAAAGACTATTAGTGGTTAACAGGGGTGGGAGAGAGGGAGAAGGGGGTAGTTTTTGCTTTAGGGACACTGAGTTTATCTTCATAGCAGTGGAATGATTTGGAAAAGGACAGCTAGAATGGTTGCACAACTTGAAGAATGTCATCAATGTCACTGAATAGTCCATGTAGAAACTGTTGAAATGGCATATGTTTTGTTGTGTGTACTTTCACCAAAAAACAAAATTTTGTTTTGTGCCTTGAATCCCTAAAACGGTGAAGCACAATGCTAGACATACAGTAGGCCTCACAAAATCATTGTTGGTCAGTTGGTGTAAAGTATTCAGGGCCCAGGGCAGCGGATTACATATTCAAATTAAAGCTTGAATTAGTTCTGTAATCTTTCTCTGTTGAGTGCAATGGCCTGTTGGCTTCATACTTTCACAGCCTCCCACACACCTTCCCTGGGGTCGCTTGATCATCTCTGTCTGGGCTAATCTCTGCTGCTGCCTCTGGGTAGATCCTGTCCTAAACTGGGGAGAATTTAGAGTCCAGTGACTCAGGAAATTTGTCCTTGAACAAATCTGACCTTGATCTCTTTCTCTGACCTTGACCTCAGATCCACTAACAGGCTTTAGTTCTAGGGACCTCTGAATCTTCTGGGCCTTGACATCCTACCCCAGTCCTGGTTCTCCTATGACTGACCCTGGCTGGGGTCTCGAGTCCCCTCTGTCGTCCTCGAGTGTCTCCTGATGTTGCGCTACTGCTCTGTTTGGCCTGCCTGCCAGGTCACCCACTGCCCACCTCCCTGCTGCAGCCTCTCGCCTGTTCCATCTTCTCTGTACATGCGGTGCCTTCCCAGCAGGATGGATTGAATCCCGTCACCGGCTCCAGGTCTGCCCCCGCAAGCCTCACCTTACCTGGTGCAGGTATGGCCTCCAGGTGCCAACTCCTGTTAGCCTGACTCTGGCTTGTCTTGCTGCTCACCTCCATTCATTCGTTCAGCAAATATGTCCTGAAGGCCTACTCACTGCCAGACAGTGTGCTGAACATTGAGGCTCTGTGCTCCCAAGTGCAGCACACAGACCCTTAGCGCTGAGGCTTCATCCAGTGCCCCTCCCTCCCTGAGCACCCATGTGGTGAACTTATCTTGAGGGGCAGATTTGATTGTGGCATCTGTAGTAGTGTTTATGACAATAAAGTAATAAGACAAGACAGACTAATCGGGATTAGATTATATTATGATTCAGATCTTTGTAAAATTCTTTGGTATAAAAAGCATTCATAATACTAAACAAATTAAACCAGATGAGCTACATTTACTCTTCAGTTGTTTAACTGAATATATGCCGTGAGTCTTTAAGAAATCCTGGTTGAGACTTGTTCGCATCTAGGAGTTGAGGAGTGAGTATCTTAGTTACAGTGCAAGAGAGAGGACCGCTTAATCACCTGGAAGGACAATGTGCTCAGGAGCAGCCTGTTTTGGTGGAGGGAGGATGAGCATGCAGTGAGCAAGCAGGAACATCTCACAGCGGTTGGCACTCAGGCATTACTGTCTCTGCACTAAAAGTGAGACAACTGAACATTTTAACAGTGAAAATGCAACACACATTACTCACTTAAAATAAAACTTTGTTATTGTGGATTCCGCATCCACCAGCCGCTCCTTGGAAACCCTATGGGGCATCTACTCTGTCCTATAGGGTTGCTATGAGTCGGAATTGACTCCACGGCAACGGGTTTGGTTTTGGTTTATTATTGTATTCCAGAGGATATCAATTGTGGTGATACATGGCTTCAGCTCAATGTTTACTTTAACACTTGGCCAATCAGCCTTTGGCCAAGATGTGTATTCATTGCACTTCTAAAAGGATCTCATTGAGCCTTTTGTGTTTCTTTCCCTGATATTTTATCCTTGTTAAAAATAGTGCCTCACACAAAAGCTAAAAACATGTTTCTTCTCTAACTGCTTCCCCACCCTTGTTCACAGCCTCCTCCTGAATCCGTGTAATGATCCAGTTCACTGAGATCTCAAGGAGATGCAGACCACCGAGTCCCACATGTCTTTGGAGGGAATGCTGTCAGCAAGTGCATGCCCACTGGTAATGAACCGGCCCCAATCCGGTGCTGTTAAACTAAGATGGTGCTGTCCCTTCCAAAATCCACCTCCCTGTCTTTGCTGGCCTCTACATTTCCTGAGCAAAGAGGAAGGACCACAGCTTTTGTCCTGGTTAAAAGAACCCTGAAGTCACTCCTGGATCTTTAGTTAGCCACAGCCAGTTGAACCCAGAATAGTTCCTGAGCCCTCCACTCCACTCTAGGTCCTGGGCAGAGTTCTGGATTGTGATGAAATTGCCTGTGTGGTGTGCAAAAAAGAAGCAAAAGGAGCTTCAGCAAGCAGTGACAATAACCCACAAGGGATGGCAAAAATTGGCCAACCAGAAGAATGAAACATCCCCACAAAATTCTAGTGAATGTGCAATCTGTATTTTCAAGTCAGGCTGGATTTCAAATGCTCAGTGCCACTTGCCTGATAAGTTCATGGCATTCTTGTGAGACAGACCATGCCTCCTCTGGAATCACAAAGGTGGTGACAGCCAGTAGAGCCATCCATCTGAGTAATGGGATGGGTCCTCCAGCTGACAGGGGTTGTTGCTGAAGCATCACCCACACCGCAGAGAAGAGTGCTATGGACAAAGTTCTCTCTGCCCTGGGAACCTCCTAAAGAACTGTTGTTGTTGTTAGTTGCCATCGAGTCAGCTCTGACTCATGGTAAGCCTATGTACAACAGAACAAAAGATTGCCAGGTGCTGTGTCATCCTCATGATTGTTGGTATCTTTGAATCCATTGTTGCGGTTGTTGTATAGTACGTTTCAACCTAGGGGCTCATCTTCCAGTCATGTATCAGACAATTTGCTGTTGCGATTCATAGGGTTTTCATTAGCTAATTTTTCTACGTAGATCACAGGCCTTTCTTCCTAGTCTGGAAGCTCCACTGAAACTTGTCCACCATGGGTGAGCTGGCTGGTATTCGAAATACTGGTGGCATAGCTTCTAGCACCACAGCAATACACAAGCCATGACAGTACAACAAACTGACAGACAGGTGGAGACTCTAAAGAATAACCTGCCTCTTTTCCCTAATAGGAGCCCTGGTGGCATAGTGGTTAAGAGCTCAGTTGCTAACCAAAAGGTCTACAGTTTGAATTCACCAGCCACTCCTTGGAAATGCTATGGGACATTTCTACCTATAGGGTCGCTATGAGTCGGAATCGACTTGACGGCAATGGGTTATTCCCTAATAGGTTTGCTATGAGTCAGAATTGACTCGACGGCAATAGATTTATTCCCTGGCCATTCGGCATTCGGCCACCTATGTCTTCAGTGTCTTCAGAGTAACTTCTATTTTGTCACATATTAGAGAGCAGTTTGCTGTGTTAGTCTGTCAAACAGGCTGCCTTGATTATATATATTATAAATAGTTTTTTTGGAACTTCAAGACTTTCTTTTTTTTAGGATTACGTTTTATGTTTTCTATGCAGTTTGCCTTTCTGGGAGAATGTTCTTGGGTTCAAGTAACTTACTTGGGTTCCCCAAAGCTACTTTGGTTGGTCCAGATGGTCTTCCTTTCTCAATCACTTTCCAGTTTTGATAATCCCTTATTCTTATATATTTTTTCAAAGTTCTATGATTTTAGATTTTAGGTGGAAACACAGCTTTTTTCTGCAAATTCCTGCCCATATACTGGTGCATCATCTTCCTAGCCAACTGGAATTTTCCGGGGAAGGTTAAGGTGAAATCTGCTGAGATTATCAGGACACTGTTTCTGGAAGTAAAGTCTGTGCAACACCTGCATCTGCTATCAGGGCCTTCCTAAAAGTGCAGACTGATAGACAACCCACTGACTAAGAATTTTGTCAGGGTGGTAGGGGGAGACCCCGGAATCTGCATGTTTAACAAATACTACAGGTGATACTTGGACACTCCAGAGTTTGAGAACCACCTTCCAAGGCGAAGGAGCTGAAGAGTTCCTCACTGTTGTCCTTCAAGGCTATGTTTCCCCACCAATCTCCTCAACACTGTGAGAAGGCTGGGTCTTCTTGCCTGCCCCTTTAGCCAGGATGCGGCTTTCAAGAACTTTCATGTGAGTGGCTGGGCTTGGACCTGTTGCTGGCTTAGTGTCAAGGTCTGGGATCCTGGGCAGTTGGATGAACATGAAAGAGCAGGGAGGGCTACACCTGACAGGTGAGCAGGGGAAGATCCCAGAGAAACACGTGGAAGAGCCCTGCACACCTAGTGACCAAGAGGAGTTTAGGGGAGACTCTAACTCTGTGTGGGGTAGAAAGCCAAGAGAAAACACAGACTTCTGGGCTTGTAGAAGAGCAAGAAGATTCAAGTAACTGGTTAGCGACACCCCAGAACTGAGGGCTTTCAAAAAAAAGTCTCTGCAGTTAGGCTGTGTGACGGTGGAAGGAACATGGGTAGAGAATCAGTGGTCTTTGATGGAATTTTCATACTTACCTCCGGGACGACTGAGTGAGTTAGATGAGGACAACTGTAAAGCCTGACACCTTGGAGGTTCTCAGTAAATAGTAGTTGTTAGTGTTATGGATTGAATCTTGCCCCCCAAAAAGATTTGCTGAAGTTCTAACCCTGGTACATATGAATATGACATTGTTTGGAAAAAGGGTCTTTGAAAATGTTGTCAGTTAACATGAGGTCATATTGGAGAGGAGGATGAGCTCGAATCCAGTATGAGTAGTGTCCTTATAAAAGAGGAGAACAGACATATAGAGACAGAAGGAAGATGGCCATGTGAAGACGAAGGCAGAGATGGGAGTGAGCTACAAGCCAAGGATCCCCAGTCATCACCAGAAGCTAAGATTGAGGCATGAGCCAGATTCTCCCTCAGAGCCTGAGAAGGAATCAACACGGCTGGCACCCCTTTGGACTCAGCCTCCAGGACTGTAATTTGTGGTACTTTGTTACAGTAGCCCTAGGAAATTAAGACAGTATTATGCTTTCTCCATGACTGAGAATTGGCTGGCTGGGTAGAAACCTCACACTTGTGGAAAAGGGGCTTCATTGCTCTAACAAGACTGTCTCACCACTCACTGCATCTGACAACTTACGCTTGGAAAAGAGTGAAGCAGATATCAGTCTCTGCCTGTGGACAGTAGCTTCCCTGAAATTCTTCTTAATTCTGGTTGGAGGACTGGGCTGCTGCATGAGGGCCCATAGGGTAGGGCAGGGTCTTCTACTGCAGCCAAAGTGTGGACTTCAATGCAGAAGATGACCTGGCAGAGAAAGCCTATGCTTACTGGGAGTAGGGGTGGACTGAACCTACCGCCCTCCCTTACCAGATCTGCTATCTGTCCTGCAGTATGCCCACTGCTGACAATGGCCACCTGGTGACAGGTAGTTGATGGCGATGGAACCCAGCAAAGTTCTGGGATCCACATGAGACTTAAGCCACTGACCCTGGCATTGTCAGCAACTGCTCTGAGCAAAGGTCTGACCAGTCATAAGTTTTCTTACATTGTTCATCTCAGTTCAAATCAACCAACACAGGCTGAGCATCTTCTATTTGCCAGGTGCTGGGACAGTTCATGAGGTACATAGAGTGATGAAAGCATATTGCTCTGCTTTGAAGGGCTTGCACCTTAGCAGGAGGAATGAGACAAGGCCAAAATAAATAAAATAAATGCCAGCATGAATAAATGGCATGAAAGAGTTTCAGATCAGAGCATCTCTGGTGTGGGCAATCAGGAAAGGTTTCACAGAGGAGGTGGCATTTAAGGTGGGTCTTCATAAGTGTGAAATATTAAAAAGAGAAGCTGGGAGGGCATTCAAGGAGAGGAAAGAGTATGAGCTAAGGCAAGGAACTATGAGTTCAAAGGCATGGGGAGTAGAGCTGCAGTATAGCTTGACCATATCACGCAGTATCCATTGGGAGATAAGAATGAAGAGAGTTTGGAATTGTATAATGTGAAGAGTCTTGATCAACGTTCTGTATGCAATGGTGACTGTGAGAAGGTGAGTTACCCTGTTGTAGTTGGACTCCATGAAAATGAATCTGCCCACATTGCCTAGGATGGGTCTGAGTGAAGAAGAGAGAGGGGGACTGGCAGATTAGTGTGCCCCCAAATTTTTTACATACAATCAATACTCATTATTCACAGATTCCATATTTGCAAATTCACCTGCTTGCTAAAATTTACTTGTAATCCCAAAATCAATACTTGCAGTACTTTTGCTGTCATTTGTGGACATGCGCATAGCAACAAAACTCTGAGTAGCCTGATGTGCAGATTCCCAGCTGAGGTGGAACAAGGTGACTCTACCTTCTTGTTTCAGCCTCAGATTCTGTAGTCTATTCAGTGCCACGTTTTTCACATTTGTGTGCTTTTTGTTGGTGATTTTGCTGAAGTGTAATGCTTGCATGCTGTCTAGTGTTCCGAAGTGCAAGAAGGCTGAGGTGCCTTACAGAGAAAGTACACGTGTTAGATAAGCTTCGTTCAGGCAGGAGTTACAGTTACAGTGCTGTTGGCTGTGAGTTCAAAGTTAATGAATCAACAATATATATTAAATAAGGTGTCTTTAAACAGAAACATACATAAAACAAAGTTACGTATTGATTGATTTCAATGTTATGACCAGGGGTTCGCAGGAACATAACCCTGTATTTCTCCTGGGAGCAATGGTTCAGTGTTTGCTACTTCAGAATTCACAGCAACTTTACAGACCATCCAAGAGTAAGGAGAATAGACTGCACAAGCACACATAAAAACGATTACATCTGAATTGCACACCGGGATCAACAAATGAGACTTCTTGAGGCTGCAAAAGGCCCTCTAGAGGCTCCAGCCTCCCCAGGCCTGTCTGATCACCCCAAAGACTGAGAAGCTGCAGCTCTTGACACACTTGTAGCCCACTTGGTTGGAAACCCTGTGTTAGATGTCTGTGGCTATAGTCCAGATCAGAAATAAGTAATGACCTATAGGAATAGAAAGGAGTTCTGGTGGTGCGGTGGTTAAGGACTTGGCTGCTAACCACAAGGTTGCTGGTTAAAACCCACCAGCCACTCTGTGGGAGAAAGATGTGGCAGTCTGCTTCCATTAAGATTTACAGCCTCGGAATCCCTATGGGGCAGTTCTACTCGGTCCTATAGGCTTGTTATGAGTCAGAATCGACTCAACGGCAGTGGGTTTGGTTTTTGGATATAGGAATAGAGAGGAGGGGATGAAGCCGCAGATATCAAGGGTGGGGATTTTAGGATATAACAACTGATTGTTGTTGTTAGGTGCCATTGAGTCGATTCCGACTCATAGTGTAATGGTTACGATTGTGTGTCAACTTGGCTGGGCCATGATTCTCAGCATTTTGGCAGTTGTATAATGTTGTGATCACTTCCCTGATGAAATTTGACACATGATCACCCCCATGATGGAATCTGCTGAGTGGTATCAGCAGGGGTGGGGCCTGTGGTGGCTCACCGCCCACTCAGCCTTCATCTCTCTGCCCTTCTACGGCTACTTCCTTCCTGCTTGCCTTGCCAAGGTTTTTGGCTTGTTCTGTATCCAGCAGCTGTCTCTTGTCATCTCACCTCCAATTCTTGGGACTTGAGCTAGCAGCTCACCTGTCGATCTTGGGATTTGTCAACCTTCACATCCTGCGAGCAAGAGTCCTGCTCCCTGACCTGCCAATCTTGGGTTCGCCAGCTTCTGCGGCTGCCTGAATCAGAAGAAACCTTGCAGTCTTGCCTGCCAATCTTGGAATTCGTCAGCCTTCACAGCGTGTGAGCTGGAGCCCTGCCCTCCAACCTGCAGATCTAGGGTTTGCCAGCTTCTGCTGCTGTGTGAATTGGGAGAGGCCTCTAAGCTGATCTAAGCTGATTTGGGGCGTTCTAGCCTCTACAATCTCATGAGCTGTTTCTTTGCTATAAATCTGTCTATATATATATTTATACACTTTACTGGTTTTGCTTCTCTAGAGAACCCAGCCTAAGACACATAGCAATCCCAGGTGGCAGAGTAGAACTGCCTCGTAGGGTTTTCTTGGCTGTAATCTTTACAGAAGCAGATTGCTAGGTCTTTCTCCCACAGAGCCACTGGTTGGGTTCGAACCAAGTGCTTAACTGCTGCACCACCAGTACTCCTTAACAACTGTTGTTGTTGAGTCGATTCTGACTCATAATGACCCTAAAGGACAGAGTAGAACTGCCGTACAGGGTTTCCAAGGAGCAACTGGTGGATTCCGACCATCAACCTTTTGGTTAGCAGACCAGCTCTTAACCACTGCACCACCAGGGCTCCTAACAACTGATTGTTGTTATTAGGTACTGTCGAATCAGTTCCAACTCATAGCAACCCTGTGTACAACAGAAAGAAACACTGCCCGGTTCTGTGACATCATCATGTCATTAAGGTCAACTCTAAGGAGGCAGCTCTTTCCCAGTCGTATTTTGAGTGCCTTCCAACCTGAGGGGCTCATCTTCCAGCACTATACCAGACAATGTTCTGCTGCTATTCATAAGGTTTTCACTGGCCAATTTTTTAAAGAAGTAGACCGCCAGGTCCTTCTTCTTAGTCTGTTTTAGTCTGGAAGCTCTGCTGAAACCTGTCCACCATGGGTGATCCTGCTGATATTTGATATGATATACTGCTGTCTTAGCTTCCAGCATCACGGTAACACACAAGCCACCACAGTGTGACAAACTGACAGATGAGTGGTGGAACAAATGATTAGATCTGGGGAAATGGGAAGGAAGGATTCCACGGCTCTGGGGTCTGAGCCCACCCAGGATGTGGTGCCATTGACAGAAATAATTACAGAGTCTGTCCTTGTTGCTGCGGGAGATTTTCGTTTACTTCTTGCTTCTGTCCGTCATGTCCCAGTCAACACCACATGCTTCTCCCTGGTCATCAGTTCCAGCAGCTACTCCAAGAGGTCCAAGACTGCAGAAGTTGGAGAACTGAGATGCTGCAAGTGTTCAGAGCAGATGCTGCCTTTCCCCTTCCCAACCACACTATTCCTACTAATGATTGCTAACTAAGGATGGTGAGAAGAATATTTTGTGTTTCCATGTTTTATTTCTTGGTCGAGGAAGCTTGTCCCATGACATACCAGGGGCTGAGGCAAGGATTTGGGAAGTTTATCTGTGGCTTTTTAATCCCTCACTCAGTGTTTTGTGATTTTGGTTTTTTTTCAATCACTATCGACACCACTATCTCAGCACCTTGATGAATATTGGATCAATGACCTCAGGCTGTGGGTCAGGTCTCTCAGTTCCATTTTGTTGTTGTTAGTTGCCAATTGAGTCACCCATCGAGTCGGCCCCCGACTCATGGCAACCCGCTGTACAATGGAACCAAACACAGTCCAGTCCTGTGCCATCTCTATGATCAATTGGGGATTGGACTGTTGTGATCCACAGGTTTTCGCTGGCTGATTTTGGCACGTAGATCATCAGACCTTTCTTCCTAGTCTGTCTTAGTCTGGAAGCTCTGATGAAACTTGATAGCAACACACAAGTCTCCACTGACAGATAGATGGTGATTGTGCATGAGGTACATTGGCCTGAACTCGAACCCACGTCTTTCCCATGGAAGGCAGGAATTCTACCACTGGACCACCACTGCCGCCACCAATTCCATTTTACTAAGGAAGAACCCAAGGCTGAGATTACAGGGCTGCATCCAAGTTTCCCAGCTAGTAGGTGGCAAAGCACGAAGCTCTGACTCCCTGATGACTGCCAAGTCCCGGGCTCCATTCTGTTCCAACAAATCACCAATGCCGCCCCCTCCAATGATTTGCACTCCCAAATCCATTTTGCCAACCCTTGGTGGCAACAATAGGAGCCGTCAACTTTCAGGCAGGGCAGATCCAAGAGACAACTTTGGCTTCACCCCAGAGGGGGATTAGGTTTTGTGGAGCCTGAAGCTTATACAATTTCTTTAGGGAAAAAAAATCACAAACTTATATTACTTTCGCAAATTTTGCAAAAATATATGACTGTGCAATCGAGGGATCCGGAAGACTGTGCTTCATAAGCTTCCCAGTAAATCTGCCGCTGCTTTGAACACACTGAGGACTGTTGAGGACATTCGAAACCATGGGTCACTTTTCCTGTCTGCAGCATCTTGCCAGGCACAGGTGCACAATTACAGTATCTTCTCATCTGAAAACAGCACTGTCATCCCAAGGCCCTTGAGGCACTTTATAAATGTCAAGCTAATTATTAGATGATTAGATAATAGCTACAGCCTGTGCTGTCTGGGTGAGCTGCTGTTGCTGCTACCAAAACACTCGGAGAAAGCCAAGCGACACGTTTGGAAAGGATGGAGGGTTGTTTCAAGCCTGGAAGGTGAAAACAAGATGTAGTCTCTGTTAGCTCCGAGGTCACATCTGCCAGGGAGATATCCCAAAGCAGAGGCTAGGAAGGGAGAGTGTGGAAGTTGTAGGCTCTGGCAGGTACAAACCTCTTCCCCAGAGAAAGGGCTCACGTAGCAGCAGCAATTTACTAAGAGTTTACCTGTCTTGCTAAACTCCTTTCATGCATTATTTCGTTTCATCCACAGAACAGCCTTTTAAGGTGAGACTATTATTATTCCTGATTAACACATGAAAACTGAGCCACCTGGCTAGTAAGTGGTGGAAATGGTATTTGAATCTCTGACTTTGAAGGTGATGTTTTTAACTCCTAAATTGCTGGTAAAGAGTGCTCTCGGCTAGGAAACCCTGTCGCTTCTGGTCTTTTTCACCCACAGGAGGCCTCACTCTGGGTTTATAAACGACATCCCTCTGCCCTCACCCACCCCACGCTCCAGACCCTCAGTACTGAGGCCTTCGGGCCTGGGTTTCCATGGGCTGGCAGAGTGGGAGGCAGTGTCACCACCAAGGTGTGATCTGGGTTTAGACCTGCCCTCTGGTGCCCAGAGAGGGGAGGGATTGGATTAGTATGGTTTTCAGATGTGCTATGTGGAAACCTAGACATCTATAGAGCTTTCAGGGTGGGGGGCAGGGAGGCTGATCTGATGGAAAGGGGTGGGTGCAGAGGGCAAGGCAGCTGTAATGATTCCCCCCACCCTCCAAAAAAAAAATTCAACCCGACCATCTCCATCTTTATATATGAGAAACACTTTTAATTCTCCTGGAATCCAGATTTCTGCATTCATGGAGTTGGGGTGACCCACCCAGGCCATTTGCTCTTAGGTGTCCTTTTGAACCTTGAACCTTTAATGAACTGGTTTTCCTAGAGTCACCTTCAGGTCAAACAATAGCCAGATAAGCAGCTTAGCGGAGACCTTTTGCCTTAGGCATTGGGCTCTTTTGGAGAATCATCTATATGCAGCCAGCTTTGAGAAGCAGGAACCCCAGGGTCTGACTGGAAGCTGTGTTTTAGGGTCTATGGTACGTCCTCAGTGACTCTTTTCCCCCAACTGACTGACCCTGAAGCCCTGCACGTGCTCTGACTCCATCTCCTGAGACACCAACATGGACAGGATTTACAGTGACCTTCAGGAGGCTGCCCTACCCAGACCTGCCTGTATAACCTGCTTTCACTGTCCCCTCTTGGAAGCGCCTTCCTGACACTTTTGGTTTGACACTGCCTGATGGAAATCCTATCTACTCACGATAAATAGATTCTGTTACACTGATTTTTGGTGTTTTTCTGTGCATTTAGGCTTTTAACATATAGTGACGTGTTGAACTTCTTGATAAACTTTTTGTTTGAACTAAGAGATCTGCACCTAAAAAATATTTGCAGGCCTAGGTGGGTCCTTTCAGCTTGGCCCCACTGCCCAGTGGTTGAGAGGATCACATGAGGTTATGCAGATAAAACACGGGCCTAGACTTTGTTAAGGCAGCCTGGTGAAGCTTATGAAACCCCCTCACAGCAGTATTTTTAAATGCATAAAATAGAATACAGGATTACAAAAGAAACCAATTACATTGAAATATAGTTATCAAAATATTTTTCAAAATCTCAAATTTGTGATAGCATATTGCATGTTCTTCTTTGTTAACACATCAAACACGCCTCGTGACAGGTCTAACCACCCTACAATTCCTAAGTAGTGATGAGTTCTGTTATAGATTGAATTGTATTCCCAAAAAATATACGTTGTAAACCCTAACCTCTATGTCTGTGGTTATAATCCCATTGGAGAATGCGTTATCTTTGTTATGTTAATGAGGCAGGATTAGTATAGGGTATATCTTCAGTCAATCTCTTTTGAAATATAAAAGAGATTAAACAAGCAATCTAACAAGCAGAGATGGAGGAAGAGAGCTGCCAAGCCACATGAAGTTCGCCCTGGAGCAGAAGCTCAGAAGAGACAAGAACCTTCCTCCAGAGCCAACAGAGAGAGAAGTCTTCCCGTAGAGTTGGCACCCTGAACTCAGATTTTTAGCCTCCTAAACTGTGGGAAAATAAATTTCTGTTTGGTAAAGCCATCCATGTGTGGTATTTCTGTTACAGCGGCACTAGATAACTAAGACAAGCTGAGACAATAATTCAAGATATCTTCAACAAGTGTAGTGTAACATGAACTATCTGTGATTTCTAGTGATGACAAAACCCACATGCTGCTAAAGCATCCAAATTTTGTTGTCTACATTCATGATAGCAGGAAAAGCTATGTTTCAGTCGAAGGCTAGTGAAAATAAGATGTAATTTTTTTCCCCATCCAAGTTCACAGACCCCTGAATTCATCTATGGCTCCCACAGCCCCTAATGTAAATCTATTAGCACTGCTCCTACCTAGCACAATAGATGTTAGCCATTCAAATTATTACTGCTTATTATTATTGTTGTCATTAGTATTTTCTTCTGGAGTACCTGGTACAAGGAAGTAAGTCCCTGGGTGGTGCAAACGGTTAATGCGGTGTACACTGTCTACAGAGAGGCTCCTCAGAAGAAGGCCTCATCTACTTCCGAAAAATTAGCCATTGAAAACTCTGTGGAGCACAGTTCTACTCTGACACACATAGGATCCCGATAAGTTGGAGTTGACTCCACTGCAGCTGGTAGCTGGCACAATAGCCTGGCTCAGCCGAGCTCCTCAGCAGCAGCGTTCCTCCTCTGCTAAGTCCTGGCGACTGGCAGGAGAGAAAGCCTTCTCTTGCAAGAAGGACTCGCGATTCTCTACAATTATTCTCCCTGGAGTATGGCCTGAACGGCTCTGACCCTCAGTCTGCCTTGGTGCCTGTCCCTCAACCAGGGAAAGCCACAAAGGAACTCTGTGGCGTTTCCATCCGGGGTCCTTGTGGTTTTATCCATTGTCCCGTAAGGATAAATACAAATAGAAAATAAGAGCTTTTGGCTCTCCCTGTTGCAAATAAGGGAAGAGGCTCCCCTCTTCCCCTGTTCTTTCAGAATTCACTTTAGATAACTGTAATCGTAAATTTTTTGTCTGAGAAGTACATAAATCTAAGGTGATAACAAGGACCTGGCAGCACTCTTTGAGATCTAATTTCAGGTAATCCTCCCTGTTGTTGTTGTTGGGAGCAGCTGAGTTGATTCCGATTTACAGTGACCCCATGTGACAGAGTAGAACAGCCTCATAGGGTTTCCTAGGCTGTAATCATAGTTTTTTTTTAATCTTCGCGGAAACAGTTTGGCAGGTCTTTCTCCCATAGAGCTGCTGGGTGGGTTCGAACCACCAACTTTTTCATTAGCAGCCAGGCACTTAACCATTGCACCACCAGCGCTCCTATAACCCTCCCCTACCTTCCAGTCCCCTAGGCCCCAAATTGCAAATACATCTCTGGCCATGAAAATACTAGAAAATTAGCCATTTTATCTTGAAAACGTGAAGGCAATGGGTACATCCACTCAGCTATACAGTCACTTTAGTGGATTACTTGTGATGCATCAGATTCTGGTTTACTGCTCATTCAATAATAAAACTTTTCTTTCTCTTTTATTTTTGCTGAGAAGTTTTCTGGGTTGGGAGCAGATTTTGTTTTTAGTGACATTCCCCCAACAGCATCAAGACCAGAACCCTCACTCCTGACCCAGTCTGTCCTCATGTGCCCACTGCAAGCTCACTCCCCAGTTGGGTGGCTCTGTCAAAACAAAAGGTCTCTATTGCAAAGGCATTGGATTAGGCAGCCCACAGAGATTCGAACTGTTTTGGGATGACTGGTTTATTTTTCCCCTCCCTCAGATCATTTGTTTTCAGACTCATTCACTGAATGCCTATTGCCTCCCCCTTCCCCCTACCCAGAGGTGAGAGCGCCAAAGAGGAGGTAGAGCTTTCTCCCTGCGCCTGGGGTAGGGGAGCAAGGCTCACCCTGCCCCCCTACTGCTCAGAAGGGAAACTGCCAGTTCTTTGCAATTTCTCAGAACCCCCACATGGTGCTCAATCACCTCTTGGGTGGCACCACCATTTGCCTGGCACCTGGTTCAGGCTGGAGGATGGGAAAGGGCAGGGCGAGGCCTGGACGAGTCCAGACAGAGCCTAGAAGCTGAGAGCTAGAAGGGGCCCCAGAGAGCATGTAGCCCTCCTCCTCATTGCCCAGAGAAGGAGCCGGAAGCCCATCACAGCAGCCCGTGGAAAAGCCAACATCAGCAGCCGTTACTCCTGCTCCTCTGGCCTAACCCAGCCTGATCTGGGATTCTCAGGTGGGATCCCTTCCTCCTTCCCCAGTCCCACCCCTGGACTCAGTGAACCCTCTGGGCTGTGTAGTAGTTCCTGAACAAAGGCTGCGGGATCTCCCCCTCCAGGCCTCAAGGCTACCACTGCCCCACCCTTGGTGAGCAGTGGACCTTCCTAAAACAGTGCTGAGTGAGCCCCGTTCCTGGTGGGCCGTCTGACCCTGATGTTACCATCGCCTGCCCAGCACCACCCAGAGCTGTGGTGAAGAAGTGGGCCGCTCCCAAGAACGACTTTACCCTGGGGCTCTACAGGTTGGGGGTGTCCTGAAGTTCACCAAGAATGGGTCTTTCCATTTTGTGTTTCTGAAGCTTGCACAGATCATAGTGAATCCAGCTACAAATTTCTCTTACACAAGATGCCCCCTCCCCAGCCCTCAGCTTTGTTTGAGTCATCTGCAAATGTGGTAGGTCTACTCTCTGCAAAATCACCTCACTGAAGACACACGACCACCAGGGGCTTCACTCCTGCCCTCTCCCTGCTTCTTCAGAGTAAGTGAAAACCAAACCAAACCGTTGCTATCGAGTGGATTCCTACTCATAGTGACCCTATCAGACTAGGCGAGTTCTTCTTAAATCTGGGGTCAAACAATAGACCTTTCTCTCAACTCTTCCCAGCCTCTAGAGTCAGTTCCTCTCCACACTCTCCCCACACTGAGGCCTAGAACCAAGAAGGTCAAGGGCTCCAGGAAGATTGTCGGGCTTGTGAGTTCTTCTGGCCAAGGTCAACATGGGAGATTATTTTAGGGGCCCTTGTCCTGTTATGGAGTTTCTCCTGTGGGCAACCTCCACCCCTGACTTCAGGGGCCCAGTGCCTTCATGTCTTCCCTCCTCTGGCCTGTGAGATTTGCTCGCAGGAAAGCATTTAAAGCTCCTTCACCTGAAAGCAGATGTGACCAGTTCATCTTGGAGCCCTCCCAGGGGCTGGTGTTTGCCCAGGGATCTAAGCCTTAAGCTGACAGGACACAAGCCTCCCACCTCAAGGAGCAGGGACAGGGTTCAGGTCCATGGCCTCATCTGAGAGTGGGGTGGGGGAGGGGTGCTGGCACTGAAGCAAGCCCCCCATGCAGAGCTGAGCCTGGGTCCTCCAGCAGATCACAAGGAAGTTGAGTGGGGCTCTGGCAGGGCGGTGGGTCAAACTCACTCAGAAGCTCTGGGTCCGGTCCGGCCTGTCAGTTTCCTTTGGCAGTGAGATGGCGAAGGGCCAAGAGAGCCTCTCTTTTCTTATACAGTCCAGGTTGCCTCCTTACCAGCCCTCTGGCCCCCTTCCTCCCCTGGCCTGAAGATGCATGGAGCAAAGGACCCTCCTGTGTCCTGGAGGATGGGAGAGCCACAGAGGCAGGACTGACCACACACTTCTCCTATCCAGGAACTTTCATGGCCCATCTCTGCCCAGCTTCCCAGTCTCCTCACTCACCACTCCCTTCCCTTCCATTCTCCATGAGTTCTGCCACCACTGGCCAGTGACCACACCCCAGGAGCCAGGCTCCTTCCTGCCCCTGGGCCTTTGCCCGTGATCTTCCTTTGCTTGGATGCTCTTCTTTGCTTGTCTGCCTCAAATGGCGTAGTCGTGCCTCAAGTCCAGCCAAACACCCGCTTTTCTGTGGAGTTCCCTCTTGTATCATAAAGAGATTAGTGTCCCTTCCTCAGTGCCCCCGAAGGGTGGATACTCCTCTGCCCTGCAGTCTTGACACCAGGTAGAAATGTGGGGAGTGCATGCTTGCCTCTTGCCAGGGACAGTCAGCTACACGAGGGTGGGGACCATGTCTTGTTGTCTGAAACCCCAGTACCTGCCCCAAAGCTTGGTGAAAAGTAAGTGTGCATAAAATATTTATTAAATGACTTTATTAGGTACCTGCTATGTTGCATTGGGCAAATCTGATGCAAAAGACCTCTTTAAAGTGTTGAAAAGCAAAGATGTCACCTTGAAGACTAAGGTGCACCTGATCCAAGCCATGGTGTTTTCAATCATCTCATGCATGTGAAAGCTGGACAGTGAATAAGGAAAACTGAAGAAGAATTGATGCCTTTGTGGTGTTGGTGAAGAATATTGAATATACCATGGACTGCCAAAAGAATGAACAAATCTGTCTTGGAGGAAGTACAACCAGAATGCTTCTTAGAAGCAAGGGTGGTGGACATACTTTGGACGTGTTATCAGGAGGGATCAGTCCTTGGAAAAGGACATCATGCTTGGTAAAGTAGAGGGTCAGCGAAAAAGAGGAAGACCCTCAGTGAGATGGATTGACACAGTGGCTGCAACAACGGGCTCAAACATGACAAATACTGTGAGGATGATGCAGGACCAGGCAGTGTTTCGTTCTGTTGTGCATAGGGTCACTATTAGTCGGAACCGACTCGACAGCACCCAACAACAAGCTGCGTACCATACACTTTGCGCAGTGCAAAGCATAAATGCTCTTAGTCTTCAGCAACTTTATAAGCCAGGTGGAGAGGTGCTCACTGAATCGAACAAACAAAGCATGATTTAAGACAAAAAGAAGAGCAAGGAATGCGAGTGTAGTTTATACCAGTGGTCTCCAAAGTGAGCTCTGCCCACTGATTCATTCATTCTGATACAGGAACAAAATGCTGAACTTCTATTCATATCTCTTTATATCTTTTCACTTTAATAGGTTTGTATTTTTTGAAAGTTTTAATGGACATAATATATTTGTACAATAATTCATGCCTTATAATTTAGAAATAATGTACATGCTGACGGATGTTTTACTAATAAGGGTATAGGATTAAAATGGTTTGCGGAAGCCCTGTGGTAGGAGGAGTATCAGGGAGGGCTTCCTGGAGGAACTGGCCCCCACTCTGCACCCATTCCTCCCTCACTAAGCATACAACCCCGTCGGTGGTCTGACTTCCTTCCCAGAGAACAGCGTCTTCCAATTTCAGCTCCTCGACTCACCACCTTCTGCTCCAACTCCTGCCAGGTGCAGACAGTGAGGCAGGGACCCAGCTCTGGGGCTGCTCTGCTTCCTCACACACAGCCTCGCCTCTGCCTCCAGGGAGGCCTGGCTGCTGGAATGGGTCTCTGTTGAGGCTGATCTGGGAGAGTAGTTCTGACATGAGGAATGTGGATGGAACTATTTTCTGTTCAGCTTTCCTAGCAGAAATAACTTGGAATTTACGTCCCTCAAATCCCTCCCACTGCTGCCTAGAGGCCCTTGTGTTTGCAAACAGCCCTGCCTGGGCATTTAGGATGTCAGACCATCTACCACCATTGGCTGTTTATGCCAACAGATTCTTTAAGTCCCACTGAGGGCTGGCCCTGGCCATTCCATAATGAACTTGACAGAGAAGGGGAGAAAGGCAGGGACCACTTTTTCAGGACCTGGTTTTCATCTTTGTTTCACATACTGTGCTGGGCACTTAGTAATGCATTAGTCCCCCAACTCCTGTTTTATAAGTGAGGAAATGGAGGTGTGATGGGCTGAATAACGCCCCCTCCTGGTGCAAATGGTTAACGCGCTCCACTTAAACTGAAAGGTTAGAACTCTGAGTCCACCTAGAGGCACCTTGGAAGAAAGGTCTGGCAATCCACTTCCAAAATCAGCCATTGAAAACCCTATGGAGTGCAGTTCTACTCTGACACACATGGGGGCACCATGAGTTGGAGTCAACTTGACGGAAACTGTTTTTTTTCCTCCCAAAGATGTCCACATCCTAATCACTGGAGCCTGTGAATATGTTACCTTACATAGCAAAAGGGACTTTGAGGATGTGATTAAGTTAAAAATCTTGAGACTGGGAGATTATCCTGGATATCTGAGTGGGCCCCATGTAATCACAAGTGTCCTTACAAGACGGAGGCAGGAAGGCCAGAGTCAGAGAAGATGAGTGGACAGAAGCAGAGTGGAGTGATGTGGGGTCACCAGCCAAGGAAGGCAGGCAGTCTCTAGAAGCTGGGAAAGGCCAGGAACAGATTCTCCCCCAGAGCCTACAGAAGGAAGTCACTCTGCCCACACCTTGGTTTTAGCCCAGTGGCACCGATTTCGCTGTCTGACCTCCAGAATTGTAAGAGAATGAATATGTGTTGTTTTAAGGCACTAAACTTGTGATAATTTGTTCAGCAGTCGTAGGAAATGAATACACAAGGCATTCATCTTCCTAACAACATGCCGCTGGTGGGTGGCAGAGATGGGATTTGAACCCAGGATGTCTGACTCCAAAGGCCCAACAGATGTTAAGAAATGTGTTGGCAGAGCCCAGACCTTATGAGCAAAATGTGATATTGGTTAGGCCAGTTAAGAGGGGTGTCCCAGTTCTGTGGCAGAGCTGGAGGAACGCATGCTGAGCCTCACCGTGAGGCACAGAGAGGCCTCCACCTGAGTGAGAGGCAAGGGGGCTGTTGGAGGCAGAGGAGCCCAGAGCTGGGGAACGGCCCCAATGTGTCCTTCTTGAGGACCTCCCCAACCACTCTTGGTTCCCACAGGGGTTAAGACCCAGGAGCTGCCCCTTCAGTAACCACGGCTGGCTGAAACTTCTGGGACTAACGGCTGGATAGGGTGTCAGCAGGACTCCTACTAACCGCCTTCATGTGGAGTAGCTGGGGAACAGGGTGACCTTCCCTGACACTCTGGGAAGAGACAAAGTCCAGCTCTGCCATGACCAACTGTGGAACACTGGATAAATAACTGAATCACTCCTGTCCTCAGTCTCCCCCCTGTAAAGTGGGATGACAATACCTACCTCACAGGGCTATGGGAAGGATCTAATGTGTGTTGGTCTAAGAGGCTGATACTCATCTAGTGCACAGTGCTATGGCCACTCTGCCTCCCTGTTGTTTATGCTGGAACCCAGTCTGGCTGGTAGGTGTCTGTGCTCTGGTGTTGTTGCTATTGTTAGTTGCTGTTGAGTCCATAGCAACTCATGGGGACCCCATGTGTGCAGAGAACGAGTCCATAAGGTTTCCAAGGCTATGAACTTTCAGAAGCAGATCGCCAGGCCCGACTTCCAAAGTATCTCCGGGTGGGTTTGAATCATCAACGTTTTGGTTAGTGGTCAAGTGCTTAACAGTTTGTGCCACCCAGGGACTCTGTACGTGCTATGCTGGTGGTTAGCTGTTTTAATGTAACTCTTGGGCTTCAGTCACATGTTCTTAGCTCCAGTTGCCTGCTCCCAAGCATCACACTTGAAAATACAACCCTGTGTGGCTGGCCTCCTGTTCTAAGCTCCCACTCCTCTGTAACAGCGAGAGGTGGCCTCTCTAGTTCTTCCTATGGGGAGACACCTGGGGACCTGGACCTCCTGCCCGGCAGCCCTTGGAAGGAGCACCATTGCTCCTGCTCCCCCCAACCCCCGCCCCGTGACAGAGTGCTCGGGGTGGAGGCTGGCAAGCTCTCCCTCCCCTCTTCCTCCTGACAGTGGTCTGGGGGCAGGAGGGAGCAGAAGCATGGGGGATATAGAACAAGGGGAGAGAGCCAGCAGTGACAGCTTCTTTGAGTGACTCTTCTCAGATTTGTTTTGAAATGGGGCGAATTATCCAATAGGCAAGGTAATCATGGTGCTTACCATGCTTACCAGATCATCTGTAGTAAACAATCTCACATCGGTTTTATCTTTGATGTGGGGAAACCCATGTGAAATTGTTCACTACAGATTAGAAAGTAAGCACAAGTAAGCCCGTGCTTACCTTGCTTACTGGGTCATCCGTCACTGTCAGGGAGTATAAATTTGAAAAGAGGCTTTGATGCTGTAGGAAGGTGCTTTGGGGTTGGGAGAGAGACAGATGCCAGCCAAACCTAGAAGCAGACTCTTTGATGTGGTGAAAACATGTGAAACTGTTCACTACACCACGTTTATCTTGCCTATTGGATCATCCTCCATGTTTTGAAAGTATCTTTCAGTGACACATCTACTCACGTCGCTATATTTATCTGTGAAGCAGGATATTTTTGAACGGATGTAATTTCAAGCTCTTTCTCTCCAAGAAAAATAATGTCTCATTCCTAGTCATTTCTCTGCCTCTGCTTGTCTCTCTCACACTTCTGTATAAACACACGTGCGTGCATATCCATATACAAATACACACATTCACTCACACACATACACACAGAAAGGCAGGCACTTGGTTCAACGACTACTCCTTGATTCTCTTTGGTAGATTCAGGCCTGTCTAGCGTGATGGCTAGACAGACAGAGGAGATGGAGAAAAAAGCAGAGAGGAAGGTGCAGCCATGGTCATTTGGTTTTTTACATCCAAATTCACTGAACATTTGCTCAGTGTAAGGGAAATTAGATGAAGGCATGGGGAAAGGTCCCAGAGGGGCTGGGGCTCAGGTCAGAGCAAGCAATTTGCTCTGTGGCTTCAAGGAAGCTGCAGAGAGCAGATGTCCCACGTTTATCACCGGAGACAATGCCCTCGAGATTTACATCTGTGGGGCAGAAGACAGCACTGGAGTCAGAAAGATTCAGGTCTGCCACTGACTAGTTGGGAGACAGTGGGCAGTTCCCTTAACCTCTCTGAGCCTCAGTTCATGAGGCTGCTGTCTGTTGTTGTTGTTGTTGTTAGTTACCACCAACTCGATTCCAATTCATGGCTACGCTATGTGCACAGAGTAGAACTTCTTCAAAGGGTTTTCAAGGCTGTGATTTTCCATAATCAGATTGCCAGGTTCGTCTTCCTAGGTGCCTCTGGGTGGGTTTGAACTGCTAACCTTTCAGCTAGTAGTAGAGCACATAACCATTTGAGCCACCCGGTCGAGGTGGCTGCATAGGGTTTTTGTGAGGATCAAATGAGCTGAGCCATGCAAAAGTGCTTTCTCAACAGTGAAGCTCAATACAAGTGAAATTTTCTTTTCCTTAAAAAAAAAAAAAAAAAGAGTGGAAAGATAGCTGTGAAAGAAACATGGGCTTTGAAATCTAACTGCAACTGAATTCCCCGAATTCCTCGGATTCTTGTCCTGTCCTATTAACCGACTGAAATACGACTGGGGTAGTCGCAAAGGAAACAGAAAGTGGCAATTTATTGTCTATGCAGACACGGAGCAATGTAGGGCCTAGCAGCGAAAAGACCACGCGCTCCCCGCTCCAAGCGATCTGGGACCTTTTAAGTCATTAAGTCCCCAGGGGGCAGGGATTGGCACCTGAAACCCTATACCCCTAGCCCTCCCATGCCCAAATTTGGAGATCTGGGTGCTGAGTCATGCTAAGTCATGCTGAGTCACTCTTCATAGGAAGTCCGTGGTGGGACTTCTCTCTTTGCAAAGGGGCTGGGTGGAACTGCGCGCCTGAGGATATCCTCCCTCCGGTGATGCTCAGGTCTGGGTCAGGTAAGGACATGATTGTCCTGATCTGCGCATACGCCAAGATACTGGTTTGCGCATGTGCAAATATCTGGTGCCAAATACAAACCGTGGTTAGAAGCTGCGATTTGCAAGGGCGGCGGGCTCTGAGAAAACGTGGTCAGAAGCCAGGGTTTGCAAGGATCACAAACGAAGGGGTGGGAGCCTAGGCGGAGTTGGGGGAAGCCGCGGCAGAGCGGGGTTTCATAACCAAACCCGTTGCCATCAAGTTGATTCCGACCCATAGTGACCCTATAGGACAGAGTAGAGCTGTCCCTAGGGTTTCCAAGGAGCAGCTGGTGGATTCGAACTGCTGACCTTTGGTTAGCAGCCGAGCTCTTTACCATTGCGCCACCAGTCTAACAGACAAGTTGAAATCCTGGTTATACCCCCTATATGCTTAAACGTGTGTGGCCATGGGCAGGTCCTGGAACATAAATAGATAATTAGGGTTTTTCTCACTATTTTTTTAAAGTTTAATTTAGTAAGTAAAATTCAGCCTCTTTACTGTTATGAGGTTTTACAATCGAATACAGTCGTGTAACCACCATGCGAATAAAGATATAGAACAATTCCGTCGTGTCAAAATATTCCCACATCCTGCTTTGTAATCAAGCCCTCCCCTGCCACCCAGCCCCTGGCAACCACTAACCTATTTTCAGCCCATATGGTTTTTGCCTTCTCCAGGATGTCATATAAATGGAATCATATAATATTTTGCCTTTTGTGTCTGATTTCTTTCACTTAGCATAATGCTTTTGAGATTCATCCATGTTGTAGTATGGCATATATCAGTCGTTTTTTTTTTTTTTTTTTGTATTGCCGAATAGTACTTCATGGATGCAACACATTTTGTTTGTTTGTTTTTTAATCCCCACCACTGAGGGACATTTGGATTGTTTCCAGTTTTGGTGGTTATGAATGAAGTCCCTATAGACATTCATATACAGACATTCACGTATAGGTTTTTGTGTGAACATAAATTTTGACTTCCCTTTGATAAATACCTAGGAGTAGAATGACTGGGTCATATGTTAGATGTATGTTTCAGTTTGTAAGAAATTGGTACACTGTGTTCCAAAGTGGCTGTCCCATTTTGCATTCCTACCAGCACTGTATCAGTATTTCAGTCGCTTTTTGTTTTCACCAGTACTTGATATTGGCAGGTTGTTTTATTTTAGTCATTCTAATAGTGGTATCTCATTATGATTTTAATTTGCATATCCTTAATAAATAATGATGTTGAATGTCTTTTCAAGTACTTATTTTCCATCTGCATATCTACTTGGGTCACATGTTTTATCCCCACCCCCATTCCGTTTTTTAAAAAATTGGGTTACTTGTTTTCTTATTACTGAGTTTTGTGAGTTCTTTATATATTCTAGATACAAATTATTTTTGGATATGTGATTTGTAAATATTTTCTGCAGTCTGTGGTTTGTCTTTTTATTCTCTTATCAGTGTCTTTCAAAGAGCAGAAGTTATTAATTTTGATGAAATACAGTTAACCAATTTTTTCTTTTTCTTTTCTGGATCATGCTTTTGGTATTGAGTTTAAGAAATGTTTGCCTAACCCAAAGTCAAAGATTTTCATTTCAAAGTTTTATAATTTTAGGTCTGTGATCCATTTTGAGGTAATTTTGTACAAAGTGGAGGTATGGAGTGATGATTCCTTTTTTTTTTTTTAACATATGGATATCCAGTTGTTTCAGTACCATTTATTGAAAAGACTGTCCTTTCTCCATTGAATTGCCTGTGTACTTTTAAAAAAAAAAAGTTGACTCTTTTGATCGTTTGGGCCCTAGTGGTGAAGTGGTTAAGAGCTCGGCTGCTAACCAAAAGGTTGGCAGTTCAAATCTACCGGCTGCTCCTGGAAACCCTATCGGACAGTTCTACTCTGTCTTATTGGGTCGCTATGAGTTAGAATCAACTCCACAGCAATGGGTTTTATTGTGATCATTAAGATTGTGTGAAAACTTGTCTGGGCCATGATTCTCAGTGGTTTGGCAGTTATGATGTAGTTTGGCAGTCTTATGATGATGTGATCATTTCCATGATGACATTTGATATAATGTGATCACCTCCATGATGAGATCTGCTGGGAGTAGCCAATCAGTTGAAACGAAGTTTCCTTGGGGGTGTGGCCTGCATCCTATATACGTGGACTTTCTGGCAAGATTTATGGGCTTTTGCTTGCTCTGGATCCTGCAGCTGGTTCCTGTTCATCTGACCTCCAGTTCTTGGGACTTAAGCTAGCAATTTACTTGCCATCCTGCCTGCTGATCTTAGGATTCGTTGGTCTCCTCAGCCTGTGAGGCAGGAGAAGCCTCCAGCCTGACCCATAGACTTGGGAATTTCCAGCTTCTACAACCTCATGAGCCATTTCCTTGATATATATCTCTCTTTGTATATATTTATATGCTTTACTGGTTTTGCTTCTCTAGAGAACCCAGGCTAAGACAACTATATATGTGTGTGAGGTTAAGGTTGTGTGTCAGCTTGGCTAGGCCATGGTTCTCAGTGGTTTTGCAGTTGTGTAATGATGTAGTTTGGTAGTTATGTAATGATGTAGTTATCCTCCATTTTGTGATATAATGTAATCCCCTCCGTGATGTGATCTGATGTGATCACCCCGTCAGTTGTAAGGGGAGTTTCCTCAGGGGTGTGGCCTGAATCCAATATATATGGATATTCTGATAAAGCTTGCTGGCTTTTGCTTGCTCAGGATCCTGCATCCAGCTTGTCATCATCTGACCTCCAGCTCTTGGGACTTGAGCCAGCAGTCGCCATATTGCCTGTTGATCTTGGGATTTGTCAACCTTCACAGCCTGTGAGCCAGTGGCCTGCTGACTTACTTGCTGATCTTGGGTTTGTCAGCCCCTGCAGCTATGTGGGTCAGTAGAAGCCTCCTGCCTGATGCTTGACCAATGGACTTGGGACTTGCCAGTCTCTACAACTCTACAAGCACATGAGCCATTTCCTTGAGATAAATCTCTCTCTCTCTATGTGTGTGTGTATATATATGCTTTCCTGTTTTTGCTTCTCTAGAGAACCCAGCTTAAGACATTTAATAACAAGAGCAGTTCTAGAGAAACAAAACTGTAAGGATGAGTTTTCTAAATTGGATCTCTAGTCTGGTTAGTCTTAAACATGTTGAAGACTCTGCTTCCATTAGTAAAGAGGGCACTGCTAATCCATGGCATGAGGTGGCAATAGAAATATGCAAAATATCGCCACCAATAGATCAAGTATTGGCAATAGGCAAGGCTCTGGGTGATCTCATGTTTGATACTTTTCTACAATTTTGTTATAATGACAAGTATAAGGAAGCTGGTTGGTTGGACCTACTTTTGTAAACAAACTGGTGAAAGAAAGAAATGAGCTCAGGGCTTCAGAGTCACAGCTCAAGCATCACATAAACGATCTCAAATTTACTACTTGTGCCCTGAAAGAAAGCTTTATTTCTTGTAATAATAGAGCTGATATTGCCAAAAACCAAACCCAATGTCTTATCGTAAGAGTGGCTGAATTACAATGCCAAATGAATTCCCAACCTCGAATGGTGTCTGAAGTTCAAGTGAGGGCATTAATTGGGAAGAAATAGCATTCTGAAACTTGGGATGGGGCCATATGGGCAGATAATCAGGAAACTGGGGACACCGACCCCCTAAATTCTGTAGAATCACTCCTGCCAACAGAATCATTCCTCCCACTCCCACCTGAAGAGATCACTCCATCTTTGTCTGCAAAGCCACCCTCTCCAGTAAAACCATTAGCCCCTCTACCCCCATCTGATGAGAGTAACCCAGCTGTGTCTGAAGAGCCTTTTTCTGATATATCACCTGGGGTGATGTCTGAGACATCACCTGGGGAGGCATCTGAGTCATTGCCTGGGGCATTGCCTGAGGTAGATGCCTTACAAGACATTGCTGAATGTTCTCAGAACACATCCCACCACCCATTTTTACTTCTAGATCGAGTAAGAGCATAAAATTTGAGGCACTGAGTTTGTGGAAAAGCTGCGACTTATGGCTAGGGCCCTGACTTCATCCTGTAACTTGACATAAAATTAAGACTCCATCTTGTCTCTTGATCATTATCAGGAATCTACTTACACATTTCTGTCTCTGAAAAACATGTTTATCAGATATTATAATTTGTTCTCTTAAGAAATTTGTTCTCTTAAGAAACTCTTAAAACAAATTATGGCTTATTATAAGATAATCAGCCAATTAGACTTAAGCTTGTGGTTTTTTATAAGGTATCAACTAGTAAGAAACAAAATACAAACTCATTGTGGTTTCTTTACTTAAGCTACTTATATTATAATATGTATAACTTTTACCATAACTGTGTGACATATGTCCAGTCAAGGTGTGGTTATTACAATATTCATTGATTTTCCTGTAACTGCCCTACCCATTTTTTAGTTCCTTTTTTTGAGTGTGTAATTTCTTGATACTGTCCTCCATTCCTTGGGACACTGATTTCACATGTGAGATTTGCTTTCACTCTGTGAGTTCAGTGCCTCCCCAATTCATAAGTTGTGTGTTGGGTGTTTCAATAAAACCTCTAAAATAATTTACTTTGCAGATTACTTATTTAGCAGTTGAGCTTCTTTGACAAGATCTATAACTAACTTCAGTCCAGCAAACCACAAAAGGTGAAGTACAAAGTGTGACCCAGAAGGAGGTATGCTACACTCCAAAAGAACTGCTTGCCTTTTTTGATATGTACAAATAGAAACCTGGGGAATATGTGCAAACAGCTATCAAGGGTGTGGGACAATGATGCAAGGAAAACAAAGTTGGATCAGTCTGAGTTTTTGGTATGGGCCCACTAAACACAGATTCTTCATTCAGTGTTTCAGCTTGAGAGGTTAGAAATATTTGGTTGGTTCACTGAAGCGTGGATTATGAGGTGGCCTACACTAAATCAAGTCCAAGTACCAGAACTGCCTTGGCATACTGTAGAAGAATGTATCCAAAGGCTTAGGGAAATTGGCAAATTAGAGTGGATTTACCAGGTTAGACCCACAGACCCACACATAGAGTGCCCAGAGAACACACCTTTTACCACAACAGTGAGGAACAAATTTGTGAAGGGAGCCTTAGAATCCTTGAAGACTGATATGATTGTTATTTTATGTAAGTCAGACTTGACAATGGGAACTGCCCTAACTGAATTAAGATGCTTAACTATAATGGAGCTGATTGGACACTGTGGTGGTAGTCGCCAAGTGACAGCACTCAGTCAATACAGTAACCAGTACAGTAACTCCCTTCTTGCCTGATGATACAGAAGCACGAGGAGCCCAAAGTGGTCAGGTGGCATTCTTAACTTTCAGTTCAGTGGAATCAGGAATGTGCCTCCTGGTAGGAGCATTCCTCACTTTGGAACTAAGACCTCTAGACCTGCAGAGATAGGGTCCCAGGACAGGAAGCAAAAATTGTGCGAGTGGGTCACTAGGGTAATACTGAGTGGTGTCACTTCCATTTCCACCCCTTGATTCCTGGACCCATTCCTGGCTATGGGAGAAACAGCACCATGTATTGGACACTGTTTTAGAGCATATACAGCCTCCTGGAGAACATTGTCCCAACCCTGCAAGGTATTGCCACCTAGCTGGTGCCGTAATTGTGTCTTTGGAAGGCCAATCCATCATTCTATCAATCAAGCAAGCTTCTTCAGTATGATGGGAAACATGGTGAGACCAGTGAATTCCATGCCAATGGGCCCATTGCCACACTTCATTTGCTGTGAAGTGAGTCACTTGATCCAATGCCATGCTGTGTGGGGTACCATGACGGTGGATAAGGCATTGTATAAGTCCATGCATGGTAGTTGTGGCAGAAGCATGCGTGCAGGAAGATAAATTGATATCCAGAGTAAATGTCTATTCTAGTAAAAATAAAACACTGCCCTTTCTATGATGGAAGTGGTCAAATGTAATCAACTTGCCACCAGGTTACTGGCTGATTACCTTGAGGCATGGTGCCATATCAGGGACTCATTGTTCGTCTCTGCTGCTGGCAGAATAAGCACTCAGCAGTGGCTGTGGCCAAGTCAGTCATGGAACAGATACAGTCGGCAACTGGCAGAACCCACACACTGGATCCCTGACAAGTGGAGTAAGGACTGTTATGGTAAGAAAAGTCAAGTGGAAGCCATTAGAACTGCCCCTACCGGAAAATAGTAAACCAAAAGCAATACTGCATTCCTGGAGGGATTGTGGAGATTACTGCCACCATCAAGGACTTGAAGGAAGCAGGGGTGGTGATTCCCAGCACATCATTACATAACTGCCAAACCACTGAGAGTTACAGTCCAGCCAAGCTGAAACACAATCTTAACCATTATAGTCCACCCTAGTGTTCATTGTATACAGAAATACAGTTGATTTTTTAAATAATGACTTTGTACCGTGTGACCCAGCTAAATTCACTTATTAGTTCTAGTAGAGTTTTTTTTTTTTTTTAATAGACTTGGGAGTTTTTTACATAGTATAGTAATTCATATTGTCTGCAAATAGAGATCATTTTATTTCTTCCTTGCCAATCTGTATACATTTTATCTTTTTCATAACTTATTGTACTGGTGAGAACCTCCAGTACAAAGCTGAGCAGGACTGGTAACAGCTGACTTCCTTGCCTTTTTCCCATTATTAGGGGGAGAGCATTCAGTCTTTCATGACTAAGTATGATGTTAGCTGCAGGTTTTTTTGTAGATGCTTTCTGTAGGTTACAGACGGCGTCCATCCTCTTATGGCTTGCATGGTTTCTAACAAGATATCTGTTGGTTCTTATTTTTGTTCCTCTGAATGTAATGTGTCATTTTTCTCTGGCTAAAAACTCCAAGATTTTCTCTGTTTTTGGTTTTCAGCAGTTCAGATATTGTATGTTTAGGTCCCCCCCCCCCCCACACACACAGACCCTTTTCCACTCTTTTTCCTTCCCCTTCTTCTCTCCTTTTCTCTTCTTCCTTCCTTTTACCCTTCCTTCCCTTTCTCCTCTTCCTCCTCTCCTTCTTTCTTCTCTCTCTCTCCTTTTTCTTCTTCTTCTTTATTCTGCTTTTTGTTCTCTGACATTGTTGGACCTGTGGTTTGATGTCTACAATTAATTTTGGAAAATTTTCAGACATTATCTTTTCAAACGTTGCTTTTTCCCTATTCTCTCTCTCTTTGCCTTCTGGGATTTCATTTCCACATATGTTAGACTGATATTGTCCCACAGCTCTTCAATTCTCTGTTTTTCTATTTGTGTTTTAGTTTGGGTGATTACTATTGATCTGTTCTCAAGTTCACTGTTTCTTTCCTCAGCTGCATCAAGTCCACTGATGAGTTCTTCAATGGCATTCTACATCTCTGTTCTCACTTCTGACATTTCCATTTGAGTTTTTCTTATAGTTTCCATCTCTTTGCTGAAATTACCCTCCTAACCATACATGTTGTCCACTTTTTCTAAAGCCTTTAACATATTAGTCATAGTCATATTAAATTCCTTGTCTAATAATTCCAACATTTGTCTCATGTTTGAGTCTAATTCTGTTGATTACTTGGTCTCTTGATAGTGTATTTTTTTCTTTGTGTGCTTTATAATTTTTTGTTGAAAGTTGGACATCTTGTGTAGAACAGTAGACACTGATACAAATAGTATTTATGGCTGGAAATGGGTATGCTTTTTCTTTAGACTGAACTCTGTTATAAGCCATCTACTCAGGAACTGAACTGTGTTTGGGTTTTTTTTTTTTTTTTTTTTGCTATGGTTACCCTTAGTGTATCACAGGCTTCACATTTCTTTAGTATTACCTTGTGTTTAGGATGACAGTTGTTTTGTCAGAGGGGGTTTCTTAATGTCTATTCTACTCTCAGCTTTAGAGCTTCCTTTTGTGCCTACACCTTAGAGAATATTTCTGTCTATGCTGTTGATCCTCCCCCAGCATTAGACTACTATTACTTGTTACTGTACACTTTGTAACCTAGAGGTGAGCATCAGGGCTGGGGCAGGGGTCACCCTCTGCTGTTCTGGTTCAGCTTCAGTCTTAGGCTGTATCCCTGGGTTTTGGGGTGTGGGGGGCATTTCAGTGATCCTGTCTCTCCCCTAACAATAGAAAAACTGGTCTGGGCCCTGGATGTATTTTTGCCCCTTAACAGCAGTTGAGGGTAATGTCTCTTCCCTTTTCCTAGCTGCAATGGATCTTCACTTGTACCCTAAAAACAACAAAATTTTCTGCCCTTTTCCTAGCAGTTTGTCTATTTATTGCATGGGGGATATAGGGAGAAGGATCTAGGGCTTCGAGCTATTTTTTGCAGCGATTGCTTTTCTCTTCCCTCAGACCTGAACCAAGAGAGAGATTTCCTCAGGTATTTACCTTCCCTCTCAATCTTTCTTGTGAGCATCCAGTGTGATCTGTGGGGAAGAGAATGCAAGTGGGTGCGAATTTCCCTTATGTCTGTAGTTCCCAAGGGGTCTACACTCTCATGCAGGTCCATCCTTGGTCTTTAGGAATTTGTTAAAAGACTTGACTGAATTCTTCTTTCCAACTTGTATGGTGTCCAAAATCTATACCAGACAAGCAAGTGCTTGTGTCCCACCTCCCCTTGGAGGCCTCTGTTTTTCCTTAGATTTTGGCAGTTTATTGCCCCACAACCTCAGTTTTCTGCTGAGTTCAAGAAAAGTTGTGGATTATTTGACCTTTGTTTTTGATAAAAGTGAGAGCAATGCTCTTTCCAGCTTTCTACATCTTAAGCAGAAGCCAGAAAGCCTATAGCCGTTTGAATTTAAAACTGTAGAAGCTTAATTTATTGAACAATATTAGGTAATCTTTAAAAATGGAATTTGCATTTTGGCTTTTTGGATTCTCTGAGGGTAAAAATCACTCTATGTATAGTTAAAGCAGGAGACTAATATACTTCTCAGCTTTTATCTCAAGCAGCAGTTTTCTTTTTATCCCCTTTGTTTATATACATATACATATTTTAAGTTTTTGAATAAGATACATTTTCACATGGTTCAAAATTTAGAAGTGTACACAATAAAAAGTCTCCCTCACATCGCTTTTCTCCTACCACCTAATTCTCTCCACGGGAAGCCAATGCTACTAGTTTATTGTTATCCTTTCAAAAATATTTTATGCCCTTAGAAGGAAATACTTCTGTATTATCCCCACCACCACCACCACTTCCTTTTATATAAATAGCAGCACATTTGAACATTGTTCTGTTGCCTTGGTTTTTTCACTCAGCAGTGTATATTTTGGAGGTCTTTCCTGATCAACGCAAAAGAGTTTTCTCATTTTAATGACTACAGACTATTTCATTGTATGGGCATACCATTTATTTAACCACTCCCCACTGATGGGCATTTAGATTGTTTACTGTCTTTTACTATTACAAACAATACTATAATGCCATTTCCCATTTGTGCAGATATTATCTGTAGCATAAATTCCTGATGTTTCAGTTTCTGGGTCTAGGGATATGTGTATCATGTTGTTGTTCTTAGTCGCCTTGTGGGCTCTGACTCATGGTGACCTTATGTAAAACAGCCCAGTCCTGCGCCATCTTCATGATTCTTGGTATACTTGAGTTCATTGCTGCAGACACTATGTATTTTGAGTGCCTTCCAACCTAGGGGGCTCACCTTCCAGCACTATATCAGACAATATTCTCTGTTGTGACACATGTGGGTTTCATTGGCTGATTTTTGGAAGTAGATTACCAGGCCCTTTCTTCCTAGTTCTTCTTAGTCTGGAAGCTCTGCTGAAACCTGTCCACCATGGGTGACCCTGCTGATATTTGAAATATCAGTGGCATACCATCTGGGATCATAGCAACATGCAAGCCACCACAGTACAACAAACTGACAGACAACCTGTGATTTGTATTGCCAAATTGCCCTCTACAGTTGTTGTACCAATTTAGACTCTCACCTACAAAGCATAAAAGTGCCTGTTTCCCTACACCTTTACCAAAAAAGCACATTGCAAACTTTTTGGATCTCTGCCAATCAGATAGAGCAAAGATAGTCTCTCAGCGTTGTTTTAATTTGCATTTATCTTACTTAGAGTGATACTGAGTGTCCTTACACTGGTTAAAGAGGTATTTTTGTTTCCTTTTCTAGTCTCTGGAGCCCTGGTGACGCAGTGGTTAAGAGCTCAGCTGCTAACCGAAAGGTTGGCAGTTTGAATCCACTCCTTGGAAACCCTATGGGGCAGTTCTACTCTGTCCTATAGGGTCTCTATGAGTCGGAATTGACTCAACGGCAACGGATGTCTCAGAGATCCAGGGAAAAGGGGAGCTGAGCCCAGGATTGGGAACTCTCATTCCCCCTGCCTCCCCAGAGTCAGCCAAGCAGTTGTCTTTATCCCATTTTATCTGTCTTGGGGTTCCTGCATGAAGTTTTGTTGTGAGCAAATTGAATCTATTACATTTAAAAAAATTAGAAAATTATTGATCGAATGAAATGTATTTTTGAATCACTTGTGATAGCTGATTAGAGATAAAGACCCTTACTGTCTTCCTTTCAATGCCTGGGAGGAAATCCAGTGATTTGAGTGGTGAGGATTTCTAGGCTGATACCAAACAAACAAACCAACCTGTTGCCTTCAAGTCGATTTCGATTCATAGCAACCCTGTAGTACAGAGGAGAACCACCCTGTAGGGTTTCCAAGGAGCTGGTGGATTCGAACTGTCATCCTTTTTGGTTAGCAGCCGAGCTCTTAACCACTGTACCACCAGGGCCCCTCTAGACTGATAGAGGCCTAAAATTCAGTAACTCTCATTAAGACACCATTTCAGAGGAGTTTGAAGCCATGACCTTCTCTGTCTAAAACATGAGTGGCCAGGGCATGCTGGCCTAGGTTCCAGTCAGTCTCTAGGACGTGGAGGATGTTAACTTCCACCATGTAGCCTGAGCTTGTAGAGTGAGCTGATGCCTCCTAAGGAGGGGCACTCCCTGCTGACCAGGGGCGTGCTTCTGTGCACTGGGCCAAGCAAGGCACAACCTGCATGAAGCCCTGGAACCCGTCATCCTGAAGAGAGTGAGTGAGTTATGTTTTGTTCTTGTTTTTTGGTATAGCATGGGCATAGGGAAAGGAGATAGAATCCCACGATTGGGCCAACACTTGGGAGAAGATAAGGGCACAGCTGTGGAACCAGAGCAGAAATGGAGAGCTCAGGGGAGGCAGGAGGTCAGCCCAAGAGCATAACTCTTGGGGAGGGAATGGAACTTTCCGCAGGGAGTTTAAGCCGATCTTATCTTGTTCTTCAGGGCAGGGGAGGCCTGCTGATTTGAGGGTTATAAATAAACAGTGTAGTTATGTCTCAAAGATTAAATAATTTGCTCAGGCTCACAGAGCTGCCTGCCTGGCCCCTTTGTCTCCTGCCTGCTGCCCCCAAGGGCCTGCAGCTTCCCTGCTGCCTGTGACCACTCTCTGTTCTGGCTAAGGTAGGCCCATTTCTGCCTGGGATGCAGGGGCGGCCTCTCCCCAGTCCACCTGCCTCCCTGGCTCTTACTCCCCTGTCTCTCAAAAGATTGAGCCCCAAACCTCCTCGAGGCCCCACCTTGCATCTCTCCTCCACTCACACTGCTCCTTCTCTGAGCTGCAGGTCCTCGGGTCTCTCCCCAGCCAGAATTGTTGATGGGCTGGGAGGTGAGTTCTCACAGCAGCCCCAGACCTGCAAAGCCCTCAAGGGCTCTGTGGGCCCAGGAGCTGCCAGCCATTGTATCTCTCAGCCTCTGTCCCTCCGGGGTGCCACACCTGCAGAGGTGGGAGACCTGGGGGAGTGGGTGAGGAAGGCTGTGGTAATCACTGAGATGAAGGTGGGGTGGCAGGTAGATATTTCAGACCAACCATAGCTAACACTGATTGCTTGTCACTGCTTCAAGCAGCACATAAAATATATTATCTCAATAAATTCTCCCATCAACTGTATGAGGTAGGACTATTTTTAATCCCCACTTAAGACAGGAGGGGGTGTCCTGGTGGCACAGTGGTTAAGAGCTCCACTGCTAACCAAAAGGTCGGCAGTTCGAATCCACCAGCTGCTCCTTGGAAACCTTATGGGGCATTTCTACTCTGTCCTATAGGGTCGCTATGAGTCGGAATCCACTGGACTGCAGTGGGTTTGGTAAGAAGGAAGGAAATTGAGGCCCTGGCTTCAGACTCTGTATTTGCAAACAAGAGCATTGCTCTGGAGCCAGTCTGTGCCGAGAGGGGTGAGGGCGGGGTTTCTCTGCTCCTGGCCGGCTAGCCTGTATCCAGAGAAGGACAGGCACAGGCATAAGCCCCCCCACGTCTACTTTAATGTGAGACTTGTAGGAGCGAGGAAGAAGGTAGAAGCTGAGTAGACAAGCTGGTGGTCACAGGCGCGGTCCTACCCAGACCTGCTGGCTGACCAACCCCAGCAGGCGCACATGTGTGCACCCCCCGCCCCCACGTGCCTTCCCCAGGAATGTCTGGGGACTGAGGGGATTGGAAGCCATTATGTAGCAAATGCAATTGCCTAGAGGAATTCCGTAAAAAGAGATGATTTAGCTGAGGGGGGATTGGAGGACGTTTTCTGCAGATCACTTTTGGCTCCTGGCAGCTAAGATTACTTGGGGATTGGAAAAGGTCCTGCTGGATAAGGCAAAAAGTGACAATGAAACATTGGGGTTCTCAGAGCCTCTCCCGAGTGCAGGCAGCAGCCTCACCGCTGCGGTGGGGGCCTTGGCTGAGGGGCCACTCCCGAAGGCTGGGTCTGTGGGGGAAGAGCAGTTCCCGGGAGTCAGAGCCCTGGGCTCCAGTCCCTCCCCTCCGTGGGCTTCACTCTCCATCTCTGGCAGCTGAGGACCTGGAAGCCACCAGGAGGCCGCTTGGCACTGTGGGTGAGTGCTTGGGCTGGCACGGGTGAGACTGGGTTTGATTCCTGGCTCCGCTCCGTTCCTACCACCTGAGCACCCCCAACTCCGTTCCTCCCCTGCACGTTGGCGGTAACCTCATCTCCCTCATAAGACCCTTATAAGGATTAACATGAGGCGTTGTGTTAAGTGCTCCACGCAGTATGGTGAGAGTGCAATAAACAGCTGGGTGACTGTTGTCACCCCAGGCCCAGCCAGCACTCACCTTCTCGGAGGTGACAGACTGAGGAGGGCGAGGGTTCTGGATCCACGGCACTGTGCTGCCACCTGTAGGCCACAGGAAAGAGATAAAAACGACTGAAGACGGCGGTGGAAAATGTGGAGTGCTTACCCAGGCAACCATCCCAACACTTTACAGGGATTATCTCATTTAAGGAGGAGCTAGCTAGTATCTCATATTACATAAAGTGGTACTGTTATTTATGAGCTGCTGGTACGTGGCCAAGGAGCCCTGGTGGTACAATGGTTAAACGCTCGGCTGCTAACTGAAAGGCCAGCAGTTTGAACCCACTCAGCGGCTCCACAGGAGGAAAAGACCTGTTGATCTGCTCCCATAAAGATTACAGCCTAGGAAACCCTATGGGGACAGTTCTACTCTGTCACATGGGGTTGCTATGAGTTGGAATCAACTTGACGGCACACAACAACACAATAACAGCATGTGGCCAGAAACATCACTTGTATCATTTTACTTAATCTTTACAACAACCCTGACAGGCAGAAACTTATTCTCTCCACTGAATAGATATTGGATAGCAAAGTTAAGAAATGTTAAGTAACTTCCCAGGTAACATGGCAGGTAAAGGGCAGAGCTGGGGTTGGAACCAGGCCTGTTTGGAGCTAAAGCTCATGTTTGTTCCTCCACAATATGCAACTCCCCCAGAAAAGCTCTGGATCCTCTTACTGGCTCTTTGCCTGAGCTGGAGGGAGTCCGGCAGGGAGAGCTGGTATGACTGTGGACAGGTATGACTGTGTACAGGTATGACTGTGGACAGGTATGACCGTGGATAGGTATTACCGTGGACAGGTATGACTGTGGAGGGGAAAGTTAAGGAAAATCCAGAGTTGCAGTCCAAGAAGCATCCACTTTTGTCCCAGCTTCATGCTGACACCCCTTTGTAAGCAGACTGGAGATTGGTCAGCCCTGGACAGACAGAGGGCAGGGATAACGGCCCTGCATTCTTCAAGCTATCAAAGCACTTTCCAAAGAAGCACTCCATTCACAGAGTTTACAGAAATGTAGATTGAAAAGTCAAAGCCTGGGAGGAAACACACATCTCCAGGTACTGTGATTAAGGAGACATTTTTATTTTCATCTCAATTCTTTTCCTGTATGTTCCTAAAAATATCTCCTAGTGCATTAAACTACATCACGTAAAAAAATATATTATCACAGTTAGAAGGATCTTTTAGGATCGTCCAGCTCATAGTAAGCACTCAGTAGTAATGTATGCAGTGAAAGAAGGAAGGAAGGAGTCTGGTCTGGGGAAGCAAAGGCACAGAGATAGGGAGAGATTTTCCTAAGGTCACACAGCTCGCTACAAATTTGGACCTAAAATGCAGGCTTCCTGACACCGGCCTGTTCTCTGCCTATTCCACTGGTCAGTACACAGAAGGTGTGTAGGGTTGTGAGAGTGGAGGGCAGTGTTGTGGTGCCAGGTGCAGTCACTGGGGAGCAAGCAAGGACTTTTGAGTGACCTGGCCAGATTTATCCTTCTGTTGGCTGTGATAAGGTTTGTCTGGTAGAGAGGGAGAGAGAAGCTCATCTTCCAAATTCTAAGCCTGGCCTGAATTTAAAAGTCCCTGGGTGGTACAAACAGTCAACATGCTCAACTGCTAATTGAAAGGATGGAAGTTCAAGTCCACCCAGAGAGAAAGGGCTGGTGATCTACACCTCTGAAATCCTATGGAGCACAGTTCTACTCTGACACACATGGGGTCACCATGAGCCAGAATCAACCTAATAGCAATGGAGTTTTTTGTTTGTTTGTTTTGGGCCAAATTTGCTGTCCTATCTCCTGATTATTAACAAGGTTCTTTGAGGCAGTCTGGTCCTCAGTTCTTACACCTGTCCCCACAGCACACAGGGCTCCCTTTGGAGAGGAGGCAGGGATGGGAATGAGCACACACCTGTCCCCACACCACGCAGGGCTCCCTGTTGGAGAGAGGGCAGGGATGGACATGAGCATGCACCTGTCCCCTCACAACAGAGGGTTTCCTGTTGGAGCAGACGCAAGGATGGAGATAAGCACACACCTGTTTGGCTATCAGGGTCCTCACAGGTCTGTGCCATGCTCACAGGGCAGTCTCTCCCCAACCCTGCCATGTTCAGCTATGGTGGACCCAACTCTGTGCCAGAGACTGGGCTAGACCCTTTGCCCACATTATGTTATTTAACCCTCACATCTCCAAGAGGCAGTATTTTTATTTTATTGTATTTTATTTTTTATCTTTTTATTGTACTTAAGGTGAAGGCTTACAGAACAAATAGTTTCTCATGAAACAGAAGTACATATGTTGTTTTATGACATTGGTTAACAAACCCCACAACATATCAACCCTCTAACTTCTCAAACTCTTTATTTTTTTTTTGGTGAAAATACACATAGCCAAAGATACGCCATTTCAAAAATTTCTACATGCACAGTTCAGTGACACTGACTATGCTCTTCGAATTGTGCTGTTATTCTCACTTAAGATGAAGGCTTACAGAACAAAATAGTTTCACATTTAACAGTTACTACAAATGTTGCCCTATGACAATGGTTAACAATCTCACAACACATCAACAAGATCCTTACTCAACCTTGGGTTCCCTATCATCAGCTTCCTTGTCCCCTTCTGCTTTCTGGCCCTTGTCACTGGACTCCTGTACCTCATTAGTCTCATTTGGTTTTACGGGGCGGTCCATTCCCAGGCTGAATGGTGAACCTCGGAGGTAACTTCACCACTGAGCTAAAAGGGTGTCTGGGGGCCATACTCTCGGGGTTTCTCCAGTCTCCTTTAGGCCAGTAAATCTGGTCTTTTTATTTGTGAGTTAGAATTATGCTCTACATCCTTCTCCAGCTCGTTCCAGAACCCTCTGCTGTGATCCTGGTCAGAGCAGTCAGTGGTGGTAGCTGGGCACCATCTAGCTGTACTGGACTCAGGCCGGTGGAGGCCTTGGTAGCTGTGGACAGTTAGTCCTTCAGACTAATCTTTTCCTTGTATCCTGTTCTCTTCATTCTCCCTTGCTCCCGAAGGGATACAAGAGGCAGTATTTTTAGATGCCATTTCACAGAGGGGGAAACTTAGGCTCAGACGTTGTTATGGGTTGAATTGTGCCCTCCCCCAAACACGTGTTGAATCCCTGGTCCTTGTACCTGTGATTGTGATCTTTTTGGGAAATAGGGTTTTTCTTTTGTTATGGTAACGAGGTCCTAACAGTGTAGGGTGGATCCTAAACCTCATCACTTCTGAGTTATAAAAAGACCAGAATAGACACAGAGACACACATCGGGTAGGGGTCAGAGGCCACGTGAGGACCATCTGCAAGTCAAGGAACCAAGGAACACCCAGGGCTATTGGCAAGGAAGAAACAGACATGGCTGAGACCGATTTCAACTCTTGGCTTCCAGAACTGTAAGGAAATAAATTTATGTTCTCTAAAGCCACTACTTGTGGTATTTGTGTTACAGTAGCACGAGGTAACTAAGACAGATGGGTTAGGGCCGAGGCTCACAGCCCGCAGGTGGCAGGAATCAGAACCTCCATCTACCTGACTCTGTCCCAGGCCACATGGCATGTGCTGGCCACTGGAGATACACATGGCCAAAGTGGAGCTATTGCCTCTGAGGAGCTCATGGTCCTGTGGGCTCACAGATGCGCCTGTGCTAGCTTTTTCTTTGTATTCACAAGGCCTAGGACCCCCAACACTAACTGAGTTTTCTTGCATTTTGCACCATTTGGGCAGTGTGACAGGGAACAGTTTAAGCAGTTCTCATCCTTTTATCGGCTTAAACAGGCTGGCACTTGGAGCATTTCTGAATTTTCCCCCTTTCTGGGTATAATTTACAGGTGGCCCTTCCTGCAGTGACTCAGGAGACTGGATCAGATATTGTAACATTGATGGGGCCACAACTTCTAGTGGACTGCATTACAGTCCTGTAAAAAGGCACGATCCCAGGCTTCCCTCCAATCTCTGTCACTCTCATCTCCAGGTATCTGGGTGGCCCATGGCCTGGGCTCCGCATCCCCTTCTCCCCACAGGGGCAGTTCTGGAGCCTGCTCCGAGTTCTGGCTCCTGGCAGGCTGTGCTGGGTCAGCTCTTCCTGGCCTAGCCAGCCACTCTTGGGGGGAGCTTGGCTCCCCTCTTGTCAGAGCCCTGAGCCAGGAGCGGCTTCCCTTTCCCAAGGCCGTGTGGGAGCACGAGCACAGCTTTGGAGCATGACCAGCCACAGCTGAATTTCAATTCTGCCCCTTGTATCTGTGTGGTCTTGGGTAAGATGTCGGTTTCCTCATCTGACAGATGTGTTGTTTTTGTTAGCTGCCATCGAGTCAGCCCCTGACTCATGGTAACCCCATGTACAATGGAATGAAATACAGCCTGGTCTTGTACCATGTTCGTGATAGTTATGGATAGGACCGTTGTGATCCTAGGGTTTTCATTGGCTGATTTTTGGAAGTAGATCGCCAGGCCTTTTTTTCTAATCTGTCTTAATTTGGAAGCTCTGCTTAAACCTGATCAGCATCATAGCAACACCCAAGCCTCTACTGACAGATGGGTGGTAACTGTGCATGAGGTGCATTGGCCAGGAATCGAACCCAGGTCTCCCGCACGGAAGCCGAGAGTTCTACACCAAACCACCAGTGTTCCCTATCTGACAGATAGGACTGTTAAAACTTGCAAGAGGGTTTAAGGATTGGAGATAATGTAGGTGCATGGTAGGTATGCAAAAGCTGGTAGCTCTTATTCCTGGGCCAAATGGGATTACCCTGTGTCTTAGTTATCTAGTGCTGCTATAACAGAAACATCACAAGTGGATGGCTTTAACAAACAGAAGTTTATTCTCTCACAGTCTAGTAGGTTAGAAGTCCGAATCCATGGCACCAGCTCCAGGGGAAGGCTTTCTCTCTGTCAGCTCTGAAGGAAGGTCCTTGTCATCAATTTTTCTTCCGTCTAGAAGCTTCTCAGCACAGGGACCCCAGGTCTAAAGAACATGATCTGCTCCTGGCACTACTTTCTTGGTGAGATGAGGTCCCTCTGTCTTTCTGCTTGCTTCTCTCTTTTATATCTCAAAAGAAATTGACTCAAAATACAATCTAATCTTGTAGATTGAGTCCTAACTCATTAACATAACTGCCTCTAATCCTGCCTCATTAACATCATAGAGGTAGGATTTACAACACATAGGAAAATCACATCAGATGACAAAATGATGGACAATCAAACAATACTGGAAATCATGGCCTATCCAAGTTGGCACACGTTTTGGGGACACAATTCAATCTATAACACCCTGATATGCTCTAATCTTAAGTGCCACTAGTCCAAAAATATGCCTTAAGGGGCTGCCAGGCAAGAGGCTAGGGGGTCCTGGAGCCCCGGCCTCCAAATTTCCCTACCTGACAAATGGGAATCAATTTTGTCTTTTTAAGAACCATTACAACTTAATTACCCATAAAGCAGATCCATGTGCCCTATTTGATTTTCATTTTGGAAATACTGATCTTTCCATAGGGTAGCAGGCTGAGAGGAGCTTGTTAACATGATGTCCTTCCCCATTCCATTGAAGGCTGGGCAGCTCCTTACTCTCCACTTCTAGTCCAGTGGAGATTGACTCTGTGCCCTTGGGGTACATCAGAGACTTCTAGGCAGTTTGTTAATGCCCCCCAAATCTACTAAATTGGAATCTCTGGAGGTGAGCCTGGGAACCTCTATTTTCGCCAAACTCCCCCAGTGATTGTCGTTTGGGAATTGCCACCTTAGAGTACCCACAGGGAATCTGTCCTACTGTCTGTCTCTCCAAGGAGTAAAGATCCAATGCCAGGGAAGTTTCTGTGACTTAATACAGGAGAAGTCAGGGGATGGAGAGAACAAGACCTTACTGTCCTTTACCCTTTACAGAGAGAGGCATTGCTCTCTTGGTGTAGAAACACAGAATCTAGAGCCACACACAGCAGTTTAAAGACCAGCCTTGCTTAACTTTTAGTCTTTAGGGTTTCCCCAGCATTAAAATGGAAACGCTAATATCTATTTCAAAGAATTATGGCTGAGATTATATGGAATTCATGAGGGAAAGGAGTAACACAGGGCCTGGCACAGAGTAGATCTATTAATCTATTGCCTCTCAACTCCAAATCCTTTTTTGCCTACTTTGTGATACGGGACCTTGTAAAGGTTTCTCCTTGCCAGCTGGTGCAATGTTAGAATTTATCAATAGAGGGTGCTAGAGAGACACTGCAAGGTGCATCAGGGGAAGGACTCTTCTTCCAGTTCCAGTGTGCCTTTTTTTCTTCCTACAGAGTGACTGCCAGCAGCAAACAGTGAATTTCTATGGCACCCATCAGGGGGGCATCCAGCTGGCTGGCATCTTAGGGAACTTCTTCACCATCCGATGGGCTGCAGCCACACTGTGTCCAGTGAGGTTTGAATCACATCCTTGAGGGTGGGGTCCCTTCCAAGTTCTTAGTTCCTTCTTTGGGTAATCTCCCTCAGCCTTAGAGGTAAGAGCTGTTGCTTGCATTTACTATTCCTTCATTCCATTTTGTTGGAGTTGATTCTGACTCATAGCAACCCTATAGGATAGAGTAGAACTGCCGCATAGGGTTTCCTAGGCTGTAATCTTTACAGGAGCAGATTGTCAGGTCTTTTCTCCTGCAGATCTGCTGGTGGGTTTGAACTGCCAACCTTTTGGTTAGCAGCTGAGCACTGAACCGTTGCACCACCAGGGCTCCTTTTTATTCCTTAGAGTCCTCTTTTACTCTTCTAGAAGTTTTGCTAGTTAATACTTTTACTAGATAACAATTCTTTATATTAAATTTTTTCTATTCAGATTGCTGGTGTGATTTTTTTGTTCCCTAACTGGATGCTGACTGATACATAGTACCATGTTTTTATGCAAATAAAGCAGGCCTTCTGTGTTTGTTTGCCAACTGCACGCTCCCTCCTGGAAGTATTTTCCTAACTGCGCTATGTTAATTTTTTTTTTTTTCAACAGCAACATGTAAAAAAAGATTGGCATAGTGGTGCTTATGAAGATACTTTGCAGGGGGAGGGTGTGGTTGGCAAACAAACGTAGAAGGCGTGCTTTTTTGCGTAAAATATGGTATATATTCTAAGATCATAGTTCATTTGCTTTCTACCGTCAAAAAAGTATTTACATCATTTAATACACAGGAAAATACATACATCATGTAATGACAAAGGAAAATTACAACACATCACCAGAAACTGAGGGAACTCTAGAACTTACATCTCAAACCTAAAAGAATAACTTCCTTCTTCAAGGGGTTCCAGAGTGATACCACTGTATACTTTTGGGAGATGGTTTTGGGGAAGAGCCATGAGTCAACACAGCTTCATCTAGCATTTTGCAGAGCATACTGGCAAGTACCAGTACTCAGAGACTACACTTTGAGAATGACCAATAAACCAAAAGAACAAAACAAAACCTGTTGCTGCTCAGCAGATTCCAGCTGACCCTGTGGGACAGAGTAGAACTGTGCTCCACAGGGTTTCCAAGGCTGTAATCTTTCTCTCATGGAGCAGCTGGTGGGTTCAAACTGCTGACCTTTTGGTTAGCAGCCGAGCACTTAACTGTCGCGCCACCAGGGCACAGACCTCCAAATTAGCGATAAAGAATGTAATTCAAGAGGCAGAGAGCCCAGCTCTTCTAGGATAAAAATAATACGGGGCTCAGGAAAGACCCAACAACCCTAGCTACTGCCCTTAGCCATGCTGTAGGAGGGGAGCGCCTGTGCCCTGGTGAGGTGGTTCTGAAGCCTAGATTCAACTCCCTTTTCTGTCCTTTTGGGTCTGCGGGGTGTAATTATAGGGAGTAACATATCTTAAAAAGAATCCATCTGCACTGTCTTTTAGGGATATGGGGCAAGATTCTGATACCCAAAGTGGGCAAAACAAGGTGAACTAGCTCCCCAACTGAAAGTTAGCTCAACAAGGGTTCCTTCTGGCTAGTTTTGTTATGCTTCCCCCCTCGGCAGCTGGCAGCTGGGATGGACACATGCCTTGGCATGGGCCATCTGCAGTGAGTGGCCTGGCTGTGTGGTCCTGCCTCATAGCTGCCTGGAGGTGGGAGGGTGGACAAGGACGTGCATGATCACATGGGCAGGACCCGAGAGCCCCAGCACAGAGCGCTGGGCTACTCCTTCTCAGTATCCTGCCCAGCTTGTGGGCCTAGAGCCCCTGACTATAAACCATATTCATGACAGAGTCTCAGAGAACATGGGAGCTGGAAGGGTAGGACTTAGGGGCCAGGCCAACCCCATTGGAAGAAGCTGACTGTATTGGTTTCCTGTGGCTGCCATAACGAGTTATCACAAACTGTTGGCTTAAAACAACAGACATTGGTTTTCTCACAGCTTTGGAGACCAGAAGTCCTAAGTCAAGGTGTCAGCAGGGCCATGCTCCATCTGAAGGCTCTGGGAAACAATCCTCCCTTGCTTATTGCAGCTTCCTGGGGCCCCAGGTATTCCTTGGCTTGTGGCAGCACCACTCCAATCTCTGCCTCCGTCCACACACAGTTGTCTTCTCCCCGTGGGTCTCTGTATGTCCTCTCCTCTTCTCATAAGGTCCACCCTAATTCCAGGATGATTGCAGCACAAGATCCTTGACTAATTACATCTGTAGAGACCCTATTTCCAAATAAAGCCACATTCTGAGGTTACCAGTAGACATGAATTTTGGGTACCACTCTTCAACCCACTACACTGACTAAACTCGAACAGAGAGGCAATTGTAAAACTGGGGTGACAGCCTAGGGTCCTGCATTTGCTTTGCTCACACTGCGGGTTGATACTGTCAGTTCAGCCACAGGGAGAGCAGGGGTTCTTTTTTCTGGCCGTTAAATAATAATAGAAAGACTCTTGGCGACCACATGTGTGTCAAGGTAGAACTGTGCTCCTTAGAGTTTTCAATGATTGATTTTTCAGAAATAGATTACCAGACATTTCTTCTGTGGTGCCTCTGGGTGGACTCGAACTTCCAGCCTTTTGGTTAGCAGCTGAATGCATTAACCATTTGCACCACCCAGGGACACGTGGCTGTTAAATACTATCCTTAAGTGATGGCTGCAGATTAAAACCTGTTAGGACTAGACTCCCCAAGTTTGTGAGGCGGAAGGGACCATTGTTGTTGTGTGTGTCGAGTCAATTCCGACTCATAGTTGCCCCATGTGTCAGAGTAGAACTGCCTCACAGGGTTTTTTGGCTGTAATCTTTACGGAAGCAGATCTTCAGGTCTTTCTCCCGCAGAGCCACTGAGTGGGTTAGGACTGCCAACCTTTCGGTTAGCGGCCCAACACTTTTTTTTTCTTTTTAGAAAAGGAAGTTGAGAAAAAGAAGACCATTCCACAAGGAAACACAGCAGGACTTGGACCTTAGACTTCAGAATCCTTGCCCAGTGCTCTGTCCACTCCACCATGCTCCCTGTCTTTACACCATTCTCTTAACATTTATTGAGCACTTACTGTATGCTATTTTCATTTCTTTGTGGCTGAACACAGTTGGTAACTTTTGGTTACCAAAAGGTGACATGGCATGTCAGAGACCAGACCAGGATGGCTGAAAAACCAAAGCTGGGGTTAGTTTCCTTCCCTTTGGTCAAGAGGACTTGCCAAGATCATACACTCTCTATGCAAAAAATAGCAGAAGCGAGACCAGGATTCAGACAAAGATGATGGGGCAATTCCTCAGATTTGGCAGCTTGAGTGGTGATGTTCAGGCCAGGCCGGCTGGAGGCGCCACATTCTGAGGCCCACACTGAACGCTTGAATAGAAAGGAATCTTTGGAAGGTGGATTATTTGCAGCAACAGTTGTAACCACCAGGGGGCAGTGTTTTACCACATCCTGCTTGATCAAAAGCCTAGTCTCCAAGCGCTAAAGAAAGTAAATCTTTTTAGGGTAGAGAGGGTTGTTTAAAATAAGAATCCAAGTGTGAAAAAGGGAAAGATCTATCAGACTGGACTCGAAATTGGTCTCTCAGAGACGGTCCCTTTTTCGTCTTGCTGACAGCACCGGTGCACACTTTCTGATATATATGACACAGCTGTGAAGCTGGAGAATGATGTTTCTGTGTCCAACATCCTTTCAAATGGCTCTTCATCTGTGGCCTAGAGCTGTTCTGGGCCTTGGCAGCCCTCTGGGGCCTTTGGTAGTCTCACAAAGAATGGCCTTGAATCTGGTTAGAGATGCCCCAGCCCCAGGCCAGTCCACCTTCCCCTCCTCTGTCCTCTACCAGGCTGCAAAGTTGGGCTCAATAACCCATTCTGCATCCATCTTCTCATATACAGGCATCACCTACTTTGCTGCATCCTAGTGCTGCTGCTGAACTCATTATTGACCATTCTTTTGGGATATTCTAAGCACTTTTGGCTTGGCTAACCTGTTGCCACAGAGTCAATTCCGACTCATAGTGACCCTATGACAGAGTAGAACTGCCCCATAGGGTTTCCAAGGAGTGGCTGGTGGATTTGGACTGCTGATCTTTTGGTTAGCAGCCAAGCTCTTAACCACTGGCTTGGTTGGGGGCTGGTTAATCGACAGCCTTGTCAGAGTGATGGATTCTTCTAGGATTATTGCTTTATTTCCTTGTTTAGAGGTAAAAATCAACCTGGACATCAGTTCTCTGGGAGCTGAAGGAAAGGGGAAAAGGGATTGGTAGGAAGACAAAAAAACCCCACCAAACCCGTGGCCATCGAGTCGATTCTGACTCATAGCAACCCTATAGGACAGAGTAGAACTGCCCCATAGAGTTTCCAAGGAGTGCCTGGTGGATTCGAACTGCCAACCTTTTGGTTAGCAGACGTAGCTCTTAACCACTGTGCCACCAGGGCTCCTAGTAAAGTACAGCGTCAGTGAAAATGAGGAAAACCCTTATTGAGATGGGTTGACACAATAGCCGCAACAATGGACTCAAACATACCAATGGTCATGAAGACGGAGCAGGACAGACATTTCCTTCTGTTATACACAAGTATATATACACAACTGTCCTGTGGGACAGTTCTATTCTGTCCTGTCGGGTCACTATGAGTTGGAATCGGCTCGATGGCAACAGATTTGGTTTCGTTGGTTCTACTTTACTAACCATGATGTCCTTTTCTAGCAATTGGTCTTTCCTGATGACATGTCCTAAGTAAGGGAGCCAAAGTCTTGCCACCTTTGTTTCTAAGGAACATTCTGGTTGTGTTGTATGTCTTCTAAGACTGATCTGTTTGTTCTTCTGGCAGTCCATGGTGTGTTCAGTATTCTTTGCCAACACCACAGTTTGAATGCGTCAGTTCTTCTTCTGTCTTCCTTTTTAATTTTTCACCTTTTGTATGCATAGTAGGCAATTGAAAAAACCATGGCTTGGGTCAAGCACACCGTAGTTATCAAAGTGACATCTTTGCTTTTTAAAACTTTAGAGGTCTTTTGCAGCACATTCCCCTTCTCCCCCAAATTTTCTTTTATCAGGCAGAGGATGGAAGTCTGAGAACTACCCTAGATACATTTTAAATTCCACCAGTGAGATGCAGTTGTGTAAGATTTGGAAGACAGAAGAGAGGCAGAAGCTTTATTACTCTGACTCCAACAGAGTGGGAAGACATGTAGACTTTGGCAGATATGAAATTTTGTTCTGAAAATCACGTGCTATGTGGCTGCAGGCAACTAAGGCCACTATTGGCAGTTCCCTATAGTGTCCAGCTTGGGTAGCAGGGGCAACCTCTTGATTCTCTGAAAGCTAGTGGTGGCCTGTGAGTTAGTTGTGACCTTCCCTGGCCTTTGCCCCTCTAGACAATCCAACAGTTTTGTAAACACCTCATTCCCTGTATTAAACACTTCCTTGTTGAAATATGTTGAGTTGTTCCTGTTTTTCTGACTTGACCCTGCCTGATACGCTCTCTGTTCTTCCCTCCCTTCTTGTATTCCTCACTCTCTTCCCCTTTCCTCCCCCATCTCCTCTTCCTAACTGGCTATTATATGGAACTGAAAGTATTAAGTGTTTAATTTTTGATAAGTCATGTTTTCTCTGTTTGTAATTTAAAACATGGGTGAGTCGAACATTTTTTCGTAAGTTAAAAAAAACCTCAATAAATTGAGTTGCTTAGAGCTGAGGCCCTCCATGGATTCTATCTTAGGGGGTCAGGGCCCTTGATGGAGAAAAGGCATGTGTCTTAGTCGTCTAATACTGCTCTAACAGAAATACCACAAGGATGGCTTTAACAAAGAGAAGTTTATTCTCTCACAGTCCAGTAGGCTACAAGTCCAAATTCAGGGCATCAGCTCCAAGGGAATGCTTTCTCTGTCGGCTCTGGAGGAAAGTCCGTGTCATCAGTCTTCCCTTGGTCTGGGAGCTTCTCTGTGCAGGAACCTCAAACCACCAAGAAAGCAGTGCTGGGAGCAGAGCGCATCCTTTGGTCCTGAGGTTCCTGCACAGAGATGCTCCCAGACCAAGGGAAGCTTGAATGACATGGACCTTCCTCCAGAGCCGACAGAGAAAGCGTTCCCTTGGAGCTGATGCCCTGAATTTGGACTTGTAGCCTACTGGACTGTGAGAGAATAAATTTCTCTTTGTTAAAGCCATCCACTTGTGGTACTTCTGTTAGAGCAGCATTAGAAGACTAAGACAGAATTCGGTACTGGGAGTGCGATGCTGCTCTAACAGATACCTAAAATGTGGAAGGGGTTTTGAAACTGTGAATGGATAGAGCACTGGCAGCAGCAGAGAACCAGAAGCAGTAGAAGACCGGGAGCAACAGAGAAGCAGCAACAACAGACGACTGGCAGCAGCAGAGAAGCAGCAGTGGCAGAGAACTGGTAGCAGCAGAACCAGGAGATTAGCGCCAGACAGTGCTGGAGCTGACCCAGAGAGTGAGAGAGCTGAGTGCCTGTGCACAGGAGGCTTCCTTGTGGAGTGGGATGCCTCCAGGTACTTATTGGTGGAGCTACAGAGCTTTGGAACACTTGCCACAGCAGGGCAGATGCAGGCGTGAGGCCCGAGAGCTGAGAGGCCAAGAAAACAGGAAGCAGAAGCTGAAGAGACAAGGAACGCAAGAAGCAGAGCTGCCTCAGTCTCAAAAGGTATGGCCAGGACCTCTGGGATTTCAAAGGGTGGAGCCGTGGCCTCTGGTGTTTCTAAGGGTGGAGCTGCCACTCAGATGGACTAGGAGAATGGTGCGCTTAAAGCCGAGGGAGCAGAGTTGCCGTCCCAGTGGGCCTGGAAGGTGGAGCTGAAGCTCAGGACTGAGGGGCCTGCACTCGGAATCTGGAGAGTGTGGCCAATACTTAGAGTCTGGAGGGCACGGCTATTGTGTAAATGGTCTCAGAAAACAGAGGATTATTTTCAAGCCTTCAGGACTAATGTAATGTGTTCTGCTGACTTGCTTGGTGCCTGTTATTCCTTCTTTCCCTGTAATTTCTCCCATTTGTAATGAAAATGTCTAGCTTGTGCCTGTTCTGCCATTCTACTTTTGGAAGCAGATAACTTGTATTCTAGATTTCACAGATGAAGAGGAATTTTATTTTTGGATTTTGGACTTTGAGTTGATTTAAGACTTTTGCTGTTAGTTTGCTAGCAGTTATATGAGGTGAATATGTTTTACATGTGGCAAGGACATGAATTTTGGGGGGCCAAAGGGTGGAGTGTCACGGATTGAACTGAGTCCCCCAAAAATATCTGTCAACCTGGCTGAGTCATGATTCCCAGTATTGTATGACTGTGTACCATTTTGTAATCTGATGTGATTTCCTTATGTGTTGTAAACTCTATCACTATGATGTAATAAGATGGATTAGCAACAGTTATACTGATGAGGTCTACAAGATTGGATAGTGCTGTAAGCCAATCTCTTTTGAGATATAAAAGAGAGAAACGAGCAGAGACACATGAGAACTCATACCATCAAGAAAGCAGTGCTGGGATCAGAGCACGTCTTTTGGACCTGAGGTTCCTGCGCAGAGAAGCTCCCAGACCAAGGGAAGACTGATAACAAGGACCTTCCTCTGGAGCCAACAGAAAGAGAAGGCCTTTCCCTGGAGCTGATGCCCTGAATTTGGACTTGTAGCCTACTAGACTGTGAGAGAATAAACTTCTCTTTGTTGAAGCCATCCACTTGTGGTATTTCTGTCATAACAGCACTAGATGACTAAGACAGCCTGGGTGAAGGATGAGGGGAGAGCCCAGGCATGACAAACCTCCTATAATTTTCTACTAGAAATCTTGCTTCTCTTCCCTTAGACCTGGGGATGGCCAAGAAGCAAGTGGAGCAAAGGGGCCCACTTTTGTTCTAGGGAGAAGTGAGGCTGAAGTCACCCCCTGTTGTGGATTGAATTGTGTCTCCCCAAAATGTGTGTCAACTTGGATAGGCCATGATTCCCAGTATTGTGTGATTGTCCATCATTTTGTCATCTGATGTGATTTTCCCATGTGTTGTAAATCCTACCTCTATGATGTTAATGAGACAGGATTAGAGGCAGTTATGTTAATGAGGTAGGACTCAATCTACAAGTTTAGGTTGTATCTTGAGTCAATCTCTTTTGAGATATAAAAGAGAGAAGCAAGCAGAAAGACAGAGGGACCTCATCTCACCAAGAAAGTAGTGCCAGGAGCAGATCATGTCCTTTGGACCTGGGGTCCCTGTGCTTAGAAGCTTCTAGACCGAAGGAAAATTGATGACAAGGACCTTCCTTCAGAGCTGACAGAGAGAAAGCCTTCCCCTGGAGCTGGTGCCATGGATTCGGACTTCTAACCTACTAGACTGTGAGAGAATAAACTTCTGTTTGTTAAAGCCATCCACTTGTGATGTTTCTGTTATAGCAGCGCTAGATAACTAAGACACAGGGTAATCCCAGTTAATCAGTACTGTGTGATTGTCCATCATTTTGTCATCTGAGGTGATTGTCCTATGTGTTGTAAATCCTACCTCTATGATGTTAATGAGGCAGGTTTAGAGGCAGTTATATTAATGAGGTAGGACTCAATCTACAAGACTAGGTTGTATCTTGAGTCAATCTCTTTTGAGATATAAAAGACAGAAGCAGGCAGAAAGACAGAGGGACCTCATACCACCAAGAAACAAGAGCCAGGAGAACTTCACGTCCTTTGGACCTGGGGTCCATGTGCCGAGAAGCTCCTAGACCAGGGGACAATTGATGACAAGGACCTTCTTCCGGAGCTGACAGAGAAAGTCTTGCTCTGGAGCTGGTGCCCTGAACTTGGACTTCTAGCCTACTGGGATGGTGAGACTATGTCTCACATACTTTGGACATGTTATCAGGAGGAATCAGTCCCTGGAAAAGGACATCATGGTTGGTAAAGTAGAGGGTCATCAAAAAAGAGTAAGACCCTCAATAAGATGGATTGACACAGTGGTTGCAACAATGGCCTCAAGCATAACAACGATTGTGAAGATGGTACAGAACCGGGCAGTGTTTCGTTCAGTTGTACATAGGGTCTCTATGAGTTGGAACTGACTCAACAGCACCTAACAAGCTTACTAGACTGTGAGAGAATAAATTGCTGTTTGTTAAAGCTACCCACTTGTGATATTTCTGTTACATTAGTACTAGATAGCTAAGACCACCCCCCAAACCACTGGTTTTGCACATGGAGTTGCTTTCTGGGGCTCAACTTCCCTGATGTATGTGCTTTCAAATATTCACCCCACAGGAGTAACCCTTAGCTCTGGGAAAGTGGCCTTCATTCCTGTCCTCCTCCAGGACCAAACTAAGGCACATTGCTGCAGAGCACACAGTTGTTGCATCCAGGTCTTGGGTTTCAGTCTTGTATCTGCCACTTCAAATAGAATGATTATCTCGTATCTGGGTCTCAGGGATCTCATCTGTAAAATAGGCAGGGCGAGTCCAGCCACCCTGCTTTCCTATGGGGTAACTGAAAAAGCTCTGAGGAGTCCAAGGAGCAGGTGGGGTTTGGGTCTGAGATCTTGTCATTTGCTCCTTGTGGGGCTCCCCACCCGTCTCTGTCCTTCTGTCTGGGTACCTACTGTGCTCCTTGCCCACCTCCTCATCTTACAGAGGTAAAGCAAGCTGCTCGAGGACCCACAGAGAAGAAGCTGGCAGGGCCAGGGCTTGATGGAAGTCTCACTCCCTCAAGCCCGCCCTGCTCTGGAGGCCATTTTCTGACATTGGTTGAAGGATGTGGGGAACCCTGAGAAGATGCAGACTGGGGGCAAGCTGGTTGGTCTGCCTGTGCTGGGGCTAAGGACCAAGGTCTCTCCCACCCCTGGGAAGACTGGGATAGAGTCTCCGCAGCTCCAGGCATGGAAGCCAGGCCCCTTTGCCATGGCCACTTGGACCTTCTCTGAGCCTTCTGGAGCCCCAGTGCAGCTGTGAGAGTCAGCTTTTCAATTACTCGATTGAGGAACCTCTCCCCTGACACCACTTAGTGCAAAGAACTAAAGAATGGTTCCTGAGCAAAGCCCTGTGAGGCTGCAAACTCCTCTGCATCCTGTAGACACAAATCCACTGGCTCAGAGGGGCCACCTACCCCAGGTTGCTCACTGCTGACCTCAGTTCTGTAGAATCTGTCCCTTCTTGTCTCCCTGGGCACAGGCAGGCCCAGAAGGAGCATGGTTAACATGTGGTTGGGGCAGCAAAATGGCAGGTGTGCTGGATTTTCTACCTGGACGTCCAAGTGAAGGCCATCTTAAGTCCTGCAGGACATGGCTCATTCATTCTTCTGCACATTCCCTTCTAGCAGAACCTTTATTACCAGTGTTTTTTTTTGTATGCAGAGAATCTATGTAATAAGGCAATCTGACAGCCCAGCACTCAGGATCTTGTGGCGTTCCCATACCCATTGCTGTCGAGTCGATTCTGATTCATAACGACCCTATAGGACAGAGTAGAACTGCCCTATAGGGTTTCCAAGGCTGTAAATCTTTACGGAAGCAGACTGCCACATCTTTTTCTCGTGGAGTGGCTAGTGGGTTCCAACCACCCACTTTTTGCTTAGTAGCCAAGCGTTTTAACTACTGCGCCACCAGGGCACCTTCTCACATTAGCTTAACTCCAAAGTCCATGCTCTTAACCACATATGGCATCTGTCCTGGCTAACCACACATGGGACTAGCAGGTTAAAAACTGGCCCAAGCCTGCTGTGTGTCTGGCCGTTTGATGGCCTCAGCAGGAGGGGCTGAACTCCAGCAGCCTGCAGTACTGCTTGGGATGATAGTGAGATACTTTGTAACAGTCCCTGCCAGCTGCAGGCTAGTTGGCTGTGTTTGTTACTTGTCAATGCCATGTATTCACTTGCAAACACTGACCTTGTTCCTCAGCATGGGTATTTGCACCATGCGACATGGCCCACACCATCCTGCCTTCTGATGGTGTCTGCTCAGGAATGTCACACTCAGGAAGGTTTTCACCTGCCCTTCTGCGAGGATTCCCCCACTGGGGAGAAACTTCCAAGAATGATCTTTCAAACCACAAATTCTCCCCAGTGGGGTCTTGCTGGTCATTCTCTGGAATCTCTTCTGTACTCTAGGGGTCATGATCTTTTCTCACCTTGAACTTGTGCTCATTGCAGCCCCGCCCTTCCCTCTCCTTCCTATGTCCGTATAGCCTACTCTCTACCCCAGGTTCATCCATGTTTCCTCACAACGCATCTTTTCCTTCTCCGAAGTTCTCTCTGCAATAGCCGTCTGGCAAATAGTCCATCCTTTAGGAAGCAACTCCTGTATTTATTTCAAGATATTATGTAACTATTTTAGGTGTGCACTTTGCCGAGGTCTGGGTTCTGGTGTCCTAGTTGTGTGACCTTAGCAGGATTCGGTCTCCTTATCTGTAAAATGAGGATACAAGTCCACGCCCGGCCTCTTTGCTGGGGTTGTAGGAGTCCAACAGGAAGGTGCAGGGATGGACACTGTCAGGACTGGAGCTCCTCTGGCTCTTTCTCGTGGAGGTAAGTCCTGTAGCTTCCTGGTCAGTGCCAGTCCTGGCCCTGCTCCTCTTGTTTAATGGGGCTGGAGTCCTGGCACCTCATCGTATGTTTTGTGTCTGGCAATGACCAATCCTGACATCATGTGGGAAGAAACTCTACCCCAGGCCCTGGAATGAGCCCAGCCCCGCCAAGCAGTAGCCGTGCTCTGTGATGGAGGACAACAACAAACGGAGGGAGAGGAATGGCATCCCATGAAATGGCACCTTTAAAGCTGCTTAGACAGAAGTTCCTTTAGAGATCTCCCTCACCACTGAATCTGAATTTTCTTCTAACTCCAGCATATCATGTTGATCATTTTTACCATGATCAGTAAACACAGAATTTACAATGATTAGTAAATATCTGAATCTTGATATGTGTAACTAATGCTGAAATTTGCACTGTAGTTAGTTAAGTTGCAAAAAGTAAGATGTTAGAATTTAAAGAGTTTTACATCTTTGCACATGGATGTAATAGAAAAATTATATTTTAACCTGCTTTAATAATACATTTTGATGTTAAAAAATTAAATGAGATAATGTATGAAAAAGTGCATGTAAATTCTTGAGGACTGGATGATGCATAAAGTATCATTTCTTTATAACTTATCATTTCTTTCTTCCTTTTTTTTGTTTTTACCTCTAAGTTGTTTGTGGTTTGAGGATAGGAAAACACGCACAGCATAGGACTTTGCATAAGGTAAATGAGAGAAATGTAAAATTATATATATATAATTTTATATGTGTGTGTATGTACATATGTGTATATATATACACACCTGTATATACATATATATGTATATATATATACACCTGTATATACATATATATGTATATATATATATACCCATATATACATATATATGTATATATATACATACCTGTATATACATATATATGTATATATACACCTACAGCTGTATATACATATATATGTATATATATACCCATATATACATATATATGTATATATATACATACCTGTATATACATATATACACTTGTATATACATATAGGTAGTTCCTGACTTACAGCATATTTGAGTTACGACAACCACACTACGACCATCCATTTTATTGGTACATTTTATCGTTAGTGATATGTGCTACATACAATGTTGTAGCACATAATTTGCTGATGTTATTATTCTCATGCTAACCCCCAAAGAATAAAGATCAGATTTATAAAGATGCTGATCATAACAGGCAATAATAATGAAAACTAAAATAAAAGAGGTATTTGGCTTACATCAAAACAAACTTATGATGAAGTCATCAGAACAGAACTCTGTCATAAGCTGGGGGCTACCTGTGTGTGTGTGTGTGTGTGTGTGCGCGTTTGTGTGTGTGCATGTGTATGTGTGTGTGTTGAGTAAGAGCAAAGCCTGGGGCTAAAAAAGGTCTCTTAGTCTCAGGTGCATTTATTTTCCCAGTGGGGGATGGGGGGGACCTGGCCTCTCAGTACCTCCACCTAGAAAATGCAGAGAACGGTGTGGATCGTTCTCCTTCCTTGAACGCATTTGCTTTCAGGGAAAGTGCTGCTGCTCACATGGCAGCTCAAGTTTTCTAAGATTGTTCAAAATCACTAAGGATCTCATTCCTCTGAGTCTGCTAACAGAGCCTGTCCCTCTCCCCCACCACCACATGGATAAGGATGGAGGCATGCCTGCCTTGCTGGCTGGACTTACCTGAACGTGTTTTTGAGCCAGAATTAACGCCTTCCTGTCACTGAGTGATGGAAACCCTGGTGGCGTAGCAGTTAAGTGCTATAGCTGCTAACCAAAAGGTTGGCAGTTCACATCCTCCAGGCGCTCGTTGGAAACTCCATGGGGGCAGTTCTACTCTGTCCTGCAGGGTCACTATGAGTTGGAATGGACTCGATTGCAATGGGTTTGGCATTTTTTGGTCACTGAGTGAGAGGCTTTGTAGGAACATGTTTTATTTGGCTCTTTGGCTGTGAAGCAGCCAGGGTGCAGACAGCAGAGAGTGTGATTATGCTGAGCAGAATGCTCCACCACAGCGCCCTGTGGTGGGCTGATGTGTTCATGCCAGCTCTCCCAGGAGATGGAAGGGCTGGTGGAAGGTACTGAGAGGCAGTCCTCCCCTCCTCTGGAACAACCCGCAGAGGCTGAGGGAAGAGGCCTTTTCCACAGTGAGCCATCCCCTGCTTCATTGTCCAGGTCAGTCCAGGCTGGTGTCCCAAAGTGCTCAGCTGAACTGCCTGGTGGTCTTGGCCTTACCAGACCCTGACTTGCCCCAGGACCCAGCCCCGGCTCCTTGCAGGTGGTCTTGACTTCATCCCATGCAGGCAGGTTTAGATGTACCACAACCACAGTGGGGGCAGGACAGCCCCTTGGCATGACAGCCACATTCTTGAGTGGTCAATGGGAGCCTGTCCTAGAAAAACACACAGACTCTCAAAAGCAGAAAGCACAGGGGAAGTAAAGAAACTTATCCTTCCTTTGAGTGACAACAGAGGCCTGACCCCATTCCTACAGACGCTGCTGGGGGCCATCTGATAGAGGGAGCACATGCACCACCTGCTGACAGCCCTGCTGTCTCCACCACACCTCACGGCCCCACCTCAGGGAATCTAATGGATGGGAAAGGCCCCACCTCGCTCTTCAAAATTCCTCAGAGGGTGGTACCCTACCCACTTGCTCTGCTCTACCTGAAGCTTGGGTCCAAACCACAGTCCATTTTAGCACACAAGTGCCTTCAGCAAAGTAGAGGGAAAGTTGGGGAGTCAGATGTTCCTCCCATTCACTGGGCAGGTTGGGAAGGTCTGAGCCCAGGGAGGTTGTAAAAACAACAGCTCTGTCCTCTATCCCAGCTGACTCTAGTCAGCTGGCTATGCACTTCTGCAAAAGAATGGCAGTTCCCCAGGGCCTGTAACTTGGAGTAAAGTGACATTCTTGCATAGGCTTTTTTTTTCTGTAATTATAATCAGCTCACCGCCTTGCCACGTGGTAAAGACGAAGCCTCAACTCTTCTTCTCTGTCTCCCTCTTCCTCTCTTGATTTCAGAACTCTTGGCTCTCAGACTATTTGCTAGTTTGTTCATTTATTTTTAATAAAAAATGTGTCCAATATACAGAATCTAAAACCCGAATAGTACTACAAAGCATATAAGGAAAAACAACAGTCCCCTGTCCCACCCCTATCTTCCTCTTCTAAAACTCTTTCCTCCAGTGTTTACCTCCATATTTCTAAGTAATATTGTTTCATGGATGCTTCCTGATTTGTCAGTTTTAAATGCCTATTGACTTTATATGATGGAAGATGGGGTTGGGGTACTCCTAACCCACTTTCATGCCTCTGTCCTGTTTCTCTCCATTCTTCTAACTTATTTTTTAAAATCAATATTTAATTTTTTATTACAATTACATTCACTGCTGAATTAAATACTGTAGGATAACATTTCTTCTACAACTCTTTGTTTTTCCAGGAGTTAATAGTTGTCTCATTTTTTTAAATCTGTTTAGTTTATGTCATTATTCTGATTGTTCTGAAGCTCTCCAGCAGAATTTCAAAACTCCTCTGAACACTATTTTTCACATGATAAATAATCAGATAAACTACTAGTTCCGTTTCTTCCCAAAGGGCCCCCCTCTTGCTTGACTCTGGACTGCTTACTCTTCTGTTCTGCTGCACAGCTCTGGTCTTTGGACTTCCTTGCCTCTAGTGTTGGATCTCCTGTTTCCTGGATTCCAAGTCTTCCTCCTTCTTGGTTTAAGAACTTGGTGTGTACATGCCATTTCTTCAGTTTTATAGATTTCTCTGTAAAAATCAGCTCTGGAAGGCTGGACACCCTGGCCTCCTAAGGTGCCTGGTAACCACCAGGTATGTGTTTTCCAGTGGGGGTAGGGAGTTTTCACATTGCCATAGACAAATCCAGACGCCCAACTCTCAACCCAATCTGCACAGAAGAGTTTGATTCAAACTTCTGACAGTCTCGTCGACTCCGTGTTGTCAATCTTCAACCTAAACTCTAGTTAAACCTGTTGCCATTGAGTCGATTCCAACTCATAGTGACCCTATAGGACAGAGTAGAACTGCCCCATAGAGTTTCCAAGGCTGTAATCTTTATGAAAGCAGACTGCTGCATCTTTCTCCATCAGAGCCACGGGTAAGTTTGAACCTCCAGCCTGTCAGTTAGCAGCCAGGCACTTAACCACTGCACCACCAGGGCTCCAAACTCTAGTTAGGTATCTCAAAAAGAATTTATTTGGTCTGAAGGATAAGAGAGAGGGACTCATTGGGATAGAACAGACACACTGCTGAAAACCATCATTAGTAAATCAGCAGGATCAGGGCCACAGCTGCCTACATTCACCTTCATGCAGATGAGGAGAAGGTGCCCTTTTCCTCAAGTCTATTCATTTCTATGCAGTGGGAAATTGTTATAAATACTAGTTTTGTTAGAATAAGCCAATTTACTGCCATATTGACACGAGATCAACATGAATGTAGACGATATTCGCTAGACCAACTCTTAGCAGGGTATAATTTGCAGTGTATTAAACCTCTAGACTCTGAAACAAATTAAATCAACATAGCTTCAAAAGTCCTAGGACCACATACCAATGTCCTGAGTGTTAGCATTTTTTAAAGTGTGAACTTGATATTTTTTGTTGATTTTGTTGTTGTTGTTGATTTGTAACTTAGGAGACCCCATGTGTTACAGAGTAGAACTGCTCCATGGGGTTTTCTTGGCTGTAATCTTTATGGAAGCAGATCACCAGGCCTGTTTCTCCCACAGTGCTTCTGGGTGGGCTTGAACTGCCAACCTTTTGCTTACCAGCTGAGTGCAAACCATTTGTGCCACCCAGGGACTTTGAACTTAATATTTTAACATATGTTAATGCAAACATAGCCTGGGATGCAGCAATAAAGTCACATACTTTGTTCAAAAGAAATAGATATGATGGCAGGGGAGGAAAGGGAGTTCAGTTTGGTTGCCAGGCACACACCTACGTGCAAATCCACTAAGTCAGAGGAGAGCAGATGGGTGGAATATGACAAAGAGAGAGGAAAAGTATTCTTGCAGTGGGAGTTGCTCCAGGTTGCCCAGTGAGTTCATGGGCAGGTAAGAGTTCTCTCATACATAGTTCATTGTGAGTGACCCAGAAGCAAAGTACACTGATGATGGGGCTCCAGGAAACTTTATCTCTGGGGAGAGGCTCACTTTTCTCATCTGAAAACCCTTCACTTATCCCAGTGATTACTTCATTGCCCAGAGGACCAGATGAGCAAGGAGATGGACTTCTCCTCTGGTTTGAATGCTGTTCAACAGTGAAAGTCTGTTTACTGTCTAGGAGTGATGGGAATACTGGAAGAAGGTAACTTTGACTTTGTAGTTTCAAAGTAAGAGAATGTTGGATGGAATTGAAATGTGCACTGAATCTGGAAAACAGATATCAAAAAGGTCAGATAATAGTCTTTATAAGAGATTAGAGATCATTACGCACTGGAGATTATAACAAGATAATGTTAACTCTTGGCTCCCCAGGAACCTCAGTGGGGAAGAAAGTAGAGAAATAGCTGAAGTAGTGGGAAGACTGGGTTTTAAGACAATATTTACAAAAGGTGGGATGAGAACAAAACAAAGGAAGACATAAACCTGAAAGGACATTTTCTTTCCTTCATTTGGTAAATCATTATTGAGTAGCTTCTCTGTCAGGCATTTTGCTAGGTGCTAAGGAGATAGCAAGAAACAAGACATACCTAGGCTTACAGCATAGCAGGGAATACAGGCATCAAGCAAGTAATTAAAAGTGTGTTGACTCAGTAAAGAACAATTAGAAGGGAACTTTCTCAGTGTGATAAATGGCATCGACAAAAAGCCCACAGCCAACATCATACTTAATGGTGAATGACTGCATATGATCTCCCAAGATCAGGAAGAAGACAAGGATGTTTGCTCTCTCCACTTCTATTCAGCCTTGTACTAGAAGTTCTAGCCAGGACAATTAGTCAAAAAAAAAAAAAGAAATAAAAAGCATTCATATTGGAAAGAAAGAAATAAAACTATCTCTATTTATAGATGACATGATCTTACATATAGAAAATCTTAAGGAATGCACTAAAAAACTATTTGAACTAATAAAAGAGTTCAGCAAGGTTGCAGGATACAAGAACAATATACAAAAAAATCAATCATATTTCTATATACTAGCAGTGAACAACCTGAAAAGAAATTAGGAAAACAATTCCATTTACAATAGTATCAAAAAGAATAAAATACTTAGGAATAAATTCAAAAGAAGTGCAAGACTTGCATACCCAAAACTACAAAACATTGTTGAAAGAAATTAAAGAATATCTGTAAAACGTAGATTCATACCATGATCATGGATTGGAAGACTTAATATTGTTAAGATGGCAATACTTCCCCAAATTTATTTACATATTTAATGCAATCTCTATCAAAATCTCAGCTACTTTTTTTCAAAGAAATTGACAAGCTGATCCTAAAATTTATATGGAAATGTAGGGGACTCAGAATAGTCAAAGCATGTGGTGAGTAGTGACTGGGGTCTTAAAACCCTGCAAGTGGCCATCTGAGATACATCTACTGGTCCCATCCTGGCTGGGGGAAAGGAGAATGAAGAAGACCAATGTCATGGATTCAGTTGTGTCCCCAAAAAATATCTGTCAGCTTGGCTGGGTCATGATTCCCAGTGTTGTATGATTGTGTAATCTGATGTGATTTCCTTATGTGTTGTAAACTCTATCACTATGATGAAATTATATGTGATCTCCTTATGTGTTGTAAATTCTATCACTGTGATGAGCTTATACTGATGAGGCTGTCAAGATTAGATAGTGTCTTAATGCAATCTCTCTTGAGATATACAAGACAGAAGCGAGCAGAGACACCGGGGAACCTCACACCACCAAGAAAGCAGTGCCAGGAGCAGAGCGCGTCCTTTGGACCTGAGGTTCTTGCACTGAGATGCTCCCAGACCAAGGAAAGACAGATGCATCACAAGGACCTTCCTCCAGGGCCGACAGAGAGAGAGAGCCTTCTCCTGGAGCTGATGCCCTGAATTTGGACTTGTAGCCTACAGGACTGTGAGAGAATAAACTTCTCTTTTCTAAATCCATCCACTTGTGGTATACCTGTTACAGCAGCACTAGATGACCAAGACAACGAAAGACACCAGGGAAAGATTAGTCCAAAGGACTAATGGACCACAACTACTACAACCTCCACCAGACTGAGCCCAGAACAACTAGATGGTGCCTGGTTACTACCACCAACTGCTTGGCAGGGATCACAATAGAGGGTCCCAGACAGAGGGCGAAAAAAATGTAGAACAAAATTCAAACTCACCAAAAAAAAAAAAAAAAGACCAGGTTTGCTGGTCTGACAGAGACTAGAGAAACCCCAAGAGTATGGCCCCTGGACACCCTTTTAACTCAGTATTGAAGTCACTCCTGAGGTTCGCCCTTCAGCCAAAGATTAAACAAGTCTGTAGGGCCAACAATAACACATGTGAGGGATGTACTTCATAGTTTAGTAATGTATACAAGACTAATGGGCACACCAGCACAAAAGCAAGACAAGAAGGCAGGAAGGGACAGGAAAACTGGACAAATGGAAACAGGGAACCTGGGGTGGAGAAGAGGAGAGTGTTGACACATCACAGGGTTGGCAACCAATGTCCCAAAACAATTTATATATTAACTGTTCAATGAGAAACTAATTTGCTCTGTAAACTTTCACCAAAATCACAATTAAAAAAAAAATAGAGAAAGCAATTCTGAAACAAGAACAGAGTTGGAGGACTCTGTTTTCAAAACAGATTTTCTGATTTCAAAACCTACTGTGAAACTACAGTAATCAGGACGGTGTGGTATAGGTAGAAGGATAGATCAATGGGATAGAATTGAAAATCCAGAAATAAATCCTTACATTATGGTAAATTGTTTTCTACAAAGGAACCAAGACAATAAAATGGGGAAAGAATAGTCTTTCAACAAATGGTGCTGGGACAACTGGATATACACATTCAAAAGAATGAAAATGGATCCCTTCCTCAAATCATACACAAATATTAACTCAAAATGTATCAAAGACCTAAATGTAAAAGGTAAACTATAAAACTCTTCGAAGAAAACATAAAAGTAAATCTTCAAAACATTGGTTTAGGCAAGGAATTTTTAAATACAGCACCAAAAGCACAAGCGACAAAAGAAAAAAAAAGATAGATTGGACTCCACCAAAATTAAAAACTTATGTGCTACAAATGATACCATCAGGAAAGTGAAAAGACAACCCACAGAATAAGGAAAAAATTTTGTAAGTCTTAGATCTAATATGGGACTTGAATCTAGAACATATAAAGAGCATTTACAACTCGATAATAAAATGATAAATAACCCAATTAAAAAAGAGGCAAAGGATTTCAATAGACATTACTACAAAAAAGATATACAAATTGCTAATAAACACATGAGTAGGTGCCCAGCAACATTAGTTATCAGAGAAATGCAAATCAAAATCAATGAAATACCACTTCACACCCTCTGTTGTTATTGTTAGCTGCTGTTGAGTCCATTTCAATTCATGGTGACCCTATGTGTCCAGAGTAGAACTGCTCCATAAGGTTTTCAAAGGAGCCCTGGTGGCACAATGGTTAAGTGCTCGGCTGCTAACTGAAAGGTTGGTGGTGAAAGGTCAGTGGTTTGAACCCACCAGTGGCTCCGCAGGAGAAAAGATCTGGCAACCTGCTGCTGTGAGGATTTCAGCCTAGGAAGCCATTTGGGGCAGTCCTACTTTGTCATATAGGGTCACAATGAGTTGGATCGACTTGACAGCACACAGCAACAACATAGGGTTTTCAAGGCTGACCTTTTGGAAGAAGGTCACCAGTCTTGTCTTCTGAGGCTCTGCTGGGTGGATTAGAACAGCCAGGCTTTCAGCTAGTAGTTGAGAGCTTAATTGTTTGCACACCTTTTAGTACAACTATAATCAGAAAGACAGACAATAAGAAGTGTTGACAAGGATGTGAAGAAATTGGAACCCTCATTTATTGCTAGTGAGAATATAAAATGGTGCTTTGGAAAACAGTTTGGCAAATGTTACACATAGTGTTACCACATGGCCCAGCAATTCCACTACTAGGTATAAACTCAAGTGAAATGAAAACATATGTCCACACAAAAATTTGTAAACCAATGTTCATTGCAGCATTATTCACAATAGCCAAAAAGTGGAGACAACCCAAATGTCCATCAGCTGACAAATAGATGAATAAAATGTAGACTCGCCATACAATGAACTATTAATATTATTCATCAATAAAAAGGAACAAAGTTCTGATATATGTTACAACATGGGTGAACTTTGAAAACATGCTACATGACAGAAGCTAGTCACAAAAGACCACATACTGTATAATTCCATTTATATGGAATGTTCAGAATAGAGACAAGAAGAAGATTAGTGGCTGCCTACGGCTATAGGCATGGGATGAAAATGGTGGAGTGATTTCTAACAGGCATAGAGTTTCTTTTTCTGGTGTTGGAAAAATGTCCTAAAATTAGACCATTGCACAACCCTGTGAATACACTAAACACCATTGAATTCTATACTTTAAATGGGTGAACTCTATGGTGGGTGAATTATATCTCAATAAAGCTTATTTTAAAGGAAGGAGTGGACAAAATAAAGCGGGTTGAATGCTATGATTGGAGAAGGGTGCTACGTAAGTGAATAATATGAGCATTCAATTGGGCTAACATGTAAAGGGTAAGGAATTAGACGACTAACACCCAGGGCAGAGCAAACAGTAAGGGCAGAGGACCTGAGGTTCAGAAAAGCATGGCAAATAGAAGGAAATAAAGGTGATGCTGGTATGGTGGGAGTAGGGAGGCACAGGGTATGGTTGGATGGGCAGGGGCCAGATGATGCAGGCTTTTGTAGTGTATGTTAATGACCCTAAACCTTACATGAGTGGTAATGGAAAGCCATTGAAAGATTTTAATCTGGAGAATGAAATGACTGGATTTGAATTTTTAAAACTGTTCTCAGGGGCGGCAGAGCCAAGATGTTGGCTTAGTCACACACACCATAATGTCCCTCTGTACCAAAGACCCAAAAAACTAAGCAAAACAGCAGCAGAGAACAATCCGGAAATGCTGAACATCAAAAAAGAAGGTCTAAGAACTGAACTGAACACTGACTGGAAGGAAAAAGTGAGTGAAAGCAGCAAAAGAGGAGTAACACAGAATGGAGGGGCTCAGCCAGCCATCCTGGCCCAATGCAACTATCTTAGGACAAAGCCAGCAGTGACCCTGAGTGAGGAAAACAGCAAGGCAACTTTATGACTGTCCCAAAAGGGACAGAAAAACTCTATAGACACACATGGAAAGAAACAGAGACAGAGAGGGTGCCAGGATCCAGAAACAGAGATACTCAGGAGTGGTGGCCCCTGCCCTCAGGAGTGAGTGGCATGCACAAGGCGGTGGACCTGCAGAGTGTCGGTGGGAGGTATCCCTCCTAACCAGTCCCAGGGTGGCCCCCCCTCCTCATACTTCAGAGAGGACAGGTCCTGCTTGCTGGCTGCAGCAGATGCAAGGTGCCCCAGCACCTGCATATCTTAGCCAGAGGGATGCACTCCCCCTCACCCCATTCTCCTGATCAGAGGTGGCAGAGGATCCCATACCCTGACCACCTCACCTGACTGGGGGACTACAAAACAAGTGTATCCCCTTCCCCTCTACCCCACTCAAGCCCCTCCAATACTCCCCCTTGCCCACCCAATGAGCACCCCACCTTCCACCCCCCAGGGGCTCAGTGGAGGGCAACAGTGGCAAGACAGCAAGAGAGCTCACCTGTTGCTCCCTCCTCCTTCCCCCCACCTGGCATGAGGTGGTGGTGGTGCCACTGTGCACACATCCACCAGGTGTGACTCCATCCCTTAACCCCCCGAGTGAGGGGCAGAAGAGCCACAACTGTGTGTGCATCCTTCCGCAGCCCCTTCCTCCCATCCCCTGCCTGACATGAGGCGGTACCATTATGTGCACATCTGCCAGGCGTGACTCCCTCCCTTAACCTGCCTGGTGAAGCGTAGAAGAGCTGCAAATGTGCATGCATCAGCCCCGCAGCCCTTTCTTCCCTCCCCCCACATGACATGAGGTGGCACTGCTGTGTGCGCATATGCCAGGAGTGACTCCATACCTTAACCTGCCCTGTGAGGGGCAGAGTTGTGACTGTGTGCCCATCTCCCTGCAGCCCCTTACTCCCTTCCCTCGCCTGACACAAGGTGGCCACTGTGCGCACACCTGCCAGGAGCGACTCCACCCCTTAACCCACCCAGCAAGGGGCAGAAGAGCTGTGCCTGCATGTGCATCTGCCTTGAGGCCCTTTTCTCCCTCCCCCTGCCCAGCATGGAGTGGAAGCAGAGTGAGTGCATGGGCATCCACCTGCTGCATCTTCTTCCCTCTCCCTGCCATCAACAGATGGATGTGGCATAACTGAGCAAGCATCTGCCTGCTGTTCCTTCCTCCCTACCTCTACCCAGGAGGAGGCAGAGGTAGAGCAACTGTGCACACGTCTGTCCACTGTCCCCCCTCTACCACCCACACTTCTTCCCCTCAACTACTGAGAGGTGATGACCATGCCCCCACTTTCCCACCACACCCACCCATACCAGCCACTCTACCTGCAAGGAAAGCACCACTCCTCCTGTACCACTGAACTGAAGACAGAGGCCAAAGCCTGACCAATCTACCCTCAGTCTCCCTGCAAGACCTGTAAATAGAGACTTGAGCTCCCACACCCACCTGCCACTCTACTTTCCTGGAGATGGGGTGCTCCAACAGGGCCAGAGCACCACACCAGCCACACCTGCCAGGAATCATAAAAAAAAAAAAAGGACCCAGCAAACAATTATACAATTAAAAAATACATACAATAAACCCTTAATGTCCCAGAGACAACAGACAATAGCAAACCACCTAAAGAAGCAGGGCAAGATGGCCCCAGCAAGTGATCAAAATCAAGAACTAGGAATCTTCCCTGAGGAAGAAAAGGTAATGGAGCTTCCTGACTAAGAATTCAAAAAACTTATGTATAGGGTCCTCAAAGGAATCAAGGAAAACGCAGATAAAACTATGGAAAACACAGGGAAAAACAAACAAACAAAAAAAAAAAAAACAAAACAAAAAAAACAAGGAAAGCACAAACACCAGAAGAATTCAGGAAAACAATACAAGAACAAAATGACTAAGTAAATGGACACTTGGAAGCCATACAAAAACAGCAACTGGAAATCCAGAAGCTTAACAATAAAATATCAGAAATTGACAACTCAATGGAAAGTCATAGGAGTAGAACTGGAACAATGGAAGACAGGATCAGCAGAATGGAAGACAAATTCCTTGACACTAATTTGTTTGAGGAACAACTGAAAAAAAGAAAGAATGAAGAAAAATCAAGAAAGCCTAAGAGTTATGAAGGACACTAACAACATGAATAACTCACACGTGATTGGAATCCTAGAAGGGGAGGAGTCAACAGAAAGCACAGAGAGAACTGTTGAAGATTTGCTGACAGAAGACTTCCCTAATATCATGAAAGATGAGAAGATAACCATACAAGAAGCATAACAAACCCTATACAGGATAGATCACAAAGAAGAACTCTGAGACATATCAGAATCAAAAACTTTCCAAGATCAAAGACCAAGAAAGAATCCTAAAAGCAGCTCAGGAAAAATTAAAGATCACCTACAAAGGGCGCATCTAAACTCCGATTACTCAGCAGAAACTGCACAGGCTAGAAGGCAATGGGATGACATATATAAAACCTTGAAAGAAAAAAAAAAAAAACTGCCAACCAAGAATTATATATCCAACAAAATTATCCCTCAAATATAATAGTGAGATTAGGACATTTTCAGATAAACAGAATTTAAGGGAATTTGTAAAGACCAGACCAATTTCACAAGAAATTTACAGGGAGTCCTTCACACAGAAAACTAACATCAGATGACAACCTGAGATTAAAGCACATGACAACATCAGACAAATATCAACCCAGATAAAGAACTCTCAAAAATAAAATAAGCTAAAAGATAGAAAACCAGAGATGTCAATCTGTAACTGATGACCACTTCCAAACATAAAGGGGGAATAAAGTGTATAGGTTTAGAACTTTTATATGGAGAGGAAGTCAAGATGATATCAAGAAATAAATGCCTCCTTTAAACTTAGGAAGATAAAGGTAAAATTCAGGGCAGCCACAAAGAAAGTTAACAAACCTACTCATCAAAATATAAAAGAAGAAAATCATAAAAACTCAGTACACACAAAACCAAAAACAACAAAGGAAATGAAAAGACAAGCCACAATTAAAAAAAAAAAACTCACATGGAAAATTAAGTGGAATGAAGAAACCATTAACATCACTCACAAAAAAAAGCATAACAGAATGAGCAATAAACTCATTGATAATCACACTGAATGTAAATGGCCTAAATGCAACAGTAAAGAGATGGAGAGTGGTAGAATGGATTCAAAAAACACAATCCGTCAATATGCTGTCTGAAAGAGACACACCTTAGACACAAAGATATAAATAAACGAAAACTTAAAGGATGGAAAAAGATATATCAAGCAAACAATAATTAAAAAGAGCAGGAGTGGCAATATTAATCTCTGATAAAATAGATTTTAAGGCAAAATTCATTATAAAAGACAAGGAAGACCATTATATAATGATTAAAGGATCAATTCACCAGGAGGACATAACCATAATAAATATATACGCACCCAACAACAAAGCTCCAAAATACATAAAACAAACTCTAACAGCACCGAAAAGAGAAATAGACACTTCCACAATAATACTAGGGGACTTTAACACACCACTCTTGATGAAGGACAGAACAACTAGAAAGGAGCTCAGCAAAGGCACAGAAGATCTAAATGCCACAATCAATCAGCTTGACCTCATAGACATATACAGAACACTTCACCCAACAGCAGCAAAGTACACATTCTTTTCCAATGCTCATGGATCATTCTTTAGAATAGATCATATTTTAGGCCACAAAGAAAGCCTCAACAAATTAAAAAACATCAAAATAATACAAACCATCTTCTCTAATCACAAAGCTATAAAAGTAGAAATCAAAAACAGGAATAGCAAGGGAATAAAACTAATACATGGAAACTGTCTTAGTTATCTAGTGCTGCTATAACAGAAATACCACAAGTGATGGCTTTAACAAAGATAAATTTATTCTCTCACAGTCTAGGAGGCTAGAAGTTTGAATTCAGGGTGCCAGCTCCAGGGGAAGGCTTTCTGTCTCTGTCAGCTCTGGAGGAAGGTCCTTGTCATCAATTTTCCCCTGGTCTAGGAGCTTTTCAGTGCAGGGACCCTGGGTCCAAAGGATGCATGCTCCAGGCTCTGCTTTCTTGGTGGTACAAGATGCCCATGTCTCTCTGCTTGCTTCTCTTTTATATCTCAAAAGAGATTGACTTAAGACACAACTTTATCTTGTAGATTGTGTCCTGCCTCATTAACATCATAGAGGTAGGATTTACAATACACATGAAAATCATATTAGGTGACAAAATGGTGGACAATCACACAATATGAGGAATCATAGCTTAGCCAAGTTGATACACATTTTGGGAGGATACAATTCAATCCATAAATAACACCTTGCTTAAAACTACTAGGTAGTAGAAGAAATCAAAGATGGAATAAAAAAAATTCCTAGAATCAAACAAGAATGAAAACACAACATACCAAAACCTTTGGGACACAGCAAAAGCAGTTCTCAGAGGTCAATTTATAGCAATAAATACACATATCAAAAAAGAAGAAAGGGCAAAAATCAAAGCATTAACCATACAACTCAAAAAATTAGAAAGAGAGCAGCAAAAGAAGCTCACAGTCACCAGAAGAAATGAAATAATAAAGATGAGAGCAGAAATAAATGAAACAGAGAACAGAAAAAACAATAGAAAGAATCAACAAGACTCAAAGCTGGTTCTTCAAAAAAATTAAAACCATTGGCCAAATTGACAAAAGTAAACGAGGAGAAGATGTAAATAACCCAAATAAGAAATGAGATGGGTGACATTACAACAGAACCAACTGAAATCAAAAGGATCATAACAGAGTACTATGAAAAACTGTACTCCAATAAATTTGAGAACCTAGAGGAAATGGACAAATTTCTAGAAACACACTACCTACGTAAACTAACACAAACTGAGATAGAAAATTTGAACAGACCCATAACAACAGAAGAAATCAAAGGAGTCATATAAAAACTCCCAACAAAAAAAGAGCCCTGGTCCTGTTGGCTTCACTGGAGAATTCTACCAAACATTCAGAGAAGAGTGATACCAATTTTACTCAAACTATTCCAGAACATAGAAAAGGAAGGAATACTCCCAAATTCTTTCTATGAAGTCAGCATAACCCTGATACCAAAGTCAGGCAAAGACATCACTAAAAAAGAAAACAACAGACCAATATACCTCATGAATATAAATGCAAAAATTCTCAACAAAATCTTAGCCAATAGAATTCAACAGCATAGCAAAATAATAATAATAATACATCACAACTAAGTGGGATTCATACTAGGCATGCAAGGATGGTTCAACATTAGAAAATCAATAAACATAATTCACCACATAAATAAAACAAAGGAAAAGAATCACATGGTGTCTTAGTTATCTAGTGCTGCTATAACAGAAATACCACAAATGGATGGTTTTAACGAAGAGAAGTTTATTTCCTCACAGTCAAAGTAGGCTAAAGTCCAAATTCAGGGTGTCAGCTCCAGGGGAAGGCTTTTTCTCTCTGTTGGCCTTCTTCTCTTCGGTGTTCCCCTGGACTAGGAGCTTCTCTGCGCAGGGACCTTGGTCCAAAGGACGCGCTCTGCTCCCAGCACAGCTTTCTTGATGGTATGAGGTCCCCCTGTCTCACTGCTCACTTCTGTCTTTTATATCTCAAGAGATTGCCTCAGGACACAATCCAGTCTTGTAAATTGAGTCCCGCCTCACTAACACAACTGCCACCCATCCTCCATCATTAACATCATAGAGGCAGGATTTACTACACATGGGAAAATCACACAATACCGGGAAGCATGGCCCAGCCAAATTGATACATTTTTGGGGGGACATAATTCAATCCATGACACATGGTCATATCAATTGATGCAGAAAAGGCATTTGATAAAATCCAACACCCATTCCTGATAAAAACTCTCAGCAAAATAAGAATAGAAGGGGAATTACTCCACATAATAGAGAAAATTTATAGAAACCAACAGCCAACATTATCTTCAAAGGAGAGACTCTGGAATCACTCTCCTTGAGAATGGGAACCAAACAAGGATGCCCTTTATCACTATTCTTATTCAACATTGTACTGGAAGTCCTAGTGAGAGCAATAAGGCAAAAA
>NW_004443988.1:12392995-12406658 GCF_000243295.1 Trichechus manatus latirostris
AAAAAAAAAAAAAAAAAAAAAAAAACCAACCAAACAAACAAAAAACCCAGAGAATAACAAATGTTAAAGAGGTTGCAGGGAGATTGGAACTCTTATGCACTGCTGGTGGGAATGCAAAATGGCACAACCACTATAGAAAATGGTATGGCATTTCTCAAAAAGCTAGAAATAAGAATATCATGTGATTCAACAATCCCACTCCTAGGTATATACCCTAAAGAAATAAAGGCTGTGACATGAATAGACAATAGCAAAAAGGTGGAAGCAACCTAAGTGCCCATCAACAGATGAATGGATTAACAAACTGCGATACATACACACAATGGAATACTACTCAACGATTAAGAATGATGAATCTGCAAAACATCTCACAACACGGACGAATTTGGAGGACATTATGCGGTTCTCTGTAGGTACTCTGTCCTATAGGGTCACTATGAGTCAGAATCAACTCGATGGCAATGGGTATACTAACTGAAATAAGTCAATCACAAAAGGACAAATTTTGTATGAGATCTCTATTATAAAGTAACAACGCAAGGTTTACACACAGAAAAAAATAATTCTTTGATGGTTACCAGGAATGGGAGGGGGAGGGAGGAAAATATACCAAATAGATAGAAGACATGTGTTAATATTGCTGAAGGGAAAGACAATACACATATGGAAGAAGTCAGTACAACATGACCAAAGCAAGAGAGGACACTGAGAGCAATGCAGGAATAAAGGACAACTACAATAACTACTATAGAATAGACAATCTTGCAACAATAGTATTAACAAACAATAAGTTACAAATTGATACGTAGATATGCCAACAGATGTGGGAGCGTGTAAGGGAGCACACCCACCAGCTGATACGCGTTTGGTGGTGGAAATTTCTAAATATATGACTGTAGGTACTCCTCATATATTAATATAGACAGTAGAGCACACAAGTGGAACAATCAGTGAAACCTCTTAGACATGACTAAATACCTCGTGGGATGAAGTTCCCAGGCTAGAGGGCAAAGGATCATAGACTCGGTGGACATCTATGTCAGTTGGCACAACATGATTCCTAAAGACAATGTTTTGCATCCTACTTTGGTGAGTAGCATCTGGGGTCTTAAAAGCTTGCAAGTGACCATCTAAGATACAGCTATTGGTCTCTGCCAGTCTGGAGCAAAGGAGAGTGAAAAAAACAAAGACTCCAGGGAGCAATTAGTCCAAAGGACTGATGGACCACATAAGCCACAGCCTACCCAAACCAGAGACCAGAACTAGATGGGATTACAACAGAGGGTCCCGGACGGAGTGGTAGAAAACGAAGAACAAAAAATCAAATTCACAAAAAAGACCAGACTTACTGGTCTGACAGAGAGTGGAAGAACCCCTGGGACCATGGCCCTAAGACACCCTTCTGACTGGAACTGAAGTCATTCCCAGAGACCACCTTCCAGCCAAAGCATAGACAAGCCCATAAAATAAAAAAATAACACCCAAGAGGAACATGTTTCTTCAATCAATTATAAGAGATCAAAAGGGCAATATTTTCCCAAAAGCAAAGATGAGAAGGCAGGAAGGGGTAGAAAATCAGGACAAAAGGAAACGGGAAACCCAGGACAGAAATGGGGAGAGTATCGACACATTGTGGGGAATGAAGCTAAGGCCATCAAACACTTTATGTACAAACTATCGAATGGGAATCTAATTTGCTCCGTAAACTTTCACGTAATGCGCACATGTGTGCGTGCACGCACACACACACAAAGTGTTCTCAGGTTGCAGGGAATTGATTTGAGGATATATGAGTACACAAAGGAAAATCAGATAAGTTGCCAGTGAAGAGTCAGGGATAGAGATGATGACTGAGATATACAAGTAGAAGTAGTTTAGGGGAGAGTGGAAAGTGAGGACCTGGAGGCAGATAGCTCTTCTATGAAGTTTAGCTGTAAAGGGAGGAGAGAGATGGAGTTGCAGCTGGAAGGGAATATAAGATGGAGGAAATTTAAAAGATGGGCATGTTTAAATAGGGATTGGAAGAATCCAAAAGAAAGAGAGAAGTTTAATATTCAGAAGACAGAAAGTCTTTTAATCGGGCCCTTGAGAAGGTGGAAGGTAATGGATCTATAACGCCCACAGAGGAACATATCCTCTAGTGTAACTAGAGGAAACGGAGGAGATGGTGACAGATGAGAGTGGGTTTGTGGATTTGGAGGCAGAACCTTCTCTCTTTCCTGACTCCAATTCTGCAAAGCAAACCATGAGCCAATATTGAGCAGATAATGTTCTAATACAGTGATGGATGAAAGGAAGGAGGACAATCTTAGGAATGATGGTGGGCATTAATAAAGAGACCAAAACACCTAACCATGAATCTTATATTATACTTCCTTCTTATATAATCTTCAAATCAGGAAGGGCAAAAAAATTAAGAGGGAATTGGGACGCTATCCAGGAGAAAAGCTAGTGAAGAAGAATCCAGTTATTTCAAAAAGTTCAAGCCCTTAGGCCCTGCATGCTGAATTAGTTTAAAGATACAATTGAAGAATCATTCTTGGTATTGGAAATCATGCAGACTGTACTAAGTACCAGAAAACTAGAAACTATGACATGCCCTATTTCTTTAAAAAGAATGAAAGTTGACTTCAAAAAAATAGTTGAATCAAAGTAACTATTATCTCTGCAACGCTTATTGACTTGTGATCATTAGGAAGCAGCAAAAGTTCATCAGGAAATATTTATACCAAAATATTATTTCTTTATGAAGGTAGTGTTTGTCTCTTGATTTCAAAGTACATGATCAGGATATTAAGTAAATGCTGTTTACAAAAATAATGCAGAGAAATGGGTCCCAGAGGGTGCTGATCATAGGGCTACTGCATGGAGAGCTATACACTCCAAAGAGATATTGACATATAGAGAATATCCTAAAGAGATCCTAGATAAGAATTGACAGGGAAAACTGAAGAAGAAAGCTTTTGGGCAGTGGAGCAAAGTTCTCCTCAATATTTGAAAGCCTGACATGTCCAGTCTTTCTTTCTACAGTGCTCCAGAGAACAGAGCTAGAAGCAAGGAAGGAAAATTTAAGAGTACGTTATTACCTCCAGATAAAGAATGCCTAGCAAATGGATCACTCCAACAATGGGAAGCACAAATTATTGAGCTCCCCAGTCCTGGAGGAGTTCTAGCAGACTCTGTCAGGGCTTCTGCTACAGCTGCTGGGGTGTGGACTTTGTAATTCTAGGGTCTGTTCCATGAAAATAAACATGCAGAGAAAATATGAGAGGGGTGTTAACTTTTCAGCACACTTACGCTAGAGGTATAGACGCTAATGCCTCAAGATGTCCATGATTTGCCCAAAGCTGCATAGTGAAGTAGTGGTAAAGCCAGAGTCAGACTCAACTCTTCTCTCCCTAATGCCTGACCGTTTCTATGGCCCCACATATTAGCCTTTCTTGAGATGAATGGTCACGTTTTCTCTTTGCAACTTTCAGGCTACACCCTTCCATGAATGCCCACTGGTCCACGTGGCCTGGATGAAATCTGCAGCATTGGCCTTGATCCTCAGGGCCCTGAGCACCTGGGCCTTGGCCCACATGCATAAGGGCTCTGTAATCCCTGGAACACCATCTCCCAGCTCCCTGTGGGCAGTTCCTGGAGGAGAAGCAGAATTATGCTACTAGGAGAAAGTGATTCCAAAGCCATTTCTTACCTGCACTGTAGGGTCTGCTCTGCTTCTTGTCTCAGCTGTACATGACGAGGTTCGTCCACTGAGAAATAAGCATCATCAGTATGTTGTTGTTTTTAGTTGCTGTTGAGTCAATTCCAATCATGGTGACCCCATGAGTGCAGAGTAGAACCGCTCCATAGGATTTTCAAGGCTGTGACCATTTAGAAGTAGATTACCAGGCCTGTCTTCCAAGGCATCTCTGGGTGGGTTCAAACCCCAACCTTTCAGCTAGTAGTCGAGCACTTAACCATTTGTGCTACCCAAGGATACTTGTCATCATTATAACCAATGCATGTTAGGTTAATACAGAGCAGTGCTAATGGCACCTCCTCCCCCAGAATGCTCAGTCCGGTCTCATCACCCCTTTCCAGCCAGTTCCAACCCAAGAAGGAGGTCTCAGCTCCCCACCACAGCACCTCTTTTGCTACTCCCTGAATACTTGGCTAAAGAAAGGTAAGTATTTCTGACGTTAACCAGCTGACCAGGTCAGGAGGCTCTTTCCAAAACCCAGTGGGAGTAAGTTTAATTTACAGTGAGCTTACTGGGCTGTTCTTCAATTCCCTCTTGAGATTATGACTCCCACACTATCCTCTGCTTTATTAGCTATTGGAAAAAAATAAAACCTGTCTGCCAAGATCCTAAAGCAGACTTGGCAGCCAGCAATACACAAAGGCAATAATTGGAGGCAGGGGCCAGCAGCTTGGCTGGCCTTTGATGATGGCTCAGTATCCTCAGGGAGAAAAACACCCCCTGGAATCATGCTAGGAGAGGCGGCCTGGGGCTGTGCCCTGCCCTGGGAGAGGAAGGCAGCTCACCTCCATTTCTGTCAGGTAGAGTCCTTTCCCATCCTTGGAAAGTTTACGGAAAGCCTCTGAGGTAAAGAAGGAAAAAAAGGTTTCACTGACTGAGGAGAGGAATCAGGACAAGGGAGGCAGGCCTGGGCCCACACGAAGAGAAAAGCAAATGTGGCTATTCTGAGTAAATCACCCCCTCACTCTCCAATGACTCCGCTTGGCCTCCCCTCCGCTTTTCTTTCCAGCCAAGCTCCACCCATCCTTGCTTACCTCCTCAGAGCACCTCTCTGTGATTACTTGGGCCCATACGCCCCTCTTCCTCTTCTAGTTTCCTTACACTTTGACTCTCTCTACCCTCGGCCTGAGGGTTGGAGGGGGGTATAGCCTTCTCTAAATATTTCACATTCACAAGTTAGGGGACCTCCATTGTCCAACTGAGAGCTCTCTAGGGGCAAAGCTTGTGCCTCAGACTTCTCTTTTTCCCACCCAGGGCTCTAGTCTCTCCATCTCTATCGATTGTCTCATTTCATTGGTTTTCAGACTGTGTTCCGCAGAGCCATCGGGGTTTGCAGAGGAGCTCATGGCAGAGGGTGGTGCAAGGGTTAAGAGGTGGGATTCGGGGCTCCCAGCTCTACCTCAGCACAGCAGCTCCATTTTGAGCCATATCATGGTCTGGGGTTTCACATAAGATTTAATTTCAAACAAAGGGTTATGTAGCTAAAAAGTGTCAAAGCCTCTGGCCTACATAGTTGGATTTCTAGAGCTGTGGCAAAGGGCTCCTGCCCATCTATTCACTTGTCTGTGAAATTCCTTCGCCAGAGACCAAAATCTTCCATTGTGGGATTACAGAGTAGGTTTAAACTATAAACACAGCTGGGAAAGGAAACACAGTGATTTAAAGTAACCCTTTTCCTGAGAGAGGGGCTGGATAGTGTGATGAAGAATAGAGAGAAGGAGACGTCCTGGGGAGAAAGGGTGCAGAAGGGCAGCTGGAGATATGAGCCTCCTGCTTTATTTTATGCTACAGTTGGTGCTGTCCTTCTCTAGGAGCAAAGGTCCTCACGCAGGACTCCCAGCGCACCTACTACTGAGGCCTCGCCCAGGCTTGGAGCAGCAGTGTGCTCACGGTCCCCCCTGTGTCCTTTGGTCATTGCGAAGGTTTTCAGGATGTCGGCATTCTCCTCCCCAGGTGACACTTACTTGCCATGGCTTCAAGTCATATCAGGAGGCAGACCAGGCTTGGGAAGCTGACCCTGCCAGCACTGTCGCTGTACCGGAGGTTCATGAGATCCATCAGCTCTCTGCTGACGGAGATCCCAGCAAGGAAATCTGAGGACACAGGGCGAGTTAGTGAGCAGGAGGAGGCAGGGTGGGATGTAGTCCTCTGCCTCACAAGGTTTGAGAGACCTGTTCAGAAGACCTAGTGGGCTTCCCACCACGATTTCCGACTGAGCCTGTCTTGGCGGCCAGCCCACCCAAGATGCTCTGGTCTTTTCTTTCTTGCTGGCTGCTAGACTCCAGGAAAACTGCTCCGATGTCCAGTCACAGACCAACTTAAGACACTCAAGACACAAGCTGTTTTTCTGGAGACACTCAGCCTTCACAATCATCTGATCATTCCCATGTGGGATGGGAGCTGCCAGGACACCTGGAATTTCCTTCCAGTCCTACCTCTGTCAGATCGCTCTCAGCTGGTGACCTTGTAAACAATCTTGCTTCCTTCCCCCATGACTGTGTGTGGGTTTATGTGTGGACACTGCCTGTGTGGGTAGGTGAGGTCTCTGGAAGAGATGGGTCAGTCTTTAAGGTTGGTCATCCAGGGAAGAGGATGCTCCTCAGAGAAGAGACCAGAACTCAGAAGGTCGCCTCACGTGCACAGGAGACAGGTGCCTTACCCTCTTTGGGCTTTGTCATCTTGCATGTCTAGTTATGAGCTCCAGGGAAGCACACAGGGGCCACTCCAGACTGCCAAAGGATCGGGACTACAAGCTCTCTTGAGTGAGTGGAACCTTGCAAGCCAAACCATCAATAAAGGGGGAAAGCCCAGTGGCCTGAGGGTTCCATGTGACCTGAAACCATTAGATTTCTCCTGAAGAATTAAGAAAACATGAATTCAAATGGTATTGAAAGAAGGAGGAAGAAGTTTGATCTGCACTGGCGAAAAAGAAGGCTGCAGAAATTGACAGAATACCAATTGAGATGTTTCGACAAATAAATGCAGTGCTGTAGGTGATCACTCATCTATGCCAAGAAATTTGGAAGACAGCTACCTGGCCAACCAATTGGAAGAGATCCATATTTGTGCCCATCCCGAGGAAGGTGATCCAACTGAATGTGGAAATTATCAAACAATATCATTAACATCACACACAAGTAAAATTTTGCTAAAGATAATTCAAATGCGGACCAGAAGAACTAGATGGTGCCCGGTTACCACCAGTGACCGCCCTGACAGGGAACACAACAGAGTGTTCCTGATGGAGCAGGAGAAAAGTGGGGTACAGAAAATTCTAGTAAGAAGACCAGACTTAATGGTCTGACTGAGACTGGAGGAACCCTGGAAAGCATGGCCCCTGGATTCTCTATCAGCCCAGAACTAAAACAATTTCCGAGGCCAACTCTTCAGACAGGGATTGGACTGGACCGTGGGACATAAAGTGATACTCGTGAGGAGTGTGCTTCTTAGCTCAAGTAGATACAAGAGACTAAACGGGCAGTTTCTGTCTGGAGGTGAGATGGGAAGGCAGAGAGGGTTAGGAGCTGGTTGAATGGACATGGGGAATCAGGGATGGAAAGGAGGAGTGTGCTGTCACAGTATGGGGAAAGCAATTAGGTCACATAACAATGTATGTATAAATTTTTGTATGGGAGACTAACTTGAAATGTAAACTTCATTCAAACGACAACAATTAAAAAAAAAAAAAAGATAATTCAAATATGTTTGCAGCAGTGCATGGACAGGGAACTGCCAGAAATTCAAGCTGGATTAGGAAGACGACATGGAACAAGGGATATCATTACTGATGCCAGATGGATCTTGGTTGAAAGGAGAGCATACCAGAAAGATATTTACCTGTGTTTTATTGACTATGCAAAGGCATTCAACTGTGTGGATCATAACACATTGTGGATAACATTGTGAAGAATGGGAATTCCAGAACACTTAATTGTGCTCATGAGGAACCTGTACACAGATCAAGAGGCAGTCATTTGAACAGGACAAGGGGATATTGAGTGGTTTAAAATCAGGAAAAGTGTGCGTCAGGGTTGTATCCTTTCACCGTACTTATTCAATCTGTATGCTGAGCAAATAATCTAAGAAGCGGGACTATATGAAGAAGAATGTGGCATCAGGATTGGAGGAAAACTCATCAACAGCCTGAGATATGCAGGTGATACAACCTTGTTTGCTGGAAGTGAAGAGGACTTGAAGCACTTACTGATGAAGATCAAAGACTATAGCCCTCGGTATGGATTACACCTCAACATAAAGAAAACAAAAATCCTCACAACTGGACCAATAAGCAACATCATGATATACGGAGAAAGTATTGAAGTTGTCAAGGAAGTCATTTCACTTGAATCCACAATCAACACCCCTGGAAGCAGCAGTCAAGAAATCAAACAACACATTGCTTTAGGCAAATCTGTTGCGAAAGACCTCTTTAAAAAGCAAAGATGTCACCTTGAGGACTAAGGTGTGCCTGATCCAAGCCATGGTATTTTCAGTCACCTCATATGCATGTGAAAGCTGCACAATGAATAAGGAAGACAGAAGAAGAATCAAGGCCTCTGAATTATGGTGTTGGCAAAGAATGTTAAATATACCATGGACAGAACAAACAAATAACTTACAGACCCTAAGGTATTATTATCATTAACCCAGGACTGAAACCTCTCTTTCTACTTGAAGCAGACAGATGCCGTTTGATTTAATTTAGCCCCCAAACCTCCTGTAAAGAGAAAGCATCAGTCTGCTAGTAGGTATTTAACCCAGATGGGCCCAGATGCTGAGATGGATTCATATCTAAGGTGAGCTTCATTTCTGGTAGTTTATCAGTCATGGGGGGCTGTTTTCTCACAATTAGAGCTGGGCCAAGGAGAAAAGGCAATTAGGAAACGACTGGCACACAAGAACTCAGGCGGGGGAGGATGGTGTGTGCCCAGAGCCGTGGAGACCCACAGAGGTCAATGTAACCCAGGGGAGGACATGGACACGGATGCTGCTGCTCTTCTCTCTCCTGACTGACCAGCATTGCTGCACCAGCCTTGCCTACAGCATGCCAGGGGGATGGGGGCAACACACACACACTCCACAGCCCCCAATCCCCACAGCTCAAAGGCCCCCTTTTACCTGCATTCTCTATGGCCTTCCACAGATCTGAGCTTAGGAGAACCCCAGAGCTCTTCTGAGTGTTCTGGAAAACATCCTGATGTGGGAAAAGATGCAAGAAGCCTGTGTGAGTCCCTTGCCCACCTGAAGCCAGGGAGGTCCTGGAAGTCCCTTTTCCATCCCTGGAGGTTACTTCATTAGAATGTGGGTGAGACCCCGCTCAGAGGTAGTCAGGGCAGCAGAGCTGAGGAGTGGGGAAGGCAGGTGTGGGTTATACCCGCTAGAGTCAAACATCCTGGCCGCCAGCCTGTGGGGCTGTGGCTTCCTCTCCCCAGGCCTGTGGCTTCCCCACCCTTCTCTCCTCTCCTCATCTCCACCCCCTAGACTGGGCACCTTGAATTTGACACATAGGGCACCTTGCTGCTTTTGAGGGAGGTACAGAGCTCTCTAGAGGAGAATTTGTAAACGGTAGCAGTTAAGAGCACAGACTTTACCATCAAACTGCTTGGGTTTAAATCCTATTTGATTATTTACCAGCCATGTAACATTGGGCAAGATACTAAGTCTCTAGGCCCAGTTTCCCCAACTGCAGCTTAGGGCTAATTACAGTGCCTGCCTCAGAGGTCTGTCGGGAGGATTAAGTAACAGTTTATAAAGTGCTTAGGAAAGTGCTCTGCACAGAACTGCATCATGGATCCAAGCCCAGCTGCAAGATATAGTAACAGTAACACCCCGCTCCTGTACAAAGCAGCTGTCACATTTATAGGGGATTTTTCCACCTCTAACTAATTCTTACTGTAGTCCTGATCATCATCCCTACTTCACAGATGAGGAAACTGGTGCTATGGTAGGTGAATACCGAGCCTTGGATTATACACATAAGTGTCGTAGGCTGGACTGAACTCCCAGAAAAAACGGTTGCTGTCAAGTTGACTCTGAGTCATGGAGACCCCATGTGTGTCAGAGTAGAACTGTGCTCCACAGGATTTTCAATGGCCGATTTTTCGGAAGTAGATCGCCAGGTCTTTCTTCCAAGGCACCACTGGGTGGACTCAAACCTCCAGCCTTTTGGTTCATTTGTACCACTCAGGGACTTGGACTGAACTCAGGACTCCTAAATTTGGTCTACCCATAGCTATCCCATAGGAGCTGATCTAAGGCATAATACCTCACAAGCAGGTGTGTGACCAAGGCTGACTGTGGGAGACAATTACTGTGAAATGGCAGTTTGAGGACTTTTCCTAGCTTATTTGGCTCTTGGTGGGTGTCCTGGATTGAACTGAGTCCCGCCCAAAATATGTGTCAAGTTGGTTAGGCCATGATTCCCAGTATTGTGTGGTTGTCCTTCTTTTTGTGATGGTAATTTTCCCATGTGTTGTAAGTCCTAATCTTTGCTTGTGGTTAATGAGGCAAGGTTAGATTATGTTAAAGAGGATTAGGGTGGGATGTAACACCCTTACTAAGGTCACATCCCTGATCCAGTGTAAAAGGAGTTTCCCTGGAGTGTGGCCTGCACCACCTTTTTTCTTACAAAAGATGAAAGGGAAGGAGCAGAGAGTTGGGGACCACGTACTACCAAGAAAGCAGCACAGGTAGCAGAGTGTGTCCTTTGGACCCTGGGTCCCTGCACCTGAGAAGCTCCTTGACCAGGGGAAGATTGATGACAAGGACCTTCTTCCAGAGCTGACAGAGAGAGAAAGCCTTCCCCTGGAGCTGATGCCCTGAATTTGGACTTGTAGCCTACTAGACTGCGAGAGAATAAATTTCTCTTTGTAAGAGCCATCCACTTGTGGTATTTCTGTTATAGCAGCATCAGATAACCGAGACAATGGATATAAAGAAAGACCTGGAGTGTTTTCAAAGAGGTATTCACTCATTCATTCAGTAATTCATTTGTTTGTTCTTTTACTCAGTATTTGTGAGCTAGACCCTATGGAAGGCATTGAGGAAAGATGATGAATACAATGGAGGACCCTGCAATCTAATGGAAGGTGGACAGGTCAGCCATCACAGGGTGGGGCAGTGAACTTAGTGACCCAAGTCAGAGAGTAGGTAATACATCCTGGCATTTTATTCAGTCTTTAAAAACGATGTAGAAATAGTGACATAGCTAGATATTTGACATATTGGTAAGTTATTTTTTTAAAAACAGGTTATGCTTTTTTTAAATATGTGTATGTGTGTATGAACCTGCTTGTGCACATGCACATATTATAGGACAAATTCTGAAGAATATTCACTTGGTGTTAATAGTATTTTTTAGTTAGCAAGATCATGTTTTCTTTCTTAATTTTTTTTTGTTGCCTATTTTTATTTTCTATTTTCCACTATGAACAGGCAGATGTTATTTACAATTACAAAAAATAAGACAACCCAGTGTGGAATGCCTGACAGATGTGGGTTCACATGTTAGGAACCAGAGGGGAGGGAACTGACTGGGTCCTGGGGGTGAGCTGGACCCTCGGGGGAGGCTGGGTCTCAGAGTAGGTGGCCACTGACACGTCTTAGAATGGGGGAAAGGAGAGGTGAAGGGCAGGCCAGAAGGAACAATGGCATGCACTTAGTGACAATAGTGGGGGCCTTGTGGCTGCGGTCTGAAGGAGCAAGTGGGATGAGAGAAAGAGCTTCTCCTAGACTTCAACTTGGAGGGGCCCGTGTGCCACTCTGAGAAGTTTAGACTCTTTTGAGATCAATGGGGAGCCACTGAGGCCACAGATCACATCTGTGTGCTTGACAGATGGTTCTGGCAGATGGATTGGAAGGGGGAAGAGACCAGCTAGCAGATAGGGGGATGTTGCAATGGACCGTGGGAGAAACAAGGAGGGGAATGCTAGCTGGCAGTTTTAGCTACAGTCCACAGTGACTTCTTTCTCCTCCAAACTCCTAAAGCATTCCTCTCCTGCCACTTAATCGGGCATCGCCCTGTGCTTCCTAGTGTTGCATGCATGCCTTTCCTAACAAAATGTGGGCTCTCCTTGAGGGTAGGCATGAGGTGTCCTCTTCTTTCATGCCCCTCAACTCTGGGTGCAAGATTGGGAACACAATAAGTGGTGCAAATGGCTAATGCACTCAGCTACTAACCAAAAGGTTGGAAGTTTGAGTCCCCCCAGAGGCACCTTGAAACAAGGGCCTGGAGATCTACTTCCTAAAAACCAGTCACTGAAAACCCTATGGAGCACAGTTCTACTCTGACACACATGAGGTCGCCATGAGTCAGAGTCAACTCTACTGCAACTGGTTTCGTTCTGCAAATATTTACTAAACTGGTCTGAACAAGAGTTAGCCTAAAAAGAACATGTCACATACCTGGCAGTTGACAAGGCGCTTCCAAAGCCTTTTAAATTCCTCTTGGTCGAGTCGTCCATTCACTTTCAGCTGAATAGAGTGTTAAGAGTAAACCAGTCCAGCATGCAGCAAGGGGGCAGGCTGGTCCTGCCAGCGGAGTGGGAACAATTTCATCCATCAACTAGTAATGCCAGCTGGCTCCCAGCTGCCTCTGGAGGGACCTGGCTTTGATTTATTTTACAAAGAAAAATGGACAATTGGAAGGAGAAGGAAGCCCTGAGAAAGGGGGGCAAATATCACTTGCAGCTGGGGGAGGTGGGTGGACCCAACACACAGCCATCGACAGCTGGAGTGGGTCCCTGGCAGAGGAGAGTGGGCAGGAGCATGGGGAGCTCACTGAAGCTCCTGAAGCTGCAAAGACAGGCGTTTGCTGAGTTTGTGCTGTGTGCACGTGGATGGAATGCTTCCATCAGAGCTAGCCCTGGTTGCTCCATGCAGTGGGTTCAGTGATAACAATGCAAGGAAAGTAATCACCTCTGAGGAACTGGAAGGGGCGCTGGTGGTCAAGTAGGAGGAGGATAGAACAGACATGCTTTGCAGGGGTCTGGCAAACACAACCACCCCTAAGCCTACCTTCCCCAGGCTGGGGGACTGCCTTGGGCCATTTTTATTTCTCTACAGGGATGGGCAGTGTCTTTGAATGATTCAAACTACAGCCAGCAGAGATAGGGCTGATTTAGATTCCATCAAGAAGCCGTCTTGCTCTACAACGGCCAGCATCACTTCTCCAGTCAAGTTTTGTAGTGGCAAAGATGCCAGGTGGACTCCTATTTAACATTGTGCTGGAAGTCCTAGCTACAGCAATAAGGCAATAAAAAGAAAAAGGGCATCCAAACTGGTAATGAAGAAGTTAAACTGTCCCTGTTTGTGGATGATATGATACTATACATAGAAAACCCTAAAGACTCCCAGGAAAACTACTGGAACTAATAGAAAAAATCAGCAGGATACAAGATAAACATACAAAAATCAGTTGGATTCCTATACACCAATAAAGAGAACAATGAAAAGGAAATCAGGAAAACAATACCATTTATAATAGACCCTAAAAAAATAAAATACTCAGGAATAAATCTAACCAGGGATATAAAAGACCTATACAGAGAAAACTATAAAACACTACTGCAAGAAACCCAAAGGGATCTACATAAATGGAAAAACATACCATGCTCATGGATAGGTAGACTCAGCATTGTGAAAATGACAATTCTACCCGAAGCAATTTACAAATACAATACAATCCTGATCCAAATACCAACAACATTCTTTAAAGAGATGGAAAAACTAATCATTAACTTTCTATGGAAAGAGAAGAAGCCCTGGATAAGTAAAGTCCTATTGAAGAAGAATAAAGTAGGAGGACTCACACTACCTGACCTCAGAATCTACTATACAGCTACAGTAGTCAAAACAGCCTGGTACTGGTACAACGACAGATACATTGACCAACGGAACAGAATTGAGAACCCAGATGTA
>NW_004443988.1:12407881-12424540 GCF_000243295.1 Trichechus manatus latirostris
GGTAAGACAGTACACAATACTGGGGAAGCCAGCACAACTTGTACAAGGAAAGGTCATGGAAGCTCCATAGACACATCCAGACTCCCTGAGGGACTGAATTGCTGGGCAGAGGGCTGTGGGGTCTTGGGGAACATCTAGCTCAATTGGCATAACACAGTTTATAAAGAAAATGTTCTACATTCTACCTTGGTAAGTAGTGTCTCGGGTCTTAGAAGCCTGTGAGCAGCCATCTAAGTACTCCACTGGTCTCATCCCTTCGGGAGCAAGGGAGAATGAAGAAAACAAGATACAAGGAAAAGATTAGTCCAAAGGATTAATGGACCGCAACTACCACAGCCTCCACCAGACTGAGTCCAGTACAACTAGATGGTGCCCAGCTACCACCACTGACTGCTCTGACCGGGATCACAACAGAGGGTCCAGGACAGAGCTGGAGAAAAATGTAAAACAAAATTCTAACTCACAAAAAAAGACCAGACTTACTGGTCTGACAGAGACTGGAGAAACCACGAGAGTAGGGCCCCTGGACACCCTTTTAGCTCAGTAATGAAGTCACTCCTGAGGTTCACTGTTCAGCCAAAGATTAGACAGCCCCATAAAACAAAACGAGAATAATGGGGCACAACAGTCCAGAGACAAGGACTACAAGGCAGGAGGGGACAGGAAAGCTCGTAATAGGGAACCCAAAGTTGAGAAGGGACAGTATTGACATGTCGTGGGGTGTTTAACCATTGTCATAGAACAATATATGTACTAACTGTTTAATGAGAAATTATTTGTTCTGTACTTCATCTAAGGTACAATAAAAAAATAAAATAAAAATAAATTTAAAAAAACAAAACAAGAGATGCCAGGTGGTCTGCCTCGCTCTCAGGGGAGCTGGGAGGGAAGCAGCAGGCTTATAAACGTAAGCCAGCCTCTCCCTGCCTGTGGGAGCCGGGAGTGGGAGGGGGAGGCAGAGGCAGAAAGGCCATTAGAGAGGGGAATGAGCACAGGGCAGAGTCGGGAGTCCTAGCCTTGACTCTGGGCACTGCTGCTTGTAGGCATGCAACTTGGACAAGTCACCAAACTGCCCCAACCCCAGTCTCCTCATCTGCAAACGCAGGATAATAAGCATAATAATAACAATGGGGTGAAATTGCTGTATATACTGAAGAGTTTTCTGTAAGTTTTGGTGGTGGTTATCTTTATTGAACTGTGGACTTGTTGAGTACGAAATTAAATAATGAGGACTCCTCTAGGAGGGGTGAAAGGAAAAACAGTTCCCACTGGCAGCGTAGAATAATGTAAGATCATGGACTTTGGACACAGAAACCCAAAACTTCAAATCTGGGCATGGATCCTGGCTAGCTGTGTGATTTGAGCAAATTATTTAACTTCTCTGAACTGTTGCCTCCATTGTATAATGGAGTAATACTCCTATTACAGGGGTTGTTGCCAGAATTATAAGGAAGAAGATATATGCACCAGCACAATTCTTGGTGCACAGTAGATGCTTGCTAGGTGGTGACCATTGGCATTGTTGCTGTGGTTGCTCTGAAGAGTTAATGGAGCATCTGCAGAAACTCAGGCTCTTTGGTGAGACCTTAGAGTCAAGGAAGAACAGAACACATTGAGAGTGAGGGCTCCCTAATGTTCTAAAGAGACCCCTGGGAAGGTTGAAGAGCAGATAGGCTCTTAAAGCTGGGTGAGGGTCTGGGGGGATAACTGCAAAGGATACATCCATCAGAGCTATGATGCCCCGGCACTCATCCAAGGAGAATGCATCCCCTGGAGGTCCTGAGGAGGGAAGAACAAGGACTGCAATGACAGTGAGGCTGACATTGGGCTGGCCCAGCTGTGGGGATGACTGTACCTTTCAGAAGTTCGTGGTTGAGCAGGTTCTGAAGCTGGGTGGCGTCAATGTCCAGCCCCTGTCTCAAACGAGGAAGGAATGCAGGACAAGATCAGTGCTCAGCCATCGGGCATGCCTGCCTGCCTCTCTATAAGCACACTCATGTTTCTAAGCACTTAATTTCCACAACGTGCCCATCTGGAGCGACCCTACTCTCTTCGCGAAGCCTCGCCATTGCTCCAGGCCACGGTGATAGCTCCCTCCTCAACACCTGCAGCTAATCACTCCCGACACTGGACACCTGGTGTGGGTCGGACACCTGGTGTGGGTTGCCTTGCATTTGTCTGTTCACTATTGAACTGAGAGCAGGGCTTGCTCATCCTCACTGTACCTGGCACTGGGGAGCCCCTCAGGAAGGGACCGCTAAATGAATCAACTCAGCCCTTAATGTGTTTTTCCATCTACTTCCAGAAAGAGACTAAGAGAAGACATGACCTCTCTCTCTCTCTCTCTGTGGTGAGGGGAGAGAAAAATAGTACAAATCTAGGCTAAGAGAAGTTGCTATAATTGAATGCATAATGTGGCCTTAGTCTTCCCAGTCACCGAAGCAAAGAGGGAAGCATTGTGGATTCCCTTAGGTTAATATCAGGAAGCAATTGAGGTTGGGAGGAGAAGGAAACTTCTCCTGGCCTAAAACTTCTGGAGGAGTTAACTGCATTAGATTTTGTTCTGGGGGTATTGAATGACTATGGGCAGTGACTTCTGTGATGGTTTCACAGAGAAGCAAAGCTGTTCTACATGTGGCCATTTCTCACATCCACCCTGGTAAAAGCTGAGTGATGATGTGACATTATTACCGTGGGGAAGCTTTTACATGGAGAGCTGGAGGGAGGTCTCCCAGCAGGTAGTTTTGTAGAGTGGCACCAGGGCAAATGGAAGAGGTGCCTCCTTGGGGTCTTCTGAGAACAAGCACCTGTTCTCCATAGATGACACCCCATCCCTGTCCACATTGCCAGGGCTGGCCTCATCACCTAAAACTGCAAGCAAAAGCAGCCCATAGCCTGTCCTCATGGAAGCCCTTCAGCTAGGATGACCCCTTACAATGCCCCCTGAGGGAAAAATCCTGCCAGTGAAACTGGTCTTGGAATCATCCCTCCCTGGTTGTTTGATGTCAGGAAAGTCAGTGTTGCGTGCCACAGCACCAACTGAATTTTCTCCTCAAAAGAGCCACAATACCTCACTTTGAACAGCAGTTTACATGTTGATGAAGAACTCTAACTTACATGGAATCACCCACCTAGATTATAAGCCGCTTTGGGGCATGGATCATGTCTTCTTCCTTCTCCATATCCCCCACCCTAGGGCAGACCCTGACCTGGACTCAGTAACCAACCAACCGGGTTTGAGGAAAGGAGGATAGGAATACAGATGGTGATGACTTAAACAAATTCCCCCAAAAACTGCATGCTTGTCACTCCCACCATAACATAAGATCCCCAAGGACTGATTTTGTACTCCCAAAGTTTAGCACAGTACTTGGAATGTTCTAGGTGCCCATAAATGTTCATCAATTGAACAAATAGATGGATGGAAGAATGGAAGGTAGGATGGATGGATGGATGGATGGATAGATGGATGGATGGATGGATGGATGGATGGATGGATGGATGGATGGATGGACGGACGAACAGACCTGGCCTGTCCCAGAGTCTCAGTGTGTCCTTCCTTGCCCACAAGCAGACCCTGGATTATAGTACCATCACCACTACTACTGTCAATGAAGGTAAATCATGGTAGTAGTAGGAGGAGCAGTAGCAAGTCATGGTATTAGTTTAAGGCTAGTCAAACTGATATAAGAGACCAGGAGAGAAGACAACAGTGTGTCCATTGATGGATATTTTGCTTTAAACTTTCTTTTGAGAACATAGCCTTTGAAGATGGTTTGCAGATTGTGCAGAATGATGGCAGCTTGGCCTTGCTCAAGGATGCCCAGCCGAGGGATGAAAATGGGCTGCAATCCAATCTGTGTTCCACTTACCAGCTGTGCACCTTGGCACAGAGCTGCATCTGTGCCTCATCCTAAATTCCTACGAAGGCTCCATATGGGCTACCAGTCACCTTCTATGAGAAGGCCCTTGGTTATTGTTTGGAAAAGTCTCAGGGAATCTGCACCATTTTATCACATAATAGATTAGGTTTTTACTTTTAGAAGTGCAGGTGCATGGACTGGGTGTGGGCATTTTGCAAGCTGCCCTTGAAGAAATCTCGGTCGCAAGCATCCTAACCAGGCCCTGCTGATCACCTAGGGGCACTCACCTTAGCTTGGGTTGGGCATCTGCTCTGGGGGAGTTAATTGGTCTCAGTTCAATTCGACAAAATTGATCGAGAACCTCCTCTGTGCCAAGGACAGTGATGAGTGTTGGGGACAAGGAATATGATGTCATCCCTGACTCCAGGAGCTCACACCCTGGGGTCAATCATTCTGGAAGGCCTTGTCTTGCATCAAGTGGATTGGTGCCTGAATTGGCCCAGATGGGGGGCCAGAATCCTGAGGTGATAGTCATTTCAAGGAGGTCCATACTCAGCTGCTGCTTGCAACATGTACCCCTCCTTCTAGCTACATTCTTCACTTCTCATCGTTGGTTTCCCTGGGCTCAAACTGCCTTAATCTCTTCCATTTGGGCTGTCTCCTTGCTACCAGTGCCCCATTAGCCCTCTGAACTCAGAGGCAGAGGCAGGGACTGGCAGCCTCTCTGTCCTTGGCCTCTGCCTGGCCCAAGGCTGGCACAGTACACACAAGCATCATATCACTTTCCACTTCCCATCTAACGTGATTATTACAGTAAAGGGGCCACCGTGCCGAGCTCTTGACAGCTGCTTTTATTCTGACAAGTCACGGAGTTCTTCGTAACGGTTTATTGAACCATTATGGGCATTATGGGCATGTATGTACACATACATGGCTTGGCAGGAAGAGCACTGCTGTGCTTTCTGAAGCTGCCCAACTTCCGGGAGGAACGCTGCTAAGGTTGGTGGGGAGGTGGCCGAGCAGGAGAAGAACAAATTACAAGGGTTACTGCCAATGACTTGTTTAAAGATTTTAAAAGCACATGCACATATCCTACCACCATCTTTCTCTTTCTAAGCCCTATATCTGTCCCAGATGTCACCAAAGCAGAGTGTCCCTTCTCTGCAATTTGGCAGCCAGGTCTGTTCTGGTGATGGTCCAGGGAGAAAGGCTGATAAAATGGATACATCAGGTCACTTTTCCTGTCTGTATTCTGAGTGGCACAAATGGTTTACACTGTGCTGCTAACCAAAAGTTTTGTGGTTTGAACCTACACAGCAGCACTGTGGAAGAAAGTCCTGGCAATCTGTATCCATAAAGATCACAGCCGAGAAAAACACATGGGGCAGTTCTACTCTGTAACACATGGGGCCATCAAGCTTTTATGAGTGGAATCAACTCGATGGTAACAGGTTATTTTTATTTCATTTTAAAAAAAGTCCTGATCAGGGCCTGGGAGAGGTTTCCCGCCCTTGGGTCTCTCCATCACCTGCCCTTTGTCGGGCCTGTCCATGTTAGGTACTGTACCTGCTGAGCGTATCTCTGGAAAATGCTTTGTTGGAAGCCACTTTCTGGAAGACTGGCCTAGATCAAAGGGAAAACAGCCAACATTAAACTGGGAAGGAGCCACTTGCCTGGTCCAGCAAGGGCACAAGAACCCACGCCTGATTCTGAGGGAGAGGTTTCATCTGGCACTCAGATAAAATCTTTAGGGGACTGGGAAAACTGAAGTTCATGAGAGGAAGATGGCTAGGTCCAGCCTGGCCTTGGAGGCCTTGTCTCCCCCTTCCCCCCACCTAGTCTCTCCATTATGCATTCTCTGTTTTCAGTGGTCAGTGGTGAGGCAAGAAGGAAGGAGATGAAAGCTCTTGGAGATGAGATGTGGCCAATGAAGCTTACTAACTGAGCCTGGCTACACACATACCTCCAGTCCTCTGAGGTTGAAACTGTTGTCCAGGTTCCTGGAAAATTAGGGAAAGTGTGACAAGGATGATCAGCCCACCATTCAGAGGAGGCCTGCACATGAAGGATGCCAGAGGCAGCATTGGACATTTATCCCAAGGACCTGCCTGGAGAGCCCTGGACACTGCAAGATGTGAGGTGGGCAGCCGTGTCAGCCAGCAGACAGACACACACCAGGGAATTTGCCCAGCCTTTTGGGTGGACATGATCTAGTCTTGAAACCATTTAGTAAATAGTTTCTTTCTTTACCAAATATACATACAATGACTCCCATTGCTAGGGTGGCAAATAAACTTTGCCTATGTTCCAACTCTAACTGGTAGCATGGAGGCTGCCTGGCACGTGGTACTGAGAATGTCTCACCTGTGCTCCACTGTGAAGCCCACTATGATTATAGCGATGGCTGCCTTGGGCCCAAGAGGGGAAGAGGCTCCCAGGAGGAGCCTCTTTTTGATCCCAGTCTTGTACCTGTTGATCCCAGTCTTGATCAACTCGAGACCTTCCATGATGGAGCTCCAGCCTTCAGGCCCATCTTTCACTGCCCCTCTGGCATGCCCCATGTTCTGGCTACATTTCAGATAATTTGCCATGCCTGCCATATACCACCTTCTTGTATGTATGGCCAACATCACTTATTCCTTAACAAGCCCTGTGCACACCCATTTTCCTGCTTCTGTGCATGTTTTTCCCTCCACTAGCAATACCTTTCCACACACCCCCCCATTCCTACAGATCCAAATTATATTCTTCCTTCAAGGGCTAGCTCAAATGCCATTTCCTCAGTCCCTTCAGCCAAAAGTGTGTCCCTTCACTTTGCACTGCCATGAGACTGTGCATGCCATCTAGCAGAGGCCCCATTCTATCTGTGGTGTATTGTTGCTCCATAGACTTTCTTGCTCCCTTTATGGAGAGCTTCTTCAAAGCAGGGCCCCCACTAAGGTCAGCACAGTGCACTGTATGTAAATGATGCAATGCAGTTAAAAAAACAAATGAAAAGGAATAAAACATTTAGAATCCCAGAGATTCTGTACCTGTCAATGTCTGGCAATTTCAGGAAGATTCGGAGCAAGAACTGAGCTTCTCTGCGCATCGAGGGAACCACAACATAGGTCCCAGGGCTCAGACGGAAGCACTGTGTGAAGTTGTACTTGGTTTTTAAATGTGTGCCCTGGGCAGCATATCTGAACTGGGAAAAAAACGTGGGTGGCAATCTCTCCCGGAACTGCTGGAATTGGAGGAAACAGGCTCTGTGAGAAAGCACCCCACATGCATGGCACCGGCCACTAGGAGGGACCCCCCACCTTCCAGACCGCTCCCTGCTTACCAAAACAGCATCAACCAGTTGTCGTCGAGCTGATTCTGACTCATGGTGACCCCATGGGTGTCAGAGTAGAACTGTGCTCCATAGGGTTCTCAATGGCTGTGACCTTTTGGAAACAGATTGCTAGCCCTTTCTCCTGAGGCACCTCTGGGTGGACTTGAACCTCCAACCTTTTCGTTAGCAGCCAAGAGTGTTAACCATTTGCACCACCCAGGGAAGCCCCTGAAATAGCATTACAGCCCCTGAACTCTTAAAAAGTGGTAGAGTTTGGACTGTTAGTCTAGACTCTAGAGACTACAATGAATGCAAAGAAATATGACACGTTTTTATCTCAGTAAGTCTAACAGCATGCTGGATTTCTGATTTTAGGGTTTTATCTCTCTGTTTATATAAGGAAGATGTCCTTGAAAACTAGTGACGTTGTCAACACTGAATCCTTTGGGGTCCCTAGGGCTCCTTCTCTCCTGAACCTTTTGCAAACACCCTTTGGAGGCTAGACCATCGCAGAGTCATTCTCCTTTTCCTTCCTCCGTTTCATCTTTCCAGCAGAGCCCTGAAATCCTTCTCATTGGAGAATAACAGGCCCCAGCCATTTTCCTTTTATTTCAATATTTTATTAGAACAATAAATATAATGCAGTTCCTATTACCAGATGTCACATAAACCAAACCCAAACTTGTTGCCGTTGAGATGATTCTGACTCATAGCTACCCTGTAGGTCCGAGTAGAACTGCCCCATAGGGTTTCCAAAGAGTGGCTGGTGGATTTGAACAGCTGACCTTTTGATTAGCAGCGGAATACTTAACCACTGCACCACCAGGGTTCCAAGGATGTCACATAGATATTATGTAATAAAAACTCCTTACTAAACAAATTTTCCCCAATACAATCGAGCATGGGGAAAATGATTATTTATGAGGTCTGCCTTGGTGAAAAAACAGGGAAGAGGGGAGAGTTACTTTTCAGGCAGGGGGGACAGGACTGGGCTACAAGGTGAGACAGGGCTAGGCCACCGGGCCAGGTGTGCAGTAGGGGGCTCTGTGGAACCACCTCTGCTGACATTAATGCCCCAGTGGGTTGGGAGCCTGATTGACTTGAGTCCTTCTGGTAAAGCAATTGTAAGAAGAGTTCTTTTCCAAGGGGTCAGCACTGTCCTGTGGTTCTGGGCATGCGTGTGCGTGTGCATGTGCATGAGGAGGGCAGTATGTGTTCAGAGGTGCAAAAACTGAGGATTTCTCTGCTTTCTGGCTCTCCTGACCTCCTCCCTCCATTGGACCCTTGCAGCCTGCCTAGCCCCCTAATTCTTCAGAAAAGACTCACTCAGTGGTGGCTAGAAGTGTGAATGTAGAGGGAGTGAGAGGAGGTCTTGGTCCAGGGCTCAGAGGACCCAGCATCAAATGAACACAGGGATAGTCCTGCAGAGTTGACCCTAGTTGTAGGGATGGGGCTTTCCTGAGACTGAGTCACCATCCTGTTCCCCAGCTTTGGGAACTAGAATGTTGATCTATTCCCTGGCCTGAGTGCTCCCTTGAAACCCTCCCAGGTGTTCCACTTCTCCGTGGCTGGGATGCCAGGGACCAGAGTCAGATCCTAAATCCCAGCTCTGTGGTTGCTTTGCTCTTGGCTTTCTGCCTGCGTTTCTGAGCAAACCCCCATGCTGAGAATTCCTGTCCTGGGTCTGTCCACCTGTCAGAGCACCCCTGGAAGGCCTGGAAGAACTTCCTCAATGCTGCCAGCTTGCCACAAACACCACCTCTTTGCTGTGGCCACATCCTGCTCCCTCTCTTCTTTCCACAGCCCCTTGGAAGATATGCCTCCCCCTCAGCAGCAGTGGGACCACAGATCTGACATCCATTTAAGAGGTCTGAGTGCCTGTGAGGTTAAGTCTTCTGAGCTCCATCTGTCCTTCTCCAACTTTATTCATATTCTTAGGTTGCCTCTCACCAAGGGTGTCCCAGAGTATCTGTGTAGGAGGGGTGGTGGTTTGACGGTAAGAGTTGCTAGAGGATGTCTTGAAGCTGAATTTGCATAGCTTGCACCATGTGTATGGTGGATTTGGGGCTGACGAAGAATATGAGAGGCTAAAGTGTCCCCTCAGGCAACCCCTCAGCCTTGCCACTATCTTTCATCTTAAATAAAAAATAACTGACTGTGATGATTAATTTTACGTGTAAACTAGCCTAGGCCATGGTTCCCAGAGGTTTGGCCAAACAGTAGTCTAGTTGTTGCTCCATAATGTAATCTAATGTAATATAATTAATCAATCAGTTGAAAAGAGAGCTTCCTTAGGGTGTGTTCTGTCACCAGACTATAAATAGATATTTTGGCAAACTCTCTCTCTCTCTCTTCACTCTGCACTCTTCTCATTGCCTGACCTACAGATCCTGGGATACGAGCCTGTAGGAGTCTCCAGTCTGTCACCTGACCTACATATTTTGGACTTGCCAGCCCCCACAATTGTGTGGCCACTTCGTTGAAGTAAATATCTATCTATCTGTTTGTATGTCTGTCTGTGTCTGTCTGTCTATCTCTATCTATCTGTCTACCTCAATCACTTGTTCTGTTTCTCTAGAGAACCCTGACTAAGACACTGACTGCATCAACTCTGTATCTCTATCAGGGCCCAAAAGACTTGAGGGTAGTTTTGCAGTTGCAACCTCTCTTGAATGTCATACCAGAGAACAGCCCAAGAGGTCCAATCTTTAGACCAGGACAGCTAAAGTATTTCCCCACATTGTTGACCTGTTTGGAGATTCCAAGTTTGTCTCTCTAACAACTCATAGCAAGGCTGAATTTGCAGCCATTGAATAGCAAGAGACATGTGAAGGTCACAGATGTTGGAAGAGGTATAACACTTTACCAACAGACAGCAACAAAGGTGTGAGAAGACCAGCAGAGAGCTCAGGGTGACAGTAAACCATACCTGGGAATCAACCTGTGGGGAAAAGGAGGAAAGGGAGGCTCAGTAACCCAAACCCAAACAAGATGGCGAGCAAATCAGAGCAGCCTGGCTCAGGGCCCCATTCCCTCTTCCTATTCATGCACCTAGCCTGCTCCCTGCACACCTTGGGGTGAGTGGGTAGATGATTCATTCCCTATACAGAGCTGTAAGATAGGAAACTTTACCGGTCATGGAGGAAACAAGGGGAAGGAAATGGAAGAGAGGAAGAAGGTGTCTAAGAGGAGGAGACCCTGCCTTTGTCAGCTCAGCAAGGCGACATTACTGCTCACAGGTATGGTGATAAAAGTGGAAGGGAAAAGCAAGATATTGACAAGGGCTGAAGCTAAGACAGAACTGGGATCAAATGTAAATTCCCCAACATCGAGGACTCCAATGAGAAGTAAACCTCTTTTATCCCATCAGACCACTAGAAAATATGATGAGCGTTAGGACCCCTGCATTGGTAGGGAATGCAGGTGTATGTGAGTATGAAACATCTATGTTTCCACTTCCAGGGTAAGTGCCAAGGATGCAGCCCCGTTTTTAAGCCACTTCACAGTTTGCAAAGCACTTCCATGTAATATGTTGGCTCCTCACAATGATCCTGCAAGCTGACTTTACCTTTTTGCCGTCGAATCAATTCTGACTCATAACAACCCTATAGGACAGAGTAGAACTGCCCCATATGGTTTCCAAGGAGTGCCTGGTGGATTCCAACCACTATGCCACCAGGGTTTCCAAGCTGACTTTAGGTTCTCTATTTTATGGCTGCAGAAACTGAGGCTCAGCAGTTCAAGGAGCAGAAGCAGGACTAGAGCAAGCTGTGTTGCTTCCTGTGTAATTAAGCCCCACTACCACCAGGCTCACGGAGTTGCCATAAGTCAGAATAGACTTGGTGGCAATGGGGTTTTTTGTTGTTGTTGTTACCACCATGCTCTGTCTTCCACAGTTGATGTGGGTTTTGTCTTCTTTTCCACTGCTGCTCCTGGACCCTACCAGGTGTATTCACCTACCAGATGATTCACCCAGGGAGACTTCTCTGGAGTCCAGAGGTGAGCTGGCAGGGAGGTGGGGACCTTTGGGGTAAGGGCTTTGGGTTGAGGATGAAATAGTTGCCCACTCTTGTCCACTGTCACTCCTGCCTATTAACACAACACCTGTGTTTGGTTTGATGTAAGGTGTGATGCAGTCTTCCAACAGCCACTGGGGACCCTGGGGCTCACTCCAGGGCCAGGGCACTGGGCCAGCTCTATATCCACAAACACCACTAGAGGCCTGGCAACTTCTGAGAGCCTGGCAGTTGGAACATATATCGCCTGTTTCTCAGCCAACCAGTGAAAGGAACCCTAATGTCTCCTGGGAAACCCTGGTGGTGTAGTGGTTAAGAGCTACAGCTGCTAACCGAAACGTCAGCAGTTTGAATCCACCAGGCGCTCTCTGGAAACCCTGTGGGGCAGTTCTACTTTGTCCTATAGGGTTGCTATGAGTCGGAATCGACTTGATGTAGCAGGTTTTTTGGTTTTTTTTTTTAATGTCTCTTGAGTTTTCAAGGTCTAGACTGTCTTTGGTGTTTAACTCAATCTGGATCTTGCAAGATCTGCTGGGCACTACAGGGAGCCTGAGGAGATCTCAGTTCTGAGTGCCCCTTTGGCAGAGTGGGCAGCTGAGAAAGAATGCATCACTGGCTGAAAAGTAGAGAAATGGGCTTGACAGTATTTAAAACAAGGATACAGTTACAATCTTGCTAAGGCCCCTGACCTGTAAAGGTTTTGGGAAAATCAATTAACATAAGACTGCTGTGCTGCCCAGGTCTGGGGCACAGGTCTCAGAGAGACCAGGTGAACGGCTCCCCTGGGAATGTTGCAATGGGGCAGCCCAGGAATCCTCCGTGAGCTTCTGTCTCTCACTGGGAAAAGGAAGAGGTGGCTGAGACTTCTCATCAATCCTGTCTGGTGCCTGTTCCATTCTGGTTGGCCAGATCAGGTGCCTCAATTACTTCTCAGCCCTTCCCAAAGCCTTTTCTCTGGCTCCAGGCTTCCTCATTTGGGGCGCTTGTTCTTCTTAGGGAGAGAATTGGGAGACTCCTAGGATGAGGCTTCTTTTAGAAGCCACCTAGATCAGTCAGGATTCTTGGGTTACAGCAAGGGAAACCAGTCTAAGCTGGGGTGAGCAGAAAGGCAGTTATTGGAAGGATAGCTCACAGAGTTGAGGTAAGTCTAGAGAAGGTGACTTGGAAGGTGGGCGGAACCAGGCAAAATGGCAACCAGGTGGACACCAACAGGGCAACTGCCCTGTATTGCTGCCGCTGGGCTCAGATATTTAATGTAAGTAATTCCTCAGCTGTTCCTACATCTTCTAGTTACTCCCTCAAGAGTCAAAGCCCTGTGTGACTGAGAGTGTGTACCCCCACCAGCCTACGTTATACACAAATATCCCCAAAGGGCAAGCCCTGAAGCAGACTACATTTACCTTGAATACCTGGAAGTTTAGTGGCATTTCCTTATCTGTCGACATCAGATTTTGAGGCATGATGGTAAAGGACACGATGACATTGTTGCCTTCCATGGGCTCTTGCACAAAGAAGAAGTACTGAGAGTCCCTCGGAGGTCCTTATTCATGAGAAAGACCTGTCACTGCAACTCATCGCTGTCCCCTACCTCCCTGTGGGGGTTGTGTCCTGTTCAAAGAACCCTGGGGGGTTGTTGAATAAACTCAGAATTTGGATCTAAGGCCTGCGTTCCAGTGCCCATATTTACTAGTTGTGGTTCAAGTTTCTTTATTTTCTGAGGCTTAGTCTCGTCCTTTTCAAAACATGAAGGGAGGGAGACTGAGTCAAGATAGCAGACTAGTCAGACACACTAAGCCATCCTGCTGCAACAAAGACTCGAAAAAACAAGTAAAACAGATACGGACGTCAATCCTAGGGCCCTGAACCTTAAATGAAGGGCTAGAGTATTAGATCAGAAGCCACTGAGAAGAAGAAACTGGTAGAAAAAAACAAAGTAGTAGAGATACAGAGTGGAGGTTCCTGGTCAAATGACATGACTCAGTGTGGCCATCTTAGAATAAAGCCAACAATGCAGCACAGAGAAAGGCACCTCCATAGAATTCTCAATAGGAGATAGAGGTATGTCACAGACACACCCAGGGCTAAGTAAGACCATGTATGCTGGCTGCAACTCAAGGGGGAGCCCAGACTCTCTCACCCAGTAACCACAGGAGCATTCTCCTACAACCTCCACCCCTCTGGAGAATAGTGGCAAGAACCGCCCCATCCCAGCAGAACCACAGTACTAACTCACCCTATTGTACTTCTCCATCTAGCCCTCTCTGCCCCTGACTTCTTTTCACCTCCTGCCTCTCTCCTCAGCCCTGCTAGCTGGACCCCAGACCCCTCCCGGTTGACTCAGCCTCCATGTTGCCATGCTCTGCAGCCCTGAGGGGAACCAACTTTGACCCCTAGACCACTCCTGGTCAGCTCAGCCCCCATGTTACCTTGCTCCATGGCCCAGTGGGGAACTAGCCCAGACCCCCAGACCCTGCCCCACTAGCCCAGTCCCTGCCTAGCCGCACTCCTGAGCCCCAAGTGGAACTGGCCCAGATCCCCAGACTCCTCCCTGCCAACTTGGGTCCTGCCTTGCTGTGCTCCATCATCCCAAGGGGAACCAGTCTGCCCCAACTCAGGCCCTAGTCCAGCCCCAGGCCCCAGCCTGGTTCACACCAGAGATGAACGACCCATCTCCACCCCTTGCCCATGTTCTGGGCCTGCCCTGTTGCACTGTAGCTGAGTAACTGGCCCTGCACATCCAGAGAAGGTGGTGAGATCTATCTGAAATTTCATTGTTTATCTTTTGGATTTCTAGTTGCTGGTTCAAGCAACAGATGAGCAAGCAACAAAGCATGTCCAGCCCGCCCACCCAGACATAACCAAACAAAACAAAAAAAGCAAGAGAAAACAAACAAACCTACAATCAATAAATAAAGAAAATAATACCTGAATGTCTTGGAGACAGCAGACAATATCAAAACATATCAAACAGGAAAAAATGGCTCCAGTAAGTGACCAAAATAAAGCACCAGACAACTTCCTGGCAGAAGAAAAGGCACTGGAACTAATAAAGTCTAATATTAAGGGCCTTCCAAGAGATTAGGAAAGAGATCAAGGAAAACACAGACAAAATCATGGAAAACACAGACAAAACCAACCAAAACGTAGTCGAACTCAAGGAAAACAAAAAACAATAGAACAATTCAGGAAAATAATACAAGAACAAAATGTCAAAATAAATAAACAATTAGAAATCACACAAAAACAGCAATTAGAAATTCAAAAGACAAACAACAAAATTTCAGAAATGGACAACACGATAGAAGGTTTTAATAGCAAATTTGGAACTATGGAAGACAAAATCAGTGAAATTGAAGACAAATCCATTAATGCCACTTTATTTGAGGAAAAATTAGGGAAAAGAATGAAGAAAACCTGAGAACTACGTGGGATACAATCAAGAGCAAAAATTTGTGAGTGATCAGAGTTCTAGAAGAGGGGGAGAAAATGGAAAACACAGAGTGGATCATTGAAGATTTGCTGACAGAAAACTTCCCTAATATCACGAAAGATGAAAAGCTGACCATCCAAGAAGCTCAATGAACCCCATATAGTAAGTCACAAAGACAATATCATAATCACATTTGCCAAAACCAAAGACAAAGAAAGAATCCTGAGAGCAGCTCAAGAAAAGCAAAAAGTCACATACAAAGGAGAAATAATAAGACTAAGCTCTGATTACTCAGCAGAAACCATGCAGGCAAGAAGGCGTACGTAAAACCTTGAAAGAAAAAAAAATTGCCAACCAAGAATAATAGATCCTGCAAAACTCTTGCTAAAATACGATGGCGAAGTTAGAACATATTCACATAAACAGAAATTAAGAGACTATGTAAAAACCAAACCAAACTTACAAGAGTTATTAAAGGGAGTCCTTCAGTTAGAGAAAAAACAACATCAGACAACAACCTGAATGCAGGACACAGGATTGCATCAGCCAGATACCAACCTAGGTAATGAACTCTCAAGGATAAAAGAAAGCTAAAAGATTTACAACAGGGAACCAGAGACATCAATCTGTAAATGACAACAACGTCAGAACAATAAAAGAGGGAATAAACAGTGTAGGTATAGAACTTTCAAAGGGAGAGGAAGTCAAGGCAATATCAAATAATGAAAGACTGGGTCAAACTTAGGAAGATAGGGGTAAATTTCAAGGTAACCACAAAGAAAGTTAACAAACCTACTCATCAAAATAAAGAAGAAAAACATAAAGTCTCAGTAAACACAAATCTACAAAAACAAATGAAATGAAAAGAAAATCCACAAACAAAAGAAATTCAGCACAGGAGAGTAAGAAGAAGAAAGAGAACATCAGCACCACAAAAAAAGCACTACAAAATAACAGCAATAAACTCATACCTATCAATAATCACACTGAAAATAAATGGATTAAATGCACCCATAAGGAGACAGAGAGTGACAGAATGGATAAAAAACACCAATATGTTGTCTACAAGACATATGGCTTAGACACAGACATGAATATATTAAAAATCAAAGGATGGAAAAAAATATAGCAAGCAAACAGGAACCAAAAAAGAGCAAGAGTAGCAATATTAATCTCAGACAAAATAGACTTTAAGCCAAAGTCCACTATAAAAGACAAAGAAGAACATTATATAATGATAAAAGGGACAATCCACCAGGATGATATAACCATAATAAATATCTATTCACCCAACAACGAGGCTCCAAAATACATAAAACAAACTAACAGCACTGAAAAGAGAAATTGACGGTTCCACAGTAATAGTAGCAGACTTCAACACACCACTCAGTAAAGGACAGAACATATAAAAAGAAACTGAGCAAATATACAGAAGATCTAAAGTCCACAATCAACCATCTTGATCTCACAGACATATATTGAACACTCCACCCAACAACAGCAAAGTATACATTGTTTTCCAACACACATGGAATGTTCTCCAAAACAGACCACATCTTAGGCCACAAAGAATCTTCAACAAAATCCAAAACACTGAGATAATGCAAAGCATCTCCTCTGATCACAATGCCATAAAAGTAGAAATTAATTTAATAACAAGAAGAGCAAGGAAAAAAACTAAAAACATGGAAACTGAATAACACCTTGCTTAAAAACCACTGGGTAATAGAAGAAATCAAAGATGGATTCAAAAAATTTCTAGAATCAAATGAGAATGAAAGTACATCATACCAAAACCTTTGGGACACAGCAAAGGCAGTGCTCAGAGGTCAATTTATAGCAATAGACACATACATCAAGGAAGAAGGAAGGGAAAAAATCAAAATGTTAGACCTACAATTCAAACAAATAGAGAAAAGCAAAAGAAGCCCACAGCCACCAGAAGAAAGGAAATAATAAAGATCAGAGCAGAAATAAATGAAATAGAGAATAGAAAAACAATAGAAAGAATCAACAAAACCAAAAGTTGGTTCT
>NW_004443988.1:12425227-12431088 GCF_000243295.1 Trichechus manatus latirostris
GAACAACAGAAAGATGTTTACCTGTGTTTTGTGGACTATGCAAAGCCATTCAACTGTGTGGATCATAACAAATTATGGATAACATTGCAAAGAATTCTACAAAACATTCAGAGAAGAGCTCACACCAGTACTATTCAAAATACTTCAGAGCGTTGAAAAGGAAGAGACATTTCAGAATTCATTCTATGAAGCCAGCATAGCTCTGATACCAAAACCAGGAAAAAATACCACAAAAAAATAAAATTACAGACTCTCATGGATTGACTTGTGTCCCCCAAAAATATCTGTCAACTTAGCTGGGTCATGATTCCCAGTATTATATGATTGCCATTTTATCATGTGATGTGATTTCCCTATGTGTTATTAATTCAACCCCTATGATGTAATAAGGTGGATTAGTGGCAGTTATACTGATGAGCTATGCAAGACTGGATAGTGTCTTAAGTCAATCTCTTTTGAGATATAAAAGAGAGAAGTGAGAAGAGACACATGGGAACCTCATATCACCAAGAAAGCATACTGGGAGCAGACTGCGTCCTTTGGACTTGAGGTTCCTGCATTGACATGCTTCCAGACCAAGGGAAGACTGATGCAACACAAGGACCTTCCTCCAAAGCTGACAGAGAGAGAAAACCTTCTCCTGGAGCTGATGTGCTGAATTTGGACTTGTAGCCTACTGGACTGTGAGAGAATAAACTTCTCTTTGTTAAAAGCCATCCACTTGTGGTATTTCTGTTGTAGCAACACTAGATGACAAAGACACAAACCAATATCTCTCATGAATATAGATGCAAAAACTCCCAACAGAATTCTATCCAATAGAATTTAGCACCACATAAAAAAATAATATACGATGACCAAGTGGGATTCATACCAGGTATGCAGGAATGGTTCAACATTAGAAAATCAGTCAAAATAATCCACCACATAAATAAAACAAAAGTATCACATGGTCATCTCAATCAACACGGAAAAGGCATTCAATAAAGTTCAACGCCCATTCCTGATAAAAACTCTCAATAAAATAGGAATAGAAGGAGAAATTCCTCAACATAATAAATAGTGTCTATAGAAAACCAACAGCCAACATCATTCTGAACAGAGAAAGGCTGAAAACATTTCCTCTGAAAACAGGACAAAACAAGAATGCCTTTTATCACCACTCCTATTTAACATTGTGCTGGAAGTCTTAGCTATAGAAATAAGGCAAGAAAAAGAAAAAAAGGGCACCCAAATTGGTAAGGAAGAAGTAAAGCTATCCCTATTCACAGATGATATACTATATATAGAGAACCCTAAAGACTCCACAAGAAAACTACTGGAACTAATAGAAAGATTCAGCAGAGTAGCAGGATACAATATAAACATACAAAAATCAGTTGGATTCCTATACACCAATAAAGAGAACTACAAAAAGGAAATCAGGAAAGCAATACCATTTATAATAGCCCATAAAAAAAATAAAATACTTAGGAATATATTTAACCAGGGATGTAAAAGGCCTATACAAAGAAAACTACAAAACATGACTACAAGAAACAAAAAGAGACCTACATAAATGGAAAAACATACCATGCTCATGGATAGGCAGACTCAACATTGTGAAAATGTCAATTCTTCCCAAAGAAATCTACAAACACAATGCAATCCTGATCCAAATACCAAGAGCATTCTTTAATGAGATGGAAAAACTAATCATTAACTTTAAATGGAAAGGAAAGAGCCCCCAGATAACTAAGGCATTATTGAAGAAGAACAAAGTAGGAAGCCTTGCACTACCTGACCTCAGAACCTACTATATGGCTACAGTAGTCAAAACAGTCCTGGTACTGGTATAAAGACAGACACATTGACAAATGGAACAGAATCTACAACCCAGATGTAAATCCATCTACCTACAGCCACATGATCTTTGACAAAGGCCCAAAGTCCACTGAATGGGGGAAAAGATAGTCTTTTTAAGAAATGGTGCTGGCAAAACCGGATGTCCATCTGTAGAAAAATGAAACAAGACCCATGCCTCTCAGCGTACACAAAAACTAATTCAAAATTGATCAAAGACCTAAATATAAAACCAAAAACTATAAAGATCAAGAACGGCCAGAAATTCAAGCCGGATTCAGAAAAGGACGTGGAACCAGGGATATCATTGCTAATGTCAGATGGATCTTGATTGAAAGCAGAGAACAACAGAAAGATGTTTACCTGTGTTTTGTGGACTATGCAAAGCCATTCAACTGTGTGGATCATAACAAATTATGGATAACATTGCAAAGAATAGGAATTATACAACATTTAATCGTGTTCATGCAGAACTTGTACTTAGAACAAGAGGCACTTGTTTAAACAGAGCAAGAGGATACTGCATCGTTTAAAATCAAGAAAGATGTGTGTCAGGTTTGCATCTATTCACCATACTTATTCAATCAGTATGTTGTGCAAATAATCAGAGGAGCTGGACTATATGAAGAAGAATGTGGCATCAGGATTGGTGGAAGACTCATTAGCCATCTGCAGTATTCAGATGACATAACCTTGCTTGCTGAAAGGGAAGAGGACTTGAAGCACTTAATGATGAAGATGAAAGACTACAGCCTTCAGTATGGATTACACCTCAACATAAAGAAAACACAAATCCTCACAACTGGACCAATCAGCAACATCATGATAAACAGAGAAAATACTGATGTTGTCAAGGAATTCATTTTACTTGGATCCACAATCAACACCCAAGGAAGCAGCAGTCAGGAAATCAAACAATGTATTGCATTGGGCAAACCTGATGCAAAAGACCTCTTTAAAGTATTAAAAAGCAAAGATGCCACTTTGAGGACTAAGGCGCACCTGACCCAAGCCATGATATGTTCAATCACCTCATACGCATGCAATAGCTGGAAAATGAATGAAGAAGACCTAAGAAGAATTGATGCCTCTGAATTATGGTGTTGGTGAAGAATATTGAATATACCATGGACTGCCAGAAGAATGAACAATTCTGTCTTGGAAGAAGTACAGACAGAATACTCCTTAGAAGTGAGGATGGCGAGACTTCATCTCACATACTTTGGACATGTTATGAAGATGGACCTGTGCCTGGAGAAGGACATCATGCTTGGTAAAGTAGAGGGTCAGCAAAAGAGAGGAAGACCTTTGTGATGGTTAAGATTGTGTGTCAACTTGGCTGGGCCATGACTTTCAGTGTTTTGGCAGTCATATAATGTTGTGATCCCTTCCCTGCTGAGATTTGATATGTGATCACCCCCATGGTGGGATCTGCTGTGAGTAGCCAATCAGCTGAAGAGGAGTTTCCTTGGGCATGTGGCCTGCATTAGGCAAGGCTTGAGGGCTTTTGTTCATTCTGGATTCTGCAGCTGGCTCCTGTTCATCTGACCTCCAGTTCTTGGGACTTGAACTAGCAGCTTAATTATGGTCTTGTCTGCTGATCTTGGGATTCGTTGACCTTCACAGCCTTTGAGCAACAGCCCTGCTCTCCGGCTTGCAGATCTTGGGTTCAACAGCCCCTGCAGCTATGTGAATCAGGAGAAGCCTCTTTCCTGACCCACGGACTTGGGATGTTACAGCCTCTACAACTGCATGAGCCATTTCCTTGGTATAAATCTCTCTCTCCATATATATATTTATATGCTTTACTGGTTTTGCTTCTCTAGAGAACCCAGCCTAAGACAACCCTCAGTGGATGGATTGACACAGTGGCTGCAATAATGGGCTCAAGCATAACAACGATTGTGAGGATGGCTCAGGACCAGGCAGTGTTTCATTCCGTTGTACACAGGAGGGCTATGAGTCAGAATTGACTTGATGGCAATTAACAACAACATAAAGATCATGGAAGAAAAAACAGAGTCAACGCTACGGGCCCTAATATACAGCATAAATAGCATACACACCATAAATAACAATACACAAACACCAAAAGATAAGCTAGATAACTGGGGTCTTCTAAAAATTAAACACTTATGCTCATCAAAAGACTTCGCCAAAAGAGTAAAAAGAGAACCTACACACTGGGAAAATATTTTGGCTATGACATATCCGACAGAGGTCCAGTCTCTAAAATCCGTAGGAAAAATCCAACACCTTTACAACAAAAAGACAAATAATCCAATTAAAAAATGGGCAAAGGATATGAACAGACACTTCACCAAAGAAGATATTCAGGCAGCTAACAGATGCATGGGGAAATGCTCGTGATCACTAGCCATTAGAGAAATGCAAATCAAAACTACAATGAGGTACCATCTCACCCTGACATTACTCGCACTAATTTAAAAAATAGAAAATAACAAACATTGGAGAGGTTGTGGGAGACTGAAACTCTGATGAACTGCTGGTAGGAATGAAAATGGTACAACCATTTTGGAAAACAATATGGTGCTTACTTAAATAGCTAGAAATAGAAATACCATGCGATCCAGCAATTCCACTCCTAGGACTATATCTTAGAGAAATAAGAGCCATGACACAAATAGATGTGATTGCAGCATTATTCACAATAGTTAAAAGATGGAAATAACCTAAGTGCCCATCAACAGAAGAATGGATAAACAAAACTATGGTACATACACACAATGCAATACTATGCAATTATAAAGAATAATGAGGAATCTGTGAAACATATCACAACATGGATAAATCTGGAAGGCATTATGCTGAGTGAAATAAATCAATCACAAAAGGACAAATGCTGTTTGAGATCACTATTATAAAAACTCAGAAAAAGGTTACATACAGAAAGAAACAATCTAATAGTTATGAGGGAGGGGAAGGGTAGGGAAGGATAAACACTAACTAGATAGTAGATAAGTGGTAACTTTGGTGAAGGGTAAGACAGTACACGATACTGGGGAATCAGCACAGCTGGACCAAGGAAAAGTCATAGAGCCTTCATAGACATTTCCAAACTCCCTGAGGGACTGAGTTACTGGGCTGAGGGCTGGGGACCATGGTCTCAGGGGACATCTAGCTCAATTGGCATAACATAGTTTATAAAGAAAATGTTCTACATCCAACTGTGATGAGTAGCTCTAGGGTCTTAAAAGCCTGCAAGCAACCATCTAAGATACATCTACTGGTCCCATCCCAGATGGAGCAAAGACGATGAAGAAAACCAAAGACACAAGGGAAAGATTATTTCAAAGGATTAATATATCTCAACTACCACAACCTCCGCCAGACTGAGCCCAGAACAAGTAGATGGTACCCGGCTACCACCACTGACTGCTCTGGCAGGGATCACAATAGAGGGTCCCAGACAGAGAGGGAGAAAAATATAGAATAAAATTCAAATTCACAAAAAAAAAAAAAAAAAGACCAGTCTTGCCGGTCTGACAGAGACTGGAGAATCCTCGAGAGTATGGCCCTCTGGACACCCTTGTAACTCAATACTGAAGTCATTCCTCAGGTTCACCCTTCAGCCAAAGATTAGACAGGTCTATACGGCAAATGATGCATGTGAGGAACATGCATTATAGTTCAACCATGTACAAGGCTAAATGGGCAAAAAGCTGAAAAGCAAAGACAAGAAGGCAGGCAGGAAGGGACAGGAAAACTGGACGAACGGAAACAGGGAACCCGGGGTGGAGAAGGGGAAAGTGTTAACACATCGTGGGGTTGGCAACCAATGTCACAAAACGATTTATGTATTAATTGTTTAATGAGAAACTAATTTGCTCTGCAAATTTTCACCTAAAGCACAATAAAAACAAACAAACAAAAAAAAACATGGAGAGTATATTCCCCCTTTTGTGCTCTGACCGGGATCACAACAGAGGGTTCCGGACAGAGCTGGAGAAGGATGTAGAGCATAATTCTAACTCACAAAAAAAAAAGACCAGATTTAC
>NW_004443988.1:12431639-12497107 GCF_000243295.1 Trichechus manatus latirostris
AAAAAAAAAAAAAAAAAAAAAAAAAAAAAAAAAAAAAAAAAAAACTGTTGAGGGCCATTTGGTAGTAATAAGTGAAATTCCAGAGTCCCGACGTATGCATGAGCTTATGGATTGGCAGTAACCAATAGAGTCTGGAAATACATTTCAATCCCGAAACACCAATGGAGACAGAGCAAACAGGCAGAGAGATGGCAATCTGCAGTACTCAGCTACCCAAGCCTGCTCATCGAAGCCAGAAGAAGCCTAGTGAACGAATGTGGAAATTGTTAGATTCAAATACATAAAAGGATGAAGGTAAGTCAAGATAGAGATGAATTAATACAGATCAGAAGGTTTCAGTCACAACTGAAAATGAGAATGCATAGAGGATGGTCACAGACCCAAGATTTTTGGAGGATTGAATAAGACGATGCACTGAAGTGCACTTAGCAGCACAGGGTCACTGCTTCCCTCCCTTCTATCCCTTGTAAGGAATTACTAAAAATGGCCCAATGTACATTATTTGGATTAGTCCATTAGCATCCAGTATATCCAAGGAGGGGGGCTTTTGCTGCACAGACAGGTGGAGCTCAGGAAGGTGAATCAGTAAGTGTGTTGCCCCAGAGTAATTTGGCAGGTCTCCAGAGCCTGACCACAGCCTCCTGGTGGCTAGGTTCTCTGGCCAGGAGAGTGAAGAGCCTGAATGCTGAAGAGAGGGTGACACCTGAGGTATGGAGTCATTGGAGCCAGTCATTCTTGACAGATGGTGCCCAGGAGGGGGGATTGCGTATGTCTGGGTGCAAACACACACACGTACACACACACAAAAATATTGTCCACATGACCTCTTTTTCCAGAGACATGTAAGCATACTCAGATTCATCTTTGCAGGGAGCTGTGCCACTCATCAATGTCACAAATGAGAGTGGGAGGTGCAGTGACAGTATGTGACTCTCCCAAAACACAATCAACAAGATCCATCACAGGGGATTCCAAGGACAGATTCTGAAGCAGGCCCACCATGGGGATCTCAGCACGCTGCTGCAGGAGACACCTTCCGAGACAGGGCAGGGATAGTGTCCCTTGGGTCTGGAGGTGCTTTGTGGTCTCAGGGGGCAGACGGGGATTACTAATTCCATTGTTTACAGTTGGAGAGGCTGAGGACAGAGAGACTAACCCTATTCGCAGAGTCACAAAGCTAGTATGAGGCAAAGATAATGGTTTAACTTAGACCTTGACTTTTTGTCCAGTGCTCTTTCCACAAGCTCCACCCCATCCTGGATATTGACTGAAGAGAGGAGAGCCTGATGTACTCCCAGGAGGTAGGTGGAGGTTAGCAGAGGGACAGTGATGATAGTCAGCATGAAGGGACAGGGGAGGGTGCACATTTAAGACTCTCCTGCCTGCCTTCCACCAGGAATCTTTTCCCTGGGAGAAGTGGTAGCTGCCCCTTTCAGCTGTCAAACTTCTCTCTATTCAGCTTCCCTGACAGTTCAGAATCATGAGGCCAGTGAGAACTGAAGCCAGGGCAGGACCCGGGCTGGCAGCTTCTGGCAGGCAGAATATTTACCAGGGTCACTACTACCTGCAGGGTTTCCTCGAATCCCTTGGTTCTTAAATATCATTTCAGACCATCTTTCAGGGAACATGTTTCCATGGTCCAGGCTGATTGGAGTCTGGTTACATACATACAGGCAGGAGAAATTATCTTGGATATCTTGACATGAAATCCTGTTAAAAACAGATGCACATCACTCAATGACCACTGCTCTTGTCCCAGAAGGTGGGAGGAGCCTTCCTATCACATCACTCCTTCACCTTGCAGCTAAAATATCCACTGGCTCACGGTGGATATCTACCCAAAGACAAGAGCTTCATTCTCCTCCCCAAAATCACTCACATCACCCTGGGACACACCGTCAGGTGCCCCTCTTCAGCTCCTTTATGCGCCTCTCCACTCAGTGGCCAGAAGGGGAAGGATAGAGTTAAGTTCTGGGCTCTGCAAGTCTCAGAGCACCTGGTAGTAGCTTCTTCGTCAACAGCCATCTGTCCCTACACCACTGATCAAATTGCCAGCCCTCCTGTAGCCAAAGGACAGTCACCCAGTTCTCTCTGCTTAGGGTCCTACGTGCTGCCTGGAAAATCGCCTTCCCCTAGGGCTCTTTGCCAAGTTCATTGTTGAGGTCTTTATCAGAATAAATTGGATTCAACGCCTCAAATTCACCTCCTACTGTGATGAAAGTGGAGGCATTGGAGACCTTTTCCTTTCTAATTTATATTTGTCCCTCCTCTGGTTCTTAATTTGAGCCCTGGTGGTGCAGTGGTTAAGAGTTTGCCTGCTAACCAAAAGGTCAGCAGTTTGAATCCACCAGCCACTCCGTGGAAACCCTGTAGGGCAGTTCTACTCTGTCCTATAGGGTCACTATGAGTCAGAGTTGGTTTGGTTACAGGTCTGGTTCTTAATTAGTTAAACCCAGCCTCCTTTTTAACACCTGCCAATTTCATTTAAATATGGCACTAAGTAAACCAGACAACCCTTCAGAGAAATGTCCATTTTATCCTCTAAGATGTGAGCATACAGCCAAGAATGTGTTTTTTTTAAAAACATTTAGTCATGCATAACTGCTGGGTGTGGACACAAATGTCTTACCCAGAACTCTATGCTCAGGGCTGGGAGATCAATGCTCTGTTGCCTTTTTTGTAGATTTATGCCAGGGAAGACAGTGGAGCTCTAGGCTCCCAACAAGATGGTATAGAAGATATAGGTATGATAATCATACATCCTAGTTTCCACAAGACTGTGAATTTCAAAGCTTTGCTTCCAGTATTTCCTTTTACTAATAACACATCCTAGAAACTGTAAAGTTTTAGAACTTAAATACCTTTCACACAAAGAGGGAGCACAGAAATAATTTCCTATCCAAAGTTTTTGTACTTTGGTAGAGAAAAGCAGCTCCCTCTAAACAGGTCTCTGCAAAGCTAATCTACATCCTCATAAAAGTTTGAGGAAAGGGGTAGGGGATGAAGGATTGGGCAATAAGAATTCAAAACACAATTTGTAAAGGGGAGTAAATACCAGAACTCTCCATCTTCCTTGTTCTTATACAGCTGGTCTTTACAATGGTTGTAGGTTTCCTGCCATTCCTGTGACCTGAGCATGAAAAGATAAACCATTGGGCGAGGTCTCCCAGAGTGCCTCATCTTAATCTCGAGTGGCCTGACAGGGCCCTTTGCACAGGCCTTCATTAGTTACTGGGCTTCAAAGGGAGAGTGTCACTCCACCTAGGACAGGATTCAGTCATTTTCTATGTGCTGAGGGCTTCCAAACCTCTGTCCCCCACCCAATCCTCTTTCCTGAGCTGTACATGGGTACATGCTAAAGTCCGTTCTACGTCTCCCCAGCATCCCACAGTGACTTCAAAATTAACCTGCCCCAGTCTCTTTAACAAATGATGCTGGCATAACTGGGTATCCATCTGCAAAAAAAGAAACAAGACCCGTACCTCACACCATGCACAAAAACGAACTCAAAATGGATCAAAGATCTAAATATAAAATCTAAAATGATAAAGATCATAGAAGAAAAAATAGGGACGACACTAGGAGCCCTAATACATGGCATAAACAGAATACAAACCATAAGTAACAATGCCCAAACACCAGAAGAGAAACTAGATAACTGGGAGCTCCTAAAAATCAAACACTTATGCTCAGCAAAAGACTTCACCAAAAGAGTCAAAAGGCAACCTATAGACTGGGAAAAAAATTTTGGCTATGACATATCCAATCAGGGTCTAATCTCTAAAATCTACAAGATACTGCAAAACTTCAACAACAAAAAGACAAATAATCCAATTAAAAACTGGGCAAAGATATGAACAGGCACTTCACCAAAGAAGACATTCAGGCGGCTAACAGATACATGAGGAAATGCTCATGATCATTAGCCATTAGAGAAATACAAAGCAAAACTACAATGAGATATCATCTCACTCCAGCAAGGCCAGCATTAATTCAAAAAACACAAGATAATAAATGTTGGAGAGGTGGTGGAGACACCGGAACACTTACTTATACACTGCTGGTGGAAATGTAAAATGGTACAACCACTTTAGAAATTGATTTGGCACTTCCTTAAAAAGCTAGAAATAGAAGTACCATACAATCCAGCCATCCCACTCCTTGGAATATATCCTAGGGAAATAAGAGCTGTCATACGAATAGATATATGCACACCCATGTTCACTGCAGCACTGTTCACAATAGCAAAAAGATGGAAACAACCTAGGTGCCCATCAATGGACTAATGGATAAACAAATTATGGTATATTCACACAATGGAATACCACACAACAATAAAGAACAATGATGAATCCACAAAACATCTCATAACATGGATGAATCTGGAAGACATTATGCTGAGTGAAATGAGTCAGTCCCAAAAGGACAAATATTGTATGAGACCACTATTAAAAGAACTCAAGAAAAGGTTAAAACACAGAAGAAAACTTTCTTTGATGGTTATGAGGGTGGGGAGGGAGGGAGAGGGGAATTCACTAACTAGATAGTAGACAAGAATTTTCTTAGGTGAAGGGAAGGACAACACACAATACAGGGGAAGTCAGCACAATTGGACTAAACCAAAAGCTAAGAAGTTTCCTGAACACAACCAAGTACTTCGAGGGACAGAGTAGCAGGGGCAGGGGTCTGGGGACTATGGTTTCAAGGGACATCTATGTCAATCGACATAACAAAGTTTATTAAGAAAATGTTCTGCATTCCCCTTTGGTGAGTGGCATCTGGGGTCTTAAAAGCTAGTGAGTGGCAATCTAAGATGCATCAGTTGGTCCCAACCCACCTGGTGCAAAGGACAATGAAGAACACCAAAGACACAGGGAAAATATTAGTCCTAGAGACAAAAAGGTCCACATAAACCAGAAACTCCAATAGCCTGAGACTAGAAGAACTAGATGGTGCCCAGCTACCACCAATGACTGCCCTGACAGGGAACACAACAGAGAGTCCCTGATGGAGCAAGAGAAAAGTGGGATGTGGAACTCAAATTCTAGTAAAAAGACCAGACTTAATGGTCTGATGGAGACTGGAGGAACCCCAAAAGACATGGCCCCTGGACTCATCCCAGAACTAAAACCATTTCTAAACCCAATTCTTCAGACAAAGATTAGACTGGACTATAAGACATATAATGACACCCGTGAAGAGTGTGCTTAGTTCAAGTAGATACACGAGACTAAATGGGCAACTCCTGTCTGGAGGTGACATGAAAAGGCAGAAAGGGATAGGAGCTGGTTGAATGGACACGGGGAATCCAGGGTGGAAAGGAGGAGTGTGCTGTCACATTATAGGGATAGCAACTAGGGTCACATAACAATGTGTGTATAAATTTTTGTATGAGAAACTAACTTGAGCTGTAAACCTTCACTTAAAGCACAATTTAAAAAAAATTTAAGTGAAAAATTAACCTGTCCCAAATGCTACTCATCCTCTTCCTCCTCCTATTGCCCAAGCGAGGACATTAGGAATTGTTCTTAATGCTTTCTCTCTCTCTCACATCCCTCACATCCAAACAATTCAAACTCTTAAGCACCTCTCAAAGCCACCCACTTATTTCCATCCCTGCTGCTGTTGTCTTAGACAACTCTCATCTCCCACTTGGACTTCTAACTGGTCTCACTGAACTCAGTCCTCCCTACCCACTTTCCTATCCATTCTCCACACTGCCATTAAAATGATCTTTCTAAAATGCAAATCTGACTATGCCATTTCCCTGCTTAAAACACATCAAAACCAAAAAACAAACAAACAAACAAAAACAAACCCATTGCCGTCGAGTCAATTCCATCTCATAGTGACCCTATAGGACTGAATAGAACTGTCCCATAGAGTTTCCAAGGAGCACCTGGTGGACTCAAGCTGCCCACCTTTGGGTTAGCAGCTGTAGCACTTAACCACTACACCACCAGGGTTTCCTGAAACACATCAGTGGTCCTTTATTACTCTCAGGATGAAATTCAAACCTCTCAACAGAATCTGTAAGCCCTATAGCGATTGGACTCTGCCCATCCTCCAGCTCTACCTCGGTAATTCCCCCATCCACCCCCACCCCCCCACACCCTTGAATCCCATACTCTAGCAATAATGAAGGTCTTTCAATCCCTTAAATAAAACACCTGCCCTCACACCTCTGAGCCTTCACCATGATGCTCCACTTGGAACACTCTTCTTTCTCTCAGTTCTATAACTGGCTAGCCCTTACTCATCTCTCCTCCTGAAAAGCACTTCCTCTGGGAAGCCTTGCCTATCCCCTTCTGCTCCTGAGTCAGTGCCCCTTCTTTGAGCTCCTACAAACCCTGTGCTATGCCTGCCTCAGCACTTATCACACTCGGTTACAATGGCTGGCTTATTTGTTGCTATCCCTCACTAGACACCAAATTGCATGAAGTCAATGAGCCTTGCTCACTATAATATCACTGGTGTTTAACACAATGCCTTTGCACAGAGTTGGCACGCAACAATTTTTCTCAATTAATTGCTACACCTGCAGGACCTACCACAATGTTTCAAATAGTAGATGCGCAATATGTTGGTTGAATAAATGACTTTTCACAACTGCTGCAGTGCAGTCCTGCTTTAACGTGGTTGTTTGCTGTGAGCCCGAGAGTGACTGGCTGGGTTGAGCACAAATTTCTCAGCACAAATCATTTAGGACGCTGCGCCTGTTTCTTGACTTTCTGAAGGAGCAGATGCTCTCGTGGGATCCAGATGATGCCTAAATGGGGCCTAAATTTTGAGGTACTTCTGGCCCATTTCAGACGTACAATTCTTTCGCTTCAAGTCACTTTGGTCATCTGGAGGTGGTGACTTTGCAAAGATCCCAGAACTGAGGAATGTTAATAGCTGTATCCTGTGATGAGTGCTGTTATGGACTGAATTGTGTCCCCCCTAAATATATGTCAACTTGGCTAGGCTATGATTCTCACTATTGTGTGGTTGTCCTCCGTTTTGTGATCTGATGTGGTTAACCTCCATTTTGTGATGCATTGTAAATCCTTGCCTCTATGCTTGTGGTTATGGTCCCATTTGGGAGTGAGTTGTCCATTAGGTTAATGAGGCAGGATTCGGTCATGTTAAAGAGGATTAGGTTGTGTTTGTTATGCTAATGAGATAGGATTAGTGGAGGATAGGACACCCTTACTCAGGTCACAGCTCTGATCTGATGTAAGGGGAGTTTTCCTGGGGTGTGGACTGCATCACCTTTTATTTTACAAGAGATAAAAGGAAAGGGAAGTAAGCAGAGAGAGAAGGGACCTATTACCACCAAGAAAGAAGAGCTGGGAGCAGTGCATGTCCTTTGGACCCAGGGTTCCTGCACTGAGAATCTCCTAGACCCAGGGGTAGATTGATACCAAGACACATGGAGATTTCAAAGGAAAGCCCAGCCCACAGATGTTGAAAGGAGACAAGGACCTTCCCCCAGAGGCAACAGAGAGATAAAGTCTTTCCCTAGGGCTGGCGCCCTAATTCAGACTTCTAGCCACCTAAACCATAAGAGGATAAATTTCTGTTTGTTAATGTCATCCATTTGGGGTATTTCTGTTATAGCAGCACTAGATAACTAAGACAAATGTTTAAAATAGAGTTAAAGAGGAGCCCTAAAGAGGGTGACCAGGTGGGTGAGAAATCTGGAAACCATGCCACCTGAGAAATAGAACAATCTTATTTGCTTAGCTGAAGGGAGAAATTCTAGAGCAGAGATCTAAAGTAGGGTGCTTTCAGGTGGAAGACGAGGTTTACCTCTTCAGGACTAGAAAGATCAATAAGTGTAGGGAGGCGCGAGAAGGGCTTAGCAACTGGTGCTCTCCAACAGCGGGCTGGGCTGCCTTTGGTGAGAAGACCACGCCCTTGGGGGGGCTAGATGACCATCTGTCAGGGGTGTTAGAGGAGGAGTTTATCTTCAGTGGGAGGTTGAACTAGTTGAGCTGTATAGTGTACCAAAAATAAAATGGATTTTTCTATCATTGTTCTCTACCCTTACTAGCTGGGTCACCTTGGACAAGTACCTTAATCATGCTAAGCCTCAATGAGCCAAAGTATGAATCAGCAATAATAATTCCTACCTCAAAATGTTGTTGCTTTTGTTGTTGTTGTTAGGTGCAGTCAAGTCAGTTCTGACTCATAGCGACCCTATGTATACAGAACAAAATGTTGCCTGGTCCTGTGCCATCCTCACAATAGTTGGTATGTTTGAGATGGTATAAAGTGTTGTTGCAAGGATTAAATAAGATGATGAATTAAGTGCCTGGATCATAGTAGGCACTACACTGAAGTTAGCTCGTTTCCCACCATGATTTGTCAGATATTACTCAAAGTGGTCTCACTGTTTAACTTTGGCTGGTTCATTTACGTAAACATATATATTATGTGCATCTCTCCTGCTTAATGATATCAACAGTTGTTATGATGTGTGGATTTGTTTTTCTGGTGTGAATATCCTTTTGCCCTGGAAAATCATAAATGGAAATTTAAACCATATCCACCCTAGTGCTAGAAAAGTTTACAAGTATGCTCTTAATGTCATCTGTGTTCATAACTCCTTGTATTCATTCAATCCTCCTAGTCCCCTAGTCTCCTAGTAAAGAAACGAAACGACATATTGCATCAGGCAAATCTGCTACAAAAGACCTCTTTAAAGTGTTAAAAAGTAAAGATGTCACCCTAAGGACTAAGGTACACCTGACCCAAGCCATGGTATTTTAATTGCCTCATATGCATGTGAAATCTGGACAATGAATAAGGAAGACCAAAGAAGAATTGATGTCTTTGAGTTATGGTGTTGGTGAAGAATATTGAATATACCATGGACTGCCAGAAGAACAAACAAATCTGTCTTGGAAGAAGTACAGCCAGAATTCTCCTTAGAAGTAAAGATGGCAAGATTTCATCTCATGCACTTTGGACATGTTATCAGGAGGAACCAGTTCCTGGAGAAGGACATCATGCTTGGTAAAGTAGAGGGTCAGCAAAAGAGAGGAAGACCCTCAATGAGATGGACTGACACAGTGGCGACAATGATGGACTCAAGCATAGCAACGATTGTGAGGATGGCATAGGACCAGGCAGTGTTTTGTTCTGTTGTGCATAGGGTCAGTATGAGTCAGAACCAACTCGGTGGCTCCTAACAACAACAACAACAACCCCACACTAGTACGTATGAAAGCAGATTTGCAAACTAGTTTAGCTTAATTAGTAAAGAACGTCTGCCTTGAGTATTGCACTCTTTTAAAGAACTGTCTATATGGGGTCAAATTGACAACAGCAACTCAAAAGGTTAGATAGGAAGCTTAGGAGGGAAATGAGTTTATATTAATGGGAGAGGAACAATCTGGAAAAGGAGGGTGAGAATGGTTGCACAACTTGAAGAATGTAATCAGTGTCACTCAATTGTACATGTAGAAGTTGTTGAATTGGTGTATGTTCTGCGTGTATATTTTCAACAAAAAAAAGTGAAATAAGCTATTAAATTAAAAAAAAAGAAAGCAGGTTTCAACTTCCCATCAATTATAGCTATAATAATAACTAATATTTTTATAGCACTTTATAGCACTTTTGATGTGCAGTACTACTTCACATACATTAACTCATATAAATCTGGCCATATCCCTCTAAGGTGAGTTCTATCATTAGCCCAGTCTCAGAGAAGAGGAAGTGAGGCCCAGAGAGGTCAAGTAGCCTGCCTGAGGCCACATAGCTGGTAAGTAATAGAGCTGTGAATCAAATTCAGACAGTCTAGATCTGGCTCCAGAGTTTGTGTCTCTTCCCATCAACCAGGTTGTAAACAACCTGAGAGTATGTACTGTGTCTGACATGTCTCTTGCGCTGTTACATAGTGAGTGCTTATCTAAGACATATGGGCCGCTCGGCCAAGCTGAGGTTTAGCAGTGATCTGTGATAGATACCGCTTAATATGGGCTAAAACTTGACATGTACACTAAGGAGGCATTCTTAACCCAGTTTAATAGATGAGGAAACAGAGGCAGGTGTGGTGATGTAATCTGCCCATGCATAGATCCCCAAAGAGTCAGGGGTGGAGTTGGGATTTGAACCCAGGTCTTCTGCAGCATGCTGCTGCCCCAGCACATGCTGTGCAAGAGAAGACTCCAGCTTCCTTAAGTCCAAGTGGTCAGAACTGGGACTGTGGAGGCATTTAAGGCAGGAGTCAACAAACTTCTGTAAAGGACCAGATGGTAAATATTTTAGTCTTTGTGGCCCATACAGTCCATTGCAACTACTTAACGCTGTTGCTGCAGTATAAAAGCAGCCAAAGACAATATATAAATAAATGGGCATGGCTGTGCACCAATAACACTTTATTTACAAAAATAGGTGGCATAGATTTGGCCTGTGGGCCATAGTTTGCTGACCCTGAAGTAGGTGATCATGAGAGGTAGTTACCAAGAGTCTTCCCACTTCTCTGCAAAACCTTCTCTTCCATTTGTGTTTCACAGTTTTGCAAGTTTATTTCTCTTCCTATGGGGGAAGTTTTAGGCTCCTCTGTTCAACAGGGGCATCTGAAGTAACACCCAGGTTTAGTCTACCAATTCCTTTTGCTTGTTTCCTCCCTTCTTCCCTTCCTCTCTTCCTTTCCTAGCCCTCCACTCCCAGTCATGCATTCATCTCACATTTTCTGAGCACCCACTTGTTCCAGGCACCCAGCCTCTGGGGCTTACAGCCTAGCCTGGGCCACCAGGCCCGGCTCTGGAATGGCCTGATTGGTGGAACACTGGCTGACCCCTACTTGCCTTTCAAAACTCACTGCTGTCACTGTATTGATTTTCACTGCTTGTTGGGTCCTGTTCTTCTGTTTGTCTGAACGCATTGCATTTCCTTTCAGATCATGTTTCCCCCCAACCATGTTACTGTGGCAGCTGTGTCCCTACACTCTTCATCCATCTACACATACCCTCAGAAGAGTGCCCCCGGTGGCCCCGTGGACCGTCTAGAGGAGCAAGGAACATATGGCTGCCCCCATTCCTCTCAGAGCCACCATCTGCCAGTCATTCTCAGTCAGCAAGGGGCCAGGGGACTGGAGGTCAGCCTTCCTGGCAGCCGAGAAATGCCAGCCCAGCTCCCTGGGGTTCACTGACCAACATCTAGGCCAGCTGGGCAGAGGGCTGCTGTCTGGAACATGCCCAAAAGGGCCCCGGAAACCACTTAGAACCATTCATCCCAGAAATATTTTTTGAGCACCCACTACAAGGTGCCTGGGTGGTGCAAATGAGTTGCACTTAACTACTAATCAAAAGGTTGGTTGTTCAAACCCATCCAGCAGAACTGCAGAAGAAAGTCCTGCTGATATACTTCTGAAAAACCAGCCATTGAAAACCCTATGGAGTCAGATTCAAGATGGCGGCCTAGTCAGATGCACCATGCCCTCCCTCTACAACAAAGACCCAAGAAACAAAGTGTAACAGACACAGATGACAACCCTGGAGCCCTGAGAATCAAATGAAAGGATATAGAATTAAATCAAACACTGACTGGAAAAAGAAACTGAATGACAGCAGCGAACGAGGAGAGATACAGAGTGAAGGTGCCCTGTCAGCCGATCCAGCACAGTGGGGCCCTTTTGAAACAAAGCCAGCAGCTACGCTGGGTGAGGAGCATAGGAAGACAAGATCACAGAACTCCCAATAGGAGACATAAAAACTGCAAAGACATACCTAGAGTGAAGCAAGGCGAGCAGGACAGGAACTGGAGCTAAGGAGGGAAAGTACAGGAAAGAGGAAGAGAGCTTCAGGGATCCTGGTATACAAAGAACAGGCAGGAAATCGGGACCCAGAGACAGGGCAAATCTCTAGCAGTGAGACCTGACTGGTAGGGCAGGTGGTGAACACGGAGCAATAGATGAGCCCTCCCCCTTTTTTGTTTTTTATTTTTCTCTCCCCTCCTCCCTGGTCACCCACCCCACCTCTCCACCACTGGAGAGAGTGCCTGTGTGGCCCCAGGCTGTCTGCCCCACCCCGACCCTCTGCTGGAGAGTGCCTGCATAACCCCCTGTCACCTTCCCTGCCCCTCACTCCCTGGAAAGAGTGCCTGCGCAGCCCCCAGTCACCTGCCACATGCCTCATCTGCCAGAGAGAGCAACTACTTGCCACCTCGCCACCTTCTCACCCACTCACCTGCCCCAGAGACAGCACCTGTGTGCCCCCTGTCTGCCCACCCCACCCCTCCCCCATAGGAGAGAGCACCTGTGTGACACCCAGCCACCCACCCCACCACTCCCCCACCATAGAGAGCACCTGTGTGACCCCTGGCTTCTCGCCCCACCCTTACCCCTCCAGAGAGAGCACCTGTGTGGCCTCAGCTACTTGTCCAACCCTGCCCCAGCCAGAGAGAGCTCCTGCTCAACCCCAAGTCATCCCACCCCTCCCCCACTAGAGAGAGCACTACATGGCCCCTGGTCGCCTGGCCCCACCACCTAGCTGGAGAGAATGCCTGCATGGCCCCCAGCCACCTGCCCTGCCCCTTCCCTACCAGAGACAGCACCCTCTCTGATGTATCAAAACAAAACAAAACAAATCATAAATAAATAAAATAACACCTTAATGCCAACTGCTGACCTTCTGGTTAATAGTCTGAGCTCTTCTTGAAACACTGCACCACCAGGGTTCCTCAGAGACAGCAGATAACATCAAACCATATAAAGAAATAAGATGATTCAACCAAGTAACCAATATAAAGGAGCAGAAAACCTTCCTTAGGTAGAGATGGTAATGGAACTATCTGATAAGAAATTCAAAAGGCTTATATATAGGGTCCTCAAAGAGATCAAGGAAAACACAGACAAAACCCTAGAATTCAGGAAAGCAATATGAAAACAAAATGACAAATTAAATAGACAATTAGAAATCATACAAAACCAGCAACTAGAAATCCAGAAGATTAACAATAAAACATCAGAAATAGACAACTCAATTGAAGGACATAGAAAGAGAATTGAAACAAGGGAAGAAAGACTTAGGGAAATAGAGGACAAACCCTTGATACCAATTTGTTTGAGGAACAATCAGAAAAAAGAATGAAAAAAAAATGAAGAAAGCCTAAGAGTTATGTGGGACACTGTGAGGAGGAATAATTTATGCGTGATTGGAATCCCAGAACAAGAGGAGACCAAAAAAAGCACAGAGAGAATTTTTGAAGATCTGCTGGAAGAAAACTTCCCCAATATCACAAACGACAAGAAGATTTCCAGCCAAGAAACTCAACAAACCCATGCAAGATAGATCCCAAAAGAAAGTCATCAAGACATATCATAATCAAACTTGCCAAAACAAAAGATAAAGAGAGAATTCTGAGAGCTGCTCAGGAAAAACAAAATATTACCTACAAAGGGATGCCAAAAAGGCTAAGCTCTAATTTCTCGGCAGAAAACATACGGGCACGAAGGTAATGGGATGATACATATAAAACTCTGAAAGAAAAGAATTGCCAATCAAGAGTTATATATCCAGCAAAATTTTCTCTGAAGCATGATGACAAAATTAGGACATTATCAGATAAACAGAAATTAAGGGAGCTTGTAAAAACCAGATCATCTTCACAAGAAATATTAAAGGGAGTCCTTTGGATAGAGAACCAACGACATCAGACAACAACCTGAGAGTAAGCTGCACAACAAACAGCATCACCAAGATGCCAACCCAGATTGAGAAATCTCAAAAATACAATAAAGTTACAGAACTGAAAATAAGAAACAAGATGTCAATCTGTAAGTGATGACTTCAAAAAAAAAGCAGGAAATAAATGATGTAGAGATAGAACTTCCATATGGAGAGGAAGTCATGGAAATATCAAGGAACAACAGACTCTTTTAAACTTAGGAAGATAAAGGTAAACATCAGAAGAACCACAAAGAAAGTTAATAAATCTACACACCAAAATAAAGAAGAAAACCATAAAGACTCAGTAAACACAAAATCAACAACAATGAAGGAAAATAAAATAAAATACATATATAAAAAAAGAACTCAGCACAGCAGAACAAAGAAAATGACAACACCACAACAAAAAGCATACCAAATGACAACAGTAAAATTCATACCTATTGATAATCACACTGAATGTAAATGGCTTAAATGCACCAGTCAAGAGACAGAAAGTGGCAAAATGGTTAGAAAAGACATGACTCATCAATACATTGCCTACAAGAGACACACTTTAGAAACAAACACATAAATAGGTTAAAAATGAAAGAATGGAAAAAATATACCACGTAAACAATAACCAAAAAAGAGCAGGAGTGGCAATATAAATCTCTGATAATTAGACTTAAATCAAAATCCATCATAAGAGACAAAGAGGGACATCATATAACGATTAAAGGGACAATCCACCAAGAAGACATAACCATAATAAATATCTACACAAGCAATCCAAAATACATAAAAAACTCTAACATCATTGAAAAGAGAAATAAATAATTCTACAAAAATAGTAGGAGACTTTAACACATCATTTTCAATGAAGGACAGAATAGAAAGACATCAGACAAAGATACAGAAGACCTAAGTAACACAACCAATATGACTTCATAGATATATACAGAACATTCCACCCAACAGCGGCACAACATACATTCTTCTCCAATGTGTATGGATTATTCTCCTGAATAGACCATATCTTAGGCCACAAAGTAAGCCTCAATAAATTCAAAAACATTGAGATAATACAAAGCATCTTCTCTGACCACAAATTATAAAACTAGAAATCAATAACAGGAAGAACAGAGTGAAAAATCAATACATGGAAACGGAATAACACCTTGCTGAAAAACCACTGAGTAACAGAAGAAATTAAAGATGAAATAAAAAAATTCCTAGAATCAAATGAGAATGAAAACACAACATATGAAAACCTGTGGTACACAGCAAAACCTTAGAGGAGAATTCAAAGCATTAAACGCACATATCAAAAAAGAAGAAAGCCAAAATCCATAGCTTAATGCAATGCTACAACTCAAACTAATAGAAAAAGAGCAGCAAAAGAAGCCCACAGTCACCAGAAAAAAGGAAATAACAAAGATTAGAGCAGAAATAAATGAAATAGAAAACAGAAAAACAATAGAAAGAATCAACAAGACTAGAAGTTGATTCTTTAAGAGGAATCAATAAAATAGACACACCACTGGTCAAATTAACAAAGGAAAAGAATGAGAATATGCAAATAATCAAAATAACAAATAAGATGGGCAACAATACAACAGAATCAACTGGATCATAGCAGAATACTATGAAAAACTGTACTCCAAAAAATTCAAAAACCTAGAAATGGACAAATTTCTAGAAACTCACTATCTACCTAAACTAACTCAAACTGAAGTAGAAAATTTAAACAGACCAATAACAAATGAAGAAATTGAAGAGATCATTAAAAAAAAAAAAAACAACCTCCCAACAAAAAAAAGCCCTGGGCCAGAAGGCTTCACTGGAGAATTCTACAAAACATTCAGAGAAGAGTTGACACCAATCCTACTTAAACAACTCCAGAACATAGAAAAGGAAAGGATACTCCCAGATTCATTCTATGAAGCCAGCATAACCCTGCTACCAAAGCTAGGCAAAAACACCACTACAAAAGAAAATTATAGACCAATATCCCTCATGAACATTGATGCAAAAATTCTAAACAAAATCTTAGCCAACAGAATTCAACAGCATATAAAATAATAATAATACACCATGACCAAGTGGGATTCATACCAGGTATTCAAGGATGGTTTAACATTAGAAAATTAACAAATGTAATTCACCACATAAATAAAACAAAGGCAAAGAATCACATGATCATCTCAATTGATGCAGAAAAGGTATTTGATAAAGCCCAACATCCATTCTTGATAAAAACTCTCTGCAAAATAGGAATAGAAGACATAATTAAGGGTATATATACAAAACCAACAGCCAACATTATTCTCAGTGGAGAGAGACTGAAAGCATTCCCCTTAGAATGGGAACTAGACAAGGATACCTTTTATCACCACTTTTATTCATTATTGTACTGGAAGTCCTAGCTAGAGCAACAAGGCAAGATAGGGAAATAAAAGGCATCCAAATCAATAAGGAAGATGTAAAACTATCCCTATTTGCAGATGACACGATCTGATACATAGAAAATCCCAGGCATTCTATAGTAAAGCTACTGAAACTAATAGAAGGATTTAGCAAAGAAGCAGGGTATAAGATTAGCATACAAAAATAAGTCAGATTCCTCTACACTAACCAAGAGAACTCCAAAAAGGAAATCAAGAAAACAGTACCATTTACAATAGCCCCCCAAAAGTCTTGTACAAGACTTGTGCAAGAAAAAAAAAAAAAAACCTACAAAACTCTACTGCAAGAAACCAAAAGAGACCTGCCTAAATGGAAAAACATACCATACTCATGGATAGGAAGACTTACGTAGTGAAAATGGCAATATTATCCAAAGTGATCTACAGATAAAATGCAATCCTGATCCAAATTCCAACAACATTCTTTAATGATATGGAAAAACTAATCACCAACTTTATATGGAAAAGAAAGAGGTCCCGGGTAAGTAAAGCATTACGGAAGAAGAAGAACAAAGTAGGAGACCTCACATTCCCTGATCTGAGAACCTACTATACAGCCACGGTAGTCAAAACAGCCAGGTATTGGTATAACAATAGACACATGTTGTTGTTGTTAGGTGTCATTAAGTGGATTCCAATTCATAGCGACCCTATAGGACAGAGTATAACTGCCCCATATAGCTTCCAAGGAGCAGCTGGTGGATTTGAACTGCTGACCTTCTGGTTAGCCGCCGAGCTCTTAACCACTATGCCACCAGGGCTCCAATAGACACATAGACCAATGGAATAGAATGGATAACCCAGAAATAAAACCATCCACCTATAGACAGTTAATCTTCCACAAAGGGTTGAAATCCATTAAATGGGGAAGGTATAGTCTCTTTAACAAATGGTGCTGGCAAAACTGGATATCCATTTGCAGAAAAATGAAACAGTATCCATACCTCACACCATACACAAAAACTAACTCAAGATAGATCAAAGACGTAAATGTAAAACCTAAAACCATAAAGATCACAGATTTAAAAATGAGGGTAAACCTAGGAGCCCTAATTTACAGCATAAATAGGTTATCAAATATAACTTAAAAAGCACGAACAGCAGAAGATAAACTAGACGACTAGGATCTCCTGAAAATCAAACACTTATGCTAATCAAAACACTTTTCCAAAAGAGTAAAAAGAGAATTCACAGACTGGGAAAAAAAATGGCAATGACATATCTGACAAGGGTCTTATCTCTAAAATTTATAGAAAACTCCAGCAACTCAACGACAAAAAGACAAAAAACCCAATTAAAATGTGGGCAAAGGACATGAACAGACACTTCATCAAAGAAGACACCCAGGCATCCAACAAATACATGAAGAGATGCTCACGATCATTAGCCATTACAGAGATGCAAATCAAAACTACAGTGAGATACCATCTCACACCAGTAATAATGGCACTGATACTCTCCTGAGGTTCACCCTTCAGCCAGAGATTAGACAGGCCCATAAAACAAACAATAATACACATAGCTCAACCATGTATACAAGACTAATGTACACACCAGCCCAGGGACAAGGACGAGAAGGCAGGAGGAGGCAGGAAAGCTGGACGAATGGAAATAGGGAACCCAAGGTCAAGCAGGGAAGAGTGTTGATACATTGTGGGGTTGACAACCAATGTCAGAAAACAATATGTATATTAATTGTTGAATGAGAAACTAATTTGCTCTATAAACCTTCATCTGAAGCACAATTAAAAAAATACAACATTCTGTATACATTGATGGATTAATAATTACAGACAACTCTTCATGGCATCATACTTGCAGAAAGTAAAGCAGGAGATTTAGAAAAGCAAGATCCACGGAACCTACACTGCTCTGTAACTCTTCACCAAAAACGCAATAAAATATTATTAAAAAAAATAAATAATGGCACTAATAAAAAAACAGAAAACAACAAATGCTGGCAAGTCTGTGGGGAGATTGCAATTCTCATACACTGCTGGTGGGAATGTAAAATGGTACAACTACTACAGAATATGATATGGTGCTTCCTCAAAAAGTTAGAAATAGAAATACCATATGATCCATCAGTCCCACTCCTAGGTATATATCCTAAAGAAATAAGAGCTATGACATGAATAGACATATGCACGCCCATTGCAGCATTACTCACAATAGCAAAAAGATGGAAACAGCCTAAGTGTCTGTCAACAAATGAATGGATAAACAAACTGTGGTACATACATACGATGGAATGTTATGCAACATTAAAGAATAACAATGAATCCTCAAAACATCTCACAACATGGATGAACCTGGAGGATATTATGCTGAGTGAAATAAGTCAATCACAAAATGACAAATATTGTATGAGACCACTTTATAAAAACTCAGGAAAAGATTTTCACACAGACAGAAACTTTTTTTATGGTTACCAGGGATGGGGGTGGGAAACCACTAACTAGATAGTAGACATGTACTAATTTTGGTGAAGAGAGAGATAATACATGATATGGAGAAAGTAAGCACAATATAATCAAGGTAAAGGAGGGCACTGAAAGGTACGCCAGAGTAAAAGGCAAAAACGGTAAGTACTAATACATATACAATCCTACAACAACAGTAATAACAAACATAATGTACAAGTGGATATATAGGTAGATATGTAAGCTGAACGGGGTGGGAGGGCATATGGAAGTACACCCAATTACATATATATGCGTACATGCTGCAAATATATCCATGTATGCAATAGTGCACACAGGGAAACTTCTTAGCCATAACCATACACCTTCTGGGACTGAGATACTGGCTTGAGGGCTAGGAACCATAGTCCTAATGGATATCTAGGTCAATTGGCATATCATAATCCATATAGACAATGTTCTACATCCTACCTTGGTGAGTAATGACTGGGGTCTTAAAAGCTTGCAAGCAGCCATCTGAGATACAAAAATTGGTCTCTTCCTGTCTGAAGCAAAGAAGAGTGAAGAAAACCAAAAACTCAAGGAAACAATTGGTCCAAAGGACTAATGGACCACATGAACCACGGCCTCCACTAGCCTAACACAGAAGAATTAGACAGTGCCCAGCTGCCAGTACAGACTGCTCTGACTGGGACCATAGTAGTAGATTATGGACAGAGTGGGAGAGAAATGTACAACAAAATTCAAACTCCTAAATAAGACCAGACTTTCTGGTCTGATAGAGACTGGTTGAACCTCTAAGAATATGGCCCTTAGACACCTTTCAAACTCAACTGAAATCACTCCCAGAGATCACATTACAGCCATACAATAGACAGGCCTATAGAATGAACAATAATACCAGTGACGAATGTATACCTCAGAACAACAACTATACGAAACCTAAAAGGCAGCATTTGCCCAAAAGCAAAGTTCAGAATGATGGTGGGAGCAGGAAAGCTGGGCGAATGCACATGGGGAACCCAGGGAGGAAGGGGGGAGAGTGCTAACACGTTAAGGGGTTTGCAACCAATGTCATGAAAAGCAAGCTGTGTATAAATTGTTAAATGGGAAACTAATTTGCTCTGTAAACTTTCACCTAAACGATAAACCATTAAAAAAAAAAAAAAAAGAACTAAATTAGTCCCTAATTAAATATTTCATGCTAGTCTCTCACCATACATACTTATTTTTCTGTACTTTAATTCCTATTGTCTATGGGTTTTTATTTTATGGTTATCCAAATCCTTTCTGAAAGTAAAAATGATCTAACTTTCAAATGAAAGAGAAAATAAATGTAACACAGGACATGAAATAAAATGCATTGATTATATAAATGTGCTACAAGGTCACAGTCACCAAAGAAATGCATTTAAAGTCTTTTTTAAAAAAAGTAGTCATTGTTTTGCAACTGCCATGAATTCAGCAATTACGATCACTGATTTTATTATCTCTTTTAACTTTTCAGATAAAAATAAATATCTGAAATACAAGTTTTTAAAAAGTCTTTATTATTTGGATGGCTTCCAAATATCTATGTATTGAATGAAGTGAAATATTCCGAATACTAGTCAACTTTTTCAAACAAGTATCTGAATTTTAGGTGGGGGGAGAGGTGAGAGACAGGAACCTGGAATACCTTTAGTCCTTATTCCTTTCTTTCTCTGCAATCATTCTACTCTGTTGCAATTCCCAATGAAATCCTTTTATGATAAATAGCACAAGATATTTATTATGTCTTTTGGTATAGCATGTTGCTTTAGTGAATGCTGTTGGCAGTTAAATTTATAGACTACAGGATGGGGAAATGAAATCGTGTCTCTGTGTGACCTCTTTGAAGTGGATTCCAAGTGGAAAAGCATGTTCTGAACCTAGGAAGCAAAGGAGAGAACTGCTGTACTTACACAAACATCTTGTTCTGTCCTTCCAGTCTCTGAATATTTTTGCGTATTGCTTTGTTTTAGTGTTTGGGAATTGAAATGTTTGAAGTAGGGAGTTGTGAGTAGTGGTGAAGTGTATTTGTGATTTAATTGAAAGAAGAATTGTGCATAACTTAGTTGTAGTTTTCCTTCAGTTCTCTTTTTCCTGTCTACAATAACTCAGTGTGTTTAAGATATTTATACCTGGACAAAAAATCAACTTGTTTGACAGCTCAAAATCTCACAGTCAATAAAATATAGCAAACAGTTGCCAAAGCTGTACAATTACTCAATACTATATCTACACATGCCAAAACAGCTACATGGAAAGTTAAATATTTAATCAATTGGTTACTTTTCTACCTATATACACACAAACACCAATACAAACAACACAGACTTTTCAAATATCCATCCACATGGTGGACCTCATATAATCAAACTTTTCATTTTATACTCAAAGGTTAAGTATATGGGAGATATCATTTTTTATTAAGGGATTATTTAAGTAAGAGTTTTAATTGCCAGTGCTTCCTGATACTACTATAAGAACAGTGATCAAAAGAGGGAAAATGTGGAACAGAATTTCAAATTTTCATGAAGTCCAGACTTTCTGGAGCCAATGAAGCTAGATGAACCCCTGAAACTATTTCCCTTAAACCTTAAACCAAAAATATCCCTTGAAGTCTTCTTTAAACAAAACAAAAAAATAGTTCAGCTTAATTAGTAAAGAATGTCTGCTTTGTGTATTGTGCTCTTTTAAAGAAGTATCTAAACCAAAAACCAAACCCGTTGCCTACAGCACCTAACACCATGAACTTAGTGCTGAGTGTACATGGTAGGTATCTAATGGATGCTTGGCAAACAGCATCATGGTAGTGTGGGATGGACCAACAGCCATGTATAGGTGTGCCCTGGACAGGCGTGCAGTGAGGCCACAGCAGGTAAGAGAAGGAGAAGGAGGGAGAAGGAAGGATAGATATCTAGGGTAGATAAACTGGGCTTCTCTTGCCCAGGGGCACCCTTTCTGAGAGAGCTGACCAGGGTCAGGGGTACAGTCAGAAGCCAGGGGAGTAAGGCATGTGAGCCAGCCCATTTCTGGATGTGGCTGTGATCTTGGCCTCAAATGTAACCCTTGAGCCACCAGGCCACAATCCATGTGGTCACCAATAGGGCATTGCCATACTGAGCAACACAGTCAGAACAAGGGCCTGTCTTCTCCTGGTGGAGGAGGGAGTGCCCTGAGCATGGGAGCTCTTTCATGAAGGATGGAGGAGTTTCCAGAAGACATACCCATCACTCCAGCGCCCTCTCCATTCGGTTTTGCCCCAGGGGTTCCACAGGCAGATGATTTCTTCCCAGCCCCTCCTGTATTGAATCTGGAAAAAAAACAACAGAAAAGAAAACAGTCACTGCTCCCCAGCAGAAGTCAGCAGAAAGATGGGACACGAATGCAGCTTCTTTTACCACCAAGGACTAATTAAACTTCTGACCTCATTTGGCTGCAGCCAGGAAAGAAATGGAAAGAGAAAAAAATCAACGTCTTACACACACACACACACACACACCCCATCACCTACTCCCTGATACCAAGGTACCGAGGATGGCGCATTTGCTCCTACAAACCACTTAGGCCAGAGGGCAGGACTGTAAAAAAGTTACAACAAAACGACAGCAAACCCTTGAGGCTGTTACTGGGAACAAGGACCCTCAGCCTGGTGAGAGGAGTTAAAGAATGATCGAGTTGCAGCTGCAATATTGATCTGTGCTAGTGTTGTCTGGGGAGACAGAGGCCTGGCTGGGTGAGGGAAGGAGACAAACTTGTAAAGATTCTAGGTCACAGGGGGCTGATAAAGCCCTGAATGGGTGTCACCTATGGAGAAGAAAACCAGTTGAAAAGCAGGGCTGGGAGCCAGGTGCCTGCTAAGTGCTTTACATGTTCAATCCCCTGAGGTAGATTCTCACATAAACCTTGCCCTGCAGAGGAAGAAACTGAGCATAAGAGAGGTTAAGCAACTTTCCTAAAGCCACAAAGTAAGAGGTAGAGGCAGAATTCTGAACCCAGCCACTGTCAGTCCCAAAGCCCGTGCTCCTAATTTTGGTATTAGGAGGGGACAAAGGTTACGGCTGCTCCAGGGCATGGCCCATTCTTGAATGTGGCTGTGACCTTGGCCTCGAATGTAACCCCTGAGGGAGCTGGTCAACCCTTCCATATAATCACCATGAGGGCACTGCCAAATAGGTGTGACACAACTGAACATGGGCCACAGATCTTGACTTGGATGAAGTACCTCTCTGCTTTTCCTTGTCTGCCTCTGTCTCTGGCCAGCCCTGCAGTGGAAGATGCTTTGGTTTTCAGCGCTGCCCTGGGAGGCTCCCTGCACAAGCTCAGCCTTCCTACTGCTCTCGGCCCCACCCCTAGCCAGCATGCATACAGTCAACAGCACCTCACAGAGCCCATGGAACAGGGAAGTGAGAAATGGTCACCTGGTGGCCCGAAGAGCTTACTAAGTGCCTACTGGACAGTCAGGGGCTGGCTCAGACGAGCACATGGGAGAAGAGCGGCTGATGATTCAACGGGGCTGAGAACAGGGCTAAATGCAGATAAACACCCCCTTGCCCGGGGTACTTCCAACCCAGCTAGGTACATAATAAAAAATGCCAGTTTCATTTATCCTCCCATCTGTGTCCCGCTGGAGGGAGGATGAATAGATTAAAAAGCACACTGCATTTATGGGCTGGTATAATCTTAGACTTGTGGTTCAGAGTTATAGCCACTTGTCTCTGGAGGAAGAATCTTTACCCAAGTCAAATTCTTGGCCCTTATTTGACTGTGTTGCTCCTTTTGACAGTTCCCTATTGGTGACCATATGGGCCTTGGCCAGGTATCTCAGGGGTTACATTCAAAGCCAAGGTCACAGTCACATCCAAGAATGGGCTGGCTTAGGTGCCTCACTCCCCTGGCCCTGACCCTGGTCAGCTTTCTCAGGAAGGGTGCCCCTGGGCAAGAGTGGGCTCAGGCTATCTACTCTAGAAAATGCTCCACCCAGTGTATTCTCTTCAGTGCTAGTTCCACAGGCCGTTAATAGTCCTAGAAAAAATGATTTCATGGCCAATTTTAGATTAAAACCAAGTTGTACTTGTGTCTTTAATACAGAACCTTTAAAATACTAATGTACATTACGACTCTCCCAGAAGGACATATGGTACGCAGCCTTTTCCAAACAATTTGGAAACCTGTCTTCACAGAGGATCTTACCAGGCTAATGCTCCTTAGAACACAAGCTGGGAAGGGTCAGAGGCCACAGAATGGCAGGGCAGAATGGACCATACAAGTCTTGACCCCCTGCTGTCATAGGCCAGGGACGCTGTTAGACCGCTCAGTGTACTCTGTTCTCACGATTATAAAAACAATTTAAATGTTTGGGTGTGTAAGTGCAATCATTAGAAGCCCAAACCACAGCTGAGCCCGCTCTCTGACTCCTGTTGTTGTTGTTGTTAGGTGCCGTCGAATCGGTTCCGACCCATAGCAACCCTATGTACAACAGAACGAAACTCTACCCGGTCCTGCGCCATCCTCACAATCATTGTTATGCTTCAGCCCATTGTTGCAGCCACTGTGTCAATCCATCTTGTTGAATGTCTTCCTCTTTTTTGCTGATCCTCTACTTTACCAAGCATGATGTTCTTCTCCAGGGACTGGTCCCTTCTGATAACATGTCCAAAGTATGTAGACATAGTCTCGCCATCCTTGCTTCTAAGGAGCATTCTGGCTGTACTTCTTCCAAGACAGATTTGTTGGTTCTTTTGGCAGTCCATGTATATTCAATATTCTTTGCCAACACCATAATTCAAAGGTGTCAATTCTTCTTCAGTCTTCCTTACTCATCGTCCAGCTTTCACACGCATTGAGTTCACCTCAAATTCTCTCTGGCCTAGGTCCCTAGACAGCTATCCTATAACTGGAAGGTCACTGCCATGCCCATGCCCAGCCTCTGTGGAGACTCCCATTCCTTGGCCATCAGTACCTCTGCATGCACAAGTCCCTTCTCCCCTGTGTTCACAGGAGAAACAGGATGTCTCAATGTATAAAAAGGGTCTTGTTAAGGGATGGCAAAATACCTAGTGCAGGTAACACAACTCTCTCATTCTACAGCCAACACAGATATCACTGATCACAGCTCTTTTCCCCTAAATCCAGAAGCATTGCCAACTGGTCAGAGTTGGCACATGAGGTAAAACCAATTTTCTGTCCCTAGACTTATCCGCATCTGGGACAGGAGAGCTGTGGGAAGCAGAGTATCCATACGTGGCCAAGTGTGGTGGTGATACTGGCTGTCCCCATTGAGAATTCAGGAGAGGGCTTAGGAAGGTGAGGCAGAGGGGATCCAAATGAAGGGAGTCTGGAGCCGCTGTGGCTGGGAACTCTTCTGGCCTGGGTTTATCCAGAAGCTCTTCCTTGCTTGTGGGACATGTCTTTTGAGTTTCTCACGTATGTTCTATAATGGGGCATAGTAATGTCATCCTCATAGGCCAAGGTCAAATCCATTCATTCACTCATGCAAGTGCACTCATCCACCAAGGCAATACATGTTTACTAGGTGCCTACTATCCTAGACCCTGGCAGAGGAAGCATTTTGTAGCTGACTTTTTTAGGGAGACAGACAGTAGACAGGAGATACTGACCTCATTTTGTGGATTGGAACACTCACCAAAGCACAAAACAATGGAGCAACTGGTCTTAGGTCAACAGACAGGAGAGGGAGATTGATATACAGAGAGGGCAAGTCTGAGAAGGCACATGAGAGAAAGCATGCTGGAATATAACCCGAAACTCTGCATTCCTGAGCCCACAAATACCTGTGAAAAATGTGCCCTGGAATTTTGAACATGTTTCTTAGGCCTTAGAATATATTATTAGACTTTAAGAGTTGTGGGAATGAGAGAGATGGGGGAACATTTGCAGGAAATCATCACAAGACTAGGAAACACTATCACCGCACAGCACCCTGTTAAGCACAGATGGAGCAGAGGAGCCATGGAGTCTGCCCAGGCAGGTCATTAAATAGCTGTGTAACCTCACAAAAGACACTTACCCTGTCAGGCCTCCGCGTCTTCATCGTTGAATGGAGGAGCCTGGGGTTTAGTAATGTTTTCCCAATTGAATTACGTTGCAGACAGTAATTGCCTGCGTTTGTCCACCAAAGACAGTTCTTAGATCAAGGGAAAGACTGCTATCTATCCCCAGTAGCTGTCCTCCCCTTTTCTTTTTTTTTTTTCATTTTAAGCAAGAAGTTTATTTAAATAACAAGACACTTGACTTAAAGGGAAAACTATCTAGGATTCGTTTCTTTTAGAGTAATTTATCTCTACTTAAAGGCAGATTGTGCTACATGTAACAGCTACGTACAAAAAAGTTATAAAATTGTCCTTGGTTTTACAATGATAAATGAAAAAAAATTAAAATTCTCCAGTCAAACAAGGTATGCAAGGATTTTTTATGTCATTTTTTGTTAAACAGTTGAGAGCAAAATAACTTATTGGAATATAAAGATAGCTGAATGAGCATGCCACTAATGGAGAAAGGGGGTATTTTCACAGGACCAGTATTTTTCCCCATACCATCTCCACTTGATGTTGATCAAAACATACCATTGGCCATTTAGTAAAAAAAAAAAAAGAAACGCAATATGCTTGTGCACATACACCAGTTACTTTACGTACAATAAAGGAATGGGGAAGGGGACAATGAAAGAATAGAAAACTATACTGTAGTAGTCAGGATGTGGTAGAACCAAATTGTGGTTTTCTAACTAAGACTATATTCTTGGTCTGTAGGAACGGAGTTCTGGAGTAAAGTAGCAGGCTCCCTTTTTAGAAGACACCCCTGTCTGCTGCTGAAACACATCAATTGTATTTTCATCCTCTATTTCCAACTGTGCAGGTGTGTCTGTTTCATTCATTGGCTGCCCGTCAAATCGGAATCTGATCTGCCTCATTGACAAACCCTGCCGTTCACAATAGGCTTTCATTAGCTTACTAAGTGGTGTATGCCTCTTAAACTGCACCACAGAACCATCCTGCCCTGTCACCTTCAAATTAATATGATCATTGTTCTCAATCTTGACTCCTTCCTTGGGTTTTTCATTGGCCATGGCGCGCACCGGAGTGTCCTCAGCTGCCCCGCTTCATGAAAGAGGTACCAGGTCCGCACTGAACAAGCACACAAGCAGCACCAGGAGCCTGTCCTCCCTTTTTCCATGGAATGAAGTTTTGCTGGAAATATGGCAGCCCAGATATACAGTATATTTCCCAGCTTCCCTTGTGCCTTGGTGTGGCCATGTGACTAAGCTCTGACAAATGGGATATAAGTGGAAGTGATGCATGCCATTTCTGATTCATACTTTTCTATGGATGGAAGATGTTCCCCTGGCCTCGCACCTCCCCTGGCTAGGAGATGAGAGAACAGCTGCCTTGGACTTACAAGGCAAGCCCCATGTTGAAGATGCATAGCAACCTACCAGCCCTAGAGTCATCTGCTTACACAGGGGAGAAGTGAACTTCATCTTGGTTAAGCCCCTATCCTTTGGTGTGTCTTCATTATAGCGGTGTGTCTTGTACTTAATGAATAAAGGAGCCCTGGTGGCACAGTGGTTAAGGGCTATGGCTGCTAACCAAAAGGTCGACAGCCCACCAGCTGCTCCTCGGAAACTCTAGGGGGCAGTTCTACTCTGTCCTTGTCTTAGTTATCTAGTGTTGCTGTAACAGAAATACTGCACGTGGATGGTGTTAACAAAGAGAAATTTTTTTTCTCTCACAGTCTAGTAAGCTATAAGTCGAAATTCAGGGCAACATCTCCAGGGGAAGGCTCTCTTTCTCTGTCAGCTCTGGAGGAAGGTCCTTGTCATCAATATTCCCTTGGTCTAGCAGGTTCTCTGAGCAGGAACCTCAGGTCCAAAGGACAAGGTCTGCTTCTAGGGCTGCTGTCTTGGTGATATGAGGTCCCCCACCTCTCTGCTCACTTCCCTTTCCTTTTATCTCTTGTAAGATAAAAGGCAGTGCAGGCCACACCCCAGGAAAACTCCCTTTATCTTGGATCAGGGATTTGACCTTAGTAAAGGTGTTACATCCCACCCTAATCCTCTTTAACATAATCTAATCTTGCCTCATTAACCACAGGCAGAGATTAGGATTAGGTTAGATTAGGCACATAGGAAAATTACAATCACAAAATGGAGGACAACCACACAATACTAGGAATCATGGCCTAATCAAGTTGACACATATTTTTGGGGGAACAATTCCGTCCACGACAGTCCTGTAGGGTTGCTATGAGTTGGAATGGACTCCATGGCAACGTTAATAAATAAAACCTCCTTCGGGGCAAGGCCTCTCCCAGAGTCAATGGAGTAGTTCATTCTGCTTTCTTTTTGGGCTAATCCCTCAGTCTAGCCAGACACTTGCCAGACCTGTGTGAGATTAGTTCAAGGAAAGCAAGATCTCTGGTGGGTACTTGGGGGAGGAGGGTACTGGAGCGAAAACTTCTGGATGCACCAAAGGAATTGAAGCTCTCTCCACGTGGGTTTCAAGGTGGGGGAAAGGGTGATAAATACTCATCTCAGCTTCTTTGTGGACTAGCTGTAGGCATTTGATTCTGACCCCTGTTTAGAGGGGCCCAGGCCATGGGGGGGAAGTCAGGCCTGCCTTACCTGCCCGGCCCCTGTCACTGTGTAGGCATGACGGCTCACCAGGCCATTCCTCATCATACTGTCTTTGCCTGTTGGCTGCAAAGGAGAAAAGCAGATCATGCATTAAACTTCAGAGAAATGGAAAAGCACAGTCCAATCAGCAGCAGAGCCATGGCTGGATGAAACTCGCCCCACTGACTCACTTTGCACTGACAAAGTGATGCGGAGTTTGTAGGCTGACTGGGGGTTGAGGCACTATATATTTCATGCACCAGGAAACTACCCCAATGAAGATAAAACCACACAAAGCTCTGAAAACTGGAGCTGCTTGATCCTCTAATCACTTGTCATCAATGAGATACAGCACAAAATGTGTCTGTTGGGTCTTTTGCAAGAGCCAAGAGCCCCCCCCCCCCACACACACACATTGTGCTGTGAGTAATGGGGGTTTAAAGCACATCTTAGTTTTCTGGTGGCATTTTGGATGAGGGATGTGTGACTCAAAGCTACATATTTGAAGAGTGAAGGAAGCATCACTGCGGATAGGGAGCCAGCTGTCTCGGAACAGACTCAAATAATTTGGAGGGTCATCTAAGCTTCCCTAAGGGGACACATCACCCTTGGGTGCCGCCTGTAGAGCCAGTGAGAATCAGAGGACTCAAGGACAGGCTCACTGTATGCTCAAGGCCAAGTGCGAAGGAGCTAAATGCAGTGAGAACCTTTACTCTCCCAGTGGACAGTAAAGGCCCCTGGTCACTCTGGATCCTACAGCTCCAGGTCACGGAGAAGCAGTAGACAAAGCTTTGGAGTTTACAGCAGCATTTAAATCCTTGCTCTGCCACTTACTGGCTGTGTGATTGACAGCATTTTACTTAGCCTTACACAGCCCATTTCCTCTTTGGCAAAATGAATTTTGCCAGCCGTCTCAAAGGGATAGCTATTGTAGGGATTCAGTGAGTCCACGTAGGTAAAGCATACAGTAAGTGCTCCATAGTGGCTTCTTTGCCCTTATCCTCACTAGCTGAATGGGGCCTTGACTGAATACCCCTGTGTGAGGAAAGGCTCTAAGCAGTGCATAGGGATTCCTGTCTTCTCCTGGAGGGCCCCGCACTTACCCCCACTGGAGTGGTGCAGGCCATCAGGCAGCCAGCCTGGACAGCCTTCTTCACCACCAGCACCAGGTTGGAAGAGGAAGAGTACAGGTCAGTGTTGGTGACCACCCCTCCCGTGAGGTCCACCAAGGCATCAGGGAGATAGCCACCGTGCAGGTGGAAATAGGATCCGTGCAGCCTGGCAGTGGGAAAGTCGGGTCAACCCTTGGTGCCTTCAATGAGATGCTCTTGGAGGGGAGAAGGCTGCCTGAACTCTGCATCGTTCCCAGGGGAAGGGCTGCCTGGTCCACACCTGTCCCAGGTCTCCACCTCCCATTTTTAAGGATGGAGAGTCTACCTATGCCACCAGTCCAGGGGCTCACACTGTCCTTACCACCTTCCTCCCCCTGTCCCCAGGCCTGAACAGCTCGGTTGGCAATCTTGTGTAGAGGTTAGGGGTGAAGTTGCTGGAGCACAGCCCAGGATGGACCCCAACCTTACTGCATATTTAGTTCTTTGACCTTGGCCAAGTTACTTAGCCTTGTGAGGCTGTAGGGGTTATAGTGTCTGGCACATGGCGAGCCTTAATAAATATTAGATATGATGATGATCTGCTTTCTGTTCAGTTTAACAATAGTTTTAAGTACAGCAAATGCCAGAACCTGTGTAAGACAGAAACCCATCAGAGAAGAAAAATTCAAATATTTTCCATTGATAGAGAGCAAAAGAAAAGTGGTAAGACTGCACCCTGTCAAAGGTGGAAAACTTGTGAGACCCAGAAAAAAAAGGCAGTCCTATTGAGTTCCGCTTCTCACAAATTTCACTGTACTTACTTGTATGCCAGGCACAGTGCTAGGCTCTGCGAGTTTAAACATAAACAAAACTCCCTTCCCACCCTCAGTAAGCTCACGGTCAATAGCCCTGACGCCAGTGTGGCCAAACGCAGCTTCTGTACTCTGTGTGCAAACCTCCAGCCAGGATTTACAGCCTGTTCACATCTTAGAATTAATCCATTCATCCCCAAAATTTTTAGGCAGGTATTTTAACTTTACTGAAGGTAACCTAGGAGAGGGTGAGTGTTATGTGACATACCCCAAAGCCCTTCCCCTCTCTGGCCCTCAACCTTTCCTCTAAAAGGTGAGGTTGACTGGACCAGCTCTGAGGGCCACCTGGACACTCCTTTCCCACCATGTTTCCACTTCTGCCATTCTCTCCTCCTGGAAACCACCCAGTACTCAAGACAGCTCACCTCAGCAAATATGTATCAAGCAGCCACTATACACAGGACACCACCACAAGCGTAAGTGTAAGGATGGCTTAGAAAATCTTTGCTAAATAAAGCTAAGGATACACAGAACAAAGGGTCAATTCTGCAGAAACTACCATGTAACAGACTTGTCTCACCTTGCTATAAAACAGGCTCTAAATCTTACCTTTCTGTCTCTCCCTATCTCTGACCAAGGGTCATGACTGGTACTAGACTGTTATCTCTGGGGAGCTTGCTTGTCATTGTTTTTGTTAGGTGCCATAGAGTCAGCTCTGACTCATAGCAACCTTGTGTACAACAGAACAAAACACTGCCGGGTCCTGCACCACCCTCCCAATCGTTGTTATGCTTGAGCCCATTGTTGCAGCCACTGTGTCAATCCATCTCGCTGAGGGTCTTCTTCTTTTTTGCTGACCCTCTACTTTACCAAGCATGAAGTCCTTTTGATAACATGTCCAAAGTAAGCAAGACAAAGTCTCGCCATCCTTGCTTCTAAGGAGCATCCTGGCTGTATTTCTTCTGAGACAGATTTGTTCGTTCTTCTGGCAGTCCATGGTATGTTCAGTACTCTTTGCCAACATGGAGAACTTGCTTAGTCAACTGCAAAGCCTCCCTTTGATCATGATTATGCCCAGTTGGTCTAAATGCCTGACTCTTGATTGCCCACATGTATTCTGGCTCCTGCTCCTAAATTGAGAGTTTTGTGCTTAGGGTACTGGAAGTTCGCAGGGTCTGGAGTTCTGGAACTCATTGCAGAGCACAGAGGTGTGATGTGACCTCCTGCTTACTCCAACAACCCTTCCTGGCAGTACACTCAGGGGCTCTCCCTGACCTCACACAGGGCTGCACCAGATCCGCTCCAGAGGCGCACCTGTTGGGCTCTGTCCCCGTCACTTCAGGCCCGTTGGACTGCCCCATTGTCTTTGGCCTTGCCTCATGTCTTACATCCCACACATTCTGTAGTCATTATAGAGCCACCCAACAACTGGCAGGTTGCCCCTTCACTGCAACCTGCAGACCCTTCCTCGGTGTCTCCCCACAGCCTTCTCACTGCCCACAAGGCCTGTCCTGGTGCAGTGGGGGTATTTTGACAAGGAGCCATCTCTCTGCTTTACAAACATGAGCTCACAAATCCCGCCAGTGCTTCAGGAATACAGCAACTATTCTTAGCCCCTTTGCTGACAGGAAATAGAAAGGAATAAGATAGAGGGAACTGTGTTTGCCACACCTATAACTACTGCTTGTCACCTGAACTCAGGAATTCCAAGACAGCTTTTCCACGTCCCTCTGCTTCAGCCTCATTTTGGGGAAATGTCTCTCTGTTCAGCATGAGGTGAAGGAGGAAAGAATTCAGATGTCTAAATCAGAGCCAGAAAGGATGCTGAAACGCTGCAATTCTTGACTGCAGAGGTTCTATAAAGGATTATGTGCAGCCCAGATCTTGTCTCCTCAATCTCCTCTCTGTTTTATGACCTCTGGATTTTCCCCACTTTTGACTGGATCTGACCAATGCATTTCCAGACTTCCCAGCTGCCAAGATAAGTGCAAGTTCAGAGTCCACATGTTCACTCAGCTGTTGCCTATACCCTTGGGGGTAGGAAGGTGCTCTCCATATGGATGGGCTCTCCACATTTGTCCTGTAGCCCCATGGACCAGCCACTGAGCTCCAAAGGAAGCAAAGAGCCCAGTCCTTTTCCTCCAGGACTGACAGTATCAAGGGATGGTGAAAAGCACCTGACAGGAGGAACAGTTCTTGCCCCAGCCTGGCCTCCAGCTCTGTGTGACCTTAGGCAAGTCACGTCACCTCTCTGGGCCTCAGTTTCACATCTTTCAGGAAGATGGTAGGGTTTGATGCAGACAGAATTTCCTTCCAGCTCTGAAGTGCTTTAATTCTCTTTGGTTCTCCCCTGCACTCTGTAACTTCCTTCTCTGGATGGGGGGGAGAGGGGGAAGGGGAGATTTTAAATAGCTTAATTGTTTGAAATATTTTTTCCTCCACTAGGTTCCCTTATGCTTGCTGAAAGTGAAGAGGACTTGAAGCACTTACTGGTGAAGATCAAAGACCACAGTCTTTAGTATGGATTATACCTCAACACAAAGAAAGCAAAAATCCTCACAACTGGAACAATAAGCAACATCATGATAGAGAAAAGATTGAAGTTATTAAGGATTTCATTTTACTTGGATCCACGATCAACACCCATGGAAGCAGCAGTCAGGAAATCAAAAGATGCATTCCATTGGGCAAATCTGCTGCAAAAGACCTCTTTAAAGTGTTGAAAAGCAAAGATGTCACCCTGAAGACTAAGCTGTGCCTGATCCAAGCGATGGTGTTTTCAATTGCCTCATAGGCATGCGAAAGCTGGACGATGAATAAGGAAGACTAAAGAAGGATTGACGCCTTTGAATTGTGGTGTTGGTGAAGAATATTGAACATACCATGGACTGCCAAAAGAACAAACAAATCTGTCTTGGAAGAAGTACAACCAGAACGCTCCTTAGAAGGAAGGATGGCGAGACTATGTTTCACTTACTTTAGACATGTTGTCAGGAGGGATCAGTCCCTGGAGAAGGACATCATGCTTGGTAAAGTAGAGGGTCAACAAAAAAGAGGAAGACCCTCAACAGCACGGATTGACACAGCGGCTGCGACAATGGGCTCAGGCGTAACATCGATTGTGAGCATGGCCCAGGAGTGGGCAGTGTTTCGTTCTGTGGTGCACAGGGTTGCTATGAGTCAGAACTGACTTGACAGCACCTAATAACAACAACAGATTCCCTTAGGGGGTGGAATGTGGATTCTGAGTCCACTTTCCCATTTCTTTTCAGGCCAAATGATTGCTTTAAGTCAGCTGTTAACAAAATGGGGTTGTAAGCTTTCTAATACCAAGTGAATTGCCAAGCTATTCCCTTCTACATAAGGAAACAACGAGGTCCTGAAGTGGTGAGGGCTGAATCCATACAGGAAAAACAATGGTAGTATTTGTGTAAGTACCTTAGTCTCTGGGCTTCATTCTCAAATACTAATGAACAGCTCTTCTTGACACTGGATATGAGCAACAACTTCAGTTTTTCACAAGTTAGCTCAGAAGAAAGTATGGGAGAAAGAGGTCTTGAGACACCTCACTGTTTAGATTGTGACCTCCAGAAGGACAGAGTCAGGTCCTTGGGTGGTACAAATGGTTTGCACTAGACTGCTAACCTAAAGGTTGGTGGTTTGAACCCACCCGTTGGCACTGTGGAAAAAAGACCTGAAGATCTGCTTCTGCAAAGATTACAGCCAAGAAAACCCTATGTAGCAGTTCTACTCTGTAACACATGGGGTTGCCATGAGTCAGAATCAACTTGACGGCAACGGTTAAGGGCCCAGGACTAGACTCAGCAGGGGCCACTGTTTGCTAAGTGATGTCCACTACTAAGGTGACTAAAGACCTGCAGCAGATCCAGGTTAGCTACTACACCAGCCATCACAACACTACTCAGAGCCTATCTGTGAAATGAGGAGTTGGTTAGAATTGTCTCTGGGAAACCTTCTGACTTGATGACACTCTCCACTGCTCATTTTCTCTTCCAGGGTGTGGTCCTCTGTCCTTTCATCTCCTGGCATTAATTTCTAGCTCTAATATGTCCCTCACAGTGTCTGCCTCAAACACAGCCCTTTCTGAGGGAAAATGGTCTCCCACAGCTCCTGCTGTCAGGGAGGGCAGCCCAGGCAGCCATGTTTATAGCCACTTGACTCAGGTCACAGCTGACTGGACCAATGGGAGAATTAGGATTGGATAACGAGCAGAGAATTGGGCAAAGGGTAGCAGAAGCTAAAGCTACAGGGATTCATAGAAAGAGGCCATTAAGATAAGCTGAAGAGTCAAGAGAGTCAAGAGAAAGTCAGATTTCTGAGGAAGATGATGTTAGAAAGAGGCAGAAAAAAGATGTAGAGCAAGAAGCTACCTGGTGGCAAGAAGAACAGCAGATGGTCATAGAGCAAAGCAGAGTGCAGCCCAGAAATGGTAGTGGCAAAACAAATGCTAGGTCCTTTCTCCAGTTTCCTTCTCCCTGAGATCGGCCTTATTAGGACCCTTAATCTCGGACTTCTGCGAGATTCCATCTCTTCTTTGCCCTATGCGCATCTATGCTTTTTCTTTTCCATACTATCATCAATGCAAGGTCCTGTTCTTGTTTTTAATTTCATTTCACAAGTTTATTTATTTAATTCTTTTTATCCCCACTCTCATTTCCCTTGAGATGGATTGACACATTGGCTGCAACAATGGGCTTAAGCATAGCAATGATCATGAGGATGGCATAGAACCGGGCAGTGTTTCGTTCTGCTGTACATAGGGTCGCTATGAGTTGGAACAAACTAGACAGCACCTAACAACATCTCATTTCCCTCTGCCCACAGACAACCATTGCAGGGTGTTTAATGTGCATTGTTTTGTTTGTATGTGTTCTTGCAAAATGAGCATTGCAGTGCATGTAGTTCCCATTTACATAAATAATTTTGTGTTTTATTTCTTAGTGTTCCAGACTCCATTCACTCAGCAGCCTGCCTCTGAGGACCACCCACAGTGCTGTGTGTAGATCTGATCTGTGGCATCTGACTGCTGTGCGGTGCTCCATGGAGGGCGGCCACCCCATCTTACCTGCCTGCCCAGTGATGGGCACTCAATGCACCACCATGGTACTGCCATGTACATCCTCAGACACATCCTCTGGGGCCCTGCATGGGAATCCCTGTGGGAGTTATAGCCAGGAGTGTCCTTGCTGGGTCTGAGGTATAAATATCATTAACTTGACTAAGTATTATCAGATTGCCCTCCAGAATGGCTTCATCAGCCTATACTCCACCAGAACTACTTGAGGATTCCTAGATCCCACATCCTAGCCAACACTTGGCTTTACCAGCTTTCTAACTTTTGCAGTCTGATAGGGGTAAAGTGATGTCTCATCACTATTTTTATTTGCAGTCCTCTGATTATGTATTGGAGCTTCTTTTCATAACCTGTGTGTACCCTATGGAAGCACTAGCTTCCACACATACACATATGCACATGTATGCACATATACTCTTGCACACACTCACTTGAGCCAGCTGAGAGTGTCTCTGTCCCAGTGCCAAGCACAGTGCTTGGCATACAGTTAAATGCTCAGCAAACATCTGTTGAATAAAAGCAACCGAAAGAGTCTAAGTGAAGTATGCGAATCAGGTATTTACAAGGTCTTGTCAGCACCAGAAGGTGGTCTCTGAATTGTGGTGTTTTGACCATATGATAAAGAGCAACTTCAACTCCTGCCCCTGTCCCCACACATAAATGCCATCTTACAGCAGCCACACCAGGCACCCAAATGCTTGGACCTCAGCCTAAACTGTCCTGCCCCTAGGCCTTTTCTAGAACCGTGCTCATTGCTGGGAATGACTCTCACCCTCATAGCTTCTCTCCTCTTGCTGAAATTCTACTCACCATTCAAGGCCTCCATCAAATGCCATCTCCTCTCTAGAGCTTCAGAAAGTCAGGATCATTTGCTGACTCCTCTGCTCTCTCATCAGACTTTGATCATGATATTATATATCATTTGGGCCTTTATACCAGCCTTTGCGATCATACCACTGTCAGTGCAAATCTCTGTCCTGCCCTGCCCTGCTCACCCCTCACTGCATACCTCTGAGTCCCTCCTGATGGCCCCCACGCAGGGCCTTGCACATGGTGATTGTTTAGGGAGGCTGCCCAGCCAGGCGGCAAAAGCCCTGGTGTTCCTGGGAACATTGCTTGTATTCAACAGAGCTGCCAAAAGCCCTGGGGCCAGCTGGCAAGGAGCTTCTGTGAGGGCAAGAGGCCGGGGAGATTAGGCGCTGGGGAGGGCCAGGCCCGTCCTTACTTGGCGTAGGCTTTCTCCAGCAGGCAGGGCCAGAACTCATTGTTGTCTCTGCGAGGATGTACGAAGAGGTACTGCTGGTGCAGGACAGGCAGGCGGTCATCGACTACCACATCCACACATTGTCCACACTGCCAGAACTGGAAGAGAGGTGAGCACATGCCTTAGTAGAGTAGGGGCAAGAGGGGGGCCTGGAACATGTCCCCCGCCAAGCTAAAAGATTACCACAATTACCATATGACCTCCCCAGTGTAACAACTAACTCTTTCCAGAACATAATCCCAGCATAGCTTGCTGGGCAGGGGATGGACATGTCAGCTCAATGGGCAGATGGAGAAAATGAGCCACAGACCAAGGTAATGAAGGAAAATATAGGCAGGGAGAAAGGAGATTTGGGTTCTAGTTTGACTTTGCTACTAACTATAGCCTCACTTTGACAAGTCCTGGCTCCTTTGTGAGCTTTAAAGACATGGAATCTGTGTGAGACTCTCCAGTTACATCTTGTACATTAAATGGCAGGAGGGGGAGTGTATGCTGGATAACAAAGGAGACTGGAAATAAGGGGTGTCGATTGGGGCCAGGGGAGCCCACCAGGGGCTGAGGGCTGAAGGGAGGAGGCAGGATTTAAACAGCTGGCAAGGAGATAGGGAAAGCATTCCAGAGAGGAGAGACAGCGTGGGGAAAGGCCTGGAGGCAGAATGACATGAAGGCTCAGGAGGAGGAGCAGTTACAGCCTCGCTCCCCTCCCAGCAAGCTGGCCCTGCCCTGAGGGCAGCAGAAGAGAAACGGGCTGACTCTGTTACTGCTAGGAGCACAAATGAACCAGGTGTTCCTCTCCAAAACAGGCTGTTTAATTTTCAGCATTCAACTCTAAATGATTCACTTGGGGACATCGCCAAATTAGGAATACTCGTACCAGAGCCAGCCCTTTGGAGTTTCTCTGCTGCTCTCTCCTGTGCTGGAGGAGCAGCAGCACTGCCAGCTGCAGGCCTGAGCCTTGATGAAGGCAGACCTCCACCAAGTGGGCTTGGAGCAAAGCTGAGTGGATGTGATCAATCATCTGCTCAGCAGTGACAGGAAGCTGTCCACACAGCCTTTCCCACAGCTGGGTGTCCCAGATGTTGGGCTGTCACATCCAGCTGAGTGCGCACTATCAGAGCAGCAGTGGAGACCAAGACAGAGATGTCACTGGAGACAAAGCAAAGAAGATGTTTTCACAGTCATTAACATGTCATTGTACTGCCACTGGAGTCCCTGGGTGGTACGAATGGTTAATGCACTCAGCTGCTAACCAAAAGGTTGGAGGTTCAAGCCTACCCGGAGGCACCTGGGAAGAATGCCTGGTGATCTGCTTCCAAAAAATCAGCTGTTGAACACCCTTTGGAGCATAGTTCTGCTCTGATGTATATGGGATCGCCAGCAGTCAGAATCAACTTGGCAGCAAGTGGTATGGCATGGCATGGCGTGGCGTGGCATGGCATGGCATGGTATGGTACGGTACTGGTATGGTATGGAATGGTGTGGTATGGTATGGTAGGTATGGTATGGTATGATAGGTATGATATGGTATTGGTATGGCATGGAATGGTGTGGTATGGTATGGTACTGCATACCCCGGCACAGCTGTGGACTTGCATTCTTATTGCAGTGAGAGTAAGACACATAAGGGGTAAGGCTGAAAAGCAACAGGTTTATTATTAGGAGGGTGGACATAAAACACATCTGAAGCACTGAGGAAAGCCAATCCCAGCTCCTAGATGAGGGGGACTCAAAGGACAGAACAACCTAGATTTTGTATTTAGATGAGTAGCAAGGAGCAGTAGAAAGTGTCCAGTCAGGGGAAGTGTGCTTAAATCCTGGTTTTGCTTTTTGTTACATGAGCAACAGATGCTGAGCAAGACACTATTTCCTGTGACTTAGTTTCTTCATCTCTCAAATAGTGGTAGAAGTAAGATCCTCATACAGCTGTGACTGGCATCAGATGAGACTGTGAAAGTGAGGCTATTGTTGTGAAAGTAGGAACTGCTCTTCATTAATCTTTTTGTTCAGTTCCTAGGGTAGTGCCTGGCACACAGCTGGCCATCAGGAATGAGTGAGTCCTGGCTTCAGTGAGCTCCTGTGAGTGGTTTCCCTTAGAAGCCACTCTCACCGCCATCCTCTAACACCAGTAATGCAGACTAAACTTGCTTTCCCTGTACAAACGGAACATCACATAAGAAGGGTGTTCCCAGAGAGGATGTAAATGACCTAACTGATGGTCAAGAATGATGCCACCACTGACCTGCATTTCCTGGTTCACATCTCTGGGTGAGGAGGGCTGGTGTCTGGACAATGTCCATGCCCCACAAGCATCATGCTGGTGCCATTTTTCACCCACTCATAAGAAGTGTTTCAGGCAAAGCATCCAAGTTGCCCCAGGCACTGGTTCCTTTGCAGAGAGAGTGGATGAGAAGAGACTGCACAATGGTCAGCACTGCAGGTGCTCCTGGCAAGCTGTGTGGCTTTTTTCACCATCTAGAAGGGCAGAGTGTGTCTTCCTGGGCCTCAGGGAGTCCTAAGCATCTAAATAACTGCCGCAAACACTTGGAGCCCTAAGGAGAGCCCAGACAGAGCTAAACCTTTCGTCCTCTCTCTTGCCCCTCAGTGTGGTCCTCGGATCAGCGGCACTGGCATACCTGGGGGCTTATCCTAAGACCTAACATGCAAATAGTTGGACTGTCATGAGGAGAAAACAGGATAAAGAAGGTCCAGAAACATCTGAAAGAAACTTACCAGTAACCAGTTGCCATGGAGTCAACTCCAACTCATGGCAACCCCATGTATATCAAAGTAGAACTGTGCTTCATAGGGTTTTTGGTGGCTGATTTTTGGGAAGTAGATTGCTGGGTCTTTTTTCCAAGGTGCCTCTGGGGAGACTTGAAACTTCCACCTTTTGGTTTGCAGCCAAGTACCTTAACTGTTTGCACCACCCAGGGATGTCGAGAGAAACTTAGCTAAGCAGAAAAAGTATGCAAATCTTCAGACTGAGAGGGTTCACTGAATTCCAGGTAATATTAATTTTTAAAGGGTACACACCTGGATATATTCTAGAGAAATTTCCGAACTCCAAGGAGAGAAAGGGCCTCTCATAAACTTAAAGTTTGAAAGAACACGTTGCATACAAAGTGAAAAGATGAGATTGGCATTGGATTTTCCACTGTAACATTGGAAGCTACAAAACAATGGAACAGTGATTACAAACTATTGAGGTAAAGAAATGTGAGCAAAAATCATAAATCTAACCAAAATATCATTCTAAAGTGAAAGCAAAAGAAAAAACATTCATGTATTCTGAGGAAATTACTCAAGAAAATACACCTACATAATGAAGATTAAATTAGAACGAAAACCTTAAGGTAAGGGAAAATGAAGGGTGGAAGAAACAGTGGAGAGAAATGAGTTTCAAATATGCTTTTTACAAGAAACATACCTGTAACACAGTAAAACTGAAATGGATACTAAAGGGATAAACGAAGGCATGCCAGGAAAATTTACATAACAGGAAGCTAAAGCGGCAATATGAATATCAATTAAAGGGGAATTCAAGGCCAAAGGTATTAAGCATAACAAGTAGAGATATTTTATGATTTTCAGTCTACCAAGAGGACATCACAGTTGTAAACTCTTGAGCGCTAAAGAACATAGCAGGAAAAGTATAAAGCTAGAACTGAAAATACAAGAAGAACTTCCCAATTCCCTCTCTTGGAATTTGACAAATCAAGTAGCCAAAAAATAAGTCATGATAAAAGATTATATTGTGTGTCTGTAACCGTCATGCTGTTGTTGTTGTTAGGTGCCATCGAGTTGGTTCCGATCCATAAGGACCCTACGTACAACAGAACAAAACACTGCCCTGTCCCATGCCATCCTCGCAATCGTTGTTATGCTTGAACCCATTGTTGCAGCCACTGTGTCAATCCATCTCATTGAGGGTCTTCCTCTTTTTCACTGACCCTCTACTTTACCAAGCATGATGTCCTTCTCCAGGGACTGATCCCACCTCATAACATGCCCAAAGTATATGAGATATAGTCTTGCCATCTTTGCTTCTAAGGAGCATTCTGGTTGTACTTCCAGGACAGATTTGTTCATTCTTCTGGTAGTCCATGGTATTATATTCAATATTCTTCACCAACACCATAATTCAAAAGCATCAATTCTTCGGTCTTCCTTATTCGTTGTCCAACTTTTACATGCATATGAGGCAACTGAAAATATCATGGCTTGGCTCAGGCACACCTTAGTTCTCAAAGTAACATGTTTGCCTTTTAACACTTTAAAGAGGTCTTTTGAAGCAGATTTGCCCAATGCAGTGCATCAGTTGATTTCTTGTTTGTTGCTTCCATGGATGTTGGTTGTGGATCCAAGTAAAACGAAATCCTTGACAACTTCAGTCTTTTCTCTGTTTATCATGATGTTGCTTACTGGTGCAGTTGTGAGGATTTTTGTTTTCTTTATGTTGAGCCATACTGAAGACTGTGTTCTTTGATCTTCATCAGTAAGTGCTTCAACTCCTCACTTCCAGCAAGCAAGGTTGTGTCATCTGCATTACGTAGGTTGTTAACGCATCTTCCTCCAATCTTGAAGCCCTGTGCTTCTTCATATAGTTCAGCTTCTCAAATTATTTGCTCAGCGTACAGATTGAATAGGTATGGTTAGAGCATATAACCCTGACACACGCCCTTCCTGACTTTAAACCACGCAGTATCCCCTTGTTTTGTTCCAACGACTGCCTCTTGATCTGTGTGCACGTTCCTCATGAACACAATTAAGTGTTCTGGAAATCCCATTCTTCTCAATGTTATCCATAATTTGTTACGATCCACACAGTTGAATGTCTTTGCATAGTCAATAAAACATGAGTAAAACATCTTTCTGGTATTCTTCGCTTTCAGCCAGGATCCATCTGACATCAGCAATGATATCCCTGTTTCCATATCCTCTTCTGAATCTACTTGAACTTCTAGCAGTTCCCTGTCGATATGCTGCTGCAGCTGCTTTTGAAAGATGTTTGGCAAAATTTTACATACATATGATATATATGATATTGTTCTACAATTTCTGCATTCAGTTGGATCACCTTTCTTGGGAATAGGTATAAATATGGATCTCTTCCAGTTGGTTGGCCAGGTAGCTGTCTTCCAAATTTCTTAGCATAGACGAGTGAGCACTTCCAGTGCTGCATCCTTTTGTTGAAACATCTCAGTTGATATTCCGTCAATTCCTGGAGACTTGTTTTTCTCCAGTGCCTTCAATGAAGCTTGGACTTCTTTCTTCAGTACCGTTGGTTCCTGATCATATGCTACCTACTGAAATGGTTGAATGTTGACCAGTTCTTTTTGGTATAATGACTCTGTGTAATCCTTCCATCTTCTTTTGATGCTTCCTGTGTTAATATTTTCCCTGTAGAATCCTTCACTATTGCAACTCGAGGCTTGAATTTTTTCTTCACTTCTTTCAACTTGAGAAATGCCAAGTGTGTTCTTGCCTTTTGGTTTTCTATCTCCAGCTCTTTGCACATGTCATTATGATACTTTACTTTGTCTTCTCGAGCAGCCCTTTGAAATCTTCTGTTCAGTTCTTTTACTTCATCATTTCTTCCTTTTGCTTTAGCTACTCTATGCTCAAGGGCAAGTTTCAGAGTCTCTTCTGATATCCATTTTGGTCTTTTCTTTCTTTCCTATCTGTTTAATGACGTCTTGCTTTCTTCATGTATGATGTCCTTGATGTCATTCCACAACTCGTCTGGTCTTCAGTCATTATTATTTATTTATTTATAAGATACATGTAAGATATCAGAGGAAAATATATAGTCTTAAAAGGTTTTATTATTTTTAAAAAGTCTAAAAATATTGTGTGTAGTTTCAGAAAATAAAATTAATTAAGAGAAAGTAGAAGGGAATTAATAAAGATAAAACTTAGATTAATTATACAGGAGGGGAAAAAAAGCACCAAAAGAATGGAAATAATAAGAAAAATCAAACTTTGATTCTTTCAAAAACCAATACAATAGCTGAATCCCCTGGCAAGCTGAATTAAGAAAAAAAGGAAAACCAAAAATACAACTCAGGAATTGAGATGTAGATTTAACGATAAATACAGAGAGATTAAATGAATTACCAGAGCACAGTATAAGAAACTTTACGGTAATAAATTTAGAAATATAGAAAAAAAGTTGATTTTTCTGATAAAATGTAAATTTCAAGAATTAACTGAAGAAGATATAAGAGATCCAAGCAGATCAATAACTATAGAATAAATTGGAAAAGTTAAAGAAATGACATTTTAAAAGAAACCAGATCTAGATTATTTAACCACTGACTAACTTTCAAAGGGAGACCTTGGGTGGTGCAAACAATTAAGGTGCTTGGCTGCTAACAAAAAGTTTGAAGGTTAGAGTCTAGCCAGAGGAACTTTGGAAGAAAGGCCTGGCAATCTACTTCTGAAAAATCAGCCACTGAAACCCCTATGGTAGCACAGTTCTACTCTGACATACTCAATAGCAACTGGTTAACTTTCAAAGAACAGGTAATCAATTATTAGTAGTCATCATTCAAATTATTACAAACCAAAGTATGCAAAACTCAATCTGTTCATTTTTAAAAACTTGCACAACTCAAACATAACGAACGTAACAAAAAAATCTTAGAAATCAATTTTGCTTATGATGTAGATGCAAAAATTCTAATAAAATTTCTAGCAAATTGAATCCAACAGGTTTACAAACAGCAACATACCAGGAAAGTATATTACTAACATCAAGAGAAGGCAGGATTTTGCTCTCGATAGTCTTATTCAAAATTGGGGAGGTTCTAACTAATGCAAAGATGCAGAAAAGCAAAATAAATTTTATAAATACTCCACAATTATCTTTATTTACAGATATTATTACATAACTAAAAAATCCAATGGCTCTACTTAAAAAAAAAATAGAATAAAAGAATTTGGTAACTTGACTAGTTACAGTTAAATATATAATAAATAGTAGCTTTTCTCTGTTCCACCAACATCTAGACAGAAATAAGGGGGTAAAAATCTCATTCACAATAGCTACAAAATTGTAAAATATTTGTGAATAAATTTACCAAGAAGGGTACAGTAGCAATAAGAAAACATAACTGTAACATTTTATGGAAGGGCATAGAACTACACATCTGAGTTAATGGAAAGATATACCATGTTTCTGGAAAGAAATAATTAACAAAAATGTAATGTTTGCAAATTAATATATAAATGTAATGCTACTCCATTGCACATCACAGTGGCTTTTATTTTTTACTTAGACAAAATGATTTCAAAATTCTCATGGAAGAATAAATACTTGAGAATTCCCAAGATATTTTTTGAGAAAAGAATAACCCTATCAGATGTTGCAACTTACTGTAAAACTATTGTTTTGCTCAGTGATAATTACAAGGTTCTTGATAAATTGTTCTTTTCTTTTTCTCATTGTTCCTGCCATTTCTCTTTATTTACATTAAGCATTTTAGCTTTTACCTGTCCTGGGTGTTGTCAGATGATAAAAAAACCAAAACCCAAACTTCTTGCCGTCAAGTCGATTCCAACTCATAGCGACCCTCTAGGACAGAGTACAACCTCCCCCATAGAGTTTCCAAGGAGCAGCTGGTGGATTCGAACCGCCAACCTTTTGGTTAGCAGCTGAGCTCTTAACCACTGCGCCACCATTGTCAGACGATAAGCCCACTTAAATCCTTTCTGGAGGCACGTGAAGTAACTAACACCTGAGTGTCACTTCCATTTCATGCTGCAGACTACATGAACATGCCACACATTCACCTCCCTCAGGGTCATGGAGACCCACATACAACGAGCATCCAATGGTGCACGTACCTGGAAATGGAAAATCCCTGCATACTGGTGTGAAAAGCTTTGGTCTCTAGGCAGGATCTTCTGCAGACACTGTGGGTTCTGTGTCAAGAAGCCAAGCGCTGCCAGGAGCCAGCAGTCTCCTGTGAGGGGATAAACAATAAGAGGCCAACACACTTGGAAGCCCCACCACATGCATTCACACATCTTTGCCCCAGAGCATATTTCCTCCTTTTGAATAATGCATTTTTTTTTTTCCTCCGAGAGAGGAGAACTGGGGGAAGAATGCACTGAGGCCAGTTCCAAGCACACTAAAGAAGGGCAGGCAGTGGTGATAGTGGTGCTGGTGGTGGTGTCATAGTGATGGTGATGGTGGTGGTGAGTGACGGTGGTGGTTGTGGTGATGGTTGTGGTATCATGGTGGTGGTGATGGTGGTGGTGAGGATAGCATGATAGTGGTGATGATGGCAGTGGTGGTAATAGTGTGTTGGTGATGGTGTGGTGGTGAGAGTGGTAATGTGGTGGTGATGGGGTTATTAATGTGGTGATGGTGGTGGTGATGGGGTTATTGATGATGGTAATGGTGGTGATGGTGACGACGATGGTGATGTGATGGTGGTAGTGGTTTTGGTGGTGGTGATGCTGTAGGGAGGTAGCCCGAGAACTGCAGCCTGGCTTTGGAGGAACTAGCAGGCCAACTTTCCCTCCAACTCTCAGTTGTCCAGTGCTAAAGTGACAAATAATTTTGCTGCTGGAATTGGTAGCAATGGTGCTTTTTTGAGTTGCAGAAAACAGATTTGTGTTTTTTCTGCTAATATTTGCTTAGCCCCTCCCATGCCAAGGCCTCTCTAGCCCACACAGAAGTTCTCTCCTCTTGCCCCATAAGTGTCTCCCTGGATGTCATTAAAGAACCCTTTTGTGTTATGCTCATCCCTTTCCCCTGAGTGTTCCCTCCTTCAACACAGTGAGTTATTTTAATGCCTTTACATGCCAGGCAGTGTGCTTGGGTCAGAAGCTACAAAGATGCCCTCAAAGAGGTGCTTTCTCCAGTTAGATGAAACCCTATGAGGGGGATTATTGGCTGGTGGGGGTCTTTCCCCAACACTGAAAACATGCCAAGTAGGTTTCTGACAATTTGACCCAAGACACAGTGAGACCACCAGGTGAAGTCCAAGCACAGGTTTAATCCATAAACTGATGCTTGAAGCCCTAGAGTCTGTTGTCTGAAGAATTACCATCAACTTTTCCTGTCTCCCACCTCCCTGTCCACTTTCCCCTCTCCCCCTGTTCCAGCCCCTCCTCTTCTAGGCTTCCTTAGCTCAAGGGTTTCTCTTGGTCATCCCCAAGGAGACTCCTGTTAAGGCAGGCTGTCGTCTTTCCCTGCCCACATCCCTCAGCTCTTTAGCAACCGTAGCTGCCTGTGGGGTGGGTGGGTTGGGTGGGAGTCAAACAGCCCTGGTTTCAAATCCAACTCTGTCACTTATTGATTATGTGACATCGAGTAAATTGTATTAACTTATGGACCTTCAGTTTCTGCATATATAAAATACAGATAAGGAGCCCTGGTGGCACAACAGTTAAGTGATTGGCTGCTAACCGAAAAATAGGCAGTTTGAACCCACCCAGCGGCTCCTCAGGAGAAAGACCTGGCTATCTGCTTCCATAAAGATTATTTCCATAAAGATTACAGCCAAGAAAACCCTATAGGGCAGTTCCACTCTGTCACATGGGGTCACTATAAGTCGAAATCAATTCGATGGCACCTAACAACAACAATAAAATGGAGATGTTGTAAGGCGTAAACTGCACATGCAAATTATCTAGCACAATCATTCCAAAAACTTAATTAAAATTTCTCCGTTCTCCTGCCTCCCTTTCCTTTCTATCTTCCAGCAACTGATGCTTCCACCTACTCAGAGTGGGTGGCCACTTTCTACAATAGTTCCTCACCTACTGCAGAGTAGGTAGGAGTCTGGGCACGAGAAGGCTGGCTTGCAGCCTGCAGACCTGGGAGTGAGCAGTCACCCACAGCAACATTGAGGAGCCAGCCTTGCCTCTTCAGAAGCTAGAGCAGAAACCTGGGAATCTGGGTGGGCACCCTCACCCCTCCTTATCCAGTGGGGTGACTTAGGGCGCCTGCCCTGATCCAGGGCTGGGAGGGAAGATTTCTCATTCTCACCTGCTTGTCCCTGTTGGATGTCAAATCTGCTTGCACCTTCCAGGATAAAGTAAGGGGGACCACTTGATGAATCCATTTCCTTACAAAAGAGGGAGAAAAGCCATGAGTACCTTTTATTCCTTTATGTCTCTGTGTAGAGCCTAAGACGTCATTTTACTTTGTCTTTGAGGGGTAGAGGTTAATTCTTAAAAAGGTGCTTAAAATGTCAGTTAGGAATATTCCCTTCAGTGTTCAGATTCAACTGCTATCAGGAGATGGCAGGTGTCAAAGGGGTGTGTTGGCAACTGACAAGTCAGGCAATAAACATATCAGCAAATTGGATGAAGAGATAACATAAATAAGGACTCTGTATCCTTACATCAAACAGTTAGATATCCCAGTCCCCCAATAAGCCAGTTTTTTTTTTTTACTAAGAGATTATAAACCAAAAAAAAAAAAAAAAAAAAAAGACAACTAGGATATCTTTATTACAGGAAATTCTTATAAGCATAATAAAACACAATAGATTTTCTTCTGAAATGTAATCTCTCAGGAACCAGCCTAGGCATTCTAGATTCCAGGTGCAACTCCAGACATGTGCAGGTACAAGATACTGCATGACTCAGATCTTTGCTCATTCTCTGGCTTACTCACAGACTGATTCTGGAAGACCCCAAGCCCCTTGTCCCCAGGTGCTGTTGCCAAGTGCCTAGTCATCACACCTGCCAACCATAGAAAAGGGGTAGCTAGTGGATTCTGGAGTACTACAACATCAAGGAGAATTTGGGGAACTCTCAAAAGACATAATGTTTGTGAGAGTTACTGAAGAGGATCCCAAGGCACATGTATGGGTGACTTTGGGGGTACACTAGGCCGAAAGTCTGGCTCCTGCTCCAGCCCGAGCCAATCCTGTAGATTTGGCCCCTACCAGGAGCCCCCAGGACTGTCCTCTGAGTCCTCTTGGTGTGTCCTTTCTGTGTGGCTCTTCCTGGCTTTCTGTTGTAGAAGTTTGCATAATTTGGTAATTGTTCTTGTATCATTTCTTTTCACACTGACAAATAAATCTCCAGAGAGCAGGGCTGCAAAGTGGAAATGAATTCATTTGTTCAACAGCCGTTAATGTAAGGGGTCACATGCCTTGTGAAAATCTGCCAGCCCTTCTTAGACTGTGAGAGTTTCCTAGTGGGGACCAGTTAAGAGGACAAATAAAGGCATGCATGTCTGCAAACACATGGGCCCCAGCTGAAAGCTCCTCTCGCTGCCTTCTTTACAGAGAATTGACCCTGAAATATGGCTGGGGAGGTGCTCTCAGGGCAGCCCTAGGCCCTCTGGTGAGAGGTAATGGGAGGCATCATGCCTGTCCCTCTGCCATAGCCATGGCCAGACAAAACTTGGGCTCTCTCCCACCACAAGCAAACCATGAAGATGTCCTGAGGGGCTTCAGCTGTGGTGATTAAGTCATGGAAGGAGCTATTTCCCAGTTTTAAAACAACTTGTGCCCTTCTATGGCCTCTAATTGCCTCTTTCCTTCTGCTGGAAAAAGGAACCAAAGGTCTGAAAGGAGGACCTGCTCTTAGTGAGCAGGGAGCATAAGATCCTCCACTCACCACAATCAAAGAAGAGGGTGGAGGCTATTGGGTATTTTACACTGGGAGCAAACACAACTTTGCTCATTTTCCTGGCCCACAGGTGCAGCTATTCTTTGCTTTTCTCCTGCTGGTTGCCCTTTAGTCATTGGCAGAGGAGGGGAGGGTGTGCCCCAAGAGTAAGTTCAGACAGACCTGGTATGAAATTCTGCTCTGACATTTCTCCCTGGGTGACCCTGAGCAATTCCTTTTACTTGGCTGAACCTGATTCCTCATGTGTAAAATGATAAAGCTATCAAAACAATGGCTGCCATTTGCAGAACGCCTAGTGAGAGCCATGCACTTTATTCATGGATTATCTCCCTCAGGCCTCCCTACAGCCCTGCAAAGCAGGATGATTCCTTCCATTTACAAATGAGGAAGGACGTGAAATACTTAGCACAATGTCTGACAGAGTACATGTTCAATAAATATTGATTTCCTTCTTTGGTAAAATTTGCAAAATTAAACAGGTCATACTCATAAATGAAGGAGAAAACAGCTTTGCGAGGCCAAACATGGCTGCTGTCACACTTTCCATTAGTTCACTGCTGTTTCTATTAGTTTACTGCTCTTGTTATGTGACCTTGCTGAGGCAGTTTAATGTAACTCCCTGGCTGTAGCCACTTTCATCCTTGACCACTATAAAACCTCTGCACTACTGCTGCTGGGCACAGATATCTGCTTTGGTCCTGCTGCCACCAGGGACCACCACCTCATACGTAAGTCTCCCTAATAAAACTACTTCACTGCTACACTGGAATTTCCTGCCTCTTTCTTCTGTCTCTTGGCACCCTCCAATTTCAGAGGCAAATTTCACGTTGTTAACAAAAAGATCAGCAGTTTGAATCCACCAGCCACTCCTTGGAAACCCTATGGGGCAGTTCTACTCTGTCCTATATGGTCAGTATGAGTTGGAATCGACTCGACAGCAATGGGTTTGGTTTTTTTGGTTTTAATTCTTGCCTAGATAATTGGTGAGCGAGCCAGGGGACCAAGGAAATGGTGAATGGGAGTGAGGTATCTAGGGAGGAAATCTCAGGTTGGTCAGTGACCTCCATGTGGGGAGGTCTGGCCCGTATGCTTGATGCATGAAGTCCACTGCAGCATAGCACAGTTGTAAAAAAAACATGCACCTTCATAAGTGTGGAAAGGAAGCTAGGAGAGCAGTAGCAGCTGTGGCATGGCCATTTCCCTGGGTGGTTTGGCTGGCCACTGACGCCCAGCTAGCTGCTGAAGCCCACGTAAGAACTCTGCAGGAAGAGCTGCAGTTAGAAAGATAAGTAGCCACATCCAAGAGCAAGACAAGCAGTTAGCCTGCCTACAGGTTTGTAAAGATGGGGAGATAGAAAGTGCCAAAGGCAAGGAGTAGGACAGTGTTAATGAGAGGTGACTGATGAAAACATGGAATTCATGGGAGAATGGATAGGGTAGTGAATTGGATGTGGAAGTGATAGTGGAGAAGTATGAGGGTGTAGAGAAGCCCTCCAGCATGGCCGCTCATTACTCGTAAGGTGAAAGCTACCCAGAAACCTGATGACCCCAGACAAGAAATCCTACCAGCAAATTCCATAACAGTGTGGGAATACACCCACTGAGCTGACTGAGTTGTGTCAGAAATTCCAGCAGAAAGAGAAGGAAACTATTACAGCTTGGTTACTACATCTGTGGGATATTGGGGGCGGGAGATGGCATCTCTTTAAATGGAGCTAAGGCAGAGAAAATGAACAGCATAACCACACACCCCACCTTCTGGCAGCATTTACACACAGCCCGGAACACAGAGGGCATACACGCCCTCATGAATTGGATCATCTTGTGCTATAGAAGGGCATGGCCAAATGAGGGGGATCTTCCCGGCACAGCTGGGAAATGGTCTTCTGTAGAGGAGTTACAGCAGTTAATTTGGGAGTCAGGTATGCTCCATGCCATTTATGCTGAGCACTTACTGGGGCCAGACAATGAAGTTTTTACTGCAGGAATAAAAGCAAGAATCCTGCAGGCAGCTCCTCCCTCCTGGTACAACACCCTGGTGGCTATTGTTAGTCTTGTAGTAGGCCAGACAGTGTACCAGGTAGGACAAGCCATAGCTGATTTAGGTGAAAACAAGAAGGCTAGAGAGAAGGGGGTGCAACTCGTGGGAAGACTGAAAAACCTGCAAGATGACCTTCCAAGGGCCCCTTAAAAGTGACCCAAAGCCAGATGTGGGTGGACTTAGTGGCTGCTGGAATGGCAATGCACAAGATAGATAAGCAATCAATGTGGTTCGGCTAGTCTTGAGAAGAAATCTGAAGTTGGAGCAACAATATAGCCCTCTGCATCCTACTGCCCCTCTTGAGGAAGTGCCCCTTGCCACGAGGTGGACCCCGCCCATCCCTAGGGACTAGGGGTGGTGCCAAAGTCACCCAAGGTTCAGGACCCTGCTGGAAAATCAGAGGCCCCATGTAGAGGTCACAATACATTGGCCGAGAACAAACAAGCAGCAGGTGCTAGCTCTGGTTGATACAGGGGCAGAGTGCACCCTTGTCTTTGGAAACACTGAGTGGTTTCAAGGATCCCCCTTGGCAATTGATGGTTACAGTGGACAGTCCACCCCCCTAAACCAGGTACTTCTCACCCTACAAGAAGGACACACTCTCCCTAAACTATATCAAGTTTATATTTCCACTATACTGGAATACATTCTAAGGATGGATGTACTCATGGGACTGATCTTGACCACGTCTGTGGGAGAATTCTGCCTTCGAGTGAGAGTGTTAAAGGCAATCCTGAGGGAGAATGTGGCATGGGAACCAGTAAACCTGGCCCCACCATGAAGGGTGGTAGACATCAAGTAATATAAGTTGCCCAGAGGGCGTAAGGAGATCAGTAAACTATTTTAAAATTAAAAAGAATAAGTATCCTCCAGGAGGCCCAAAGTGGTATTAATAACCTTGTGTGGCCTATGAAGAAAGTAGATGGGTCCTAGCATATGAAAGTGGACAACTGATCCCTCCCATACATGCTGCAGTCCCGAACGTAACTTCCTTGTTAGAAACCCCTAGTAGGGACCTGAGCACGTATCATGCTATGTTAGATCTGACTGATGCGTTCTTTAGTATCCCTCTAACCTCATCCACCCAAGACCAGTTTCCTTCACCTGGAAGGGGTAACAATGGACATTCCAAGGGGATATTCAAGATATCCCCCAAGGATATCTACATAGTCCCACTATTTGCCACGGTATGGTAGCTAGAAATCTAACTCTTTTCCCCTTCCCCACTGCTTTCCCTTGGTTTCATTACAGTGTTGACATCATGTTGTTGTTGTTGTTAGGTGTGCCGTCGAGTCACTCCTGACTCATAGCAACCCTACGTACAACAAAACGAAACACTTCTCGGTCCTGCGCCATTCCCACAATCTTTGTTACGCTTGAGCCAATTGTTGCTGCCACTGTGTCAATCCATTCATTGAGGGTCTTCCTTTTTTTCCCTGACTCTCAACTTTACCAAGCATGATGTCCTTCTCCAGCGACTGGTTCCACTGATATCATGTCCAAAATATGTGAGACAAAGTCTTGCCATCCTTGCTTCTAATGAGCATTCTGGCTGTACTTCTTCCAAGACAGATTTGTTCATTCTTATAGCAGTTCATGGTATACTCAATATTTTTCACCAACACCATAATCGAAAGGCATCAATTCTTCTTTGGTCTTCTTTATTTATTGTCCAGCTTTCACATGCATATGAGGTGATTGAAAACACCATGGCTTGGGTCAGGCACACTTTAGTTCTTAAAGTGACATCTTTGCTTTTTAACACTTTAAAGAGGTCTTTTGCAGCAGATTTGCCCAATGCAATGCATCTTTTGATTTCTTGACTGCTGCTTCCATGGGCATTGATTGTGGATCCAAGTAAAATGAAATCCTTGACAAATTCAATCTTTTCTCTGTTTATCACGATGTTACTTACTGGTCCAGTTGTGAGGATTTTTGTTTTCTTTATGTTGAGGTGTAAGCCATATTGAAGGCTATGGTCTTTGATCTTCATCAGTAAGTGCTTCAAGACCTTTTCACTTTCAGCAAGCAAGGCTGTGTCATCTGCATATCGCAGGTTGTTAATGAGTCTTCCTCCAATCCTGATGCTGCCTTCTTCTTCATATAGTCCAGCTTCTCAGATTATTTGCTTAGCGTGCAGATTGAATAAGTATGGTGAAAGGATACAACCCTGACACGTACATTTCTTGATTTTAAACTATACAGTATCCCCTTGTTCTGTTCGAACAACTGTCTCTTGGTCTAATCGCAGGCTCCTCCTGAGCACAATAAAATGTTCTGGAATTCCCATTCTTCAATGTTATTCATAATTTGTTATGATGCACACAGTCAAATGCATTTGCATAGTCAATAAAACACAGGTAAACATCTTTCTGGTATTCTCTGCTTTCAGCCAAGTTCCATCTGATGTCAGTAATGATATCCCTGTTCCACGTCCTCTTCTGAATCTGGCTTGAATTTCTGGCAGTTCCCTGTTGATGTACTGCTGCAACAACTTTTGAATGATCTTCAAAAAAATTTTATCTGTGTGATATTAATGATATTGTTCAATAATTTCCACATTCTCTGGGATGACTTTTCTTTGGAACGGGTACAAATATGGATCTCTTCCAGTCAGTTGGCCAGGTAGCTGTCCTCCAAATTTCTTGGCATAGACGAGTGAGCACCTCCGGTGTTGCATCCTTTGGTTGAAACATCTCAGTTGGTATTCTGTCAATTCCTGAAGCCTTGTTTTTCACCAATGCCTTCAGTGCAGCTTGGACTTCTTCCTTCAGTACCATCGGTTCTTGATCATATGCTACCTCCTGAAATGGTTGAACGTCAACCAATTCTTTTTGGTATAGTGACTCTGTATATTCCTTCCATCTTCTTTTGATGCTTCCTGCTTCATTTAATATTTTCCCCGTAGAATCCTTCAATATTGCAACTCGAGTCTTGAATTTTTTCTTCAGTTCTTTCAGCTTGAGAAATGCTGTGTTCTTCCCATTTGGTTTTCTATCTCTAGGTCTTTGCACATTTCATTATAATACTTTACTTTGTCTTCTCGAACTGCCCTTTGAAATCTTCTGTTCAGCTCTTTATTCATTATTTCTTCCTTTCACTTTTGCTACTCTACTTTCAAGAGCAACTTTCACAGTCTCTTCTGACATCCATTTCAGTTTTCTTTCTTTCCTGTCTTTTTAATGACCTCTTGCTTTCGTCATGTATGATGTCCTTGACGTAATTTCACAACTCCTCTGGTCTTTGTTCATTAGTCAAATTTATTCTTGAGATAGTTTCTAAGTTCATGTGGGATATACTCAAGGTCATACTTTGGCTCTCGTGGACTTATTCAAATTTTCTTCAAATTCAATTTGAACTTGCTTATGAGCAATTGATGGTCTGTTCCACAGTTGGCCTCTGGCCTTGTTCTGACTGATGATATTGAGCTTTTCCATCGTGTCTTTCCACAGATGTAGTCAATTTGATTCCTGTTTATTCCATGTGGTGAGGTTCACATGTATAGTTGCTGTTTATGTCGATGAAAAAAGATATCTGCAATGAAGAAGTTGTTGATCTTGCAAAATTCTATCATGTGATCTCCGGCATCATTTCTATCACCAAGGCCGTATTTTCCAACTACTGATCCTTCTTCATTTCCAGTTTTCTCATTCCAATCACCAGTAATTATCAATGCATCTTGATTACATGTTTGATCAATTTCAGACTGCAAAAATTGGTAAAAACTTCAATTTCTTCATCTTCGGCCTTAGTGGTTGGTGCATAAATTTGAATACTAGTCGCATTAACTCGACTTCCTTGCAGGCATATGGATATTATCCTATCACTGACAGCGTTGTACTTCAGGATAGGTCATGAAATGTTCTTTTTGATGATGAATGTGACACCATTCCTCTTTCAATTTGTCATTCACGGCACTGTAGACCATATGATTGTCTGATTCAAAATGGCCAATATCAGCCCACTTCAGCTCACTAATGCCTAAGATATCAATGTTTATGCATTCTATTTCATTTTTTATGACTACCAATTTTCCTAGATTCATACTTTGTATATTCCATGTTCCAATTATTAATGCTAACTGCTGAAAATGTTTTTCTGTTACAGGAGTGTCTAGAAAGCCTAATCATCCACTTACAGGGGAGAAGATGGGCTGTAAATCCCCATAAGGTGCAGGGGCCAGGAACGTCAGTAGCATTCCTAAAAGTAGTCTGGTCGGATAAGACCTGTGTGTTCTCTGAAGCCGTAGTTAATAAGATACAAGCTTATCCCACCCCTAGGACGCCAAAGGAAGTACAGGACTTCATGAGTCTTTGGGGGTATTAGAGAGAATTTATTTCCTACTATCGACTGGTAAAAAAAGGGTGCCTCTGGACACTGGAGTAACAAACAGCAGCAAGCTTTTGAGAAAACACAGGTGTTAATTACACAAGTGAAAGCACTGGGCACAATACGGGAAGGGTTACCTTTCTGGTTAGATGAGTACGGCTTTAGCTGGGCTTTCTGGCAAGATCAGGATGGAACTGAAGCCCCCCCCCCCTAGGTTTTTGGTCCTAATCGTGGAGGGGGGCAAAAAATTGATATAGTTCCATGGAGAAACAATTGTAGTGGCCTATGACATTCTCCGCCAGGTGGAGTCATTAACAGGGGCAGGAGCTGTCACCCTTCACACTGCTTTGCCCATAAATGAGTGGGTCAATGGGCTGTTTTCCAAGCCATCATCAGCTGTTGCCCAGACAGCTACACTGACCAAATGGCATGCATACCTGCAACAATGCAGTGCCTTTTCTGCCAGTCCATTGTCCCAAGCGTTACAGGCTGTACTTAGTCCAGTAATAGATAAAGATGACCCCCCAGCACAGGCTAGCAAGCTGCTAGAGCCACCTCCCCTCTCCTCTAAGAGAGGGGAAGACCCACTGCCAGCAGATGCCTGGTACACAGATGGCTGTAGCTGAGGTATGCCCCCACTATGGACAGTGGTGGCTGTGCAAGCCTCCGCTGATATCATTTGGTTTGACACTGGCTCAGGGCAAAGCAGTCAACGGGCTGAATTAAGGGCTGCGTGGATTGTCACCCTCCATGAACCCTGGCCCTTAACCATGTGTACAGACACTTGGGTGGTAGCCTGTGGGCTAACTATGTGGATAGACCAATGGCATAAAGAGCAATGGACAATAATGGGTAAAGTCCTGTGGGGGAAAGCCTTGTGGTAGGACATCTGGGATTGCCTATAAACCCGGATGCTGACCTAACTGTTTTCATGTAACAGTCCATGCACCCCTTTCCCCACTGGGAAACCAAGAAGCAGACGCTGTAACACAAGTTAGAATGGTGCATCCCAAAGAGAAATCTGCCCACTAAATTCATCATAAAAATAGACACCATAGTACTCGTGTTGGTTAGAAAATAGCCAAAGAGACAGGCATAGCAGTAAAGTATAGCAATCTGGTAGATGCTGTACAAAATTGTCCTGTGTGCCCACGTCAATGCCCAAGGTTTCTGCCTCGTGATCCTGGGGAGACACATAAGAAAACAGAGCCAGTGATGGACTAGCAGGTAGATTACATAGGGCCTCTACCCCCCAGTGAAGGAGCAAAGTCCGCTCTAGTTTGTGTGGACAGTATCACTGGCTTGACACAGGTGTTCCCATGTAAACGAGCAAACCAGGCAGCTACAATAAAGGGGTTATAAAAATTGAGTATTATGTATGGGATACCCCAAAGGGTTGACAGTGAGCAGGGGACACAGTTTACATGTCACAATATGTGTGACTAGGCAGCTGAGAAGGAGGTACGATGGCATTACCACCTGCACTACAACCCCCAGGCCATGGGCCTGGTGGAAAGGAAGAACGGTGTCGTAAGACGACAAATACGAACCTCACAGGCAAGGCTTCCCTGGTAGGGTGGGCCAAGGTGCTGCCCTTGATAAACTCAGCTCCCACTGGGACTTTAGTCTTGTATGCCAGACTAGGAGCCCCAAGTTACCCTCCAGCAACGATCCAAGTGATGTCACAGGCTCCAGAAGTGTATCCACCAAGGTTGTCACTGGAACGAAACAGCATGGTCCTCCGGACACCCCAGGACCTGGCACTGGGAAGTGTAACTATCTATTGGCACCTGTCATGGGTCACTCCACTGGTGTGATTGGTTACTTTGTCCCTGTGGAGGTGGAAGAACTGGTTGGCCTAACGTGGGAGCCCACTATGCTACTGCACAGAGAGCCTTGGCAGTCACGCTTCACATGGAAAGGAACGACAGCTATACCACCAAGGATGGAAGTGTGTCTCCTTTTCTGGGATTCAGCACAATGGGTGACTACTCACAACCCCTCAGGTGACCTCCTCGGGACAGCACGTATGGTACACTCAGCCAGGAAAAAAGCCTATAGCAGCCATTGTTCTCACTACCTGCGGGGAAGGAAGCCACTAGTGTGAGCCTAATAGAAGGGGAAGATTTAGCCCTTTAGTACCTACTAAACACCTGTCTTTCCAACTGTAGGTATGGCCTACTCTGCTTTCTTCCCTTCGGGGCTGCCCATCTCTTCCTAGAGTGGGCTGACAGCTTCGCGGAAGTCCACAACAAAAGCAGCTGCTGAGTCTGTGGACAACTCCCCTTCTCAAGCACAAAAGGCAAGCCTTGGAGGGTGGGGCCCTTGACCAGAACTGATCAGGCAGCTGTGAGAGACATGAGAGGGGAATGGAAGCCTCTTTAACTAATTAAGGTATAACAGAGAGGAGAGGCACAACATCACCTTTTCTTGGACTCAAACTGTCATGAACACCCGCATCTGAGTAAGAGACTGCAGAGCTCTTGGTGTGCGGCCACGAGAGGGTATTAACCACTTCTGGGATGGTTTAGGTTGGCTGGTACCTGAACAAAGTGTACTAGAGAAACCTGCTTCTGTCTGTTTTGAACCAAAGGAAACCCAATGGGTCCCCCTGCCTTCCCCCTAAATCCCCCCTCCCCCGTCTCCCTCCAAGTCCTCTGCCCATATTGTGGGCTGGATTCCTGCGTCCCATTGCCAACGAGTGATAATAATTACTACTACTAATTACAATATAAACACCCCAATTGGGAGACAGGAATATATCTTGCTCCCCACGGCACCCGATGGCTGTGTGGCCCCTACCTGTGGCCCCGGTTACCGTAAGATTGGATAGCACACTGCACTTTGGTGTTACCCTATTCTATAGGGACCTTCAAGAAAACTATACCAAAACCTCTAAATTACCCCATAGCAAAAGCCAGGGGACCAAGCATGGTCTTTTCCACTGGTATGATTACCTTCTAACTGTTTTTGTCCACCTCCCTGCCCTGGGCTCCTTAGAAGTAATGGGACAAATTGAAGCTTTAGCTAATTTTACTAAACATGCCCTAAATGACAACAGAGAAAACTTGTGGCTACTGACAGCCAAAACCACTCAAAGGAGGAAGGTAGTCCTTCAGAACCAAATGGGCATTCTAACAGCTATTCAAGGCTGGGCATGTGCCATAGTAAAGACTAAATGTTGTACCTACATACCAGACTACTGCCAGAACATAACTGATCTGTTAGGCCACATGAAAAAATAAATAAAAGCCCTGGACACACCTAAAGGCTGGTCTGCTGTGACCACCTGGTTTTCCTCTTTCTCCTCCAGTTGGCATGATGTTTTGATGGGTCTTGGTATTTTCCTGGGTATAGGAAAATTGTCTGCTTTGTGTGTCTATACTGCTGGTGTGGTCTGTGCCTCCAACTACAGCAACACCGTCTGTCCCTACAGTGACACCTCCTTTCGGGGCCCAGAGACTTTATAGAAGAGAGGAAATGTGTCAGATTGTAAGAACTGGCCTGGAGGGGTAGGCTGAAGTGGAAAACAGGTAAATAACCTAAATGACCAATAACCTTGGAATATTATTTTAAAATTCTCAAAGAAAACCTTCCCTACACCCTCGTAAAGGCTTCCAGGTACATGATTTTCTTGTTGAGTTCTCTCCAACTTTCAAGAAATAGATAATTCCTGTGTCATTTATAGTTTCCATAGAGGAGGACAGCATAGTCTTGCTGTCTAACCTGAGCGAGAACACACACACACACAGAGTATAGATTAATTTCACTTATGAAAAGATGAAAAGACACCCAAATTATAAATAAAATACCCACTGAATGAACCAACAATATATTATGAGACTACTCTACTATCATCAAGCAGGGTTTGCCATAGAAAGACAGAATGCAAGGATGGTTTCATATCAACACATCTAATAATACAAAATAGCACTTAAATAGGCAAGGGAGGAAAACTTACACCATTTCAATAAATGTTATGAAGGTATCTGATAAACACACAATAACTTTTTCTGACTTACCAATATAATAAAAATCAAAATTAAGAATCAAATTTTAGCAAATTATAAACAAAGATATTTTAATATGATTATAGTTAAATAGCAATGATCTCAACTACCGAAAGTTTCTTGGGAAACACTGGAATCATTTGCATCAAAGTTGGGCACAAAACAAACACCAGCTCCTGTGTCTCCTGTGCTCTGCAAACATCTTTTTCACAGTATCCTATCTAATTCTTCCCCAACCTGGACGTTACAGGGATGCTGGATAAACGAGAAAGAGTGAAGGTAGAAAAAGTGGGAAATTATAGCCAGAAGCATTTTAATCTGCCAGACTCACTTACTGAGACAAGGGCCGCAAAGAAAATAGACACAGATGGCTGGGAAGAGGGAAATGCCCTGGCTCTGGGCAGGTCACCTGTCAACAGCCATGCTGGCCTTACCAAGGCAATGGAGAAGTCAGTGTGATAAGACCCTAGGTCGGATTGAGGCTGAACTGTCAGCATTGGGTAGAGTCTCCATCTGACACAGAATTACCCATGAACTCTGCAGACATATAGACTGCTGGCCCACCTCCCATAACTTTGATTTAGTAGGTCAGGGAGAGCTAAGGCTCAGGATTTATAAAGTTTCCCAACTGATTCTGACGTCCAGTGAAGGTTAGGAAGCAGATTCAGAGAGGTTGGGTGCTTTGCTTAAAGTCACACATGAAGCAGGACACAAATCAGGCAACTGCCTCCATTGTGCCTTGCTCCTCACCACTGAGCCACACCAGCAGACAGGGGCTTCTCAATGTTAACGTTTTCTGATTCTGTGAGATGAACTGGGCCTTTGAGGGCTCTGAAACATCCATCTGTACAAAAGGAAGCCAATATCAATCATCCAGCTAAGTAAGTTTAATAACTTAATTCTGGATTGTGGAGCCTTTCTCAAAGCAAAGTTTGGGCAACCTCTGCTCTATTAGGTATGCCAGAAGCGCATGTAATGCAAGAGCCCCTGAAATCTTAGCAAGTGCCCTCTCTGAAGTGATACAGAACCAGGCACTCTCCCTCAATCATCTATGGAGGTGTCTCTTCCAATGTGACATCACTTTGCATATGGTAAACATTCTTTTCCAAAGCTGCCTATACACTTCCCCAGACTGCTTACTGCTCTTGAATGAGAGGTGTTTATCATCTCAGCATTCAGACACAGCCCCCTTCATGAGGGCTGGCGGTCACAGTTCAGGCTGGGACAGGTAGCAGAATCCACTCCCTTTTCTATTTCTGCTCCAGGGCTTTGATTTATTGGTATCAAAGTTCTTAAATTCAATGATATTGGCTGTCGGCACAGTCACCTTCTGTCACCTCTGTTATCTGCTGCCATATGGTATGTTTTCATAACTGAACCACACAGGATTCATATCTCTGCTTTGTTGAGCTCCACCTATTCTGAAGAACACATTTGGCTCCCAAGGTGAATCATTTCTAATGAATTAACCTTTTAGAAGATTAAAGGATTTGGTTAAGGGCCAGAAACCACAATGGTGCTGAGTGCTGAGCTCTGAGTGCCACCAGACAGCATGCACACAGCCCATTCCTCAGTGGAAAACTTAAATGTTCTTTCACTATAGAATGGGGACACAGACGAAATTTCAATCACTCAGCCTGACTCACATTGGTGACTGTGTTGTGAACATTTACCATTTATAATTTTGCGTTGTCCAATACTGAAGTCACTAGCCACATGTGGCTATTTAAATTTAAATTAAATTAAAAGTTCAACCCCTCAGTTGCACTAACTACATTTCAAATAATCAATAGGCACCTGTGACTATTAGCGACTGTATTGAACAGTGCCGAGAGAACACTTCTATCATTGCAGAAAGTGCTATGGGACAGTTCTGATCTATTTAATGAGGATAATAATATCTACCTCACAGGACTTATGGTAATTAAAAGAGATGTTGTATGTAAAGTGCTTGGCATAATACCTAACACATGTACACACTTAATAAATGGGATTTATTATTATTATTATCCATACAATAAAAATTCTACTAAAAAGAAATCACTCTCAGTACCAAATTTAGTTTGGGAAGCTATCACACAGATACTGCCCACATGTAAGTGCAATGCTCACTGTTGTCCCTTGCACTGAGCCTGATAAAGAGTTGTATTCTGTCAGTGCCATTTTCTTACCACATTGTCACAAGCTGTCGCAGAACCTGATTTAGGAGGCTAAAAGTGTTGGAAATTTTCTAAAGAAAGAGAGACAGACACACACACACCAAGAGGGAAAGAGAGAGAGAGGAAGAACTGAGGACTATGGAACAACTTGTCCATGCTAGGCATAAAAAGCTGAGCCTGATTCTCACACCCATAATTTTTGGGCTATTGTTGAATGCATCCAACTTGGATGAATACTCAAGGAAGAATGATGTCCATGGTGGGGTTTAGCAGTTGCCTGGAGTGTCGTACTTCCCATTGTCTAGAAAAGCCTAGAATGTGGCAATGGTCTAAGGAGCCGTTGGGGCAGCATTAGTGGTTATACATCATGTATCACTTTGGGCAGGTAGCTCAGTTCTCTGTTTCTGTTTCTTGTCTGTAAAATGGGAATAATAATAGTCCTCCTCATAGTTATTGTTAAGATTAAATGAGTCAAAGCACCTAAAGCCAGGCTTCCCTTATAGTCGTATATGTAAGTGCTGGCCATTATGATCAGGGTTAGGCCAGGCTGGCTGTGGGTTCTCTTCCAAGACTCTTTCAGTCACAGCTGTAAGCTGTGGCAGTTAAGGTCCTCCCAGTGTTGAATGGGTAAGTACACTGGCCTTCTCTTCTACATCCCACTTGGTAAACAGGTCAGTCCAAAGTTTCTCTATTGTACATGTTGCTGTTGTGTGTTGTCAAGTTGATTTTGACTCATAGCGACCCTATAGGACAGAGTAGAACTGATGAATAGGGTTCCCTAGGCTGAAATCTTAACAGGAGCAGATCACAAGTTCTTTCTCCTGCAGAGCAGCTGGTGAGTTTGAACCACCAACCTTCTGGTTAGCAGCCATGCACTTAATCATTGTGCCACCTTTCTGTTTCACATATGAAACTTAAAATCTGAGTCAGGCCTGTAGATAGAGTCATTCATTCATCCATTCACTCATTTATTCATTCATCCAAATCCTAACATAGTCACTATTAGGTACACAAGCCCATGTAAGGCTACAAATCTGTCCCAAGTTAGGGTAAGAAGTGTCACCTCCAGAACTCGATGTTTTGATTACTCTTTCCCACAGGAAGAACGGAATTATATGTCCACAGGCCAGATAGATGCTTTTTAAAAGCAAGAATCGCATAGTCTCTTAACAAGCATTATCAGATAATACCTTTTCTTTATACCCTGACATGGCTTTGTCAAAAGCGTTCAGTAGAGTGCTTGGCATTTAATCAGTGCTCATCACAATTGCTATCATTATCATTAGCTTACTAGACAAAAGACCTCTTTAAAGTGTTAAAAAGCAAAGATGTCACTTTAACGACTAAGGTGCACCTGACCCAAGCATGGTGTTTTCAATCATCTCGTATGCGTACGAAAGCTAAGCAATGAATAAGGAAGACCAAAGAAGTGATGCCTTTGAATTATGGTGTTGGCAAAGAATATTGAATATACCACGGACTACCAAAAGAACAAAAAAATCCATCTTGAAAGAAGTACAACCAGAATGCTCATCAGAAGCAAGGAAGGTGAGACTTTGTCTCACATACTTTGGACATGTTATCAGGAGGGATCAGTCCCTGGAGAAGGACATCATGCTTAGTAAAGTAGAGGGTCAGCAAAAAAGAGGAAGACCCTGAACGAGATGTATTGACACAGTGGCTGCAACAATGGGCTCAAGCATAACAAAGACTGTGAGAATGGCACAGGACTGGGTAGTGTTTCGTTCTGTTGTACATAGGGTCGCTATGAGTCGGGAGCGACTCGACAGCACCTAACAACTACAATCTTTACGTGAGCAGATCGCCAGATCCTTCTCTCACAGAGCTGCTAGGTGAGTTTGAACCACCAGCCTTTCAGTTGGCAGCCAAGCGCTTAATCTTTGCAGTAGTTCTAGATAAATCAGCTGGGCTTACCTTGCTGGAAGTTGTAGTTAGTAGGGTGTGGGAATCAGGGTAGTTTGAATGTTGCTCTGCAATACCTCTCTAATTTTACAGCTGATGTCTGAAATTCTTTTTTAGGTGATCAAGCCTTTATAAGATTGAGAATATAAATATAACTAAGAGAGGCAAGGCAATCATTTAAATTCATTCTATAGCATAAATGACTGACATGTTATCTTCCCTTTGAGTAAATTCTAACAGGGAAGGAGAAAAGAATATAAATAAAGACAGGGATATCTGAAGAGAAAAAAGGACAAGGAGAACTGATTGGGCTCGATTATGGAAGTAGAAGGGACCCTAGACACCAGCTACTACAATCTTCATCCTCATGGTTTCTTGTCTTTCAGGTGAGAAAACCCAGGCATTTAATCTAGTGACTTGCTCAATATTAGAACTGGCTAGAGAACCCAGGGCTCCTGGATCCTGGTACAGGGTCTTTCCATCCTACTGAGTGATTCAACACTGTTATAGAGAAACCGGATGAATTTCATTCCCCTTCCAGTTTGGTTCAGGCCATCCCTGAACACCGGGTCTCTGCCCATTTTCCCTCCAGTGGGAGGTGCTGTGGCAGGCAGCTCAGAGGGCAGCAGAGCTGAGAGTGCTCCTGGGGGCTCACTCACCCTTGGGAGCTTCCACTCAGGGCTGGGAGGCCTTTTTCCTGGAGCAGCTGTAGGCCTATGGAAGAAGCCATGGCAGGGAATGTTTCATCCTCAAACAGCTGGTCGCTGCTCAGGCAACGATCCTGCAAGTATTTAAAGTCCTGGTCCTTGAACTTTATGACCGAGGTCTTTGCTAGAGGTTCTGGGTTACGAGCCATGGCTCTCCTTAGAAGATGACTGAGGTGTTCTCCTTCTGTAGAGAAAAAGGGATATGTTTAAGTATGAGCCATCAAATCCTCTGCATCATCAGATATGAGCCCTGGAAGGGCACTCAGATGCCCCGCACTTACACGTGAAGAGACTGAGATCCGCATACGTACTGTCCCTGTTGACACAGCCAATTGGCAGTCAAGCCTGGACTAGAATTCAGGCGTCCTTACTCCTAGTTCAGCTTTCAACCTACTGTACCGTATAACTTCTCTCTATGCTCTTATGTGCACAAGAGGATATGGGAGCATTTGTGTATTTAATGAACATTTATTGAATACTGACCTTATGCCAGGCACTCTTCGAAATGCGGGCAATACAAAAACAAATATGGCACGACCTTTATCCCCCAGGAGTTCTTTATCAAGTGGAAAAGATAGATTAGACATTTCAACAACTAGCTATTATTGAACAAACACTGTTCAGTGAAAAATGTGTACAAAGTCCTGTGGATGTAAAGAGGAGGAGCCATAAACTGCCAGAAGAGTCTGGATGACTTTCCTGGAGGCAGCTGCATCTGAATCAGGTCTTGAAGGAAGAATAAAAAATTGCCAGGTGGAGAAGTGAAAGATAGATTTAAAAGAAAAAATCCCTCTAGGTGTCCTGAGTACAAGTGTGCATAAAGACCCAGGAGTTGGATTGGAAAGATCATGGGTGTTGGAGGGGTTGGGGTGTGGTGGGAGGCATTGGGAGCAGCGGAGAGTTAAGAATAGGGAGTGCTGGCAGAGATGGCCATAATGGTGGTCTGGAAAGCTGGATTATGCAACGTTTTATGTTCTGCAGGTACTGCAAGGCCATTGAAAAGGTGAGGCATGATTCAATCTGTGTATAGGTTGGTGCTGCTGGGAGAAAGTTGGATGTCAGATGGAGGGGATGGGGAAGGCCTAGACATGGGGAGGTGGCCAGAAGGCTACTGCATTTGTCCCCATGAGAGATGGTGATTGAGCACTGGAAGTGAAGATGGTGGAGAGGAGACAGATTCCAGAGTTATTTAATAGCTAGATTCAATAGGATTAGATAAGGAATTGAATATGGGGAAGGGGGGGAAATGAAAAGGCAGTGCAGTAATGATCAGATGGGTTTTGGAGTCTACTATCTGCTTTCATTACCTTCCTACTGGTTCTGCAACATTGCACTAGTAGTCAAGCCTTGTGAACCTACATCTCCATCTATATAGATTGATGATACTAACCTCACAGAGTTTGATGTAGGTATTAAATGAGGTTTGACCTAACATGCCAATCACAGTGGCCAGCATACAGTTGTTGTTGTTGGTTGCTGTCAAGTTGATTCCAACTCATGGTGATTCCATGTGTGCAGAGTAGAACTGCTCCATACAGTTTTCAATGTTGTGACCTTTTGGAAAGATTACCAGGCCTGTCTTCCAAGGTGCCTCTTGGGTAGGTTCAAACTGCCAATATTCTACCTAGTAGTCAAGTGCTTAACCATTTGCGCCACCCAGGAGGCCTGGCATACAGTAGGAATTCAATAAATGTTAGCATCTTAATTTCCCTTTAGAGATGTCAAGGAATGCTGAGGTTTCTTGTTTAGGTTGTAACCTATGCCTTTTACCAAAATATGCACCCGCATCCTGCATGTATGAGTCAGGCAGACCTGGATCTGAATCCTGAGTCTACACTGCCTTAGTCATCTAGTACTGCTACAACAGAATTACCACAAGTGGATGGCTTTAACAAAGAGAAATTTATTTCTTCACAGTAAAGTAGGCTAAAAGTCCAAATTCAGGGCATCAGCTCCAGGGGAAGGCTTTCTCTATCTGTCGGCCTTCTTCTCATCAGTGTTCCCCTGGACTAGGAACTTCTCCGGCCAGGGACCCCAGGTCCAAAGTATGCGCTATGCTCCTGGCACTGCTTTCTTGGTGGTATGAGGTCCCCCTGTCTCTCTGCTCACTTCTCTCTTTTATATCTCAAGAGATAGCCTCAGGAGGACTCCGGCAAGATGGCGGTCTAGGCAGAAGCACCACGCCGTCCCTCCACAACAAAGATCCGAAAAACTAAGCCAAACAGAGAATCAACAATCCTGAAACCC
>NW_004443988.1:12505024-12537601 GCF_000243295.1 Trichechus manatus latirostris
ACAATAAAATATTTAAAAAAAAAAAAAAAGAAAGAAAGAAAGCAAAAATGTAAGGGCTTGTATTCAGAATGTATAAGAACTCTTACAACTCAAGAGAAAAATAACCCATTAAAAAAAGGACAGTATTTTGATCAGACACTTTACTAAAGAAGATATACCCACCCACATATTGCTGTCGAGTCGATTCCACCTCACAGTGACCCTATAGGATACAGTAGAACTTCCCCACAGGGTTTCCAAGGAGAGTCTGGTGGATTCAAACTGTCAACTTTTTGGTTAGCAGCTGTAGCTCTTAACTACTGCGCCACCAGGCCATATAAGTAAGTAATAAGAAACATGAAAAGACGTACAACATCGTAAGTCATCAGTGAAATGCAAACTGTATCAAAATGAGATGTCACTACACACTCCTTGTGGTCAGGTCGATGCCAACTCATGACGATCCCAAATGTGCAGAGTAGAACTTTTGCAGAGGGTTTTCAAGGCTGTGACTTTTTGGAAACATATTGCCAGGTCTGTCTTCCGAGCCACCTCTGGGTGTGTTCAAACTGCCAACATTTCTGCTAGTGGTCGAGCGCTTAGCCACTTGCACCACCCAGGGCAACCACATAGTCGTTAGAAAGGCTAAAATTAGTAAGACTGACCATGCCAAGCGCCGACAAGAACGTGGAGCAACTGAAACTTTCATAGTTATCTGTGGAATATAAAATGATACAAACACACTGGAGAACAGTGTGGCAGTTTCCTAAAAAGTTAAATATATACATACCATATAATGCAGTTATTCCACTCCTAGACAGTCACCCAAGAGAAATGAAAGCATACGTCCACACAAATATTTGTACACAAATATTCAAAATAGTCTTATATTTAATAGCCAAAACCGGAAACAATCCAATATCCATAAAAAAATGAATTTATATAAATTGTAATATATCCATAAAATAGAATACTACTCAGCAATAAAAAGGAATGAACTAGTGATATATGGATAAATTTCAAAAGTTATTATGCTGAATCAAAGAAGCCAGTCAAAATAGAGTTCATACTGTATGATTCCATTTATATAAAATTCTAGAAATTCAAACTAACTTACAGCGACATAAAGTAGATCAGTGGTTGCTCAGGAATGGGGGAGGAAGCAGGAAGGGATTACAAAGGGTTACGAGAAAACTTCTGAGGGTGATGAATTTTTTTTCCTTACAATTTATTTATACAACTCCTGCAGATGGACATTTTGAGTTCTTCTCTTCTTTGTTTTAATGAACAGTTGTGCCACAAATGTTTTTGTGCAAACTCCTGATAAACATGTGTAAGATTTTCTCTAGGTTACATTCCTAGCAGTGTAATTTCTGACTTTACGGTATGTACATCCTCAACTGAAGCATGCCAAATTATTTACTAAGTGGGTTTTCCCATTTTAAGACCTCACCAGCAATGTGAAAGAGTTCTCGTTGTTATATATCCTCACTAACACTTGGTATTGGCAGGGTTTTTATTTTTACCCATCTGGTGGGAGTAAGGAGCCCTTGTGAAGCAGTAGTTAAAAGCTTGGCCGCTAACCAAAAAGGTTGGCAGTTCGAATTCACCAGCTGCTCCTTGGAAACCCTATGGGGCAGTTCTACTCTGTCCTATAGGGTCGCTATGAGTCGGAATCAACTCAATGGCAAAGGGTTTGGTTTTTGGTTGGAGTAGGAGTAAAATAGTGACTCCCTGTGGTCTTAATTTACCTTTCCTTGGCTACTAGTAATAAATATCTTTCAATATGCTTATTCAGCACCGATGTTTTTCTCTTGTGAAATGCATATTGATATTTTATGTCCATTTGTCTATCTGGTTGTCTTTTTCTTACTGATTTGTAGAAATTCTTTACATACTCTGGATATTAATTCTTTGTTGGTCATATGTGTTACAAATATACTTTCGTTGTTTGTAGCTTATCTTCCTACTTTCTTTACAGTGTCTTTTGATGAATAAACACATTCTTTACTTTGTACAAACATAAATATATTATGAATCTTTACTTATAAGTTTGATTTTTATAAGTTGATCAAACGTTAATTCTTACGGGAATGTAATATAAGAAACTTTGTGAGTGGTTCTCTTTGTAAAACAGGGAATCTCTTTATAGTTAACAGTCATTCCTTCAATGCATTGATTTTTAAAATTTTTATGGGGTGTAATAAAATTATAAAGTCTGAGACTCATAGCTACATTCTGAAATGCACCAGCGAACAGGCACTTCAGATTGTTAGGAAATCATGCTGGTATCTCTAGAAGCAAATATAGGCTTACTAAAGCCAAATCTTTAACATTCTCTTTTTCTTTTTTCTTTCTTTTTCCATAAAGAATTTCTAGTTTGGAGGAACAGGATAGTGCTATAGATATAGCATATCTTGACTTCTAAACAGTATTTAAAAACCCTTTATTCTTTTTTACATAAGATGGGGAAACCAGACTGAACTGTGAAGGTTGAATATGTGAGTATTGTGCCACATTGTAGTACACTATAATGTAGCATAGTGAAGTGTAGTACAGTGCAGTAAATAGAATTCATAGTTTGATCCAGAGATTCTGGATGAATGATTCTGGATCATCTTGGAATCATTGCACTGTAATAGTCACAGAGCTCTGTCCTTTGTCCTGTCCTGTTCAACATTTTTATCTTGGTCCTAGATCAAGATGCTGAAAATGAAATTAAAGATATTTTTCAACCCTTTCATCATTTTAAATGATACAAAGACAGGAAGAACAATTAACCAAGAAAATGGCAGAATAAAAATTCTAAATGACCTCGAAACCAAGAAGATGAGATTTAACAAAGAAAAGTGCAAAACTGTCTTTATACTTAAAAGTTAACTGTGTGAGTAAATAGTCAGCGAGAGCTGCCTTGGCTAAACTTCATTTTGGAAATATTTTGTATGCCTGACTTGACTTCCAATTTTAAATGAGCTAATAAGATAAAAGATTTTACATAATCTTGATCACTGTGATAGCAGTAAGGCATTGTTCTAGATGGGATCTATCCAGTTCCCTGCACAAACCTGCTCTGGACCTTACATGGATATCTAGTCATGTTCAGGTCAAGGGGCCACATTTCAATAGGGACATTAACACTCTCGATAGTATCCAAAGAAGATGTTTGAGTAGAATAAAGACCCCTGGCCAAGGAGGCAAGTATGCTGCTCGAAGGCAGGGTTTCCTGGCAGGCAGTTACATCCACCTGGAAGCCGTAACAACTTTCTCTAATGGGCACAAAAGTGTCATACTGGCTGGAGGCCGTCCATCGAAGTACACAAGGAACCTAGAAATCACTTCCTAGGAAGAGCTGGAGATCTAGAGATGTTTACTGGAAGAAAGACAGGTTGAGGTACCTATACCATCAGACCTGGCCTCTGCAATCCTGTTCTCAGCCCCCTAAAATAATCCTGGTCCAAGAGAACAGAGATTTAACCAGCTCTAGGCCCACAATTTGGCCCCCATCCCCAAATCTTCCTTGCTACTTCTCTGGCCCCCAAGGCAGGGGTCCAGTTCAGAAACCGCTCTGCCTTGTCCCTTAAAAAAAGAGGCAGCATGGAGTAGTGGTCAAGAGCATGTGGAAGCAGATTAAATCTATGGCTTGAATCCAGTTGTCACTTAGTGACTAATGATTTTGGGTAGTTCCTTTAACGTCTCTGAGCCTCCTTTCCTTATCTATCAAATGCGCTGAAGGTGGCCCTGACAAAACCAGCCTCATAGTACTTTGTAGGTATTAAATGAGACCGTTCTTATAAAGGGCTTGGTGTGGCACATAATAAAAGCTATGTGTAGGTCTTGTGACCATCACTCATCAGGATCTCACAGGTGTCCTCCCTTGCCAGCTTCCCTGGCTCTGAACTTAAGTCAAGTGGCTGGGCCCCGTAACAGGTATGGGCATCCTGGGCACTTATCAGGTGCCTCCTGGACTTCCAACAGTAGGTCTCTCCAATTCCCCAGTGTTGTGATGATCATCCCATGTGTGAGATCCTCACTTCCACTGCCTACCTGGAAGAAGCCTGATGTGTTCACACCCCTTGGATGCTGCGTGGGGCCTGTAGACCGAATTATCTTCCAGCTCCTACAGCTGGGTCAGAGTCCCACAGCTTCCACCCCAGGACTTGGGCTTGGGCCAGACTCTCTCCTCTCCCTGCCTGTCCTGTCCTGCCTATCCCTGGGCCCATCACCTGCCTGCAGGAAAGGATTTGAAGGCAAAGGAAGATGTCATCGGTGCTGTGTGGCCCAGATGACAGAACTAGTCCCTACATCTTTTGGGGGGAGATGTTTAGGGATGATCTGGGGAGTCCTGGGTGGTGCAAACAGTTAAGCACTAGACTACTAACTGAAAGGTTGGCGATTTGAACTCACCCAGAGGTGCCTTGGAATAAAGGCCTAGAGATTTGCTTCTGAAAGGTCCTATCCTTGAAAACCCTTTGGAGCAGTTCTACTCTGTACACACGGGGGCTGCCATGAGTCAAATCTTCTAGACTGCATCTGGTTTGTCTTTGTTTTTTTTATTTGTTTGTTTTTCTGGTTTAGGGATGATTTAGTTTACAGAGCTTTGCAATAGAACCTTCTGCGTCGATGAGTTATGTTTTATATCTGCAAAATTCAATTCAGTAGTCCCTAGTCATATGGCTGTTGAGCACTTGGAATATAGATAGTATGATCAAGAAGCTGAATTTTAAATTTTAATTAATTTACATATAATTGCAAGTATCCACATGGCTAGTGGTTACTATATTGGACAACACAGAAGACAAGAGCTGCTAAGGACATGAATTACTACAAACAAGAGAGGACATGAACACCCTTCAGTGGAAATATTCAAGCAGAGAACAGATGACTCTAAAAAGTTTGGAGCAAAGTCTTTGACTAAGGCTGATCCCTTTCCAGTATGACCTGCTGGGGTTCTCTCCACTCAGTTACTTTTCTTCAGCATCTTATTTTCACCACCAAAAAACACTCGGTCACTTTCTGCCAGTGGTAGGTCTGAGGGCTGCAGTGTCCCCAGGCCTCACAGGGACAGGTGCAGTGGCCACTTGGTGTCCCTGCCTGCAGGGTGAGCTTGTCATATCCCAGTCACAAATGGTGATTCTGTATGCATTTTGTTTTCAATCAGCTAAGAAATAGGAAGCAGTCTTCCATTGTTCCCCACACAACTCCCTCCTGGTTGATGTTTTGCAGAACAATGGAAATAAATCTGATGTAAGATAGCAGAATATGACAAGGGAGGGTTTCTCCCTTAACAAATACTCATTTGAAATGGTACCCAAGCCCTGAACAAGGAGCGATCTATTTCCCACAACAGTGTTCCCAGCAAAATCCATTACTAATCTCACAACTCAAATTAAAACTAACAGAGCTTAAAGGCTGGGGCAGACACTCTCTGTGCTGACAAGGAACAAGGAAGGGTGGGGGAAGGGACTCTGTGTGTTTAATTACACCATTTAACACAGAGAATAATTTAGTGTTCTGAATGGAGAAATAAGGCACTTAACTGCTCTCTGGAGGAAAATAACTCTCATGTACACCACTTTGAGCTATAAGCCACCTCAGCATGCCACAGGGCTTTGGAGAGAGAGAAAGGGAAGGAGAAAGAGAGCAAGGGAGAGAGAGAGAGAAAGAAGGAGGGGAAAGAGAAGGGGAGGAAGGGAAAGAGAGAGAGAGAAGGAGGGGAAAGAGTGGGGGGAGGGAAGGCGAAAGAGAGCAAGAAGGAGGAGAAAGAGAGGGAGGGAGGATAAGAGAGGGAGGGGGAGGCAGAAAGGTAGAGAAGAGGGGCTGGAGAGAGAAAGATGAGAAAGGGAGAGAGAGAGAACGGGGGAGATAGGGAGGGGGAGAGTTCTGTGTATGTATTTTCAAATCTACTGTGAGCTGGGAGAACACATGACTATTTCTGAAGAAGGGCTTGTATGAGGGGGCGTAAGTGTGAGAATGAATATAAATTTTGGATTTTTAAGATGAAATCTTGGATGAGAGCTTTCTCTGTGCCACTCCCCACCTTCGGTACCGTCTTAGGGAGTTTCCAGGCCTTTGCAGCCTGGAAGCCATTGGCAGGCTTGATGGCCCCCAGAAAGGCAGGCCTCAGAGGAAGACTATGCAGGGCTCACTTTGCAAAAAGAGAAAGTGAGGCTCAAGACCAAATAGGAGAAGACTGGGCAGAGTTTGGAGTAGACTCCTGCCCCACCCTCACTTTCAAGGCTGGTGAGCTGGCCTCCATGTCCCCTGTCAGGGAGACACTTTTTGCTTGATGAGGACTGAGGGAATAAAGATAATCTCTAATCCACCAAGGTCCATGGAAGAGGGAAAAATGAAAGAAACCTCTCTCATTGCTTTAGATTTAGAAACCTGCCAACCTCCCCATATCTGGAACAGGTGCCAGAGAAGTAAGTGCCCAGAATAGAGCTATCTATTGCCTGCCAATGACTGGATTCAGCATTAGGGCTGGCTGCCAAAAAGATCACCACCTTGACATGAGAAAGGCAGGAACCATGAGCCCATAGATGGCAACCCCACCTCCTCTCTCCTTGGTGCCCTCACCAAGTAGACGCACCATCTTCAGGGACTCATTGCCTAAGGGAGCTCAGGGGCCTCAGCAGATGGGTCCCTCCCAGGAGACCCTGTGGGGTAATGAAGAGAACATTTGTTTGCCTGGTGGAATGGAGTCCATGATTCTAGCTGTAGCAAAGCCACTAAAGTCGTGTAATCCTAGGGCAAGTAGCTCCCCTTCTCTAGTGTCAGTTCCCCTGTTTGGAACACCAAGGAGGTTGGACTTACTCTTTTAAGTGCTTTTCAACATTATGTATTTCTGAAACTGAGAGTGGGTTCTTATGTATGCTAAACGATATTGTCAGGTGAAAAATAAAATAGGAACCCATTGAATGTATTATTCCTTTCCATAGTTTAGGTTCATTACATGCAAACACAAAAAAAGAAACATGTCTTTGCATGAAAGGATTCTGTTTCATGAGGACCCCTCCCCCACAGTTCTTAGACGTGTGCCATTCAATTATGAAAGAGGCCTATAAAGTTTTTGAGTCAACTGTCAACTGTATTCTGAGGACAGGGTAGAGCAATAATTAGTTCTGGGTTCTATAGCTATATATATTCTAGAAACACTGTGTAAAATTTAATATGTTCTTGGATTTCTGGGAATGGATTATTTTCATCCATGAAGAAGAGATATACTTCCCATTTAGCTAATTCAAGTTCCCTTGTTAGCAAATTAGGGGGATTTAGGAAGTTGGGGCTTGTAATAACGCTGAGTCTTAAGAACTACTCTATCAGATCAATCCTCGCCAGACCAGTTCCAGGCTCCAGGACTGCTTACTTCCCAGAGGCATGAACCAGAGAGGTTTTAGGCAAATACTGGGCATATTGGGTTTATGGCTTTTTTTTTTAATATTCTTTGGAAGTTCATACCACATTTAGATCACCAATTTATTTGTGAAGGATTTCCTCTTGGCTTATCGTCTTTGATTTTCATTTAATTGAGACAAAGGCGGAGACAGAAAATGGGTGAGACAGCGGGACCACACAAAGAGAAAGTCAACAAATAACAGAAGCAGAGAGACAGAGAGCAAGAGACAGTCAGTGGAGATGGAGGTGCAGAGAGGAAGACAGTGAGGAAGAAAGTGCAGTAATGAGAAGACCAAGACTCTAGGACGGAGAAAATCCATCAGTAAAAGGCTTTCTCATGCAATCCCAGCATCCCATGGTGCTAAAAATCTGTCCAAATGTCATTGGGCTTTCCTATCCCTCTGACATAAACACTCAAACAGGGACACTATTGCTGTAACACTCAAATTGAGCTCTTTGAAGACCCCTTCTCTATGGTAGAGGGGAGATCCAGAGCACTGCTTCTGGGCACACACAGGGGACAGAAAAAGAGAGCAGCTTCAGCAGCTGGATCTCTGGCCAGCTTACCTCAGGCACCCCAATCTGTCCAGTGTCTGGCCATTTCTGGGCATCTCAAGCAATGGAGGCAACAGAGGAGAGCGGACAGAGTCCTGGACTGTGAGTCTGGTGTTGGCTCTGCCAAGGGCCCCTCCCTACCTTGTTGAGGGTGGGGACCAGAGAGAGATACAGTAGCAGCAGCAGCTAAGCACGTTGGATAAGGAAAACAGTTTGTCACTTTTCTGACTCCCTTTTCTAACCAGGAGCTCAGGGACATACAACAGCTTCCAAGAAGGCCCAAGTCAACCTTCCTGCTCTGAGATGTTCTGAAAGCAAGCTTCCATCCAAGCCCCTGGGGTTACCCCTACATGATCCTATGACCTATCTTACCTTAGGCCATTGAGAACCACTTAAATGCAGATGTGGGTCGTTGGTAACAATGCCTGGAGGCAGGTGTATGGTCAGTTCTGAAGGAGACACAGCCCCTCAGGGTCTCTGGTTCCAGCTATGATTTTGTCTGACTCAGTTCTCTGAGCAGGGTGGGTAGTCCTGGTTAGGCCTGACCCACAGGCAGCAGAGGTAGGCTGTGCAGAACTGACTAAGCCAGTGATTAGGGCACAGAGTACTGCCAGAGAAAGGATCATTCATTCAGAGAGAGATTGTGATGATTAAGGTCATGTGTCAACTTGGCTGGGCCATGATTCTCAGTGGTTTGGCAGTTATGATGTAGTTTGACAGCGAAGTAATGATGTAATCACCTCCATAATGAGATCTGATATAGTATAATCACCTCCATGATGAGATCTGCTATGAGCAGCCAATCACTTGAAAGGGAATTTCCTTGGGGGTATGGCCTGCACCCAATATATGTGGACTTTCTGGCAAAGCTAGTGGGATTTCTCTCTCTCTGGATCCTGCATTTGTCTCCTGTTTTTGGGACTTGAGCTACCAGTTTACCTGCTGATCTTGGGATTTGTTACCCTCCACAGCCTGTGAGGCAGCAGCCTGCCAGCTTACCTGCCAGTCTTGGGTTCATCAGCCCCTGCAGCCATGTGAATCAGGAGAGGCCTCCAGCCTGGTCCATTGACTTGGGACTTTCCAGCCTCTACAGCCACATGAGACATTTCCTTGATATAAATCTCTGTCTGTCTGTCTGTCTGTCTGTCTATCTATCTATCTACAATTATTGCTGTCGAGTTGATTCCAACTCATAGTGACCCTATAGGACAAAGTAGAACAGCCCCACAGGGCTTCCAAGGAGTGCCTGGGGGATTCAAACTGCCGACCTTTCCGTCAGCAGCCATCGCTCTTAACCACTACTCCACAAGGATTACCAATACATATATACATAGGTCTTCTCTAGAGGACCCAGTCTAAGACATTTGGTACCAAGAGTGGTTCTAGATAAATAAAACTTTAAGGATGACATTTCTAAGTGGGTTCTTAAGTCTAGTTAGTCTTAAAGGTGTTGATGACTCTACTTCCAGTAATACTTCCAGTTAATCCATGGCATGAGATAGTAATAGAAATACACAAAATATCACCACCAATAGATCAGGTATTTTGCTAGAGGCGAGGCTCTGGGTGACTGCAAGTTTGATACCTTTCTACAGTTTTGTCTGAATGAGAAGTTTAAGGAAGCTGGTTTGTTGGTCCTACTTTCACGAAACAAAGAGGTGAAAGAGAGAGACGAACTCAGGGCTTCCGAGTCACAGTTCAAGTGCCGCATAAGTGACCTCAAAGTTGCCACTTCTGCCTTGAAAGAAAGCCTCATTTCTTGTAGTAACAGAGCTGAATTGCCTAAAACCAAAACCAGAGTCTTATAGTAACAGTGGCTGAATTACAACACCAGTAGAATTCCCAACATCGGAGTGGTGTCTGAAGTTATAGTGAGGGCATTGATTAGGAAGAAATGGGATCCTGAAACTTGGGATGGGGACATATGGGCAGATAATCAGGAAGTTGGGGACAACAAGCCCCTAAATTCTGTTGAATCACTCGTGCCAACAGAACCAGGTTTCTCACTCCCATCTGAAGAGATGACTCTATTTTCGTCTGCTAAACCACCCTCCCCAGTAACACCATTAGCCCCTCCACCCCCATCTGATGAGATTAACCCAACTGTGTCTGAAAAGCCTTTGTGTAAGTCATTCCCTGGGGCATCACCTGAGGCAGATGCCTTACAAGACAATGCTGAATGTTCTCAAAACACAATCTTAACACCCATTTTGGCTTCTAGACCTATAACTAGACTTAAGTCTCAGCAAGCCCCAAAAGGTGAAGTACAAAATGTGACACAGGAGGAGGAATTTCAAAAGAACTGCTTGACTTTTCTAATATGTACAAACAGAAACCTGTGGAATATGTGTGGGAATGGCTATTAAGGGCGTGGGATAATAGTGCAAGGAACAGAAAATTGTACCAGTCTGAGTTTATTCATATGGGCCCACTGAGTACAGACCCTTCATTCAATGCTTTAGTTCGAGAAGTTAGGAAAGGATCTAATCATTTATTTGGTTGGTTTGCTGAAGCACGGATTATACAGTGGCCCACACAAAATCAAGTTGAAGTGCCAAACCTACATTCATATACTGTAGAAGAAAGAGTCCAAAGGCTTAGAGAAATTGGCATGCTAGCGTGGATTTATCAAGTTAGACTTACAGACCCACACATGGAGTGCCCAGAGGACACAACTTTTACCGCAACCATAAAGGACAAATTTGTGAATGGGACCCCAGCATCCTTGAAGACTGCTGTGATTGCTATTTTACATAAGTCAGATTTGAAAGTGGAAACTGCCCTAAATGAATTAATATACCTAACTAAAATGGGTGTTTGAAGTTGTTTCTTCTCATTTTGAGTCGTGCCACATCAGCAGATGAAAGTCCCAAAAGCTTGACTCCATCCACATCATTAAAGTTAACTCTACTTTGAGGAGGCAGCTCTTCACCAGCCGTATTTTGAGTGCCTTCCAACCTAAGGGGCTCATCTCCTGGCACTATATTAGACAATGTTCCACTGCTATTCATAAAGTTTTCACTGGCCAATTTTTTCAGAAGTAGGCTGCCATGTCCTTCTTGCTAGTCTTTCATAGTCTGGAAGCTCTACTGAAACCTGTCCACCAAAGGTGACCCCACTTGTATTAGAAATACCAGTGGCAAAGCTTCCAGTATCACAGCAAAACACAAGACACCACAGTACGACAAATTGACAGACATGTGGTGTTTACCTATGTTTTATTGACCATGCAAAGGCATTTGGCTGTGTGGATAATAACAAATTATGTATAACATTGCAAAGAATGGGAATTCCAAAATGCTTAACTGTGCTCATGAGGAACCTGTACATAGATCAAGAGGCAGTTGTTCAAACAGAACAAGAGAATAGTGCGTGGTTTAAACTCAGGAAAGGTGTGTGTCAGGGTTGTATCCTTTCACCATACTTATTCAACATGTATGCTGAGCAAATAATCTGAGAAGCTGGACTATATGAAGAAGAACAGGGTGTCAGGATTGGAGGAAGACTCATTTACAACCTGTGATATGCAGTTGATAAAACCTTCACTTTCTAAAGGTGAAGAGTACTTGAAGCACTTACTGATGAAGTTCAAAGACCATAGCCTTCAGTATGGATTATACCTCAACATAAGAAAAGAAAAAATCCTCACAACTGGACCAATAACAACATGATAAACAGAGAAAAGACTGAAGTTGTCAAGGATTTCATTTTACTTGGAGCCACAAACAATGCCCATGGAAGCAGCAGTCAAGAAATTGAACAACGTATTGCATTTGTCAAATCTGCTGCAAAAGACCTATTTAAAGTGTTGAAAAGCAAAGATGTCACTTTAAGGGCTAAGGTGTACCTGACCCAAGCATGGTGTTTTCAATCATCTCATATGCATATGAAAGTTGAACAATGAATAAGGAAGACCGAAGAAGAATTGATGCCTTTGAATTACCGTGCTGGTGAAAAATGTGGAATATACCATGGACTGCCAGAAGAATGAACAAATCTGTCTTGGAGGAAGTACAGCCAGAATGCTCACTAGAAGCAAGGATGGCGAGACTTCATCTCAAACACTTTGGACTTGTTATCAGGAGGGAACAGTCCTTGGAGAAGGAGATCATGCTTGGTAAAATAGAGGAAGCAAAAGAGAGGAAGACCCTCATTGAGATGGACTGACACAGTGGCTGCAACAATGGGCTCAGTTATAACAATGATGGTGAGGATGGCTCAAGACAAGCAGTATTTCCTTCTGTTCTACACAGTGTCACTATGAGCCAGAACTAACTCAAAACCCCCTAACAATAACAACTATAATGGGGCTGATTGGACCCCGTGGTGGTACAGGCCAAGTGGTGGCACTCAATTAACAAAGACAAGATGGGCATCGTTATGGTAATGGACAGCGGAGTCAAAGTAGTTATCGGAATAGTCTGACTCGTATGGATTTACGGCATTGGTTACTTAGGGTGTTCCTAGGAGTGAAATAGATGGGAAATCTATTAAATATTTACTTGATCTCTACAAGGAGAAGAATTCTAGGTCAAGTGAATGGCAGTCTAAGTCAAATCGCCAGAATAGAGCATCATGTCCCCTCAATCAAATTCCAGACTTGAGCCATTTAATGACCCACAACCTCTTGAATGAAGGGGAGGCTGGGTCCCCTTGAGGAAGGATCCCACTACATTGCCAAAAATTTATACTGTTAATCTTTCTCCCTGTCTTCCCCAAAGGGATCTACAGCCTTTTATGAGAGGGACTGTTCACTGGGGAAAAGGAAACAATCAGACTTTTTGAGGATTAGTGGATACTGGCTCTGATTTGACACTAACTCCAGGACACGCAAAATGTCACTGTGGCTCACGAGTCAGAGTGGGAGCGTATGGACTTCTGGTTATTAATGGAGCCTTACATCAGGTTCAGCTCAAAGTGGGTCTAATGGGTCCCCGAACTCATCCTGTAGTGATTTCCCCAGTTCTAGAATGAATAATTGGAATAGATACACACAGTAATTGCCAGAACCCCCAAAATTGGATCCCTGAAAAGTGGAGTAAGGGCTATTATGGTAGAAGAAGCCAAGCAGAAGCCACTGGAACTGCCCCTATCTAGGGAAATAGTAAACCAAAAGCAATACCGCATTCCTGGAGAGATTGCATAGATTTCTGCCATTAAGGGCTTGAAGGATGCAGAGATGTTGACTCTCACTGTATCTCCATTCAACTCGCCTATTTGGCCTGTGCAAAAAACAGATGGATCTTGGAGAATGACAGTGGATTATCAAAAACTTAACAAGGTGGTGACTCCAATTGCAGCTGCTGTTCCAGATCACTGCTTAAGCAAATTAATATATCTCCTGGCACCTGGCATGCAGCTATTGATCTGGCTAATGCACTTTTCTCCATACCTGTTTTGGAGGACATCCAGAAGCAGTTTGCCTTCAACTGGCAAGGCCAACACACCTTTACTATCCTACCTCAAAGCTATATCAACCCTCCAGCCCTATGTCATAATTTAGTCCACAGGGACCTTGATCTCCTTTCCCTTCCACAAGATGCCACACTGGTCCATTACATTGATGACATTATGCAGATTGGACCTAGTAAGGAAGAAGTGTCAATGACTCTGGATTTACTGCTAAAACATTTGTGTGCTAGAGGGTGGGAAATTAATCCGACAAAAATTCAGGCAACTTCCACCTAAGTGAAATTTCTAGGGATTCAGTGGTGTGGGGCATGCAAGATATTCTCTCAAAAGTGAAGGATAAGTTATTGCATCTGTCCCTCCCACAACTAAAAAAGGAGGCACAACGCCTGTGGGCCTCTTTGGATTTTGGAGGCAACATATTCTTCATTTAAGTGTGTTCCTCTGGACTATTTACCAAATGACTCAAAAAGCTGCTAGTTTTGAGTGGGACCTAGAACAAGAGAAGGCTCTGCAACAGGTTCAGGCTGCCATGCAAACTGCTCTGCCACTTGGGCTATGGGATCCGGCTGATCCAATGGTGCTTGAAGAGGCAGTGGCAGATAGAGATGCTGTTTGGAGTCTTTAGCAGGCCTCCACTGGTGAATCACAGCATAGACCCTTAGAATTTTAGAGCAAAGCCTGCCATCCTCTGCAGATAACTACTCTCCTCTTGAGAAACAGCTTTTGACTTGTTACTGGGCCTTAGTAGAGACTGAATGCTTAACCATGAGACACCAAGTTACCTTGTGGCCTGAGCTGCCCACCATGAACTGAGTGTTCTCTGACTCACAGAGTCATAAAGCTGGATGTGCACAGCAGCACTCCATCATTAAATGGAAATGGTATATATGAGATTGGCCCTGAGAAGGACCTGAAGGCACAAGTAAGTTGTGTGAGGAAGTGGCCCACATGCCTTGGTCTCTCCTCCTGTCACATTATCTGCCCTCTCCCAGTCTGCATCTATGGCCTCATGGCGAGTTCCGTATGATATGTTGACTGAAAAAGAGAAAATTCATGCCTGATTTTCAGATAGTTTTGCCCAATATGCAGGCACCCCTCTAAAGTGGACAGTGTCAACACTCTAACCCCTTTCTGGGACCTCCCTGAAGGACAGTGGTGAAGGGAAATCCTCCCCAATGGGCAGAACTTTAAGCAGTGCACCTGGTTGTCACTTTGCTTGGAAGTAGAAATGGCCAGATGTGTGATTGTGCACTGATTAATCAGCTGTGGCCAATGGTTTGGCTGGATTGTCAGGGAGTTGGAAAGAACGTGATTGGAAAATTGGTGAAAAGGAGGTATTGGGAAGAGATAATGTGCATATACCTCTATGAATGGGCCAAAGAAGTGAAGATATTTGTGTCTTAAGTGAATGCTTACCAAAGGGTTACCTCAGTAGAGGAGGATTTTATGCAATCAGTTGGATAGGATGACGCGTTCTGTGGAAATCAGTCATCCTCTTTCCCCAGCCACTCCTGTCATTGCCCAGTGGGCTCATGAACAAAGTGGCCATGGTGGCAAGGTTGGAGGTTATGCATGAGCTCAGCAACATGGCCTTCCACTCACAAAGGCCAGCTTGGCTACAGCCACTGCTAAGTGCCCAATCTGCTATCAGCAGAGACAAATACTGAGTCTCCAAATTGACCCCATTCCTCGAGGTGACCAGAGAGCAACCTGGTGCAAGTTGACTACACTGGACCACTTCCATCATGGAAAGAGCAGTGTTTTGTTCTTACTGAAGTAGACACTTACTATGGATATGGATTTGCCCTCCCTGCATGCCATGCTTTTGCCAAAACTATCATCTGTGGACTTACAGAATGCCTTAACTACCATCATGGTGTCCCACATAGCATCACCTCAGATCAAGGAGCTCACTTCACAGCAGATGAAGTGCAGCAATGGGCCCATGCTCATGGAATTCACTGGTCTTACCATGTTCCCTGTCACACTGAAGCAGCTGGCTTGATAGAACAATGGAATGGCCTTCTAAGGTCACAATTATGGTGCCAGCAAAGTGGCAATACCTTGCAGGCAATGTTCTCCAGGAGGCTATATATGCTCTACACAGCATCCAATATATGATGTTGTTTATCCCATAGCCAAGATTCATGGATCCAGGAATCAAGGAGTGGAAATGGGAGTGGCACCACTCACAATTACCCCTAGAGACCCACTGCAAAGTTTTTGCTTCCTGTCCCCACAACCTTATGCTCTGCAGGTCTAGAGGTCTTAGTTTCAAAGGAAGGAATGCTCCCACCAGGAGACACAACATTGATTCCATTGAACTGGAATTTAAGAATGCCACCCAGCCACTTTGAGCTCCTCATGCCCCTGGATCAACATGCAAAGAAGGGAGTTACCATATTCACATCAACCCCTGCAGCTATGTGAGTCAGGAGATGGCTCCAGCCTGACCCATGGACTTGGGACTTTCCAGTCTGTAAAGCTGCATGAGCCATTTCCTTCATATAACTGTCTCTCTATCTCTCTCTATCTATATGTGTACACACACACACACACACACACACACACACACACACACTCTTCACTGGTTTTGCTTCTCTAGAGAACCCAGTCTATGACAGGGTTCAATCAAAGGTCCTGACCACTCTTGGTTTTAAAGATCCCTTTGGGCTCATTTGGCAGTGTAAATATGTTAACTCCAGAGCCCCTTCTCTCTTCCAGTCCAAGTACTTAGAGCCAGCCTGTGGCCTAGGCCACCCTTTGTACCTGGTACTCTGCTCCTGTCACCTACAACTCTACCAGAGAGGCTGCAGTGGGGGAAGACTTCGCTGCCACACCCCTACACTCTATCTTAAAAATGTAGATATGTTTACAGCTAAATAGATTGTCTTTGGGTAAAACAGCAACTAGATAAAATGACCTTTAGCTGCCTTTCAAAGTGAATATCACAGAATACAAAAATTTAGGGCTGGAAGGTCCCTCAAGGATCACCTGCTCAACTGTTTTAATTATTAAAGCAAGGAAACAAAAGGCATACCTGGCTATTACTGGCGGAACCAGATTTTCAGACTGGTTTGTTTTCCATGCAACACACAGCCTCCCATTATATTGCAGAATTTTTTATTTAAAAGGTTTTTAGGAGAAAAGGCACTATGTAAAGCAAAACATAGTACATAATAGAGAAGAAAACTTAAGGATCAAGAACAGAAGAGAGATTGAGCCCAGGGTCGCCATTGTCTAAAGCAACATTTCCAAACCATGTTCAGCATGGGAAGTGCTGGTGTGTTACGTCTGACCAGTTTCTTTGTTTTGGCCCTTTCAGAGCCTTTTCATGCACTTCTGAATCATGACTCTCCAAGGAGGGGAGAATAGCAGGCAACATTCACATAAGTATTTGATTATAGAGTCTGTTTATCAAGCAGCTCCCAACAACAGCTCATAGAATTAGTGTTCTATGAACCATGGTTTAGTACAGAATACTAGGGATGGTAGAAAATCAACATTCTCCTCTTCGTTCTGCTCTGGTCTTTCTCATGGCCTTGGGCTTTCTAAGCTTACACCAACTGCATGCTCCCCTTATAAAGGTTGAGAGAGTTAAGGATGCAGTGAATCTGACTACTTCCAAACATTAAGGAGTGATGGATGGACCAGCCTGCCTGAGGATCCCTTTGTGATTTTTTTTATACAAGGAAGATGTGACTCCCTAAGAGCAGGAACATCTGTGCCTTGCACAGTGTCCAGCAAATATTAATAAGGGTAATTTGATCTGTATTGGACATGTCTTCTGTGCTGCCTCAGATTCTCTTTGCCTCACTCACCTGTCTCTAAGACTCTTAGCATGCATAGAAGTGGCTCTTCCAAACACTTCTGCACTCAGATGTAGTGCCAGAGCCTAAAGAATATGATACGAATTTCCCAGTGGCTACCAAAGAGTCCAGGCGATGCAGGCCAGAAGTACAAGAGAGTTAAGTCCCCATGGCGCAAACTTTGAGCAACGAGAGGAGAAAAAAGGGAGTCAGCAGGTACATTTTCTTCCACTCTCTCCCTGATGGGCTATTTCAAGGTAGAGTGTTTCTGTAAAAGTAGTTAAGAGGTGTCCCTCTTTAACCCATTGATTGGCTATGCATTTTTATTAAGAGAGGCCAGGTGGGTAACATATCACCATGTATTGTCTCCCATCCTTCCCTGCTCATTTCCCATTTCACTTACTCACTGCCCTGGGATTCTACCTTCCAGTAAGACATTAGCACTTAAGCTTTGCCCCAGGCTTTCTTTCATAGCAAACCCAAGTGAAAACAATATCAATAGTAACAACTAAAATTTCTTGAGCACTTACTACTAAATACATACGTTCTCTTATTCAATCCTTGCAATAATCTTATGAGACAGATACGGTTGTTACCACATTTTAGTGATGAGGAATCCAAGGCCCAGAGAGGGTAAATAACATGCCCAAAGTAAAACAGTTAGCACATGCACAGTGTTAGACATAAAGTAAGCTTTTAGTGCCTATGTTGTTGTTGTCAGGTGCGGTCAGATTGTTTTCCACTCACAGTGACCCCATGTAACAGAGTAGAACAATCCATAGGTTTTCCTAGGCTGTAATCTTTACTGCAGCAGATCACCAGATCTTTTCTCCCACAGAGCAGCCGGGTAGGTTCAAACTGCCAGCCTTTTGGTTAGCAGCCAAGTGCTTAACCATTTGTACCAAAAGGGCTCCTTCAGTGCCTATAGGTGGGTTATTAATTTGTGTACTTCTTTTCTTTAAATAATATTTTATTGTGTTTAAAGTGAAAGTTAACACAGCAAATTAGGCTTCTGTTTAACAAGTTTTACTAATTTGTATATTTCTTGATAACACTTTTTCTTCTAAGAAGTTCTTTCAAGTGGTTCACTGAATACAACCAAGTAGCTAGGGGATAAGACAGTGTACCAGGTACCATATAACTGTAGCTCTGTCATTTGTATCTGGTATGATCTTAGCAGCAAGTTGTTCACAAGGTACCTCACTTTTTCATCTAAAATTGAGGATATGAGCTCATGTTTTGTTTTACCCTTGCCTATTTTACAGTTGGTATGTTATTATACTCTCGTTAACCAATGGGTTAATAAGTAAACTTGCCCACAGCTATCACCCACAAAAACAAAGTTAACATCAAGCTGGGTACAAGGTAGGACAATTCAAGAGGCTATACTGATTGAAGATCCAATTGATGCTACCTGGGATTGAGAAAAATTTCTGTTTGTGACCCAGCACCAATGGGATAATTGTCAGATCACAGCTCAACTGTAACTACAGAGGGGAAGATACCTGTATTTATTCTAATCCAACTCAAGCTAAATGTCTGAACATTATCCCCCTGAGAACAGCATCACATTTCAAAGATCACACAACTTTAGCAGCAACATGGACACAAATTAGTGGCAGTGAAGCAGCTATAGGGGTATAGGAACCATGATTCTCTGAAGTGGTAGTGATCAGTCTTTTAGTAATTAATGGTAGTGATCAGTCTTTTAGTGATTAACCCAGATTTTTCAACTTCATTTATATAATTATTAAACAAGATTATTAGAAAACAGAAGGCCTGGACCTCACTCCTCCTTTCAGTGAATATTTATCAAACACCTGCTATGTGTCAAAAGGAGCCCTGGTGGCGAAGTGGTTAAACGCTTAGCTGCTAACTGAAAGGTTGGTGGTTTGAGCCCACCAGCCACTCCCCAGGAGAAAGATGCGGTAGTCTGCTCCCATAAAGATTACAGCCTAGGAAACCCTATGGGGCAGTTCTGCTCTGTGCTATAGGGTCACCATGAGTCGGAATCAACTCGACAGAAACCAGAACGAGATGTATCAGGAAAGGAGCCCCAGTAGTATAACGGTTAAATACCCGACTGCTGACTGAAAGGTCAGCGGTTCAAACCCACTGGAGGCTCCATGGGAGAAAACACCTGCCAATATGCCTCTATAAAGATTATAGCCTAGGAAAACCTATGGGCCGGTTCTACTCTGTCACATAGGGTAGCCATGAGTCAGGATCGACTCCATGGCACACAACAATAGCAACGTGTCAGAAAACTAGACATGATTCTTGCCATGATTCCTACCATCAAGTACCCTTTATGATCAACAAAAGTCTCAAAGTTGCTGCTTTGAATGAGCAGAAGGCAAAAATGCCTCAATGATTAAGAGATCCTCTCTCTGAATGAACTTAGGCCAAGTTTAAGTTCTCTTATCTTAAAAAGTCAATTACTTCTTCCTTTTTTTTCTTAAATCACATCCTTGAACCATTTGCATCAGAAATATCTAGTTTCCAGAGCTATGGAATACATATCGCTGGGATGGGTACTCAGAATCTATAGAAGTAAGAGGCTGTCTGGGAAAATTCCTATGTTCACAGAAGTTTGGAATGACCACCTTTGTCCGAATCATTGGGAGGCTACCTCTCACATCCTACCTGTTTCCTAGACAAGTGTGTCTGATGAAGCGTTATCAGCAGTATTTCTGCAGCAAGCTGAGTTAGGACAGAGGAGCAATTTTGCAGGCCCTTTTATGGCCAAAGTGATGTTTTACCTGTCAGAGGAGAGCAGCAGCCCCTGAAAGGAACGATAGGGCTGGCAGTGCTGGCAGGGCTGGCGTCTGTTTGCTCCTTCCCCTCAGGCTCTTTCTTACATGGGTGCACTAGGTGTTGCTTCACCTTACTTAAACAGTGACTCCAACATTGGATCCTGGCACCTCAGGGAGAGAGTATATCCAAGTTTTAACAACAAGACCTTCCAGATATTCCACTCCAAGGCTAGCTCCACCTGTTCCCACCTCACTTCCTGGGGCCCCAACATGTGAATTTTTTTGCTGCTCTGATTGTGATTTTCATTGTTTCCAGAAAATATTTCCAGAAGTTTCCATTTCTTCATCATTATTCTGCTTCAGGGAACCTGTGTTTCTACAAAACCCCTTTAGGAACACAGAGATAGTGCTGAGAAAAGACTCAGGGAAGCAACTTTCCTTCATCCCTCATTCTCTGTACAGGGGAGTACAGCTGCCATGTCTTCAGTATCAAGAGTAGCCACTCGACAGAATGGATAAAAAAAAATCCATGACCCATCAATATGCTGTCTACAAGAGACACATCTGAGACACAAAGACATAAATTTATGAAAAATCTAAGGATGGAAAAAATATTTCAAGCAAACAGTAAAAGGGAAGGAATGACAATACTAATCCCAGATAAAATAGAATCTAAGGCAAAATCAACAATAAAAGACAAGGAAGAACATTATATAATGATTTCAGGAACAATCTACCAAGAAGATATAACCTCAATAAATGTCTACTCACCCAATGACAGGGCCCCAAAATATATAAAACAAACTCTAACAGCACTGAAAAGAGAAATAGACAGTTTCATAATAGTAGTAGGAGACTTCAACACACCACTCTTGGTAAAGGACAGAACATCTAGAAATAAACTCTATGGGGATACAGAAGATCTAAAGGCCAAAATCAAACTACTGGACCTCATAGACATATATAGAACACTCCACCCAACAGCAGCAAAGTATGCATTCTTTTCCAATGCACATGGAACAGTCTCCAGAATAGACAACATTTTAGGCCACAAAGAAATCCTCAATAAAATCCAGAACATTGAAATAATACAAAGCATTCTCTCTGATGACAATGCCATAAAAGTAGAAATCAAGAGGAAGAACAAACGCAAAAAATCAAATACATGGAAACTGAATAACACCTTAAAAACATCATACCGAAACCTTTGGGACAGAGCAAGTGCAGTGCTCGGGGGTCAATTTATTGCAATAAACACACACATCAAAAAAGAAGAATGGGCCAAAATCAAAACATTACCCCTACATCTCAAACAAATGGAAAGAGAACAGCAAAAGAAGGCCACAGCCACCAGAAGAAAGCAAGTAATAAAAGATTAGAGCAGAAATAAATGAAATGGAGAACAGAAAAAACAATAGAAGGAATCAAGACCAAAAGTTTGTCTTTGAAAAGATCAGCAAAATCAACAAACCACTGGCCAAACTGACAATAGAAAAACAGGATAAGAAGCAAAGGAAGTAAATAAGAAATGAGATAGGGGATGTGACAACAGACTCAGCTGAAATAAAAAGGATTATAACAAAATACTATGAAAAATTGTACCCCCAACAAATTTGAGAACCTAGAGGAAATGGACAAATTTCTAGAAACACACTACATACCTAAACTAACACAAACCGAGATAGAAAATCTTAACAGACCCATAAACAAGAGAAAAGATTGAAGAAGTAGTAAAAAAAAAAAAAAATTCCCAACAACAACAAAAAAAGCCCTGGCCTGGATGGCTTCATTGGAGAATTCTACCAGACATTCAGAGAAAAGCTCACACCAGCACTACTCAAACTATTTCAGAGCATAGAAAAAGAAGGAATACTCCTGAATTTATTCTATGAAGCCAGTCTAACCCTGATATCAAAGTCAGGCAAAGATACAACAAAAAGAGAAAATTACAGACCAATATCTCTCATGAATATAGATGCAAAAATTCTCAACAAAATACTTGGGAATAGAATTCAGCATCATATCAAAAAAATAATATACTATGACCAAGTGGGATTCATAGCAGGTAAGCAAGGATAGTTCAATATTAGAAAATCAATCAACAAAATCCACCTTATAAATAAAATGAAAGAAAAGAATCACACGATCATCTCAATTGATGCAGAAAAGGAATCTGATAAAGTCTAACATCTATTTGTGATAAAAACTCTCAACAAAATAGGAATGGAAGGGAAATTCCTCAACATAATAAATGTCATCTATACAAAACCAACACCTAGCATAATTCACAATGGAGAGAGGCTGAAAGCATTCCGCCCAAAAATGGGAACAAGACAAGAATGCACTTTATCACCACTCCTATTTATCATTGAACTGAAATTCTTAGTTAGAGCAATAAGGCAAGAAAAAGAAATAAAGGGTCTTCAAATTGGAAAGGAAGAAGTAAAACTATCCTTATTCACAGATGATATGATACTGTACATAGAAAACTCCAAAAATTCCACAAGAAAACTACTGGAACTAATAGAAAGGCTCAGCTGAGTAGCAGGATGTAAGATCAATGTACAAAAATCAGTCGGATGCCTATACACCAACAAAGAGAACTTCAAAAAGGAAATCAAGAAAACAATACCATTTATAATTGCCCCTTAAAAATAATAAAATACTTAGGAATAAATCTGACCAGGGATGTAAAAATCCTATACAAAGAAAACTAAAGAACATTACTGCAAGAGACCTACATAAATGGAAAAACATATTATGCTCATGGATAGGAAGACTCAACACTATGAAAATGTCAGTTCTACCCAAAACAATCCGATATGATGCAACCCTGATTCAAATACTAACAGCATTCTTTTAACAAAATGTAAAACTAATCTCCAACTTTATATGGAAAGGAAAGAAGCTCTGGGCTTTAATGTTTATTTTAAACATTATTAAAGAAGAACAAAGTAGGAAGCCTCGCACCTCACGATCTCAGAATCTGCTATACAACCACACTAGTCAGAATAGCCTGGTACTGGTACAATGACAGACACATAGACCAATGGAACAGAATTGAGAACCCAGACGTAAATCCATCCACCTACAGTCACCTGATCTTTGACAAAGGCCCAAAGTCCATTAAATGGGGAACAGACAGTCTCTTTATCAAATGGTGCTGGCAAAACTGGATGGCCATCTTTAAAAATATGAAATAGCAGCTATACTTCACATCATACAGAAAAACTAATTCAAAATGGATCAAAGATCTAAATAAAAACCTAAACTCTAATGATCATGGAAGAAAAAATATGAACAATGCTAGGGGGCCTAATATATGGCATAAATAGGATACAAACCATAACTAACATGCACAAGCACCAGAAGATAAACTAGATACCTAGGAGCTCCTAAAAATTAAACACTTATGCTCATCAAAAGACTTCACAAAAAGAGTAAAAAGAGAACCTACAGACTAGGGAAAAAATTTGACTATGCTATAGCTGACAAAGTTCTTATCTCTAAAATCTACAAGATACTGCAACACCTCAACAACAAAAAGACAAATAATCCAATTAAAAAATGGACAAAGGATATGAACAGACACTACACCAAAGAAGACATTCAGGCAGCTAACAGACACATGAGGAAATGCTCCAGATCATTAGCCATTAGAGAAATGCTAATCAAAACTACGATGAGATACCATCTCACCCCAGCATTACTGGCACAAATCAAAAAAAAAAGAAAATAACAAGTGTCAGAGAGGTTGCTGGGAGACTGAAATTCCTATGCATTGCTAATGGGAATGCAAAATGGTACAACCACTAGGGAAAACAATATGGCACTTCCTTAAAAAACTAGAACTAGAAATAACCATATGATCCAGCAATCCCACTCCTACGAATACATCCTAGATAAATAAGAGCCGTCACATGAATAGGCATATGCATACCCATGTTCATTGCAACATTATTCAGAAAAGCAAAAAGATGGAAACAATTCAAGTGCTCATTAACAGATGATTGGATAAACAAATTATGGTACACACACACAAAGGAATATTGCACAATGATAAAGAACAATGATGAATCTGAGAAATATCTCATGACATGGATGAATCTGGAGGGCATTTTGCTGAGTGAAATAAGTCAGTCACAAAAGGACAAATACTGTACGAGACTACTATTATAAAAACTCAAGAAAAAGTTTACGTACAGAAAGAAACTATCTTTGATGGTTACAAGGGAGGGGAAAGTTGGGAGAAGAAATCATTAACTAGATAGTAGATAAATGTTAACTTTGGTGAAGGGAAAGATGGTGTACAATATAGGGGAAGTCAGCACAACTTGACCAAGGCAAGGTCATAGAAGCTTCATAGACACATCCAAACACCCTGAGGGACTGAGTTACTGGGGCTGAGGGCTGGGGACCACGGTTGCAAGAGTCATCTAGGTCAATTGACATAACAGTTTCTAAAGCAAACGTTCTACATCCAACTTTGGTGAGTAGCATCTGGGGTCTTAAAAGCTTGTGAGTGGCCATCTAAGATACATCTACTGGTCCCATCCCATCCGGAGCAAAGGAGAATGAAGAAAACAAAAGACACAAGGGAAATATTAATCCAAAGGGCTAATGAATCACAAGTACCACAGCCTCCAGCAACCTGAATCCAGAAGAAATAGGTGTTGCCCAACTACCATCACCAATCACTCTGATCGGGATCACAATAGAGGGTACCAGACAGAGTGGAAGAAAAATGTAGAACAAAATTCAAATTCACCAAAAAAAGACCAGACTTACTGGTCTGACAGAGACTAGAAGAACCCCTGAGGCTATGGTCTCCTAACACCCTTTAAACTCAGAATTGAGACCACTCCCAAAGTTCACCCTTCAACCAAAGATCTGACAGGTCTATAAAAAAAACTATAACGTGTGAAGAACATGCTTCTTAGTTCAATCATGCGTATAAGACCAAAAGGGCAACATCTGCCCAAAAGCAATGACAAGAAGGCAGGAAGGGACAGGAAAAATGGACCAATGGAAATGGGGAACTGGAGTGTGGAAGTGTAGAGTGTTGACACACTACAAGGGATTGCAACCAATGTCACAAAACAATTTGTGTGTAAATTGTTGAATGAGAAACTAATTTGTGCTATAAAGTTTCACCTAAAGCACAATAAAAAAATGGAAAAACCAAAAAAGAGTAGCCACTCAAGGTTAATTACATGCTCTTCCTCCTAAGGAAAGCATCTTCTTTCTTCAAGTAAATTGCAGAACACCTTAACCCTGGCCGTGTTAAGACCCAGGGAAGATCTCTATACCATCCCTGGCTAATAGACTGGGGAGAAGGAGATGCGGCATTGAAAGCAGATGCTTCCTCACTCCAGAAACCTAATGCTGTGTTGTAGGAGATGATGATAAACTAGGTAAAGCAAGAAAAACAACGTGGAAATTGCCAGAAACGGTTGTGGTTGTATCTGTCTCCAAACTGTGGTGGATAGGAAGAGATGTGATTTGGAACATGGAAGGAAGAGTCAAAGCCCTTGTGAAGTTTGATTCAGCCCAGGACCCTGGGAGACAGCACGGTGGGTGAAGACAGGTTGCTCACTTGACTAAACGGTACATAGATGATTAATAAGTAGATAGACAGATAGACAGACAGACAGATACTACCACTGAGTCAACTCTGACTCATGGCAACCTTATGTACAACAGAACGACATGCCAGGTCCTGCGTCATCCTCACAATCACTGGCATGTTCAAGTCCATCGTTGTGACTATTGTGCCAATCTATCTCACCAAGGGCCTCTCTCACCCTTGCTGTCCCTCTCTCTACTTCACCAAACATGATGATCTCCTCCAGTGATTGATCCCTCCCGATGATATGTCCAAGGCAAGTGAGTAGGACAGTGTTTTGTTGTGATCCACAGGGTTTTCATTTGCTAATTTTTGGAAGTAGATCACCGGGCCTTTCTTCTTAGTCTGTCTTAGCCTGGAAGCTCTGTTGAAACTTGTCCACCATGGATGACCCTGCTGGTATTTGAAATACTGGTGGCATAGCTTCCAGTATCAAAGTAACATGCAAGCCAACACAGTATGACAAACGGACAGATGGGTGGTGATACTTAACTAGAAATGGGTTTTAATCCCAGTTTTATAATTTTCACCTATTTGTCTTGGGCAAGTCCCTTTACCTCTGAGTCTTAGTTTACTAATCTATAAAACCAGGGTTATAATGCTTACCCCATCTATTTCGTATTTGTTTACAGCAGATGTCTACAAAGTGGGATGCTTGCACCCCAGGAGACATACTCTATTAGAACTTCCATTATAGATACAGTGATCAATACATACACACATTATTATATACATGTAATTAGTAAATAAATGCACATATATTGGTGGTACATGCTCAAAATTATTTTACGAACAAGGTAAACAATCAAAGAAGTTTGAAGGCCACAGTTTCAGAAAAAAGGTGTAAAAATGCTTGAGAAGTTATTACCCATATAAGCATTATATCTTGAGGGAGTGCCTAAAGAAAAATAATTGGGAGTTTCCTGCTTACTATCGATGGGTTAAAAGCATAACAATGATTGTGAGGATGGCACAGGACCAGGCGGTGTTTCATTCTGTAGTACATAGTGTCACTATGAGTCAGAAACAACTCGACAGCACCTAACATTTCTACTCCAATCTCATGAAATATGTGTGTATGTATATATATATATATATATATATGTATACAAAATAATATGTATGTGTGCACATATGCACGCACGCGCGCACACACACACACACGTGAGCCCTGGTGGCACAGTGGTTAAAAGTTCAGCTGCTAACCAAAAAAGTTGGCAGTTCGAATCCAGCAGCCACTGCTTGGAAACACTATGGGGCAGTTCTACTCTGTCCTATAAGGTTGCTATGAGTCGGAATCGACTCTGTGGCAATGGGTTGGTTTCAGTTTTCTGCTTTCCCAAGAATGATGTCCCTCTCTAGGGACTGATCCCTCCTGATAACATGTTCAAAGTATGTGAAACGAAGTCTCGCCAACCCCTTCTAAGGAGCATTCTGTCTGTACTTCTTCCAAGACAGATTTGTTCCCTCTTTTGGCAGTCTGTGGTATATTCAATACTCTTCATTAACACCATAATTCAAAGGCATCAGTTCTTCTTCAATCTTCCTTATTCATTGTTCAGATTTTGCATGCATATGAAGAGATTGAGAATACCATGACTTGGGTCAGGCGTACCTTAGTTTTCAAGGTGACATCTTTGCTTTTTAACACTTTAAAGAAGTCTTTTGCACCAGATTTGCCCAATGCAATATGTCATTTGGTTTCTTGACTGCTGCTTCCATGGGCGTTGATTATGGATCTAAGTAAAATGAAATCTTTGACAACATCAGTCTTTTCTCTGTTTAACATGATGCTGCTTATTGGTCCAGTTGTGAGCATTTTTCTTTTTTTTATGTTGAGTTGTAATCCGTAATGAAGGCTGTGGTCTTTGATCTTCATCAGTAGGTGCTTCAAGTCTTCCTCACTTTCAGCAAGCAAGGTGTGTCATCTGCATATCGCAGGTTGTTAATGAGTCTTCCTATAATCCTGATGTCATGTGCTTCTTCATATAGTCCAGCTTCTCTGATTATTTTCTCAGCATACAGATTGAATAAGTATGGTGAAGGATACAGCCCTGACACAAACCTTTCCTGATTTCAAACCATGCAGTATTCCCCTGTTCTGTTCGAATGACTGCCTCTTGATCTATGTACAGGTTCCGAATGAGCACAAGTAAGTATTCTGACATTCCCACTCTTCACAATGTTATCCATAATTTGTTATGATACACACAGTCAAATGCCTTTGTGTAGTCAATAAAACATGGGTAAACATCTTTCTGGTATTCTCTGTTTTCAGCCAAGATTCATCTGACATCAGCAATGATATCCCTTTTTCCACGTCCTATTCTGAATCCAGCTTCAATTTCTGGCAGTTCTCTGTCAATGGACTGTTGCAACCCCTTTTGAATTTCTTCAGCAAAATTTTACTTACATGTGATATTAATGATACTGTTTGATAATTTCTACATTCTATTGGATCACCTTTCTTTGGAATGGCCACAAATATGGATCTCTTCCAGTCGGTTGGCCCCGTAGCTGTCTTCCAAATTTCTTGGCATAGATGAGTGAGCCAGCATTGCATCCGTTTGTTGAAATATCTCGATTGGTATTCTGTCAGTTCCTGGAGCCTTGTTTTTCACCAATGGCTTCAGTGTAGCTTGCACTTCTTCTTTCAATACCCTCTTACAGCAGGAGTTGTTGTCCCCAAGCAGATTTGGGAGTATTGAGTTATAAAGGGAAATATCTCCCAACAGAGTGTTCTTGGTGCCAGAAGACAAGTAGCTTTAGCTGATAGTTGTGCTGTAAAAATTACCTAAGTGTGGGCCCCTGTAAAGAAGATGGGGTCACAAATCCAAAGGTCTGTTTCCTTTTTTGCCATTATTAGCTCTTTGATGTTCTCCCTCCCCAAGCATCTGTGCTCTGTAGAAGTCTATTCTCAGGTGATCCATGGTGTTCCAGAACACTCCAGCCTAGGGGTATGAACGGGATAACACCTAACAGTGATTTTCTAGCTCACCTCCTCCGACTCTGAAGGAAGTGCGGAGGCCCTTCAGATCTTTCACTCACCTCCCCACATTTCCCCCTCTGAACAGGTTACACACGCTGGAAGATGCAGCCCTTGTGGTCCAGCATGGAACTCATGGCCATCCTCTTCCATGAGGTTCCCGTTGCCTTCAGTATGCATAATGACAGCTGTGTCACTGATATCCATTGAAGCCTCCACTGTCATGGCTTGTGCTCACCAAATACAGATTCTGCCATGGCTGCCCAAGCCTAGCCTACAAGAGCTGTGCCTCAATGCCAATTCTCTCCACCACAGTGCTGCCTGGCCATACCCCATCTTTCCTCTGTCAATGACATAGCCATCTCCAAGCCATCTACTTGCACCTGTGCTTCTGACATCTCATGGTCTCAGTGTCACACAAAAATGATAGAGAAATAGATATTAGTGCAACCGCCTCTGAGCCAGGGGAAAATCTGAGACAGACTGGGCTGTAGTTCACCCCATCTCCTTCTGAACCAAGCCTACAGTCCTTGAGCCAATCTTGCCCATAGTGAGCCTACCTTCTCTTGGGAGGACTTCTTTCCCAGGAAACTTCACTCATTCATGTCATACATTTCTGGGTGCTTGCCAACCTCTAGCCATGACTCTGGTCCTGAGGACACAACCTTACCTTCCTCCTTATCTGTTTTTCTCCACCCTTCATCCTTCTCCTCCTTCTCATTCTTAGCTCCTTCTCCCTTCCCTCTATTCTATCTGTTTGACTCCATTCTTCCTTTAAGAACTATTCCTCATGCAGCAATTCTGTGCTGGGCACTGGCGACATGGCAATGGATGGAATTGGCACAGCAAGTCCTGGTTGCCTAGAGTCTAGTGAGAGAGACACACAAGAAACCAAGAACCACAAAAATAGATAGATGATTTCACATGTGAAGAGTGCTATGAAGGAAATGTACAGATCCTATGAGAACCTAACTCACCTCCATTGAGGCATCATGGAGTCCTTGTAGAGGACTGGGACATGGTCAGTAAGACTGAAGGATGAGTAGAGCTGGCCAAGGTGGGGGTGTGGAGGTTGTGGGGGAAGGAAGGGCCTCCTGGGAGGGAGGGAAGAGGAGGAAGCATGTGTCAATGCCTGACATGGGAAGAGCTGGCACCTTGGATGAGGAGCAGGAAGACCATTTGGGCCAGTGTGGCTGAAGCATAGAAGCAGAGGTGAGAATGGTGGGAAAAGTACAAATATTAAGGAACAGGGCATTACCAACACCCAAAGCCCCCTCTGTGCCCACTTGCCATCACTAATCCCAAGCGTACCCCCAAGGTAAACTATCTTCCATCCCATTAATTTTGATAAGCCTCATAGGCTGCTTCCTTCTCCTCCTTAATAGGAATCCAGTGTTGATTCAGAGGATTAAATCAAATGTTCCTATAAAATGTGACAAAGTGCACTATTATGGCAGGATAAACAGGTATATAGAGGGTTTGCCACATAGTTCAATGGGTTATTTAACAGATTATGTGTTTTTACATTCCTCTGTGGGTGGAAATAGCAGAGTTAACAAAGGGAGGTGATTTTTGTCAGTACCAAAAGGTAAAAAGTGGCTGGAGACTCACCAGCCTCAGCTGGCTGTGCTATGGGCTACGTTCTGGATGGATTACGAACTGCCCAAGTCAGGACCAGGTCCACCACCATTCCTTCTCAAGGTCTAGGGGACAGGGCACCAATAAAAGTGAGGGTTTCCATCTTCATGAGGAACACACACGACACAGATGAGAATGTGCAGTATGTGTGCCCAGTGGAGATGGGCAGGAGGGGCTGAGGCAAGGGGAACAGAAGGAACCCAGTAATTACTTAAAAATGTCTGATGTTTCTGATTATAAAATATTTATAACATAAACGTTTGAAAAATTATTTTAAAAGTTAAAAAACCTTAGACAATCCCATAAAACAAAACGAAACTAATGGGGCACAACAGTCCAGGGACAAGGGCTAGAAGGCGGGAGGAGACAGGAAAGCCGGTAATAGGGAACCCAAGGTTGAGAAGGGACAGTGTTGATACATCGTGGGGTTGTTAACCAATGTCATAAAACAATATGTGTATTGTTTAATGAAAAACTATTTGTTCTGTAAACCTTCATCTAAAGTACAATAAAAAAAAAGTTAAAAGACAACAACCATAATCCTATACCCAAAACAACAACTACTGTTTTCTTTAACCTTTTTTTCTAGACATATCCATATATAAAGCAAACATTCTAGGCATAATAGCCTACAAATGCATGCGAGACAAGATGCCCCAGCACTTATATTCCTACCACACTGGCATGATGCCCTTCCCCTGTTGATGTCAAGTCTGTCCTGCCATTTCTGGCAAGCCTTGGGTGAGGTCTTCTGGGTGTTCACATCAAGTAGGCACTAAACTTACTCTCAAATGTTGTTAGCTGTGGCAGAGTCGGCCCCTGACTCATGGTGACCCCATGCGCAATAGAACTAAACACTAGCTGGTCCTGTGCCATTCCCATGATCAGTTGCAGATCGAACCATTGTGATCCATAGGGTTTTCATTGGATGATTTTAGAAAGTAGATCGCCAAGCCTTTCTTTCTAGTCCATCTTAGCCTGGAAGCTCCACTGAAACCTGTTCAGCATCATAGCAACCCACAAGCGTCCGCTGACAGACGGGTGGTGGGTGTGCATGAGGCAGTAATTCTACCACTGAACCACCAATGTCCCATGACTTTCATATAGGATCACTGTCTCTTCTGTCTGTGTGTGTCTCTGTCTGTGTCTGTCAGTCTCGGTCTCTCTCTCTCTCTGTCACACACACACGTTTTCCTTTTCTTTACAAAATCGAGTTTACACCATATACTTTTTCATATCCTGCTTTTTTCACTTAAAATAGATCTTGAACGTTTTTCCCTGTCATTATATAGTCTTCAAAAACATGACTGCATCATGTTCCAAATAACAGAACAGGAGTTTATGATTACTTTTTAATGGTGTACTATGTCTAGGCCCGAAGTCCCTGGGTTGTGCAAACAGTTAATGCACTCAGCTGCTAAATGAAAGATTGGCTGTTTGAGCCCACTCAGAGACACCTAAGAAAAACCTGACGATCTACTTTTGAAAAATCAGCCATTTAAAAACCTGTAGAGCACAGTTCTACTCACATGAGATCGCCATGAGTCAGAATCAACTCGACAGTAACTGGTTTTGTGAACACCACCCATCTGTCAGTTTGTCGTACTATGGTGGCTTGAGTGTTGCTACGATGGTGGAAGCTATGCCACCAGTATTTCAAATACCAGCAGGGTAAACAATGGTGGATAGATTTAAGCAGAGCTTCCACAACAAGATAGAATAGAAAGGTCTGGCAATCTACTTCCAAAAATCCTATGTGTCACAACAGAATATTGCCTGATGTTGTTGTTAGGTGCCGTCTAGTCGGTTCCAACTCATAGTGACCCTGTGTACAACAGAATGAAACACTGTCCAGTCCTGCAGCATCCTCATGATCATTGTTATGCTTGAGTCCATTGTACAGCCACTGTGTTAATCCACCTCATTGAGGGTCTTCTTCCTTATTGTTGACTACTTTACCAAGCACGATATCCTTTTCCAAGGAGTGGTCCCTTCTAATAACATGTCCAAAGTATACGAGATGAAGTCTCTCCATCCTTGGTTCTAAGGAGCATTCTGGCTGTACTTCTTCCAAGATGGATTTGTCCATTCTTTTGGCAGTCCATGCTATATTCAATATTATTCACCATCATAATGCAAAGGTGTCCATTCTTCATCGGTCTTCCTTATTCATTGTCCAGCTTTTGCATGCATATGAGAAGACTGAAAATACCATGTCTAGGGTCAGGTGCACCTTAGTCCTCAAAGTGACATCCTTGCCTTTTTAACAATTTAAAGAGGTTTTTTTGCAGCAGATTTGCCCCAAACAATGTGTCTTTTGATCTCTTGACTGCTGCTTCCATGGGTGTTGATTGTGGATCCAAGTAAAATGAAATCCTTGACAACTTCAATATTTTCTCTGTTTATCATGGTATTGCTTAT
>NW_004443988.1:12537701-12580282 GCF_000243295.1 Trichechus manatus latirostris
CCAAGTAAAATGAAATCCTTGACAACTTCAATATTTTCTCTGTTTATCATGGTATTGCTTATTGGTCCAGTTATGAGGATTTTTTTTTTTTTTTATGTTGAGGGGTAATCCATACTGAAGGCTATGGTCTTTGATATTCATCAGTAAGTGCTTCAAATCCTCTTCATTTTCAGCAAGCAAGGTTGTGTCAGCTGCGTGTTGCAGGTTGTTAATGAGCCTTCCTCCAATCCTGATGCCCCGTTCTTCCTCATATAGTCCAGCTTCTTAGATTATTTCCTCAGCATACAGATTGAATAAGTATGGTGAAAGGATACAGCCCTGACACAAACCTTTTCTGATTTCAAACCATGCAGTATTCCCTTGTTTTGTTCGAATGACGCCTCTTGGTCTATGTACAGGTCCGAATGAGTACAAGTAAGTGTTCTCGAATCCCTATTCTTCACAATGTTATCCATAATTTTTTATGACCACAGAGTCAAATGCCTTTGCATAGTCAATAAAACACAGGTAAAAATCTTTCTGGTATTCTCTACTTTCAGCCAGGATCCAATTTGACATCAGCAATGGTAACCCTTGTTCTACATCCTGTTCAGAATCTGGCTTGAATTTCTGGCAGGAGGCAGCTGAAGGATCCAGAGCAAGCAGAAGCCCATGAGTCTTGCCAGAAAGTTCATTTATATATTCAATGCAGGCCACATCCCCAAGGAAACTCCCTTCCAACTGATTGGCTACTCACAGCAAATCCCATCATGGAGGTGATCGCATTATTATATCAAATCTTATCATGGAAATGATCACATCATCAAAGGACTGCCAAACTACATCATAACTGCCATACCACTGAGAATCACAGCCCTGCCAAGTTGACACACAATCTTAACCATCACAGTCTACCCCTTGTCAACTTGGCACCTGTACACATCTTCTAAAACCAAACATAATCTCTGAATAAAGACAATTATAAAGTCATACTTGCACCTAACATGATAAAATGAACACACATGAAATCGAATATGCAAAAGCCCTGTTTACATCTTGTATTTTATAAGAAAACAAAAATATTTGATGCACACGTACAAGGAAGAAATATAACAATTACAGTCCTCATTTCTGCAACTGGTCACGTGGTCATAACTGGTATTTAGAACTACCTTCTTCTACCACCCATTCCGTATTCCCTTTGCCCTCAGAAAGCTGGTCATGGTTCTTTGTCTCGGGAAGTGACCCAAACCTTCATTCCTGAAGAGTCTAGACCATATGTAGTCATGCTGGAATTGGGTTGCTATAGTTTTCCACTAACTTTAATAACAGGACATGGTACTTCTAAGAGACACCCTAAGCAATTTCCTGCATTCCAGACATAGTTTTCTTTACCTCCATTATATATTATCAATCTGATTTCCCCTTGGTAATCAGGATCAATCACACCAGCCAATATGGTAACTCCTTTCTTTGCTTGCTGATCCAGAGACATAAAGAGCCCAAAGTCACCAGGTGGCATTTTTAGCTTCCAGTTCAATGGAATCATTGATATGTCTCCAGGTGGGAGCATTCGTCCCTTTGGAACTAAGACCTCTAAACCTGCAGAGCAAAAGGTCACAGAAGCAAAACTCTTGGGAGTGGGTCACTAGGGGTAATAGTGAGTTGTGCCACTCACATTTCCACCTCTTAATTCCTGGACCCGTGAATCCTGGCTATGGAAGAAACAGCACCATATATTGGACACTGCTTTAGAGCATATACAGCCTCCTTGAGAGCATTGTCCCAACCCTGTAAGGTATTGCCACCTAGCTGGCTCCATAATTGTGTCTTTAGAAGGACATTCCATCATTCTATCAAGCCAGGTGCTTCAGGGTGATAGGCAACATGGTAAGACCAGTGAATTCCATGAGCTTGGGCTCTTTGCCACATTTCATTTGCTGTGAAGTGAGTCCCTTGAGCAGAGGCAATGCTGTGTACGATACCATGACAGTGGATAAGGCATTCTGTAAGTCCACTTATGATAGATTTGGAAGAAGCATTTCTTGCAGGAAAGGCAAATCCATATCCAGAGTAAGTGTCTATTCCAGTAAGAACAAAATACTGCCCTTTCATGATGGTAGTGGTCCAAAGTAATCAAACTTGCCACCAGGTTGCTAGCTGATCACCTTGAGGGATGGTGCCATATCGGGGACTCAGTGTTGGTCTCTGCTGATGGTAGACTGGGCACTCAGCAGTGGCTGTAGCCAAGTCAGCCTTGGTAAGTAGCAGTCCATGCTGCTGATCCCTGCATAACCTCCATCCCTGCCACCATGGCCACTTTGTTGATGAGCCCACTGATCAATGATGGGAGGGAATGGAGAAAGAGGATGACTGGTTTCCACAGACTGTGTCATCCTATGTTAAAATCTTCCTCTGCTGAGGTCACCCTTTGGTGAGCATTCACATGAAATACAAATATCTTCACTTCTTTAGTCCATTCAGAGAAGTCTATCCTCATATCTCTTCCCCATACCTCCTTGTCTCCAATTTTCTAATCATGTTCCTTCCAAGTCCATGACCATTCAGACAAACCATTGGTCATATCCCATGAATCAGTGTACAATCACACATCTGGTCATTTCTTCTTCCAAGCAAAGTGAACAACCTGGTGCACTGCTCAAATTTCTGCCCATTGGGAGGATTTTCTTTCACTATTGTCCTTCACAGAAGTCCCAGAAAGGGGCTGTAGTGCTGCCACTGTCCACTTTCAAGTGGATCCTGCATATCATGCAGAACAATCTGTAAACCAGGCAAGAGTTTTCTCTTCCTCAGTTAACTAATCATAAGGAACTCCGCGTTGGGCCATAAGTACAGATTGGGAAATGGAAGGTAATGTGACAGGAGTGAAGACCATGAGTATTTGGGCCACTTCCTCATGCAATTTACTTGCGCCTTCAGGTATCAGGCTCAATCTCATATATACCACTTCCATTTAATGATGGAGCGCTGCTGTACAGGTCCAGTTTTATGGCTCTGTGGGTTAGATAATACCCAGTTCGTGATGGGCAGCTCAGGCCACATGGTGACTTTGTGGCCCATGGTTAAGTCTTCAGTCTCTACTAAGCCCAGTAACAAGCCAAAAGCTGTTTCTCAAAAGGAGAGTAGTTATCTGCAGAAGATGGCAGGGCTTTGTTCCAAAATCCTAAGGGTCTGCACTGTGATTCACCAATAGGGGCCTGCCAAAGACTACAAGCAGCATCTCTATCTACAACTAACACTTCAAGAACCATTGAATCAGCCAGATCATGTGGCCCAAGTGGCAGAGCCTCATGCATAGCAGCCTGAACCTGTTGCAGAGCCTTCTCTTGTTCAGGACCCCACTCAAAACTAGCAGCTTTTTCAAGTCACTTGATAAGTGGGCTGAAATAGCACAGCCAAATGAGGAATATGTTGCCTCCAAAATCCAAAGAGGCCCATTAGGCATTGTGCCTCCTTTTTAGTTGTGGGAGGGGCCAGATGTAATAACCTATCCTACACTTTAGAAGGACTGTCTCGACATACCCCACGCCACTGGACCCCTACAAATTTCACTGAGTTGGAAGGTGCCTGAATTTTTGTGGGTTTAATTTCCCACCCTCTTGCACACAAATGTTTTCCCAAAAGTCCAGAGTCATTGATATTTATTCCTTACTAGATCCAATCAGCATAATGTCATCAATGTAATGGACCACTGTGATGTCCCATGGAATAGAAAGGTGATCAAGGTCCCTGCAGACTAAATTATGACATAGGTCTGGAGAGTTGCTGTAGCTCTGAAGTAGGCAACTGAAGGTATATTGTTGGCCTTGCCAGTTGAAGGCAAACTGCTTCTGGTAGTCCTTCAAAGCAGGTATAGAGAAAAAGGCATCAGCCAGATCAATAGCTGCATACCAAGTACCAGGAGATGTATTAATTTGATCAAGCAATGAAACAAGCTTCTGGAACAGCAGCTGCAATTGGAGTCACCACCTAGTTAAGTTTTTGATAAGCCACTGTCATTCTCCAAGATCCATCTGTTTTTTGTACAGGCCAAATAGGCAAGTTGAATGGGGATGTGGTGGGAATCACCACCCCTGCATCTTTCAAGCCCTTGATGGTGGTAGTAATCTCCAAAATCCCTCCAGGAATGCAGTATCAATTTTGGTTTATTAATTTCCTAGGTAGATGCATTTCTAATGGCTTCCACTTTGCTTTTTCTACCATAATAGCCCTTACTTCATTTTTCAGAGATTCAGTTTTGAGGGTTTTGCCAATAACTCAGTACATGAGCCTGGGGACCCACTGGACCCACTGTGAGCCAAACCTGATGTAAAGCTCCATTAATAACCTGATATACAGTGAGATTTTGGGTGTCCTGGAATTAGTGTCAGATCAGAGCCAGTATCCAGTAATCCCCCAAAAGTCGGATTATTTCCTTTTCCCCAATGAACAGTCACTCTCACAAAAAGTCGTAGATCCCTTTGGGGAAGCCTGGAAGAAAGATTAGTAGTATAAGTTTTTGGCAGTGTATTGGAATCCTTCCTCAATGGGACCTGGCCTCCCCTTCATTCAAGGGGTTGTGGGTTTTTAAACTCACTCAAGTTGGGAATTGACTGAGGGACCATGACTTTCTATGCTGGCAATTCAAGTTATTCTGTTGTTCACTTGACCTAGAAATCATCCACTTATACAGATCAAGTAAATATGTAGTAGATTTCTTATTTATTTAATTCCTAGGGACACCATGACTAAATAGCCAGTGCCAGAAGTCCATACGAGTCAGACTATTCTGATTACTGCTTTGGCTCTGCTGTCCATTACAGTAACCACGCCCACCTTGTCTTTGTCGATTGTGTTGCCACTTGGCCCCTACCACCATGGTGTCCAATCAGCCCCATTGTAGTTAGGTGTTTTAATTCAGTTAGGGCAGTTCCCACGGTCAAATCTGATTTACATAAAATAGCAATCACAAATTTGTTCCTCATCGTTGTGGTAAAAGGCATGTCCTCTGGGCACTCCATGTGTGGGTCTGTGGGTCTAACCTGATAAATCCACTCTAGCATGCCAATTTCCCTAAGCCTTTGGATATCTTCTTCTACAGTATACCAAGGCAGGTCTGGTACTTCTACTTGATTTAGTGTAGTCCACTGTGTAATCCATGTTTCAGTGACCCAACCAAATAAACTATTAGATCCTTTCCTAACCTCTCAAGCTGAAACACTGAATGAAGAATCTATGCTTCATGGGCCCATATCAATAAACTCAGACTGATACAATTTTATGTTCCTTGCACCATTATCCCACACACTTAGTAGCCCTTCCCACACATATTCCCCATTTCTGTTTGTACATATTAGAAAAGTCAAGCAGTTCTTTTGGAGTGTAGTGTACCTCCTCCTGTGTCATACTTTGTACTTCATCTTTTGGGGCTTGCTGGGACTTAAATCTAGTTATAGGTCTAGAAGCCAAAATCAGTGATGAGGAAGTGTTTTAAGAACATTCAGCATTGTCTTGTAAAGCATCTACAACAGGAGATATCCCAGGCAATGACTGAGACAAAGGCTCTTTAGACACAAATGGGTTAATCTCATTAGATAGGAGTGGAGGAGCTAATGGTTTTACTGGGGAGGGTGGCTAAGTAGACAAAGATGGAGTAATCTCTTCAGATGGGAGAGGGCTGGTCCTGTTGGCAGGAGTGGTTCAATGGCATTTAGGGTCTCATTGTCTCCAGCTTCCTGATTATCTACCCATATGCCCCCATCCCAAGTTTCAGGATTCCATTTCTCCCCAGTCAATGCCCTCACTTTAACTTCAGACATCTCTCGAGGTTGGCAATTGAGTTGGCGTTGTAATTCAGCCACACTTACAATAAGACTCTGGATTTGGTTTTCGGCGACATCTGCTCTGTTACTACAAGAAATAAGGCTTTCTTTCAAGACACGTATGAAAACTTTGAGGTTGTTTATGCAGCACTTAAGCTGTGACTCTGAAGCCCTGAGCTCATCTCTTTCTTTTACCACTTTGTCTAGCGAAAGTAGGACCAACCAACCAGCTTCCTTATACTTATCATTATGACAAAATTGTAGAAAGGTATCAAACATACTATCACCCAGAGACTTGCCTTTCACCAATACTTGATCTATTTGTGGTGATATTTGCATATTTCTATCACCACCTCACACCATGTATTAGTAGTGTCCTCTTTACTACTAGCAACTTCTTTAAGACTAACCAAACTTGACAACCAATATAGAAAACTCATTCTTACAATTTTCTTTCTCTAGAAGCACTCTCAGTACCAAATGTCTTAGGCTGGGTTCTCCAGAGAAGCAAAACCAGCAAAGCGTGTAAATATATATAGAGAGAGAGATTTATATTAAGGAAATGGTTTATGAGATTGTAGAGGCTGAATGTTCCAAGTCTGTGGATCAGAATAGAGGCTTCGCATAATTCATGTAGCCACAGGGGCTGGCAAACCCAAGCTTGGAAGGTCAGACAGCAGAGCTGTTGTTCACAGACTGTGAAGATGGATGAATCCCAAGATTGGCAGGCAAGACAACAGGTAAGCTGCAAACTCAAGTCCAAAGAACCGGAGTTCAGATGAACAGGAACCAGCTGCAGGATCCAGAGCAAGTAAAAGCCCATGAGTCTTACCAGAAAATCCACTTATACATTCAATGCAGGCCACAACCCCAAGGAAATTCCTTTTCAATTGATTGGCTACTCACAGCAGTTCCCATCACGGAGGTGATCACATTATATCAAATCTCAACATGGAAGAGATCACATCATCATATGACTGCCAAAGTACATCATAACTGCCAAACCGCTGAGAAGCATGGCCCAGCCAAGGTGACACATAACCTTAGCAATCACAGTCACTTACCCTCTGACTTAGAATATTGTATACTCAGTCATTTTCCAGCTGGCCTATGAGTCGCTTAAAGGGCATGGATATCATGTTCTCCATATTCCCAACTCCTAGCAGATAGTAGGAAGCCCATAGTAAGTGCTCAATAAACTGCGTGGAATTTTAGTGCAGTTGGTAAATCAAGTGGGTTACCTGAGTGTTGAAGATTTAGAACAGTGATTTCTCTTTAGCTATAATAATTATTTTACCTAGGCAAATGTATCTTAAGTTAGAAGTGGTCCTCAAACTAGAATCTGGAACTGAGGAAAATCCTAAGAGGGCATTGGTGGAAAGAGGATAGATAAGGCATTTGCCTTTCAGAAGGTGAGCCTTATGGACCCTCATGGCCTCTGGGCAATGTGGATCCTATCATTTTCTTAGAATCGAAGCAATAGGTGACAAATCTAACATTATTTTCAAGAGAAGCATTATAAAAGCTCAACTTTTCAAATAAAACTTGTCCTGGTCCCACCACGAAGCCCTGGTGGTGTGGTGGTTAAGAGCTCATCTGCCAACTAAAAGGTCAGCAGTTTGAATCCACCAGTTGCTCCTTGGAAACCCTAGGGGGCAGTTCTACTCTGTCCTATAGGGTTGCTATGAGTCAGAATCGATTCCACAGCAACAGGTTTGGTTTTGGTCTCACCACTTACTGTGAGATTTTGGACAAGTTACTTAGTTCTATGTCTGTTTCTTCAACTCCAAACCAAATGGTATCAATAATAGCATATAATTCATCAGGTGTTATAAGAATTAAAAAAAAAAAAAACACAAAGATAGGTAAATTGCTTAATACTGAGTCTGGTACTTAGTAAACATTCAGTAAACGGTTGCTATTGTTTTTTCAAATTACACTTAGTGTCTGGCTGGTGAAAGTGCAGGAGAACCAGGTTAGGAGAGAGGCTAGGACTTCTAAGGTGGAATCCAAGGATACTTATGCAAGAAATGAAGGAGCCAACCCAGACCAGGGAAGTAGGGCCTGAAACTGACCAAGACAAAGTCCAGGGAAGAAAAAGGAACTCATTTTCATTTGTTTCTTAATGTTCTGTCTCAAGAACAAGTAAGTCTATGTACTGTAAGTATTGTCTGAAGAAACCGAAGGAGATTGGCAAAATGTTTGTTTCTGGTGTTGCCACATGCTTCTGTACTGAGAAAGTCTGAAGCCATTTGGGCAGTGAGAAATATGCTCTGCTTCGGATGTGAAACCTTAGTAATGAGTAGACTGAAAGAAAATGAGCCTCATTCCCACCTTCAGATGTGGTGGCTGTGGAAGAGGTAGACTAGAGGAAACCAAGTCCTGCTTGTATGGAAGGAATAGTAGGCTAACACTTCGAGAGATGTGTGTCTGTATCAGGCAGGGTTTATTGAGTGCTGGCTCTACCATCTCAGTGTTTCAGCATCCCTCAAGGTGACCATCTTAGGTGGACACCCAGATCCATGAAAGCACTATTCAAGGATGTTCACCATCATTGAAGCCTTTTCCTGTCACATTCATCCTGAGGAGGACCTGTGGGCTGGAAGCATACCCAGTCCTGGGAGTAGAGGCTTAGAGTAAGCTATACTCTGCTATAATTGTTGAGCTAATTCAGGGTCTTGTGAAACATTCTTCCTGCTTCCTAAAAAGTGACAAATGAGACGAGATAGGGGCAGGTACAAATAAGTGTTCTTCAAAGTTGGTGCAAAATGGCTTGAAGACAGAGGAAAGGCATTTGATAAACAGGTGGGGAAATGTTTCTCTTGTCCAGAAAAGTCAAAGTCAACTTTGAGGGGGAACAGACTATGGGCAAGAAGAGACGTGGTGCCCAGGACAAGGATTGGGAAGCAGGTTCAACAGGACTGGGACTTCACCAGACTTGGTGGCAGTGCTGATCCAAATCTACGTGGGCTATGGTGGGGAAGCTTAGTTTTGAATCAGTTGCCTGGAAAGAGGCTTTCAGTCCCAATGGGAGAGACCTCCAGGCACCCTCTAAGAAAATTACTTTGGAGAGCTAGATCAGTCCAGTGCAGCTTCTTCTTATGAATCTCTACACACATTCCCCATCTGTTCTCCCAGACAATGAGCAAGAAAGCTAATTAAAAAGGATGCCTGCACTCATTTGGGGGGACAGAAAGAAAGAAGTGTCCTGAGGAGACTGTCTCCGTCTATTCTTAACCCTGATGGTGGCAAAAGGAACTACAACAGAGTAAATAAATGAATCCCCAGAAGAAAAGAGGAAAGCAGGCTGAGGGGTTTAGAGAAGGAAGAAGGGAAAATCCTAAGTCTGATCCACCTCTTCCAGGGCTGCTAAGTGCTCACCAATACATCATCTATGAAAGATAATCAAAATAATTTCAGTAACATGGATGCTGGCACCATTACAAAGTAAAAGTAATTAAATGAGGAAGTTATAATTGCCAAGTACTGCTGTGTATGAAGAATACATAGAAATACCTCACAAAGACCAGATTTTAATCAAGCTCAGATATGTCAGTTTCAATTCTGAAAAGCCAAAATGGGCGGTCAGAGAAATATTTGTGCTTCCTTGGTAAGACGGTGCTTCTGTGGAGGTGCATACATGTCTACTGAGATCTATTTTAGAGCCATCTACACATTTTGAGAGGACAAGCATCAGACAAAGGATCTATGTGTCTAACAATCAAGTTTGATTCATTCCTTGTTTAGTTCATAATGTTATCTTTTTTTATGCAAAACTCTCAATTCAATTTCACAATGCAATGTGTGTGTGTGTGTGTGTGTGTGTGTGTGTGTGTGTATTAGGGACAATTCACAAAGAAAGTTTACCACACCTGCTAAAAGGAAAGAAAACTCACTTTAGACATGTTATCAGGAGGGACCAGCTGCTGGAGAAGAGCATCAGGCTTGGTAAAGTAGAGGGTCAGCAAAAAAGAGGAAGACTCTCGACAAGCTGGATTAACACAGTGGCTACAACATAGCAACAATTGTGAGGATGGCGCAAGAACAGGCAGAGTTTCGTTCTCTTGTGCATGGTATCACTATGAGTCGGAACCAACTCAATGGCACCTAACAAGACCAACAACTAGAAAAAGTTTGCTGGAAAGGATTCTCACATTATTCTCAGATCCTCCTTGACAAGCTGATCTGTGCACCGCGGAACTTGCAACTCCTCCTACTCTAGTGAGCTTTAGAAAATGTAGGATCAGGTGAAGTTTCCTTTGCTGCATAGTAAGCAAGGCTTTCATATTAGCAAATGAGTTCATAAGAGAAAGCCACCCAGCAGTGGGCTCTTGCAGTAGTTCTCAAGCTTGTGTGCATAAAATTCACTGGGGAATTTGTTTTAAAATGTGGTTTCCCGGTCCTCACCCTAGAGATTCTGATTTAGAAGGTCTGGAGTGGGGCCAGAGAATCCACAATTTCAACAAGCATCCCAGGGGATCATGCTTTGAGAATCCCTGTACTGGTCCTGTCTCCGGCTGGTTCACAACTTGGAAAAAGTAACCCCTCTTGTTACATGCACACACAGGCCCTGCTGGAACATTGTACTGTTGAGAAGTTCACCTGGCCTTCAAAGGGTCAGGACACAGGACTCACCTCTGTGAGTGGTAGCCTTTGGGCACAGACAGGGATCTTCTTGGTAAGGCAGGGTCAGTCCACCAGGAGTCAGAGTAAACTTGTAGATTTTATTGTTGTTGTTGTTTGTTGTGGAGTCGATTTCTACTCATAGTGACCCTATATGACAGAGTAGAACTGCCCCATAGGGTTTCCTAGGCTGTAATCTTTGTGGAAGCAGAATACCAGGTCTTTTTCCTGAAGAGTCGCTGGTGGTTTCGAACCGCCAACCTTAACAGAGCAACTGAGCGCGCTTTAACTGTTGCACCATCAGGGATCCTTGGAAAATTCTAGCCTTCTCTGCCTTCCCACGTCTGTTAGCCAAATGATTCTCTATTTTAGCTGCAGATTAGAATCACTTGGAAAGATTAAAAAATGTTTATACCTGGGCCCTGCCCCTGATCAGTCAAATCAGAATCTCAGGGTGGGATGAAGGTGCTTCTGGAAATAATATATTTTAAAAGATACTCAGGAGATTATTTTGGAAAGCCAGGATTGAAACTCATTGGCTTAATCCCTTCTTACCTTCTGGGTCCCTTATTTCCTGTCTCTACCCACCTCAGGAGGGTAGGGGGAACTTCATGGAGCTCAGTGCTAGAACCACGCCCTCTGTCTGCCTAAAGACACCAACGACACCACCCCATCCAGGCTTGCTCTTCCTTGGAGTGCTCCATGGTCCTCCCCGCCCCTCTATTTCAGATAAAATCCTCTCCCCTCAGTGTTATCAGTTCTAGGGTAGTTTAATATTTTACTGGAGTCCCTGACATGTATTTCTATATCCCATTTCATTTGCAGTGTGCAAGTAACTAGTAGTCTAATGGTCTCAGGTCAAGCCTGCTGTGAAACTGACTCTAAGAAGGAGATTTATGTGCAGAGGGTGATTGAGAAGTGTGTTGGAATCAGACCTATGAGGAAATGAAAGCAGAAGTACTCCATAGAGGGAAGAATAGAGCTGTGATACCACAACATTATTGCAACAAAGGTCTCAGCAGATCTCATGGGCAGCTCTAGGAATGGGATGGCCCTTCAGAATTGTCCCACTTTGAGGCAGGGGAGTTGCCCGGTGAAAACCCCAGGTTTTGCTCGGCATGACTTATTACAGCCAGTAAACAAGAGGCCAAGATGGGAGATCAGAAAGATGCCATTACTTCATTACACAAGGAGAGGAGCAATTGGGGCTGCTGCCTCCAAGACCGCTCGCAGGCAGCTTAGGGAGGTGGGCTTTTACAGAGGGCAGACAACGAAATGCAAATTCATCATGAGTATTCAGGACTGACCTTCACGCAGGTGCTCAGAGCTTGGGGACAACTAGGAATTTTCTTTAGACGAGGGTTTGATTCTCTGGGATGGAGGAAGAGGTCGATTTTCTTTCCTTGGCATCTTAAGTCTCCACCTAGAGGCAGGTTGAGGCTATCTATGGCCGATTCTGTGACTATCTTGTCAAGGACAATTTCAGAAGAATGTGCAGCTTATTCTGCTTGGTGTAGGAGGATAAGCCAGAGCAGGTGCCTCTTAGGATTGGGCTCTGAGGCTGCCTGCCTCAAGAGAACAGACCCTTTATACCCCCACATTGACTAGTAATTAGATACAGGCTGCCCCTGGGGAGGGGTCATAACCTTGGGCAAGAGGACTTTCTTCAGTCAAGGGCAATTATGAGCAATTCCTGGAGAACTCAGCAGCTGGGGGAATAAGAGCTTCAGTGCAGAACAAGGATCTACCTGTCCTACTGCATTATCTACTACACCAAACATACCTCAGGGCCTTTATTTTTTGAGAGAAGGCTGCCAGTATAAATGAATATCTACTCAGTTACCTTGAGGAAGCGAGGGTTCTTAGTGATCTTTCGAGGCAACTTGAGAATGATATAAAAACTTTTAGATTTGGATTGGAATCTCAGCTTGACCCCTTACTAAATCTTTTTTTAGGCAAATGTGGGATTTACAATTGGTTATCACCTGTAGCTCTTAACCACTGCACCACCGGGTTTCCTTATCCAAAGAAGTTGGTCTTTGTCCTTGGTTCCTGAGAGATTGCTTCTAAAAACTTAGAATTCCTTCCAGTGATTGACGTGTCTTTGATGAGGGCTCAAGACAACGTCTACCTAACAGGTTATGCTAATAAGGTAATTTTTGGTTGAGGGCTGCCAGGCCAGAAAGACCCACCTCATGATATCAACTTCATGACATCAGCCAAGCTCAGGAGGGGGGAGGAGGCGGAGCTTGAGTTCAGCTGTGTGGGCAATGATTCAGTCCATCATGCCTACATAATGAGGTCCCCTTAAAGGCCCCCAACACTGAATCTCCATGAGCTTCCTGGTTCGCAAAAGACATTCGGTCTCAGGAGAGTGACATGTCCTTTTTTGGATACAGAAGCTCTGCATATGGGACCCTCTCAAACCTAGCCCTCTGCATCACTTCATTTGTATCCTTTTTCCTATAATAAAACTGTAAGTTTAACTATAGCACTTTCCTGAATTCGGTGAGTTTTTCCAGCAAATTATCAAACCTGGGAGAGTAGTGGGAGCCAGCAGGTCAGAAATGAGGACAGCCCTGGGATCCCCAAGTTTACGACTGGCATTCTGAGACGGTTGGGGGAACCTCCAAATCTGTAGTGTCATGGAGCCCCCAAAATTATAGGACACTTGGCCAAAGTAAAATGATCCAAAGTCCAGTCTCATACCCCATCTTAACTTCTGCTTCTTGCTGACAGGCTGTTAATCTTTTACACAGTTCCAAGCCTATCACCAAGGAACCAACCCTATCACTAAGGAAATGTTTTTCTCTGTGGTAAAGCTAAACAATGTACACATTCTTTACTCAAAGGGTAACTGAAACCCATGTGTAAAATGTCCTCAGGATATTTTAACAATCTGTTCTCAAAACATGTGCTTATAATCATCCTATGACCACCTATCGACCCCTCCCTAGCACGAACTTCTGCAATTATGCTCTGATGGAAGACGAATTGATGTCTTTGAATTATGGTGTTGACAAAGAATACTGAATGTACCATGGACTGCCAGAAGAATGAACAAGTCTGTCTTGGAAGAAGTACAGCCAGAATGCTCCTTGGAAGGGAGGATGGTGAGAATTAGTCTTATGTACTTTGGACCAGTCCAAAGGAGGGACCAGTCCCTGGAGAAGGACATCATGCTTGGTAAAGTAGAGGGTCAGCAAAAAAGAGGAAGATCCTCAATGAGATGGATTGACACAGTGGCTGCAACAATGGGGTCAAACATAGCAACAACTGTGAGGATGGCGCAGGACCGGGCAGTGTTTCATTCTATTGCACATAGGGTCTCTATAAGTTGGAAATGACTCAACAGCACCTGTCTTAGTTATTGGTGCTGCTATAGCAGAAATACCAAAAGCTGACGACTTTAACAAACAGTCTAGTAGGCTAGAAGTCCGAATTCAGGGAGCCAGCTTCAGGGGAAGAATTTCTCTCTCTGTCAGCTCTAGAGGAAGATTCTTGTTGTCAATTTTCCCCTGATGTAGGATTTTCTCCACACAGGAACCCTGGGTCCAGTGGACGCACTGTGCTCCCGGTGCTGCTTTCTTGGTGGTATGAGGTCCCCATGTCTCTCTGCTCACTTCTTTCTTTTATATCTCAGAAAAGTTTGGCTTAAAATGCAACCTAATCTTATAGATTGAGTCCTGTCCCATTAACATAACTGTTTATAATCCCATCTCATTAACATCATAGAGATAGGATTTACAAAACCTAGGAAAATCACATCAGATGACAAAATGGTGAGCAATCACATAATACCGGGAATCATGGCCTAGCCAAGTTGACAGATATTTTGGAGGGACACAATTCAATCCACAACAGCATCTAACAACAACAACAATCCAATCTCTAAAAGCCAACAGTAACAATGTAACCAATCTTAGGAAGTCCCTCCCCCGCTGCCCCCGCCACCACCCTTTGTTAAACCCTGCCTTTCACCCAACTAATCACTGATCCATCAATGGTAGCTGTATCCCATTAGTTCCCAATTCTGCCCTTTATCTGTGAGAAGGCATCTGCCATTCCTTGGATTCATAGGCTTCACTAGATGTAATGGCACTCCAAAATATGGGGGTGCTTGGCATAACTAAAATGGCTAATTTCAGACCTAAATTAAACTTCATTTTAAATTAAACTGCAGCCTGACCAAAGTCTCTGCCTCTACTGTTCTGAAGAGGCAATTCAGCTTCTTGTAAAAGTTTAACTGCTCATAACAAGTAAGAAGTAAGGGTCAGAATTTTTTTTTTTTTTTTTTTTTTTTGCTTGTACTAATTGTTTGTTAAAAGATGTTTGTCAAGTATGTTTACACAGCTTGTCCTAGGGAAAAATACTTTGGTCAACATGAGGTTAGAAACTAGAATTGATAATGTTAAATAAAGATGAAGGCCTACAATTGTTTTGTAACTCTGTAACCAAGATGAGGTAAAAGCCAATTAACCAAGTCTTAATCTAATTTATTAACTCTCTCATCTAGACTTTACTCACTCATTGAGCTCTGACCTAGCTCTGGCAGTTAGGACAGAGGAAGAAGTATTACAGCTACAGTTGCTATCAGAATTGAATTGATATTGGATTGACTGACTCAACACAGAAAGTTGCCTGAAATTTCTAAGTCTCAGTTAATTCTTCTTTAAAATGGGGCTGAGAATTTGTTTTACCCAGCAGAGTAGCTGTGAGAGTTGAATGCAGTGGTGTGGGTAGTATCTGGGGCATTGGACGGTATGTAGGCTCCAACCAAGCTGGACCTTGTTCACCTGAGTTCTCCCTCCTGATCTCTGACCCCACAGAACATCTAGAGGCAGAACTGAGCCATTTTCTCCACTTGGAAGCAATTTATGTTGCTTCCGCCTTGTCCTGGTAGCTGAGATGCTGAGAAGACATTGGTAAGGACCCTGGCAAGAATGCCCCATGTTTGTCTTGAACTTCCTCAATTCTCTGTCTTTTACTTTTCTCGATGCAGTACCAAGAAATGCCTGGGCCAATTTTCCTTTCAGTGGTGGCCTCTCAGGAAGGTTTGCATTTTGAGAGAAGTGTTGAAATGGTAAACAAGAACCCCTACCCCAAACACCACAACCCTCCTGTGCTTGAATAAATCCCAAAGTCAACTCGAAGGGCAACCACTAGCAGGGCCAAATAATGACTCAAACCGAATTTCTGCTTCATCAATAGGGTTGCCAGTCTCCCAAATAATATCCATTATGGAGCTGACTAACAACCACATTAGCAAAATGCTGTGAGATTCAAAATAACATATTGAATATAATTGCAACTATGTTATACAGAGGTTCAAAAAAATTCTGGAAGTGAAAATACCAAGATGTCACAATAATTGCCTCTGAATAGTGAAATTGTGGCTGACTCTATCCATGCCTTTTTTCACACATCTGTACAGTTTAAAATTTTTCCATGAAATATTGAATGACTCAGGAAGCATCAAAAGAAGATAGAAGGAATACACATCAACCATTTCAGGAGGTAGCATATGATCAAGAATCAATGGTATTTTTCTTAGGCTGGGTTCTCTAAAGAAGCAGAATCAGTGAACACTGTGTGTATATATATATAGAGAGAGAAACAGAGACAGAGATTTATATCAAGGGAATGGCTTACACAGCTGTAGAGGCTGAAAAGTCCCAAGTTCATGGATCAGGCATCAGGCTGGAGGCTTCTCCTGACTCAGGTAGGTGCAGGGGCTGACGAACACAAGATTGGCAGAGCAGACGGCAGGCTGCTGGCTCAAGTCCCAGGAAGGTGTGCATCAGGATTGTATCTTTTGACCGTACTTATTCAATCTGTATGCTGAGCAAATGATCAGAGAAGCTGGACTATATGAAGAATACGGCATTCGGCTTGGAGGATGACTATTTAACAGTCTGCGATATGTAGATGACACAACCTTGCTTGTGGAAAAGGAAGAGAATTTGAAGCACTTACTGATGAAGATCAAAGACTACAGCGTTCAGTATGGATTACACTTCAAAATAAAGAAAACAAAAATCCTCACAACTGGACCAATAAGCCACATCATGATAAATGGAGAAAATATTGAAGTTGTCGAGGATTTAATTTCTTGAATCCACAGTCAATGCCCATGGAAGCAGCAGTCAAAAAAACAAATGATGCATTGCACTGGGCAAATCTGCTGCAAAAAAATCTCTTTAAAGCGTTAAAAAGCAAAGAAGTCACTTTACAGAACAAGGTGCACCTGACCCAGGCCATGGTCTTTTCAGTCATCTCATATGCATGTGAAAGCTGGACAATGAATAAGGAAGATCAAAGAAGAATTGATGCCTTTGAATTATGGCGTTGGTGAAGAATATTGAATATACCATGAACTGTCAGAAGAACTAACAAATCTGTCTTGGAAGTACAGACAGAATGCTCCTTAGAAGCAAGGATGGCAAGACTTCGTCTCCGGTACTTTGGACATGTTATCAGGAGGGACCAGTCCTTGGAGAAGGACATCATGCTTGGTAAAGTAGAGAGTCAGGGAAAGAGAGGAAGACCCTTAAAGAGATGGATTGACACAGTGGCTGCAACGATGGGCTCAAGCATAGCAACGATTGTGAGGATGGTACAGGACTGGGCAGTGTTTCTGTTGTACATAGGGTTACTATGGCTTGGAACCGACTCGATGGCACCTAACAACAACAACAGTTTTAAATTTTTTCACAATGAGCTGGGGGCTAGGTAAGAAAAGGGAAAATGCAATCCCACCAGGGGTAATACACACACCAGCTCTTCCCCCTGGTTTTTCCCACAGATAAGGATGAGCCTTCAGGGGGGACGCAAAGCCAGGTGTCCACCTCATTTACCAAGGCTTAAAATGTCTACGTGAGGCAGTGTAAGACACTCACTAATAACATTTTGGAGCTTGGCTGCTGAGTGTTTTCTGGGAACCTCATTGTCAGTTGAGGGCTGCCTGTTGCATAGGGTGAACTTCCCAGCCCTCATGGGATAATTTTATCACAAAGGACAACATTGGTAGTTCTGCATGAGCAGCTCTCTTGGTGAGCTAAAGGGGGTAGACTGTGGCACAGGCATCAGGGCTGAGGCTGAAGGGTTCAGAAGGCTGGCATATGAGACGTCTTAGGGAATCGGAAGCCATAAATAGCACAAAGAGGCACACGAGGTCCATGGTGGCAGAGATGGTGTCTTAGTCATCTAGTGCTGCTACAACAGAAATACCACAAGTGGATGGTTTTAATGAAGAGAAGTTTTATTTCCTCATAGTCAAAGTAGGCTAAAAGTCCAAATTCAGGGCATCAGCTCCAGGGGAAGGCTTTTTCTCTCTGTCGGCCTTCTTCTCTTCAGTGTTCCCCTGGACTAGGAGCTTCTCTGCGCAGGGACCCCGGTCCAAAGGACGCGCTCTACTCCCGGCACTGCTTTCTTGATGGTATGACGTCCCCCTGTCTCTCTGCTCACTTCTGTCTTTTATATCTCAAGAGATTGCCTCAGGACACTATCCAGTCTTGTAGATCAGATACTGCCTTACTAACACAACTGCCACCCATCCTCCCTCATTAACATCATAGAAGCAGGTTTACAACATACAGGAAAATCACCCAGTACCAGGAATCATGGCCTAGCCAAACTGATACACACATTTTTTGGGGGACGTAATTCAAACCATGACAGATGGTAAATCCCATCATCTCCAAAACGTACTCCCCCACAATAGACCACTGTGGTTTCAATTCCTAGAGAGATTTTAAGTATAAGAGTTCTTAGAACTGGAAGATAAAGATCACCTTGTCCTAGGGCCAGAAGGCAGAAACGGACAAGGAAGCTGGTGATAGGGAACCCAAGGTTGAGTAAGGATATTGCTGCTGTGTTGTGAGATGGTTAACCACTGTCATAGCGCAACATGTGTAGTAACTGTTAAATGAGAAACTATTTGTTCTGTAAGCCTTCACCTGACGTACAATTGAAGAAAAAAAAAATCACGTTGTCCTACCCCTTTATTTTACACAGGAAGTGTTGAACCCCAGAGCGGTTAATAATAAGCCTGGATTTGACCTGTCTGAGCCCAGACCAACATTCTGTTATGTTGTTGAGGCTGGTGGAAGGTTTGTCAGGCAAAGGATTTTCAACGTTTGCCCTGTTGGAGGAGACAAATCTGTGAATCCCAATAATCTATGCCAACCCTTTAGGGAGTAGTGGTAATTCAGTGGTAGAATTCTTGCTTCCATATAGGAAACTTAGATTCGATTCCAGGCCAGTGCACCTCATACGCAGCCACCACCTATCTGTGGGGTGAGTGGAGGCTTGCATGTTACTATGATGCTGAACAGGTTTCAGGGGGGCTTCTGGACTAAGGAAGACTAGGAAGAAAGGCTGGCGATCTACTTCTGAAAATTAGCCAATAAAAACCTTATGCTTCACAATGGTCCAATTCACAATCAGTCATGAGGATGGTGCAGGACCAGGTAGCATTTGGTTTCATTGTACATGGAACTGCCATGATTTGGGGGCCAACTCGATGGCAGGTAACAACAACAATGCCAAGTCTGTACCTCATGATTATTAAACAACTGAGATCGGAAAACTCATAGACAAACTAGATCATTTGCTGCATTTTTGGAAATTCAGCTTAGACTCAAGGACCTGAGGAACCAACAATTGTCTGTGGTTTGATACAACCTGGGCCAAGCAAGTCTGTCAAGCTGCTGCCATGACTCACAGAAAGAGGAGAGCTTGGACCATACGTACTGAAATGAAAGTAGGATCGGACTTCCTTCCATTCCTTCTTCTTGAATTTCAAAGACAAGTGTCATTCAGAGACCTGAATACACTTCCAAGTACCACTAACTTAGGCATCAAGCTGAAGTGACTTGACCCAATGACAGGGAGAGCCGGTGTGTTAGGGTGAGAGACAGGAGAGAAACTTAGGGGAGACAGGTGTTAGATCAAATCAGAAATAGAGTTCTTTTCCTTTTTTTAATAGGAGTTTTTCTCAAAACCCTTCAGCGCAGCACTTGAGTTCTTTTTATTAGTAAGAAGTGATGGTTAGGGAAACCCTGATGGCGTAGTGGTTAAAAGCTACAGCTGCTAACCAAAAGGTCAGCAGTTCGGATCTACCGGGTGCTCCTTGGAAGCCCTATGGGGCAGTTCTACTCTGTCCTTTAGGGTCTCTATGAGTCAGAATCAACTCGGTGGCAACGGGTTTTTTTTTTTGGTTTTGCTGTCAAAGATGCTACCTGGCCAAGACCAGTCTTGGGAACAGGGGTTCAGGTCATGTTTGGGCCCTCTCCTGTGCTTCTTTAGTTTGCACCCTGCATCTGTAGTTCCCAAGGCGGCTCAAGGCCCCTGGGTGAGAACTTGTCTTTTCCCTGGGTGTGTATCCAGGAAAATGATCTGAAATCTAATCTGTTGAAACACTGCTAAACACAGTGATTTAACTGGCACAATGCTTTATCACCACTGTGGGGAAGAAAATGAGCTGTGATGTTTGAAAAACAACGTGGAACTTAAGAGGAGGCTCACGTGTGCCAGACAGGGTAGAATCTGAAGACTGGCTTCCCCACCCAGCTGAAGGGTCCACCTGTAAAATGGGGAATGGAATACACCAGTGGTTTTTTAAATATGTTCTTCTTCTTCTTCTTTTTTTTTTTTTTAGTCAGTGGAACTGCTTCTTCAAATCTTAATTGGAAGCCCAAATAAAGTTAGGGGTTAGGTTTAGAGTTCAAGTTAGGGTTAGGTTTAGGTTTAGGGTTAGATCTAGTATTAGGGTTAGGGTTTGTGTTAGATCTAGGGCTTGGGTTAGGGTTAAGGTTAGGGTTAGGAATAAGGTTAGGGTTATGTTACGGTTAGCTTTAGTGTTAGGGTTACATATAAGGTTACTGTTAGGGTTAGTTTTAGGGTTAGGGGTTAGGGGCTAGGGGCTGGTTTAGTGTTAGGGGTTATGGTTAGGTTTAGGGTTTGAGTTTGGTTTAGATCTAGGGTTAGTGTTAGGGTTAGGTTTAGGGTTAGATCTACTGTGATGGTTAGGGTTTGGGTTAGATCTAGGTTTTGGTTTAGGGTTAGAGTTAGATGTAGGGCTAGAGTTAGATGCAGGAGGGCTACAGGTTAGGCCCTTTGACCGTTTTGCTGGTGTGGATGTGTATGTGTCCATGTGTCCCTGTGTTACACCTGGCAACAAAAGAAAGGAGGCTCTTGCAGAAAGCAAAAAGGCCACAGCACCCAGTATTCCCTTGCAGTCTCCCATCCAAGTACTACCCAGGCCATATCCTTCTCAGGTTCTAAGATCAGATGAGATCAGGGACGTTCAGGGTGGTGTGGCCTTAGACGTTATCGGCTGCTACCTCTCGTCCTAAGAGCCTCCTCCCTGGCCCTAGTTGCTGCATCACCTTGACTTCCTTTCACTGTCCTGCCTTGCCCCGCCACCAGTGCTGGTGGAGAAGCACTGCCAGATCCGTCCTCCACCGAGGCAGGTGGCAGCTGCAGGAAGGCAGGCAGGCAGGTGGAGTCCGCCAGGGATCTCACCTGCTGCCGTCCCTCTGAAGCACCTTGGCCTTCCAATCTGGCCAGGACCAGCCTGCTGCCTGCTCACCCCACGCCCCTGGGGCGAGGAAGGACCCCAGGCCTGTGCTCCCGCCTGAATCTGGCCAATTGATTGCAGTCTGTCCTCCTGCCCCTTTGCTGGATGGCCCTTGGCCTGCCGTCACCTCCCCTGGCCACACCTTTCTTCACCTCCCCTGCCTTCCTGGGGCTTCGCCTCAACACAAGTCGATCCTTCTGTCCCTGGCTTGTCCCCAGGCACCCTCCCGGCCGGCCGTGGCACTCCTGGGCCCTCTGCGGGATGCAGAGAAGCACCGTGCCTGTTCCGCGCTGTACTCGGTGCTAGGTGCAGCGGAGCCACTCCGGAACCTCCAACCCGACCCGGAGCCCACGTTCTCGTGGCGGAGGGCACTGCGGAGCAGCAGCAGACCTCCAGCCATACGCACACAGGCTAGGGTCGTCCTTGCCACTGGCCAGTCAGGGCCGGAGGAAGGCTTCAGGGGTGGGTTTTCCAATAGGCAAGGTAAGCACGGTGCTAACCTTGCTTACCAGATCATCTGTAGTGAACAATTTCACATTTTTTCACCACATCAAAGATTCTACCTCTAGATATGTCTGGCATCTGTCTCTCTTCCACTCCCATAGCACCCTCCTACAGAATCAAAGTCTCTTTCCAAATTTACTGTCCCTGACAGGGGCAGATGACTCCGCAAGCAAGGTAAACATGGGCTTCCTTGTGCTTACTTACTAATTTGTAGTGAACAATTTCATATCTTTTTCACTATATCAAAGATGTATGAAACCCATGTAAACTTGTTCACTACAGATTAGTAAATAAGCACAAGGAAACCTGTGCTTACCTTGCTTATTGGATAATCTGCCCCTGGGCGGCTCCCTTGCCTTCTGGAGGGCTCCACTCACAGCAGGTGGCCTCAGAGCTGCAACTTCTGACAGACCCCGCATGGCAGGCAGCACGTGACCTGAGACAAAAGTCAGGGGTCAGGGCCTGGCTAGGATTCCAAGAGTTGGCCATCAGATGCCAAGGCCCAGCTGCCCAGCTCACATGTGCGGCATCCCTAAGGAAGGTGGGGGGGACCTGGGTAGGGATGGGGACTGGTGCATTGGACCCAGCCAGCCAGCTGCCACCCACACCTCACACCCTGCGGACTGTGGGCAGGCTGCCTCTGGCCCTTGCTGTCCAGTGTCAATGCCCTGAAGGACTTGCATCCTCCTTCCCACCCCATAACATTCCATGCCTCCTGCTGTGACCTGCTCCACACCACAGCACGCAGCTCCAGGCCCCTGGAGGCCCATGTTGTGGACTCACACCACCGGGGAGGGCAGATCTGCTGACCCAGGATCTTGAAGGTCTAACTGCCCGAGGGCCACAGCAATCCATCCTCACTCTCTCCCAGTTCAGGCAGTACAGGTGGTGGAGGCAGTACATGATGGTGGCAGTATAGCTGACGGTGGCAGCATAGACAGCGGTGTCAGTATAGGTGGTGGTGGTAGTACAGTTGGTGGTGGTAATATGCATGGTGGTGGTAGTACAGGTAGTGGTGACAGTACAAGTGGTGGTGGCACAGGTGGTGGTGGTAGTACAGGTGGTGGTGGTAATACAAGTGACAGTGGCAGTATATATGATGGTGGCAGTATAGGTGGTGCTGGTGGCAGTTTAGGTGGTGGTGGTAATACAGGTGGTGGTGGTAGTACAGGTAGTGATCGCACAGGTGGTGAGGGCAATACAGGTGGTGGTGGCATTATAGGTGACAGTGGCAGTGTAGGCAGTGGTGGCCATACAGGTGCTGGTGTCAGTACAGGTGGTGGTGGCAGTATAGGTAGTAGCAGCAGTGCAGGTGGTGGTGGTAGTATAGGTGGTTGTGGCAGTATAGATAGTGATGGCAGTAGAGGTGATGGTGGCAGTGTAGGTGGTGGTGACAGTACAGGTGGTGGTAGTGCAAGTGGTGGTGGTAGTACAGGTCATGGTACCACAGGTGATGGTGGTAATACAGGTGGTGTTGATAATACAGATGGTGGTGGCAGAACAGGTGGTAGTGGTAGTACAGGTGATGGTGTCAGTATATGTAATTGTTATGGATTGAACTGTGTCCCTCCAAAACGTGTCAACTTGGCTAGGCCAAGATCCCCAATATTGTGTGGTTGTCCTCCATTTTGTGATCTGATGTGATTATCCTATGCATTGTAAATCCTAACCTCTATGATGTTAATGAGGCCAGATTAGAGGCAGTTGTGTTAATAAGGCAGGACTCAATCTACAGGATTAGGTTGTATCTTGAGTGAATCTCTTCTGAGATATAAAAGAGAGAAGCAAGCAGACAGAAGAGGAACCTCAATACCACCAAGCAAGAAGAGCTAGGAGTGAAGAGTGTCCTTTGGACCAAGGGTCCCTGTGCTGAGACGCTCCTAGACCAGCGGAAGATTGATGACAAGCACCTTCCCCCAGAACTGACAGAGAAAAAGCCTTCCCCTGGAGCTGGCACCCTGAATTAGGACTTCTAGTCTCCTAAACTGTGAGAGAATAAATTTCTGTTTGTTAAAGCCATCCACTTGTGGCATTTCTGTTATAGCAGCACTAGATCACTAAGACAGACTTTGGTACTAGGAGTGGGTGCTACTCTAACAGATACTTACAATGTAGAAGAAATTTTAGAATTGAGTAATAGGTAGAGGCTAAAAGAGTTTTAAAGTGCCTAACAGTAAAAGCCTAGAGTGCCTTGAAGAGACTGTTGGTGGAATTATGGACAACAAAGACAATTCTGGTAAGGGCTCAGAAGGAAGTAAGGAGAGCTGTAACAACAGAGACAGCGCAGATGGCGAGAAGCAGCAGCAGAGAAAAGGCAGCAGCAGAATAAGGAAACCAGCATGAGATGGCATGGGAGCTGACCCATGGAGCAAGAGAGCTGAGTGCCTTCGGTTAAGAGGCTTCCTGGTGGATTGGGGTACATTCAAACACTTATCAGTTGGAGATAGGCCTGCCATTCACAGAGTAAGAGAGCTGAGTGCCTTCCAGTCAAGGTTTACTGGTGGAGTGGGGTGCCTCCAAGCACTTATCAGCAGAGCTAAAGAGGTTTGAAACACTTGCACTAGCAGGGCAGATGCTGGGCTGACCCAAGTGGCCAAAGAGGCTGAGGGACTGAGGGGCCAAGAGGCCAAGGAAAAAGGAAGCAGAAGCTGAAGAGACAAGGAGCACAGGAAGGAGAGCTGCCACGGTCACAAAAGGTAGGGCCACAACCTCTGGGGTCTCAAAGGGTGGAACCATGGCCTGCTGGTTCTTAAAGGGTGTGGTCACAGCCGCCTGGGTTGCAAAGAGTCCGATCTTCACCAACTCAGTTTTGGAGTGTGGGGCTGCCTTTCACGAGTGCCAGTGAATGGGGCCAGATCCACTGCCCAAAGCTGAGGTGGCAGGGCTGCCATGCCCAAGGGGCCGAAGAATGGTGCCTGCTGGGGCTAAGAGGGTAGGGGCTGCCCAAATCTGAGGGAGCTGAGTTGCCATCCCATTGGGCCTGGAAGGCAGAGCTGAGCCCAGCACTGAGGGGCCTCCACCCAGAATCCAGAGAGTGTGGCCAACAATCAGAGTCTGGAGGGCAGGGCCAACACCTAAATGGTCTCAGAGAACAGAGGATTATTTCAAGGCTCGAGAGCTAATGTAACGTGTTCTGCTGACTTGCTTGGTACCTGTTAACCCTTCTTTCCCCTCAATTTCTCCCATTTGTAATCGAAGTGTCTAGCTTGTGGCTGTTTCACTATTGTTCTTTGGAAGCAGATAACCTGTATTCTAGACTTCACAGCTGAAGAAGAATTTTGCCACAGGATAGAATTTGGACTTGGAGTTGATTTCAGACTTTTGGAATGATATGAAGGGGTGAATGTGTTTTACATGTGGCAAGGACATGAATTTTTAGGATCAAATGGTGAAATGTTATGAACTGAATTGTGTGCCCCCAAAATGTGTGTCAACTTGGCTAGGCCTTTATTTCCAGTATTGTGTGGTTGTCCTTCATTTTGTGATCTGATAATCCTATGTGTTGTAAATCCTAACCTCTGTGATGTTAATGAGGCAGAATTAGAGGGAGTTATGTTAATAAGACAGGACACAGTCTATAGGACTATGTTGTATATTGAGTCAATCTCTTTTGAGATACAAAAGAGAGAAGCAAGCAGGGAGGAGAGGAACCTCACTACCACCAAGCAAGAAGAGCCAGGAGTGGAGTGCGTCTTTAGGACCTGGGCTCCCTGTGCTGACAAGCTCCTAGACCAGGGGAAGATTGATGACCAGGATCTTCCCCCAGAGCCAACAAACAGGGAAAGCCTTCCACTGGAGCTGGCACCTTGAATTCGAATTTCTATCTTAATAAACTGAGAGAATAAGTTTCTGTTAAAGCTGTCTACTAGTGGTATTTCTATTATAGCAGCACCGGATAACTAAGACAGTGATGGTGGCAGTATAGGTAGTGGTGTCAGTACAGGTGGTTGTGGTAGTACAGGTGGTTATAGCACAGATAGTAGTGGCAGCACAAGTGGTGATGGCAGTAAAGGTGATAGTGGCTGTATAGTTGGTGGTGCAGGACATGTGGTAGTGGCAGTAGAAGTGGAGACGGCCATATAGGTGGTGGTAGAAGTGAATGTGGTGGTGGTAGTGCAGGTGGTGGTGGTAATACAGGTGGTAGTAATAGTTCAGGTGGAGGTAGTAGTACGGGTGGTGGTGGTAGTACATATAGTGATAGCACAAGGTGTAGTGACAGAACAGGTGGTGGTGGCAGTATAGGTGATGGTGGCAGTACAGGTAGCGGTAGCAGTATAGTTGGTGGTGGTAGTACAGACAGTAGTGGCAGTATATGTGGTGGTGGTAGTAGAGTTGATGGTGGTAGTACACATGCTGGTGGCAGTACATTGATGGTAATGTAGGTGGTGATGGCAGCATAGGAGGTGGTGGCAATATAAGTAGTGGTGGTACTGCAGGTGGTTGTGGCAGTAGAGGTGGTGGTATCACAGGTGGTAATGGTAGTAGATGTGGTGGTGGTAGTACAGGTGACAGTGGCAGTATAGGTTGTGGTGGCAGTATAGGTGGTGGTGGTAGTACAGGTGGTTGTAGCACAGGTGACGGTTGCAGTACAGGTGGTGGTTGCATTATACATGATGGTGGTAGTATAGGTGATGGTGGCAGTACAGGTGGTGGTAGCAGTATAGTTGGTGGTGGTAGTACAGGCAGTAGTGGCAGTATATGTGGTGGTGGTAGGAGAGTTGGTGGTGGTAGGTGAGTTGGTGGTGGTAGGAGAGTTGGTGGTGGTAGTAGCATATGTGACAATGGTAGTATGGGTGGTGGTAGTAGTGGTAGTAGTGCAGGTGATTGTGGCAGTAGAGGTGGTGGTAGCACAGGTGGTAATGGTAGTAGAGGTGGTGGTGGAAGTACAGGTGACAGTGACAGTATAGGTTGTGGTGGTAGTATAGATGGTGCTGGTGGCAGTACAGGTGGTACTGGTGACAGTATAGGTGGTGGTGGTAATACTGGTGGTGGCGGTAGTACAGGTGGTTATAACACAGGTGATGGTTGTAGTACAGGTGGTGGTTGCATTATATATGATGGTGGTAGTATAGGTGGTGGTGGCAGTACAGTATGATGGTGATGGTAGTACAGGTGGTGGTGGAAGTATAGGTGGTGGTGGTAGTATGGTGGTGTTGGTACTACAAGTGATAGTGGTAGTACAAGTAGTGGTAGCAGAGGTTGTGATGGTAGTATTGGTGATGGTGGCAGTATAGGTTGGGGTGGAAGAGTAGGCATTGGTGGCAGTATAGATGGTGGCAGCAATAAAGTTGATGGTGGTAGAGTAGGTGGTTGTTATGGATTAAATTGTGTCCCTCCAAAATATGTATAAACTTGGCTAGGCCATGATTCCCAATATTGCGTGGTTGTCTACCATTTTGTGATCTGATGTGATTATCCTGTGTGTTGTAAATCCTAACCTCTATGATGTTAATGAGGCAAGATTAGAGGCAGTTATGCTAATGAGGCAGGATTCAATCTACAGGATTAGGTTGTATCTTGAGTCAGTCTCTTTTGAGACATAAAAGAGAGAAGCAAGTAGAGAGGAGAGGGACCTCATCATCATCAAGCAAAAAGAAAGGAGTGTGTCCTTGGGACCCAGGTCCCTGTGCTAATGCGCTCCTAGATGAGGGGAAGATTGATGACAAGCACATTCCCCCAGAACTGACAGAGAGAAAAAGCCTTCCCCTGGAGCTGGCACCCTGAATTCAGATTTCTAGCCTCCTAAACTGTGAGATAATAAATTTCTCTTCGTTAAAGCCATCCACTTGTAATATTTTCTGTTATAGCACGAAATAACTAAAACAGTGGTGGTGGCAGAATAGGTGCTTGACATTATAGAGGGTGGTGGCACTATAGGTGATGATTGTAGTATACATGGTGGTGGCAGTATAGATGAGAGTGGCAGTATAAGTAGTGGTGGCAGTACAGGTGGTGTTGGTAGTACAGTGGCCTGTAACACAGGTGCTGGTGGCAGTACAGGTGGTGATGGCATTATAGGTGACGGTGGCAGTATAGGTAGTTTTGGTGGCAGTGTGGGCAGTTCATATGGCTGTATAGGTGGTGCTGGTGGCAGTACATGTGGTGATGGTAGCACAGGTGGTGGTAGTAGTACAAGTTGTGGTGGAGTATAGGTAATGGTGACAGTACAGGTGATGGTGACAGTACAGGTGATGATGGCATACGGGTGGTGGAGGTAGTATAGGTGGTGTTGATAGCATGGGTGGTGGTGGTAGTATGGCTGGTGGTAGCATTAGAGGAGGTGGTGGTAGTATATGTGATAGTGGCAGCATTGGTAGTATAGTTGGTGGTGGCAGTAGAGGCAGTGGTGGCCGCCAAGGCAATCGTGGCTGTAGAATCCATGGTTTCATAGAAGCAGTGGTGGTAGAAGAGGTGGTGGTGGCAGTAAAGGCATTGGTAGCAGTAGAGGTGGTGGTGACAGTAGAGATGGTGATGGCAGTACAGCTGGTGGTGGCAGTAGAGGCCTTGGTGTCAGTAGAGGCAGTGGTGTCAGTAGAGGCAGTGGTGGCAGTTGAGGCAGTGGTGGCAGTAGAAGTGGTTGTGGCAGTAAGACACAGTGGTAGCAGTAGAGTTGGTGTTGGCAGTATAGTTGATGGTGTCAGTGAAGGCCGTGGTGGCAGTAGAGACAGTGGTATCACTAGAGGCAGTGGTGGCAGTTGAGGCAGTGGTGGCAGTAGAAGCGGTTGTGGCAATAGAGGCAGCGGTGGCAGCAGAGGTGTAGAAGGCAATAGACTCAATATTGGCAGTAGTGGCAGTGGTGGCAGTAGAGGTAGAGGAGGTAGAGGTGGTGGATGTGGTATAGTGGGTGATGGCAGTAGAGGCAGTGTTGGCTGTAGTGGCATTGTTGGCAGTGGAGGTAGAAGTGGCCCTAGAAGCAGTGATGCCTATAGAGGTGCTTTTGGCTGTAGAGGTGGTGTGGCAGTAGAAGTGGTGGTGGCAGTAAAGGCAGAGGTGGCAGTAGAGTTGGTGGTGGCAGTAGAGGTGGTGGTGGAAGTAGAGTTGGTAGTGGCATTAGAGGCACTGGTGGCAGAACAGACTGTGGTACCAGAAGAGGAGTTGGTGGCAATAAAGGCTGCGGTGGCAGTAGAGGCTGTGATTGCAGTATACTGGGTATTGGCAGTAGAGGCAGTGCTCGATTAGTGGCGGTGTTGTCTGTAGAGGCGGATGTGGACGCAGAGGTGGTGTGGTTTAGAGGTGCTGTTGGCAGTAGAAGTGGTGATAGCAGTAGAGGCAGTAGTAACAGTAGAGGCAATGATGGCAGTAGAAGCAGTGGTAGCCGTAGTAGTGGTGGTGGCAGTAGAAGTGCTTGTGACAGTATAGTTGATGGTGGCAGTAGAAGTGGTGGTGGCAGAAAAGGTATTGGTGGCAATAGAGGCGGTGTTGGGGGTAGATGTGGTGATGGCAGTAGAGGGAGTGGTGGCAATAGAGGCAATGCTGGCTCTAGACTCAGTGCTAGCTACAGAGCTGGTGGTGACAGTAGAGGCAGTGGTGGCAGTATTATTGGTTGTGGCAGTAAAGGCAGTGGTAGCAGAAGAGGCGGGGGTAGCTGTAGAAGTGGTGGTGATAGTAGAGGCATAGTGGCGGTACAGTTGTTGGTGGCATTAGAGGCGCTGGTTGCCATAGGGGTGATGATGGCTGTAGAGTTGGTGGTGGGAGGAGAGGCAGTGCTGTCAGGAAAGGCAGCATTGTCAGTACAGGTGGTGGTGGCAGCAGAGGCAGTAGTGGCAGTAGGTAGAGGCAGTAGTGGCAGTAGGACCGGTGGTGGCAGTAGAGGTGGTGGTGGCAGCAAGAGAGTGGTGGCAATAGATGTGATGATGGCAGTAGATGTAATGGCAGTAGAGTTGGCGGTGGCAGTAGAGGTTGTGGTGGCTGTATAAGTGACAGTGGCAGAATAGGTGGCACTCACATTATTGTGGCGGTGGCAGTAGAGGTCACAGTGGCAGTAGAGATGGCGGTATCAGAAAAGGTGCTCTTGGCAGTAGAGGTGGCTCTTGCAGTAGAGTTGGTGGTGGCAATAGCATTGGAGGTGGCAGTAGAGGTGGTAGTAGCAGTTGAGGTGGCAGTGGAAGTAGAGTTAGTGGCAGTAGAGATGGTGGTGGCAGTAGAGGTAGTGGAGCCAGTGGATGTGATGGTGGCAGTAGAGCTGTCAGTGGCAGGAGAGCTGGGTTGGCAGTAAAGGTGGTGGTGGCAGTAGAGGTGGGGTGACATTAGAGGTGGAGGTGGCAGTACAGCTGGTGGTGGCAGTAGAGGTGAAGGCAGTAGTAGAGGTGGCAGTTCCAGTAGAGTTGATGATGGCAGTATAGGTGGTGGCAGAAGAGGTGGAGGTGGCAGTAGAAGTGGAGGTGGCAATATAGGTGGCATTGGCAGTAGAGCTGGAGGTAGCAGTACAGCTGGCAGTGGCAGCAGAGTTGTCATCAGCATTAGAGGTTGGTTTCAGTAGAAGTGACATTGGCAGTAGAGGTGGCACTGGCAACAGAGGATGTGGAGGCAGTAGAGGTAGTTTTGGTGGTAGAGATGGAAGTGGCAGTAGAAGGGCAGTGACAGTACAGGTGGAATGTCAGTAGAAGTGGCAGAGGCAGTAGAGGTGATGATGGCAGTAGAGGTGGCCCGCTACCACCCACACTGCCACCACCACCAATACTGCTGCCACCACCCATGCCACCTTCTCCATGTATATGGCCACGACCTTGTATACTGCTACCACCCACACCGCCACTGCCACCCTTGCTGCCTCCACCACCCATTCTGCAGCCATCACATATACCACTGCCACCACATATATTGCCGCCACCAAGTATACTACTGCCACAAACTATACTGCCGCCATCACCTATACCACCACAATCCTGTATACCACCATCAGCCATATTGCTGTCACCACTCAAACTGCCATCACAACCCATACTGCCGCCAGCGTGTATACTGCCACCACCATGTATACTGCCACTGCAACCACCTACACTGCCGCCACCTCACATACTGCTGCCACTACCTAAACTGGCGCCCCCACCCATACCACTGCCACCACCCATACCGCCATCACTACCCATACCATCGCACCGCCCATACCGCTGCCACCGCCCATACCACCACCACCAATCATACTGCCACAACCTCATATACCGCTGTCACCATGTGTATCATCATTACCACCTATACTGCCACCACCACCTCTAATGCTGCCACCACCTATTCCTGTTCCAACACTCATATTGCCACTACCTTCCATACCACTACCACCATCCATGCCACCTCCACCACCCATATCACCATAATCACCCATATCACTGCCACCGCCCATACCTCCACAACGACGTACCACCTCCACCATGTATACTGCCACAACCCCCTATACTAGAACCTCCACAAACACCGCTGTCGCTGCCCACACCACCACCAGAACCAATTTCACCACCAACAACCATACCACCACCACCACACATGCTGCCTGCACCACCCATACCACCACCAGAACTCATTATGCTGCCACCACCCACAGTGCCACAACCACCCACACTGCTGCCACAACCCATATTACTGCCACAACGCATACTGCCATCACCACATATACCGCTGCCACCATATATAAAGCCACCACCACACATACCCACCACCACCCATATTGTCACCACCAAGAATACCAATGCCACTGCCCATACTGCCTCCACCATCCATACCGCTGCCACTATCCATATTGCCACTACTACCCATACCGCTGCCACAACCCCTACCACCACCACCACAAATATCGCCACCACCACCAATACTGCAGCTACCACCATACCGCCACCACCTCACACACCACTGCCACCACCCACACTGCCTTCACCACCCATAGTGCCATCATCAATACCACCTCCACCCCTACTGCTGCCACTACCCATACTGCCAACACTACCTATACTACTGCAACCATGTATATTGCCATTACCATGTATACCACCATCACCGCCTATACAGCCACCACCAGTCATACTGACACCACCACTTTATACCACCGCCACCACCAAACTGCCACCAGGACCCATACCACTGCCACCACCAATATGGCAATTACCACCCATACCACCACTGCTGCCCACACCACTGTCTCCACCAACATCCGCTGTTATCCTTTACACCGCTGCCACAGCCCACATTGCCTTCACTGCCCACACCACTGCCACCACCTATACTGCTGCCACCGCCCATACTGCCACCACCACTTATACTTCCATTACCACAGACACCGCCACCACTACCTATACTGCCAAAACCACTCATAGCGCCGCTACCACACATACCGCCACCACCACTCTTACCGCTGCCACTGCCCATAATACCACCACCATACATACAGCTGCCACCACACATACAGCTGCCAAGACCAGTACTGCTGTCACCAATCATACCACCACCTCCACCTATACTTCCACCACCACCCATACTACAGTCATCATGCATACTACCATCACCATACATACCACTGACACCTACCATACAGCCGCCACCACGTATACCACCACAACCACATATACTGCCAGCACCACAAATGTGTCCACCAACCACCTATACAACCACTACCACATATACTGCCCCCACCACCTATACTGCTTCACTACCCATACCACTGCCACCACCCATACCACTGCCTCAACCCATGCAGCCACCACCATCTGTATTACCACCACCACTCATACCACCACCACCACCCACACTGTCACCACCACATATACTACCACCCATACTGAATCCACCATGTGTGCTGTTGCCACAATTTATACCACCACCACCCATTCCACCACCTCACCCATACCACCACCACTAGCCATACCACTGTCACCACATATACTGCCAACACCATGTACCACCACCAACACTTATTGCCACCACAACTTCACCACTATGTATACCACCACGACCACCCATACAACCTCCGCCACCCATACTGCCACCACCATCCATACCACTCCACCACCAGGTATATCACTCCAACACATATACCCCCGAAACCACCTATTCTGCTGCACCACCCATATTTCTGATACCACCCATACTGCCACCACAACCCCTACCACCACTAATATTGCCGCCACCACCAAGACCAGAATTACCACCCATACACTGCCAGGACCAACATTGCCACTGCTACTGACACCACTGCCACCACCACCACCACCACCACCTGCTGGTATGGCCCATACTGCCCATACCACTGCCACCACCCATACCACCACCACCCATACCACCGACACCACCTACACCACTACCACCACTTATACCACCATTACCACGTATACCACCACCACCACCTATGCCACCACCACCACTCATACCGATGTCACCACCCTAACTGCCACCGCCATTCATATCCCTGCCGCCAACCACTCTGCCACCACCACTCATACAGCTGCCAAGACCCACAGTGTCATCACCAACCACGCTGCCACTTTCACCCATACCTCCACCACCACCCATACCATTGTCACCATGCATACCACCAACACCTACCTTACAGCCACATATACTGCTGCCACCATGTATACTGTCGAAATTACCTATTCCACTGCATACCACCGCCACCACCCATACCGCCGCCACCACTAATATCACAGCTACCACTCATACCGCTGCCACTGCCCTCACTGCTGCAACCGTCCACACTGCCACCACCGCCCACACAGCCTTCACAGCCCACACCACCACCACCACCCACACCACCGCCACCACCCATACTGCCACCACCACCCATATCACCGACAAAATCCATACCTCCGAAACTACCCATACTGCCGCCACCACCCATACTGCCACTCCCATACTGTCAAAACCATGCATACCACTGCCACCACGCATACTGCAGCCACCACCCATACCGTCTCCACCACCTGTACCACCACCACTGCCCACTCTACTGCCCACACCTCTGCCTCCACTCATTCCACTGGCACCACCCATACCACCACCAATACGTGTATGGCCGCCAACGCATATACCACCGCCACCACCCATATTGCCACCTACACCCATACCACCAGCAACACTCAGACTGCTATGACCTCATATACTGCCACCACCATGTATCCTGTCTTCACCACATATACAGCTGCCACCACCTATACCACTACTACAACCTATACAGCCACCACCATGTATACCACCATGAACACCCATAGTGCCACCACCACCGATGTAGCCACCACATCATATTCTGCTGCACCACCCACACTGCTGACATTACCCATGATGCAGCTACTACCTATACCACTGCCGCCACCCATACCAATGCCAAAACCCATACTACTGCCACCCACCATACTGCAACCTCCACCCATATCTTTACCACCACTCATACAACCACCACCATATTTACTACTGCCACCACGGGTACCTTCACCACCACATATACTGCCACCACCTCATGTACAACCACCACCACATATATCACCACGAACACTCATACCACCACCACCACCCATACTACTACCACCACAAATATACCTCCAACACTTATACCTCTGCCACCACCTATTCCACTGCAACACTTATATTGCCAACAGCACCTGTACTGTCTCCACCACCCATACTGCCATCACCACCCATACCACCATTACCACCAAAACTGCTGCCACCACATACACTGCCACCACCGCATATAATTCCGCCATCACATATACTGCCCCCACCAACTATACTGCCCCCATCAACCATACCGTCCCCACCATCCATACTGCCGCCACTACCCATACAACCACCACCACCCATACAGCCATCACCACATATACTGCCACCACCACATATACTGCCACCACTACCTATACAGCTGCCACTACATATAACATTGCCACCACTCGTACAGCTGCCACCACCCACACTGCCAAAACCACCATACAGCTGTGACCACCCATATCACTACCACTACCCATACCACTGCCACCACCCATACTGCTGCCATCATCCATATCCCCACCACCACCCATACAACTGCCACCACCAATATCGCTGCCACTACTTATACTGTGGCTACCTCATATACTGCTGCCACCACCTATTCCACTGACACCACATATACCGCCACCTGTGCAGCCACCACCACACATACTGCCAACAACATCCACCTCACCACCCACTGGTAGAGCTACTGCATCGTATTCTATATTACTGTCACCACCCATGATGCACCTACCACCTATACTGCCACCATGACCCATACCACTACCAAAACCCATACTATCCACCACCAACCATACCACAGCCTCCACCCATACTGCCACCACCACATTTACCACCACAATCACATATGCCTTCACCACCACATATACTGCCACCACCTCTTATACAGTCACCACCATGTATGCCACCATCACCACTCATACCACCAACACCACCCACACAACCGCCACTACCCATATTGCCTCCACTACCTATACCTCTGCCACCACCCATATTGCCACTACCTTATATACCATTGCCACCTTCCATACACCTTCCACCATGTATCCTGCCGCAACCAAATATATTGCTGCCTCCACGTATACTGCCACCACCTCCTATACAGCTTCCACCACATGTACTGCCATCAGCCATACTGCCACCACTACCCGTACCACCACCACCCATACCACTGCCATTACCCATATTGCCACTACCACCCATACTGCCATCACCACATATACTGTTGACACCACATGTACCGCTGCCACCAAGTATACCACCCCCACCACCACTCACAGCCAACGACCACCCATATCTCCTCCACCACGTATATTGCCGCCATCGCCCATACTGTCTCCACCACCCATAACTCCACCAGAACTCATGTTACTGCCACCACCCGTACCACCACCCACACCACCGCCACTGCCCATGCTGCTGCCACCACCTGTGTGGCCACCACCACCTGTATCACCACCTCCATGCTACCGCCACCACCACGTATACTGCCTTCACTACCTATACTGCCACTGCCACATATACCACCACCACCACCTATACCACTGGTACCATCCAACCCCCCCCATGTATACTGCTGGCCTGATCCATACTGCTGTCACCACACATACCACCGACACCACTCATACTGCCTCCACCACCTATACTGCCGCCACCACATATACTGCCTCCACCTGCACACCACCATTAACACATATGCCGCCACCACCACCTTTACCACTGCTACCACCCATAATGCCACTAACACATATACTGCCGCCACCACCCATTCTGCCGCCACCACCCATTCTGCCTCCAGCAGCCGTACACATACCACCACACATACCAACATGCCACCCATAATGCCACCAAAACCCATACCACCACCACAACCCATTCCACCACCACAACCCATACTGTGGCCACCACCTAGATCTCTGTGCCAATCCCTACTTCCACCACCACCCATACCACCACCACAACCATGTATATCACCGCCACCTCCCATACCGCTGCCACCATGTACACTGCCACCACCACCTATATCGCCTGTCTTAAGCTGGTCCTCTAGAGAAGCAAAATCAGTGAAGCATATATATAGAGAGAGTGAGATTTATATCAAGGAAAAGGCTCATGCAGTTGTAGAAGCTGGAAAGTCCCAAGTCTGTGGCTTCTCCAGACTCACTTAGCTGCAGGGGCTGGTGAATACAAGATCAGCAGGTCAGATAGCGGGCCTCTGTCTCACAGGCTGCAGAGGCTGATGAATCACAAGATTGGCAGGTAAGATGGCAGGCCTCTGGTTCACAGGCTGCTGAGGCTGACAAAACCCAAGATCAGCAGGTAAGCTGTTAGCTCAAGTCCCAAAAACTGGATGTCAGGTGAGGATACAGCTGCAGGACCCAGAGAAAGCAAAAGCCAGCAAGCTTTGCCAGAAAATGCTCATATATTGTATGTAGGCCACACCCCAAACAAAACTCCCTTAAAACTGATTTAATGCTCATAGCAGATCTCATCATGGAGTTGATTACAGTATATCAGATCTCATCATGGAGGTGACTACTTCATTACATAGCTGCCAGGTTAGATCATAACTCCCAAGCCACTGAGAATCATGGCCCTGCCAGGTTGATACACAACCTTAACCATCACAGTCCACCCCTTGTCAACTTGGCACCTGTACACATCTTCCTAAACCATATACAGTCTATAAATAAAGATAACTATAAAGTCATACTTCGGCCTAATGTGATACAACTAACACACATACAACCAAAAACACACTAGCCCTGTTTACATCTTATATTTTATAAGTGAAGAAAACAAAAATATTTGATGCACACATACAAGAAAGAAACACTGAATAACAATTACAGTCCCCCTTTCTGTAACTGGCCACATGGTCATAGCTGGTATTTAGAACTACCTTCTTTCACCACCCATTCCATATTCCCATTACCCTCAGCAAGCACCTTAGATGGTCATGGTTCTTTGTCTGGTAGGGTGACCCAAACCTTCATTCCTAAAGGGTCTGGGCCATTAGTAGTCATGTTGGAATTGGGTTGTTGTAGTTTTCCATTGACTAATCACAGGGCATGGGAGTACTAAGAGACATCCTAAGGGATCTCCTGCATTCTAGACATAACTCTTCTTTACCTCCATTATGTAATACCAATCTGATTTCCTCTTGGTAATCAGGATGAATCACATCAGCCAATATGGTAACTCCCTTCTTTGCTTGCTGATCCAGAGGTATAAGGAGCCCAAAGTGGCTAGGTGGCATGCTTAGCTTCCAGTTCAATGGAATCAGTGATGTGTCTCCAGGTGGGAGCATTCCTCCCTCTGGAACTAAGACTTCTAGATCTTCAGAGCATAAGATCATGGGACAGGAAGCAAAAAGTTTGCCAGTGGGTCACTAGGGTTAATAGGGAGTGGTGCCATTCCCATTCCCATCCCTTAATTCCTGGACCCTTGAATCCTGGCTATGGGAGAAACAACACCACATTTGGACACTGGTTTGGAGCATATACAGCCTCCTGGAGAACATTGCCCCACTCCTGCAAGGTGTTGCCCCTTAGCTGGCACAATAATTTTGTCTTTACAGGGCCATTTCATCATTCTATCAAGCCAGCTGCTCCTGCTTCAGGATCATGGGGAACATGGTAAGACAAGTGAATTCCATGAGCATGGGCCCATTGCCACACTTTATTTGCTGTTAAGTGGGTGCCTTGATCTGAGGTGATGATGTGTGGGATATCATGACAGTGGATAAGGCATTCCATAAGTCCACAGACGGTAGTTTTGGCAGAGGCGTTGCATGCAGGGAAGACAAATCCACATGCATAGTGTCTATTCCAGTAAGAATAAAACGCTGCCCTTTCCATGATGGAAGCAGTCCAGTGTAATGAACCTACCACCAGGTTGCTGTCTGATCACCTCAAGGGATGGTGCCATATCAGGGATTCAGTGTTGGTCTCTGCTGCTGGCAGATTGGGCACTCAGCATTGGAGAGTGGAAGTCTATATTGCTGAGCCCATGCATAACCTCCATCCCTGCCACCATGGCCACTTTGTTCACGAGCCCATTGATCAATGATGGGAGTGGATTGGGAAAGAGGATAACTGGTTTCCACAGAACACGTCATCCTATCCACTTGATTGTTAAAATCCTCCTCTGCTGAGGTCACCCTTAGGTGAGCATTCACATGAGACACAAATATCTTCACTTCTTTGGCCCATTCAAAGAGGTCTATCCACATACCTCTTCCCCATACCTCCTTGTCTCCAATTTTCCAATCATGTTCCTTCCAAGTCCCTGACCATCCAGCTAAACCGCTGGAAACAGCCCACAAATCAGTATATAATCACACATCTGGCCATTTCTCCTTCCAAGCAAAGTGAGCAATTAGGTGCACTGCTCGAAGTTCTGCCATTGGGAGAACTTTCCTTCATCTCCGTCCTTTAGGGAGGTCACAGAAAGTGGCCATAGTGCTGCCGTTGTCCACTCTTGAGTGGTGCCTGCATATCACACAGAACCATTTGTAAACTAGCCACGAATTTTCTCTTCCTCAGTCAACTGTTCATAAGGAACTCCCCATGAGGTCATAGGTGCAGACTGAGAAATGGAAGGTAGTGTGACAGGAGTGGAGACCATGGACATTTGGGCCACTTCCTCATGCAACTTACTCATGCCTTCAGGTCCTGCTTAGGCCCAAACTTGTATATACCACTTCCATGTAATTATTCAATGCTGCTGTGCACATCTGACTTCATGGGTCTGTGGGTCAGACAACACCCAGTTCATGATAAGTAGCCCAGGCCACATGGTGACTTGGTGGCCCAAAGTTAAGTGTTCAGACTCTAAGGCCCAGTAAAAAGCCAAAAGCTGTTTTCCACTGCCACCACCCATGTCGCTCCCACCACATATGCCCCCACTACCACGTATACCGCCATCACCAACCATATTGCAGCCACTACTCATACTGCCACCACCACCTGTACCACCGCCACCACCTGTACCACCACCACCACCTGTACCACCACCACCATGTATACCACCACCATCCATACTGCCACCACCACCCATACTACTGCCACAAGTCATATCACTGCCACCACTGATACTACTTCTATCACCTATACTCTTCCTATAATCTATACCACCAACACCACACATACTGCTGCCACCACGTATACCTCCACCACCAAATATAATGCTGCTACTACTTATACCACTATACTGCCACCACTACTCATTCTGCCATGAACACCCATACCAATGATACCATGTATACCACAGCCACAACCCCATAATGTTGCCACCACCCATTCCACCACCACCACCCATACTGCCATCACAACCAATACTGTCACCAAAACATATACCACCACCACCACCTATACCACTGCCACCACCTACCTACAGTACCGCAACCATGTATACTGCCTCCACTACGTATACCTCTGCCACCACTCATACTGCTGCAACCAACCATACCATCACCACCATCCACAGCACCACCATCACCCACCATGTATACCGCCACCACCACCCATACTGCCTCCACCACACATACCATCACAACATTCCATACAGCTGTCATAACCCATAACACTGTACCCACCTATATGGAGGCCACCACCGGTAACAATGCCACCACCCATACAGCTGCCACCACTCATGCCACATCTACCACCCATTCAGCTGCCACCATGTATACTGCCTCCACCACGTATAACACCACCACTACATATACCGCTGCCACCAACCATATGAACGCCACCACCCACACTGCTGACACCACCCATACCACCACTACCACGTATACCACCGCCGCCACCCATACCACCTTGTGCCAGCCACCGTGCAAAACCTCTTTATATTGTCGCATTTAATCCTCACAACAACTCTATAAAATAGGTATTTTTAGCTCCATTTTTTTGCAATGAGGAAACTAGGCTAAAATAGGTTAAATAACTTGCCTAAAGCCACCAACCTGGTAAATGTTAGAGGAGGGTTCCAGTACAGGTCTCTCATCCAAGACTAGTGTACTTAACCATTTTTTTACCATTGTATCCCAGGACCTAACAAATTCCCTGGTACAATGATTCAGTACGTTGTTTTAAAGAGTGTAAATGAAGTTGACTACTTCCCAGAGTGTTTTTTTTTTTAGTGAATTTACAGCCAGAGTAAGGAGAGTTAATGGTATTCTAAAAACATCAGGCAAATGCACTCATTTCTACAACAGAAACACGTCTACTTTGCTCCTGTCTAGAATTTATAAGGACTCACATAAATCAATAAGAAATAAAGAGACAACTCAGTAGAAAAATGAGTAAGAGATTTGAACAGTCATTTCAGAAAAAGAGGGCATCTAAATAACCAATAAAAATGTAAAAACGCTGTACTTAATCACTAAACTAAAAAACCAAACCCACTGCTGTCGAGTCAACTCCGACTCATAGTGATCGTATAGGACAGAGTAGAACTGCCCCATAGGGTTTCCAAGGAGTGGCTGGTGGATTCAAACTGCGGACCTATTGGTTAGTAGCTGAGCTCTTAACCACCGCACTACCAGGGCTCCTATTTAATCACTAAGGAAATGCAAATTAAAACCACTATGAGACACCACTGTATATCCAACAGAATGGCTAAAATGGAAAACACAGAAAATGCCAAGTGTTGACCAAGATTTGAAGTACCTGAAACTCTATACACTGCTGGTAGGAATGTATGTTGTATGACCATTTCGGAAAATTTAAAAGTTGAAAACACAGACAAAACTAAACCAGATTTAGGGATATATGTATAAATGGTAAAAACTATAAAGAAAAACAAGGAAGTGATTATAATAAAAGGCAGGATAGTGGTTATCTTTGGGGGTTAGTGTTTAGGAGGGTACACAGGGGGCTTCTGGGTTGCTGGCAATGTTCTATTTCTTGACCTGGGTGGGGGCTACATTGGTGGTGTTTACTTCGTGATTCATTGTGCTGTAGGTTTAGTGTGTTTGTGTGTACTTTGCAGTACATGTGTGAGGTGCAATGAATTACTTAATATGGCTCTTCTAGCCATGGTCTCTTGATTGAGTGGAAATATGCAAATAAGGTATATGGAACTTGTGATAGTTGGGCTTATGTGTTGACTTGACTAGGTCATGATTCCCAATACAATACAGTTATCCTCCATTTTATGTGTTGTAAATCCTAACCTGTACGTGTTAATGAGGCAGGTTTGGTGCAGGGTATATCTTGAGACACAGCCTTGCAGGAGGACATGACACAAGTCCCACCCTTACTCAAGTTACACCCTTTCCTGCAGTGTGGCCTGCATCCAAGGTATATATGTAGGTGCCCTGGCAGAACTGTCTGCATTTGGATCCTGCATCCAGCTTATTACTGTCTGACCTCTGGCTCTTGGAACTTGAGCCAGAGACCTGCCATCTGACCTGCCGATTCTGCGATTCACCATCTTCCACAGCCCAGTGGGCTGGCAGCCTATTGTCTGACCTGATTTGCCAGCCTCTGCAGCCATGTGAGCCAGCAGCCTGTGGTCTGACCTGCCAGGTTGAGTTCGTTACCCCTGCAGCCACATGAGTAGGGAGAAGCCTACACCTGGCCCACAGATTTGGGACTTGCCAGCCTCCACAACCACATGAGCCATTTCCCTGATACTGTTCGTGATTTCTGTGAGACATTGCAGTGAATTTTAGAACCCAAAGATGGGAGGGAGACTACTGAGGGGAAGAGTAGTATTTGATGTTAGAGATGATGGAGTGGTACAGCAATTTGGAAAAGCTGGACATTTGGGACATCTTCAACCTCCGCCTCATAAGAACTAGCTTTGTGCTGATCCCAATGAAAGAAATTATTCATTTAGTGTATGTGCTAAAGTTGCTAACAAGTTAGAAAAAAATCTCATCTAGACAATGCTGGATACACTACCAACTATTACCTCATTTACTGAGCCAGTCTTTCTGCAAATGCGTTAAGAGTTCTGTCAGGGACTCCAAAATACATAAAACAAACTCTAACAGCACTGAAAAGAGAAATCGACAGTTCCACAGTAATAGCAGGAGATATCAACATATCACTCTTGGTAAAGGACAGAACATCTAGAAAGAAACTCAGCAAAGATACGGAAGACCTAAAGGACACAATCAGCCAACTTGACCTCATAAACATATATACAACACTCCACCCAACAGCTGCAAAGTACACATTCTTTTCCAATGCACATGGAACGTTCCCCAGAATAGACCACATCTTAGGCCACAGAGCAACCCGCCACAAAATCCAAAACACTAAGATAATACAAAGTATCTTCTCTGACCACAATGCCATCAAGGTAGAAATTAACAACAGGAAAAGCAAGGAAAAAAATCAATTACATGGAAACTGAATAATACCCTGCTTACAAACCACTGGGTAATAGAAGAAATCTGAGATGGAATAAAAAAATTCCTCGACTCAAACGAGAATGAAAACTCATCATACCACAACCTTTGGGACACAGCAAAGGCAGTCCTCAGAGGACAATTTATAGCAATAGATGCACACATCAAAAAAGAAGAAAGAGACAAAATCAAAACATTAACTACAGAACTCAAACAAATAGAAAGAGAACAG
>NW_004443988.1:12581716-12584027 GCF_000243295.1 Trichechus manatus latirostris
GGTGTATCTTTGGCTATGTGTATTTTCACCAAAAAAAAAAAAGGATGAGAAGATACAGGGTTAATATGTTGTGCGGTTGTTAACCAATGTCATACAACAACATGTGTACTACTGTTTCATGAGAAACTATTTGTTCTGTAAGCCTTCACCTGAAGTACAATAAAATATTTAAAAAAAGAAAGAAAAAAAAACTCTAACAGCACGGAAAAGAGAAATTGACAGTTTCACAATAATAGTAGGAGAATTCAACACATCACTCTTGGTAAAGGATAGAACATCTAGAAAGAAACTCAACAAAGATACAGAAGACCTAAAGGGCACAATCAGCCAACTTGACCTCGCTGACATATATAGAACACTCCACCCAACAGCTGCAAAATACACATTTTTTTCCAACGCACATGGAACGTTCTCCATAATAGACTACACCTTAGGCCACAGAGAAACCCTCAACAAAATCCAAAACGTTAAGATAACAAAAAGTATCTTCTATGACCACAACCCCATCAAGTTAGAAATTAACAGCAGGAAGAGCAAGGAAAAAAATCAATTACATAGAAACTGAATAACACCTTGCTTACAAACCACTGGGTAATAGGAAAAATCAGAGATGGAAGCAAAAAATTCCTAGAATCAAATGAAGATGAATACACATTGTCATGGATTGAATTGTGTCCCCCCAAAATATCTGTCAACTTGGCTGGGTCATGATTCCTGGTATTGTAAAATTGTGTAAGCATTTTGTAATCTGATGTGATTTCCTTATGTGTTCTGAATTTATTCACTATGACCTAATAAGATGGATTAGTGGCAGTTATACTGATGAGGTATATAAGATTGGATATTGTCTTAAGCCAATCTCTTTCGAGATATGAAAGACAGAAGTGAGTAGAGACACATGGGAACCTCATACCACCAAGAAAGCAGTGCCGGGAGCAGAGCGTGTCCTTTGGACCTGAGGTTCCTGCGCAGAGAAGCTCCCAGACCAAGGAAAGATTAATGACACAGACCTTCCTCCAGAGCCAGCAGAGAAAACTTTCCCTTGGAGCTGTTGTCCTGAATTTGAACTTGTGGCCCACTGGACTGTGAGAAAATAAACTTCTCTTTGTTAAAGCCATCCACTTGTGGTAATTCTACAAGAGCAGCACTAGATGACCAAGACATACATCATACCAAAACCTTTGGGACACAGCAAAGGCAGTCCTCGGAGGACAATTTACAGCAACAGATGCACACATTAAAATGGAAGAAAGGGACAAAATCCAAACATTAACTACACAGCTTGAACAAATAGAAAGAGAATAGCAAAAAAAAGCCCACAGCCACCAGAAGAAAGGAAATAATAAAGATCAGAGCAGAAATAAAGAATAGAAAAACAATAGAAATAATCAACAAAACCAAAAGTTGGGTTCTTTGAAAAGATCAACAAAATGGACAAACCACTGGCCAGACTGACAAAAGAAAAATAGGAGAGGATGTAAATAACCCAAACAAGAAATGAAATGGGGGACACTACAACAGTCCCAACTGAAATAAAAAGGATTGTAACAGAGTATTATGAAAAACTATACTCCAACAAATTTGAAAACCTAAAGGAAATACATAAATTTCTAGAAACACACTACCTACCCAAACTAACACATAGTTCTGTTGAAAATCTGAACAGACCCATAACAAGAAAAGAGATTGAAAAGTTAATGCAAAAAACTCCCAATAAAAAAAAAGCTCTGGCCCAGATGGCTTCACTAGAGAATTCTACAAAACATTCACAGAAAAGCTTATACCAGGACTACTCAAACTATTTCAGAACATAAAAAAGGAAGCGACACTTATGAATTCATTCTATGAAGCCAGCATAACCCTGATACCAAAATCAGGCAAAGATACCACAAAAAAAAAAAATTACAGACCAATATCTCTCATGAGTATAGATGCAAAAATTCTAGCCAATATAATTCAGCATCATATCACCAAGACCAAGTAGGATTCATACCAGCAATGCAAGGATGGTTCAACATTACAAAATCGATCAACATAATCCACTACATAAATAAAAGGAAAAAAAAGAATCACATGATCATCTCAGTTGACACAGAAAAGGCATTCAACAAAGTCCAACTCCAATTCCAGATTAAAATTCTCAATAAAATAGATATGGAAGGGAAATTTCCCAACATAATAGAGGGCATCTATGCAAAACCAAAGGCCAACATCATTCTTAATGGAGAGAGCCTGAAAACATTCCCCTTGAGAACAGGAACAAGACAAGGATGCCCTTTATCACCACTCCTATTTAACATTGTGCTGGAAG
>NW_004443988.1:12585139-12655267 GCF_000243295.1 Trichechus manatus latirostris
AAAATCCAACACCTCTACAACAAAAAGACAAATAATCCAATTAAAAAATGGGCAAAGGAAATGAACAGACACTTCACCAAAGAGGACATTCAAGTGGCCAACAGACATATGAGGAAATGCTCAGATCACTAGCCATTAGAGAAATGCAAATTAAAACCACAATGAGACACCATCTCACCCCAACATTACTGGCATGAATCAAAAAAATTGGAAATAACTAATGTTGGAGAGGCTGTTGGGAGATGGGAACTCTTAGGCACTGCTGGTGGGAATGCAAAATGATACAACTATTTTGGAAAATGATATGGCGCTTCTGCAGAAAGCTAGAAATAGAAATACCATACGATCCAGCAATCCTACTCCTAGGAATATATCCTAGAGAAATAAAGCTGTCACACAAATAGGTATATGCACACCCATGTTCACTGCAGCATTATTCACAATAGCAAAAAGATGGAAACAACCTAGATGCCTAACAACAGATTAATGGATAAACAAACTATGGTACATACACACAATGGAGTATTATGCAACGATAAAGAACAATGATGATTCTATGAAGCATCTCGTAACATGGATGAATCTGGAGAGGGCATTATGCTGAGTGAAATAAGTCAATCACAAAAGGACAAATGTTGTATGAGATCTCTACTGTAAAAACTCATGAAAAGGTTTACACACAAAAAGAAACAATCTTTGTTGGTTAGGAGGTATGAGATGTGGTGGGGGGGAATACTAAATAGACAATAGATAAGTGGTAACTTTGGTGAAGGGTAAGACAGTACACAATACTGCGGAAGCCAGCACAGCTTGTCCAAGGAAAGGTCATGGAAGCTCCGTAGACACATCCAAACTCCCTGAGGGACTGAATTGCTGGGTGGAGGGCTGTGGGGACCATAGTCTTAGGGACCATCTAGCTCAATTGGCATAACACAGTTTATAAAGAACGTATTCTACATTCTACCTTGGTGAGTAGTGTCTGGGGTCTTAAAAGCCTGTGAGCAACCGTCTAAGATACTCCAATGGTCTCACTACTTCGGGAGCAAGGGAGACTGAAGAAAACAAAACACAAGGGAAAGATTAGTCCAAAGAACTAATGGACCACAACTACTACAGCCTCCACCAGACTGAGTCCAGTACAACTAGATGGTGCCCTGTTACCACCACTGACTGCTCTGACAGGGATCACAACAGAGGGTCCCAGACAGAGCTGGAGAAAAATGTAGAAAAAAATTTTAACTCACAAAAAAAGACCAGACTTACTGGTCTCACAGAGGCTGGAAAAACGCTGAAAGTATGGCCCCTGGATACCCGTTTAGTTCAGTAACGAAGTCACTCCGGAAGTTCACCCTTCAGCCAAAGATTAGACAGCCCCATAAAATAAAACAAGACTAATGGAGCACAACAGTCCGGGGACAAGGACTAGAATGCAGGAGGGAACAGGAAAGCTAGTAATAGGGAACCCAAGGTTGAGAGGAGACAGCATTGACATGTTGACATGTTAACCATTGTCATAAAACAATATGTGTACTAACTGGTTTAACGAGAAACTATTTGTTCTGTAAACTTTCATCTAAAGTACAATTAAAAAAAAAAAAACTTTAACCAGCTCTGGATGTTTTATCTGCCTAAGGAAAGCTGAAAATGAATGTCTCCTTTGCCCCCAAGTGTACCCTGCCCCTTTTCCTGCCCATTTCTCATTCCTGGAGTAATAAAAATAATACAAGCCTATTGAATCCTGTGGCTTGAACTTGCAGCCATAAATTTATGTAACTGAGAGAGGATAACAGAGTACAAAGAAATGAATAAGAGAAATAATATTTATGAAGCATTTGGAAACCCTTAGAAGAATATGAAGTCATTTTGATCCTTAATATTTCTGCACACGAAAATAGAAGGTTGAACCATGTGAAACGTCATTTTGATGTCAAAAGTTGAATATTGCAATTTTACATGATTCGACTTAATATGTATCTCTTCCCTCAAAATATTCAGTGTCAATAAATCAAATAAATATTTACATTTAAGTATCATTATGAATCACTTCTTAACAGCCTTCTCATACACCTACTCCTCACTTATTGACTATCTCATTATCCAACATTTTGCATTTACAACAATAGTAAAAAATCTACTATCCGACTATTTTGCGAATTACAATGTATGTCTGGAAGTAACAACTGCTGAGGTGCGAGTTGAGAGTAACTCTGGCTGTGATGGTTAAGGTTATGTGTCAACTTGGGTGGCCATGATTCTCAGTGGTTTGACAGTTATGTAATGGTGTAATTTGGCCATTATATAATGATGTAATTTGGCAGTTATGTAATGATGTAGTCATTATCCGTTTTGTGATCTGATGTGGTCATTCCTGACTTTCGCAAACCGACCTGGTCTTTGGAACCTAACCATGTCGATAAGTGAGGAATGGGTGTATTTTTGGTAATGTTTGGGTAGTGTGACACATATATTGAATAATTTCAATTTTCATCCAAAAAAAATTTCTCAAATCAGAAAATATACAAGTAGAAAAGTGCTGAAGGATAAATGATACACATTATCAATTCAGAAAGAATAACTATATACAAAAACATTTTTCACTTTAATAGTACTCAAACCCCCATAAAGCACCGTTGAGCACCACTTTTTGAATTGTCAAACTGACGAAGTGTTGTTTTTTTCATATTATCAAACTTTGGGGAAAATGAAAAAGCCACAGCAGCCTAATGGGGTATGAGGTAGTTCAACATCCCTGAAAGGCAGTTTGTAAGCGGTATTAAAGAGTTTGGTATTTGCCATGTCATTTGTCCCAGGAATTCCATTTGTGAAAATTTATCCTAATGAGTTTATCATTGGTATACACTAATATTTATGTTAAAAATGCATGAGTATAGACTGTAGCGCTTTTCAGAATATTCTTAAATCCAAAATAATGTAAATGTCCAATAGTAAACCTGAAACCAAATCCACTGCCATAGAGTCAATTCTGACTCATGGCGACTCCATGTGTTACAGAGTAGAACTGCTCCATAGGGTTTTCTTGGCTGTAATCTTTTATGGAAACAGTGCCAGGCCTTTCTTTCATGGCTGCTAGGTGAGTTTGAAGCACCAACCTTTAGGTTGGTAGTTGAGCGGAAAGCATTTGCATCACCCAGGGACCTGTATCCAATGGTAGAGTTAAATAAATTAGGATATTATAAAATATTGTGCATTTACTAAAAATGTTATTTTCAGAAGAGTTCAGTAATGACAAGTGATCATGAAATATTAAGTGAAAAAGGAAACTGTATAGTATGATATGAATTCGTATCATGCTATATAACAGGTATAGTATACCAATTATGAAAACGTGTACTTCTGCAGAGAAAGGAGGCTAGAAGGCAGGGCTGCCACGTACACTGTGCATGTAGAGCTCTCCAGAAGGGAACTTAGTGGGAGGAGATGCAGTTCGCCCTGCACTCACCTAGCTGGGCCCTCTGAGCACAAGGCAGCATCCACCCAGGGAAACGGGCACCTTTCTCTGAATTGATCAAAAGCACCAGACGGACTACTGACAGCCCTGCTAGAAGTGTAGATACCAAGGTGTTGGGATTTTCTTCTCCTGGCTAATATGTATTTTCATCAATAGATAAGTATTACTTTCACGAAAGAAAAAATACAATTATTTTTAAAGTATATTTTTTACAAGCTGGCAATTGATGGTTGAAGCTAGGTGAACATGGAGATTCATTGCACTATTTTCTCTAGTTGTTGTACGTTTGAGATTTTCTATACTAGAAAGTATCTTTTTGACACTCTTGTGGACACAATGCTTTACATAGCCTGCTCTTTCTTGAAATGTGAATCCAAATCTTTCAGCGTAACTGGAGCTTCATTCCCAAAATCTCTAAAATGTCCAATGCCTGAAAGGTCCCTGAAATATTAACTTTAAAGCAATACAGCAAGTACAGATTTCTGCTAATTTAACTTGGAATTTTGAAGCAAGATTAATGGAGAACCTTCAGACTCCAGAAAGTGTTCTCTTTAACTCAAGTACACACTTAAAATCTAAGCCTGTGGAAGTTTTCGGTTTGCAAAAGATTAGTTGTTGTTAGTCAATAGTTCTGACCTGCAGCAGAAAACTATTTCAAAATTAGATACAGAAAATCTCTGCTTGCCCCTCTTTTTCCCTTCCTTCAAGAAAACAAAGTATTTCTTAAACTGATGAGCTGTTTATTTGACAATTATCAAAGGCTAAATAGGCACTTTTTGAAATGCTAACTTGAAATCCAGTATTTCTAAACTGACTAGCCCCTCTTCTTCAATCAATAGCCATGGGAGAGTGTTTAACCCTTACCAAATGTAGGCTTATATAAGTACTGTTCCATCAGTAAATAACTGAAGTTCCCTGCTTTAACTGGAATGAGAACTTCCCTGTTCACTTGATCTGTGAATATGAAAGGCTAAGGCAAATCTTATCTCTGAGCACCATGTACCCAATTGTTGTAGGCATCTAACTCCATCTGGAGGTCACCTAGTGACTTCAAATCCAGCATATCCAAAATTAAGTCCTCTCCTCTCTTCCCCAACGTGATCCTCTTCTGGTGTTCCCCATCTTAATGAGTGGCTCTACCATATACCTAGTAGCTCAAGTCAGAGACTTCAACATCATCTTTTTTCTTCTCTCCCCCACCCCCTCCTCCCAGCATCCAATCTTGTTCTAATTCCTAAATGACCCTTGGACTTTTCCATTTCTCTCTCTCTAATACTGCCAGCATAGTCAAAGGCAATAAATTATCTCCACCTGACTACTGCACTCACCTCCTCATTGATATCCCCACATTTCCTCTTGCCCTCCTTCAAACTATTCTCTCTCACAGCAGCAGGGTTATCTTTGTAAAAATCAAATTGGATCGTGTCACCCATTGCCTAAAACCCTTCAAAGGCTTCTCATGGCTTTTAGGATCAAGACGAAACCCTATATGTGTCTACAAGGGCTGTAATGATCTGGTCTCTTCCCACCTCTCTAGCTACTCTCAGTTTCTGTCAGTTCCCCAGGGAGTAACCCCTTCCTGCCTTAGGGACTTCAAATAGGATGTTTCCTCTATCTAGGAAGGTCTTTCTCTCCATGACTTCACTGCATTCCTAATTAATGCCTACTAGTCATCTAGGATTAAACAGCAGTTAATAGTAGCTAATATTTTGGGTGGTGTTATGGATTAAATTGTGTCCTCCTGAATTATGTGTTGGAATCCTAACCCTTTTATCTATGAATATAATGTAATGTAATCTTCTTCCATAATGCAAATATTATGTTAATTAAGCCATACCAGGGTAGAGTCCTACACCTTATTGCATCTGAGTTATAAAAAGAGAAGATTAGACATTAGACATGGAGACAAGAAAGCACAAATGGAGGGAAGATAGATGCCACGTGTTGATCACCAAGAAACCAAGAAATGCTGGGGATAGAGAAATTGAAAGACACAAGGATCTTCCCACGGAACCCACAGAGAAAGAGAACCTTCTCCTAGAGCTGGTGCCCTGAATTTGGACTTCTAGCCTCCTGAACGGTGAAAAAATAACTTTCTGTTGTTTAAAGCCACTCATTTGTGGTATTGGTGTTACAGCAGAACTAGGAAATTAAGACAGAAGGCAAATATTATGTGATAAGCCCTGGTGGCACAGTGGTTAAGAGCTCGGCTGCGAACCAAAAGGTCAGCAGTTTGAATCCGCCAGCTACTCCTTGGAAACCCTATGGGGCAGTTCTAGTCTGTCCTATAGGGTTGCTATAAGTCAGAATCGACTTGACAGCAATGGGTTCAAGCATTCTTAGGTACTAAATAATTTAATCCTCACAGCCACCCAATGAGGTGTATACTATTACAACCATCTCCATTTTACAGATGTCAAAACTGAAGAGCAGAGAAGTGAAATAACTTGGCCCAGATCACACAGCTGTTAACTGGAGGAGCCAGGATTCAAGAACAAGCATCTGACTCCAGAGCCTGAGCTCTTAAATACGATGCTATATTGCAAAAATGCCATTTCATCCAGGAAATCTTCACTGTAAATCTTGAAATACACTTGTAAAATAAATGGAAAGAAGGAAGTGGAGGGAGAAAAGAGAAAGAAGAAAGAAAGCAAGTGAAAGAGGAATCTTGACCTATGCACGTCAAGTTGCCTACTCTAACTGATTTCTATCTTCTTAGTTTGAGGTTCCCTCTTAGAATTGGTCAAAAAATTAGCTTCTTCTGTCTTGACAATATTTTCACAGGAAAGATGTTTCCTGGTAGGCCTAAGAAAGGGCATAAGAAGAAACATTGTGTGTTCGACATTACTATTAAATGCCAGGACATAATTGGTGGGTACACATGAAATTTGAAGACATTCTTGTTCAATCAGCCTGACTTTTGCCCCCAGGCCGCTCCAGATAAAGCTTTTCTCCTCTCCGCTACAGCATAACATCTTAATTTCCTTTCAGCCATTACAGATAACAACTCAAGTAACCATCTAAGAATCAAAAGTTTTTCACTTCCCACGCTTGCTTCTTTCTCTTACAAAGTCCAATGCTTCTGTGAGTCTGGAGCCATTGCAAGGAATCTCGCTTCTGACACCAACTGTAAAAACGGTGTGGGGGCAATATCTGACCTACTCTAACTTCACAATGAGGAAGGAGAATCAAGATCAACAGCCTTAGGCTGATTCCTATGAGGCAGAGGTCAGACATGTCTCCATCCTCCAACCTTTTTTTATTTTTTTTATTTTTATTTTTGTAGTTTAAGTGAAAGTTTACATTTCAAGTTAGTCTCTTATACAAAAATTTATACATACATTGTTATGTGACCCTAATTGCTTTCCCTATACTGTAACAGCACACTCCTCCTTTCCACCTCTGATTTCCCATGGTCATTCAACCAACTCCTAATCCTCTCTGCCTTTTCATCTCACTTCTGGACAAAAGCTGCCCGTTTAGTCTCATGTATCTACTTGAGCTAAGAAGCACACTCTTCACGAGTATCATTTTAGGTCCCACAGTCCAATCTAATCTTTGTCTGAAGAGCTTGCCTCGGAAACTGTTTTAGTTCTGGGCTGATAGAGAATCTGGAGGCCATGCTTTCCGAGGTTCCTCCAGTCTCCGTCAGACCATTAAGTCTAGTCTTTTCACATGAATTTGAGTTCTGCACCCCACCTTTCTCCTGCTGCATCTGGGACTCTCTGTTGTGTTCCCTGTCAGAGCAGTCATTGGTGGTAGCCAGGCACCATCTAGTTATTCTGGTCTCAGGCTGATGAAGTCTGGTTTATGTGGCCCTTTCTGTCTCTTGGGCTAATACTTCCCTTGTGTCTTTGGTGTTCTTCATTCTCCTTTACTGCAGGTAGTTGGGACCAATTGATGCATCTTAGATGGCCGCTTGCAAGCTTTTAAGACACCAGACGCCACTCACCAAAGTAGGATGCAGAACATTTTCTAATAAACTTAGTTATGCCAATTGACCTAGACGTCCTCTGAAAGCACGGTCCACAGACCCCCCACCCCTGCTACTCTGTCCTTCGAATCATTTGATTGTATTCAGGAAACTTCTTAGCTTTGGTTTAGTCCAGTTGTGCTGACTTCCCCCATAATGTGTGCTGTCCTTTCCTTCACCTAAGATAATTCTTGTCTACTATCTTTTCTGGTGCTTGTGCATTGTTACCTATGGTTCATATGCTGTTTATGCCATGTATTATGGATCCTAGCATTGTCCCCATTTTTTCTTCCATGATCTTTATAGTTTTCGATTTGATATTTAGGTCTTTGGTCCATTTTGAGTTCACTTTTGTGCATGGTGTGAGGTATACGTCTTGTTTCAGTTTTTTGCAGATGGATATCCAGTTATGCCAACATCATTTGTTAAAGAGACTGTCTTTTCCCCGTTTAGCGGACTATGGGCCTTTGTCAAATATCAGCTGCTCATAGGTGGATGAATTTATGTCTGGAGTCTCAATTCTGATCCACTGGTCTATGTATCTGTTGTTGTACCAGTACCAGGCTGTTTTGACTACCGTGGCAGTATAATAGATTCTAAAAACAGGTAGTGGGAGGCCTCCCACTTTGTTCTTCTTCGAGTAATGCTTTACTTATCTGGGGCCTCTTCCCTTTCCATATGAAGTTGGTGATTTGTTTCTCCATCTCATTAAAAAATGCTGGTGGAATTTGGATCGGGATTGCATTGTATCTGTAGATCACTATAGGTAGAATTGACATTTTCACTATGTTGAGTCTACCTATCCATGAGAAAGGTATGTTTTTCCACTTATGCAGGTCTCTTGGTTTCCTGCAGTAGTGTCTTGTAGTTGTCACTGTATAGATCTTTTACATCTGTGGTTAGATTTATTCCTAAGTATTTTATCTTCTTGGGGGCTGGTGTAAATGGTATTGATTTGGTGATTTCCTCTTCGAAGTTCTCTTTGTTGGTGTAGAGGAATCCAAATGATTTTTGTATGTTTATCTTGTATCCTGAAACTTTGCTGAAATCTTCTATGAGTTCCAGTAGTTTTCTTGTGGATTCTTTGGGGTTTTCTGTGTATAAGATCATATCATCTGCAAATAGAGATACTCTGACTTCTTCCCTACCAAATCTGGATGTCCTTTATTTCTTTTTCTAGCCTAATTTCTCTGGCTTGGACCTCCAGCACAATGTTGAATAAGAGTGGTGATAAAGGGCATCCTTGTCTGGTTTCCGTTCTCAAGGGGAATGCTTTCCAAGTCTCTCCATTTAGGATGATGTTGGCTATTGACTTCGTATATTGAGGAATTTCCCTTCTACTCCTATTTTGGTGAGAGTTTTTATCATGAATGTGTGTTGCACTTTGTCAAATACATTTCTGCATTGATTGATAAGATCATGTGGTTCTTGTCTTTTGTTTTATTAATGCAATGGATTACGTTGATTGTTTTTCTAATATTGCACCATCCCTGCATACCTGGTATAAATCCCACTTGATCAGGGTGAATTATTTCTTTTGATTTGTTGCTGAATTCTATTGGCTAGAATTTTGTTGAGGATTTTTGAATCAATGTTCTTGAGGGATATTTGTCTGTAATTTTCTTTTTTTTTGTGGTGTCTTTACCTGGTTTTGGTATCAGGGCTTCATAGAATGAGTTTGGGAGTTTTCCATCCTTTTCTGTGCTCTGAATTACCTTTAGCAGTAGCGGTGTTAACTCTTCTCTGACAGTTTGGTAGAATTCTCCAGTGAAGCCGTCCAGGTCATGGCTTTTTTTTGTTGGGAATTTTTTAATTACCTTTCAATCTCTTCTTTTGTTATGGATTTATTTAGTTGTTCTACCTCTGTTTGTGTTAGTTTAGGTAGGTAGTGAGTTTCTAGAAATTTGTCCATTTCCTGTAGGTTTTCAAATTTGTTAGAGCGCAATTTTTCATAGTATTGTTATGATTCTTTTAATTTCAAGTGGGTATGTTGTGATATCACCCATCTCATTTCTTATACAAGTTATCTACTTCCTCTCCTGTTTTTCTTTTGTCAATTTGGCCAATGGTTTATCAGTTTTGTTGATCTTTTCAAAGAACCAGCTTTTGGTCTTGTTAACTCTTTCAATTGTTTCTCTATTCTCTATTTCATTTAATTCTGCTCTATTATTTCCTTTCTTCTGGCGACCGAAGGCTTCTTTTGCTGCTCTCTTTCTACTTGTTCGAGTTGTAGGGTTAATGTTTTGATTTTGTCCCTTTATTCTTTTTGGATGTGTGCATTTATTGCTATAAACTGACTTCTGAGCACTGCTTTTGCTATGTCCCAAAGGTTCTGGTAGGATGTGTTTTCATTCTCATTTTATTCCATGAATTTCTTTATTCCATCCTTAGTTTCTTGTATAACTCAAGGTGTTGTTCACTTTCCATGTGTTTGATTTTTTTTCCTTGCTTTTTCTGTTATTGATTTCTACTATTATGGCTTTATGGTCAGAAAAGATGGTTTGTAATATTTCAATGACTGGATTTTGTTAAGGCTTGCTTTATGGCCTAATATGTGGTCTATTCTGGAGAATGTTCCATGTGCGTTGGAAAAGAAAGTGTATTTGTCTGCTGTTGGGTGGAGTGTTCGGTATATGTCTATGAGATCAAGTTGGTTGATTGTAGCATTTAGATCTTCCACGTCTTTGTTGAACTTCTTTCTGGATGTTCTGTCCTTCACTGCAAGTGGTGTGTTGAAGTCTCCTACTACTATTGTGAAGCATCTATCTCTCTTTTCAGTGCTGTTAGAGTTTGTTTTATGTTTTTTGGAGCCCTGTCATTGGGTGCATAAATATTTATTATAGTTATGTCCTCCTGGTGTATTGACCCTTTAATCATTATATAGTGTCTTTCCTTATCCTTTGTGATAGATTTTACTTTAAAGTCTATTTCATCAGAGATTAATATTGCCACTCCTGCTCTTTTTTGAGTGTTGTTTGCCTGATATATTTTTTCCATCCTTTGAGTTTTAGTTTGTTTGTGTCTTTAAGTCTAAGGTGTGTCTCTTGAGGGCAGCATATAGATGGATTGTGGTTTTTTTATCCAATCTGCCACTCTCTGTCTCTTTATTGGTGCATTTAGTCCATTTACATTCAGCGTAACTGTTGATAGGTATGAGTTTAGTGCTGTCATTTTGATGTCTTTTTTTGTGTGTTGTCGACAGTTTCCTTGTTCCACTTAATTTTATGTGCTGAGTCAATTTTTCTTTATGCATTTTCTTTTCATCTCTTTCATTGTTGTTGATTTTCTATTTGCTGAGTCTTTATATTTTTCTAGATTTTCATTTTGACTTGTAGGATTGTTAGTTTCCTTTGTGGTTACCTTAATATTTACCCCTATTTTTCTACGTTTATACCAGTTTTTTATTTCTTTATGTCGCCTTGACTTCCTCTCCATGTGAAAAATCTACGTCTACATTTTTTAAGTCCCTCTTTTTTGTTTTAATGTTGTCATCTTTTACATATCGACATCTCTGTTTCCCTATTTTTAGTGTTTTAGCTTTGATTTATTTTTGTGGCTTCCCTATACGGGTTGATAACTGGTTGCTCTGTCCTGTGTTGTAGTCTTGGGTTGTTATCTGATGTTATTGATTTTCTAACTGGAGGACTCCCTTTAGCATTTCTTGTAATTTTGGTTTGGTTTTTTCAAATTCCCTAAACTTCCGTTTATCTGGAAATGCCCTAATTTTGCCATCATATTTGAGAGACAGTTTTGCTGGATATATAATTCTTGCCTGGCAGTTTTTTTTCCTTCAAGGCTTTACGTATATCATCCCATTGCCTTCTTGCCTGCATGGTTTCTGCTGATTAGTCTGAGCTTATTCTTACTGACTCTCCTTTGTAGATGACTTTTCGTTTATCTGTAGCTGCTCTTGAAAATTCTCTATCTTTGGTTTTGGCAAGTTTGATTACAATATGTCTTGGTGACTTTCTTTTGGGATCTGTCTTGTGTGGGGTTCGATGAGCATCTTGGGTAGACATCTTCTCATCTTTCACGATATCAGGGAAGTTTTCTGCCAATAAATCTTCAACAATTTTCTCTGTATTTTCTGTTATCCTCCCCCTGTTTTGGTACTCCAATCACTCGTAGGTTACTCCTCTTGATAGAAGCCCACATAATTCATAGGGTTTGTTCATTTTTTTTTAATCCTTTTATCTGATTTTTCCTCAAATAAGTTGGTGTCAAGTGTTTTACCTTCAGTCTTACTAATTCTGACTTCCATTGTCTCAATTCTGCTCCTATGACTTTCTATTGAATTGTCTAATTCTGACATCTTATTATTAATCTTCTGGATTTCTAATTGTTGTCTCACTATGGATTCTTGCAGCCTGTTAAATTTGTCATTGTGCTCTTCTCTAATCTTCTTAATTTCCTCTGTTGCATGTTCTGCATTCTGATTAATTTCCTTCCTAATCTCTTGAAGAGTTTTGTATATTAATCTTTTGTGTTCTGCCTCTGGTAATTCCAAGAAATTTTATTTCTCTGGAAAATTTCTAGATTATTTTGTGAGCTTGCTGAAGCCATCATGTATTGCCTCTTTATGTGATTTGATATTGACTATTGTCTCCGAGCCATCAATAAGTTATTATATTTATTTATTTTATGTTTGCTTACTGTGTCCTACCTTCTTGTTTTGTTTTGTTTTGATATGCCCAAATAGGCTGCTCGTGTGAGCTAGCCCAGTCATCAGCATCCTTGAAGGTCCAATGTCCTGCCTGAGGTGGCCAGATCTGCCATTAAGTATGTGAGCCCAGGAGTCTGCTCACTCCTCTTATACGGATTCAGCTCAGATGTCCAGTAGGCAGCCACCAAGTATGTGGTACAGGCTCTCACCTACAGTTCTAGACAGGTATGGGTGATTGGTGTAGGCACAGTCTTCTGGCTGCAGCAGAGGGTATCACGCTGAGCAAGGCAGGGGGCTGACAGCTGCCCCAGAGTGTCCAGGAGGAAAGTGTGTCCCTGTTCCCTAGAACGTGTAGATGGGTGAGTTCTGCAGCCAGACTATGAGCACCCAATGCTGTTGGCTGTAAGGACTAGGGGGCACTTCTTATTCTTGGTCCCCTGTCACAGGTGGCTAGGTGGCATGGGTGGAGCCACCAGTCCTCAGGCCTCTGATATGGGTAGCTGAAGACCCTGCTTAATGGGCAGAGCAGTGTCAAATGTCACAAACCTGCCACTTCACAGCTGAAACAGTTTAAGTTAGACTTCAGGTATATACCCTGTTGTACTGTGGTAATGAGGGCCTACGCTGTTGAAATGCGCCCACACACGTCTATGCAGGGGGAAAGGCCCTCAAAGTCCGTGGACCCCTTATGCCTGTGCATAGGCAAAAGAGCTGTTCCTACCCTTTGTTCCTGGCTTAGGGTAGCTGGCAGATTATTTTTCCCCTGTTTGTTAATTTGTTAACTCTCCAAGGCCGGGAGAATGTCTCAGGGCATGTGATGGGTCCTACTTCTGGCCCAGGAGACTCAGCAGTTGCTGAAGCTGGTCTGTGACCCAGGGCAGAGCAGGGAGCGGGGAGGCAAATGGAGAGGGGTTTTTCCCTAAGGGTGGGGGGTGTTTTTGATCCATGTGGCAGGCCAGATGCAAGTACTCATCTTTCACTGATCGAGGGCTGCTTCTCACTTGTTCTGGATGGCCGAGTAGACTCTCTGCCGCTGGGTCTGTCCCAGTGCAGAAAACGCCTCTTGAGCTCCACTGCTTGCCTGCCTCACTGCTCATCCCTGAGCTGATCCGGGCTGAAGGGCTCACACTCTCGCTGGATCAGGTCTGGCAACTCCTCGCTGCTTCCAAACCATCTCTCCCTCCCCCTGCCCTCAGTCCGGTCCCTCAACTTTGCCTTTGATGTTCAGGGCCCCTAGATTGTCATATATAATTGATTCACTTGATTTTTCAGGTCTTTGTTGTAAGAGGGAACACCGGAAGCATCTGACTACTCCACCATATTGGCTCTGCCTCTTCACCATCCAATCCTTTTACCAATTCTGAACCATCTGTCCCTCCCACAGCACTCTCTACTTCCCTGCTGGGTTTGATAATTTGTTGCAGTGGCCACGCAGAATTCACAGACCATATTCACGATTATGAGGTTTATTAGGGAAATAACAGGTTACAATTCAGAATCAAGAAATACTCAGGATACAGTTCTTCGATCAGGACAGCCTCGTTTCAGTTGTGCTCACAAGCAGGTCTCTCTCTGGCCCTCTGCCCCTCAGCCCAGCCTCTGCTCTGAATGGGCAAGTGTTATAAAGCTCTTTAGCTCCATCAATAAGTGCTTGGGCCACACCATTCCACCAGGAAGCCCTGCTGCTGCTGCCTGGTTCTGCTGCCTCTACTGCCATTGCTTCTTGTTCTTGCTACTGATATGCTGCCATCTCTTGCTGTCTTCCATGTTACAGCTCCTCTCTCTCTCTCTTTCTCCCCATATCTCCCTTTAAGTCTAGCGGGATGGCAAAACTGACCAATCCCCTTATTAGGGTTCCATACACTTTATTTGCATGGCCCCACCCCCACAATGGTGCCAAACACCTTATTTACATTATTAGCGAGCTGTCCAATCCCCTTGGTGGGCCCCAAGCACCTTATTTGCATCGTTCCACCTAATCATTTGGTGGGAGTTACAAGACCATGGCAAGAAATGCCATATAAAAATGACCCATCACTCTGCACACTCACTCTAGGATAGCTAAGATTTAAAAAACAGAAAAAAACAAATGTTGGCAAGGATGTGGGGAGATTAGAACACTTATTCATTCCTGGTGTGAAATCAAAATGGTACAGCCCTTGTGGAAAATAGTTGATGGTTCCTCAAAAAATAAAAATAGAACTACCACACCAAAAACCAAACCAAACTCATTGCCTTCAAGTCGATTCTGACTTATAGCTACCCTATAGGACAAAGTAGAACTGCCCCATAGAATTTCCAGTCTTTACAGAAGCAGACTGCTGCATCTTTCTCTTGCGGAGCGGCTGGTGGATTCAAACTGCTGACCTTTTGGTTAGCACCTGTGCCCTTAACCACTGCGTCACCAGGGCACCCAGAACCACTATACGACCCAGCAGTTCCACTCCTAGGTATATACCCAAAAGACTTGAAAGCAGAGACTCAGAGACTTGTTCATTGCAGCACTATTCATGATAGCCAAAAGGTAGAAACAACCTAAATGCCCATCAACAGATGAATGGATAAACAAAATGTGGTACATACATACAATGGAATACTAATCAGTCAATAAGAGAAATGAAGTCTTCATATATGCTGTAAAATGGATGGAGCTTGAAGACATTATGCTGAGTGAAATAAGTCACTCACAAAAGGACAAATATTGTTTGACCTCACTTATACAAAAAGACAAGAAAAGGCAAATGTATAGAGACCAAAGTTTCTTAGTGGTTACCAAGGGTGAGACAGAGGAGGAAGGGAGGGTATTGCTTATGAAGTACTGAGTTTCGGTTTATGGTAATGGAAAAAAATCATATTGAGTAAGGGTAGGGTTTGGTAGGTAATTAACGTAACTGCTGTCTATAAGTCGTACACCCATAAAAAATTGAATTGGCAAAAGGTGTGTGATACATATATTTAAAACAACAGCCAAAAAAAAAAAACCAGCTGCTGAGGTTGCTTACGTACAACCAAACACCTCATGGGATTTGGTTCCTTGGTTTGGAGGTAAAGAGTCATGGTTTCATGTGCCATCACTGTTAATTGGCCTAATAAAGTGTTTAGTGCTTCCGTTCTATCTCCTAGTTCATTGCATAGTGCCTTGGTTCTTAAATGCTTGCAAGCAGTCATCCAAGTCACAACAATTTCTGTCTATTCACCTGGAACAACAGAGGAAGAAGGAGAGTCAGGAACAGGAGGAGGAAATGGAATGCCTGGCTAATTGCCTTCATGAACAACTACCTGCTCTGTCATGAGACTAGAAGAACTGGATGGTGCCTGGCTACCATTACTGAACATTTTGATCAAAGATTCTATAGAAGAATCCTGATCAAAAGAGGAAAATGCAGAATAGAATTTTAAATTCTCATGGAATCCAGTCTTTCTGGAGCCATAGAGACTGGATGAACTCCTGAAACTATTGCCCTATGATAATCTTTAAACCTTAAACCAAAAATATCCTCTGAAGTCTTCTTAAAACAAAATAATAATTTAGCTTAACTAGTAAAAAATGTCTGCTCTGAGCATTGTGTCTTTTAAGATCTATCTATACAGGACAAGAGTAACTTGAAAGACTAGATAAGAAATTTAGGGGCAGCAAGTTCATGTTAATGGGGGAGGAACAACTCAGAATGGTTCACAATTCAAAGAATGTAATCAATGTCACTGAACTGTACATGTAGAAAGTGTTGAAATGCTGTACGTTCTGCTGGGCATATTCTCAACAACAACAAGAAAATAAATTACAAAAATTAAAATTAAAAAGAAAATATTTTGAGGATAAAATTATAAATTCCCCAGTAACTGTATAAAGAATCTAGTCAGCTAGTTAAAATTTCAAACACCTTCCCCAACATGTTTCACAGACAGCTATTTTAAAAATAAATTCAGATTGAGGTGAGTGTTTTCTTATGACTAGATGAAGTAGTGTTTCAGGTAGAGTGAGTCCATGACCAGCTGCATCAGAATCATGGTGGACACTTTAAAATGCAAATCCTTGGGTCCCTCCCCTTACCTACTGTCTTAGTCATCTAGTGCTGCTCCAACAGAAATACCGCAAGTGGATGGTTTTAACAAAGAGAAATTTATTCTCTCACAGTCCAGTAGGCTACAAGTCCAAATTCAGGGCATCAGCTCCAGGGGAAGGCTTTCTCTGTCGGCTCTGGAGCAAAGTCCATGTCACCAGTCTTCCTTTGGTCTGGGAGCTTCTCTGGGCAGGAACCTCAGTCCAAAGGACACACTCTGCTCCTAGCACTGCTTTCTTGGTGGTATGAGGTTCCCATGTGTCTCTGCTTGATTCCGTCTTTAATTATCTCAAAAGAGATTGCATTAAGACACTGATCTTGTCAACCTCATCAGTATAACCTCATCACAGTGATAGAATTTGCAACACATGAGGAGATCACATATAATCTCATCATAGTGGTAGAGTTTACAACACATAAGGACATCCCATCAGATATAACACAATCATACAATACTAGGAATCATGACCTAGCCAAGTTGTGTAGCATTTTTGGGGGGACACAGTTCAATCCATGACACCTACTGAATTATAATCCCAGAAGTTGGCGCTTATGCACACTTGAGGAGAGACACACTAGTCTTTCTGCTGGATAACACAGGCACTGTTGGCTCTCAGAGAGCAGCCTAGCAACAAGCTGGCTCAGCGGGGAGGCAGTAAGGCCTCTGGCAGAACCCACTGTTAATAAGGATAACTCCTCAGATTGGTGACACAGCTTTTCTTCTTTATCCTAAATTTTATTTATTTTGCTGTTGTTGTTGAGTTGTTGAGTGGCTTATTTCCTAAATCAACAAGATTGTAACTCTAATAAAAAACTCAAAGTTTCCAAATCGGCCAGGTGATCCCAGGTCCCTTCCAACTTCTTCATATATATGTGAGGTAACAGGAGTCAGGCTCTCTCTTCCGGAACACTCTCCAAGGGGCACCCAGTCTTGTCAGGCCCAAGCTTAACAATCCATGGGTTGGAGAGTGGCTGCAGGGTCCCATGCATTCCCAGCTGTGAGGTCCCAGCTCTGAGGCTGTGAGTTTTTGTTTTGTGCCTGCATTGTGTGTTGCTATGGTGTTTATTTGAGCCACATATTACTGGACATTCTTAAGGTTTGAAAACCACTAGGCATTTATTATTTGATACACTCATCAATGACTTGAAATAATCACTCCATCAAAAATCACATCCTTACTCCCATAGATGGCATTATGTTAAGTTAGGTAGTTAAGAGTCATATACCCGTTACCGTCGAGTCGATTCCAACTCATAGCTACCCTACAGGACAGAGGGAAATCACAGGGTTTCCAAGGAGCCGCTGGTGGATTTGAACTGCTGATCTTTTGGTTAACAGCCAAGCTCTTAACCACTGTGCCACCAGGCCTCTGCAAGAGTCATATAAATGGTAATAAATTGCAGGAATATTTTTTTAGAATTTTGAATTCATTGAAGTATCTTTAAATTAGATGCTTCCTTAAGATGTCATTATAGCTAAAACTTACTATATAGAAAAAGTTTAAGCATGTGTATTGATTCTATGATCTCAATTTAATATACTTACAGCTTCAAAGTTTCTATGGCTTTTGAATGGAATTTTTTTTGCCAGTTAATGTAGCATGATAAAATTGCAGAGATATTTCTTGAGTAACTCCTTGATGACCTAAGTCAAGTAAGTGAAAATTTTGGGATAGTCAATAAACTAAAACTTTCTCTCACATGGGATAAAACCATGTGCATCATCACTTGTAATACTGTATTCTGAGAATCACATTCCTGAGAAAAAGCTTATGGAATCAGGGAAGATCTAGAAGAAAACAAAGTAACAGTTGGAATGGGAAACCATTGAAGGATAACACAAAAATCAGATCAGAATGCTTTGGTCTAGGTAGAAAAACAAAGGCAGAGATAAGAGAAGATTTAAGTGTGTAAACAGCTGGTAGGTAGTGCAAACAGTTAACAAACTCTCCTGCTAAGCAAAAGGTTGGAAGTTCAAGTCCTCCCAGAGGTGCCTGAAAGAAAAGTCTGGCGATCTACTTCAGAAAAATAAGCCATTGTATACCCTATGGAGCACACTTTCACTCTAACACAAGTGGAGTCACCATGAGTTGGAATCAATGCAACAGCAACTGGTTTTTAAGTCTGTAAAATAATAAAAAGATGAAAAAGGTAAACCTAAAGTTCTTCACTAAATCCTGAAATCATAGAATGAGGGGTTATTCCTAAAAATTAACTGAAGTAAGTTTAGTCCTATTAGATAGAAATATACCTTCACATAAAAAGTAGAACTCGTATCATGCTAAGTGGTGATATAGTAGTTTTTTTTTTTAAGTTAAGATAAACTAATGACTGATAGAGTCCTAGAGAAGTGCAAAGAGTGAGTAGTTACATGGGATCAAATTGATAACGGCAACTCAAAAGTTTGGGTAGGAAACTCAGGCAGGGAGTTTATGTTAATGGGGGAGGAACAACTCGGAAAAGGGAGTGAGAATGATCACCTAACTCAGAGAATGTAATCAATGTCACTGAATCGTACATGTAGAAACTGTTGAATTTGTGTATGTTCTGCTGTGTGTATTCTCAACAACAAAAATAAAATAAATTATATTACAAAATAATAGAAAAGAACAGAAAACATAAAGGTTTAAGGCAGAAATTACAAAATAAAGTGCCAAGTGCCTGACCTTTGAACCATCCAGGAGGACAGCCAAAACTTTCTACCATTTGTCTGGCGATGCATCCCCTGGAGATAAAAAGCTTGTTTTGATAGGCCATGTAACTGACCCAAAGTGATAATCATTATGATTTTAGGAGATAGAAAAGCAGATGGATAGTAAAGAATAACTGATTAGTGAAGGAACCACAGCAACTTGTGCTTTGGCTAAAAAACAACTGGATGAAAATTTGTACACAATGTTGTTAATTGTATCATATGCCTGAAAGCTAAATTTTTCATAAACTATTAGCATGTGAAAAAAAGACCAGATTTACTGGCCTAAAGGAGACTGGAGAAACCTCGAGAGTATGGCCCCCAGACACTCTTTTAGCTCAGTGGTGAAGCTACCTCCGAGGTTCACTGTTCAGCCTGGGAGTGGACAGCCCCGTAAAACCAAATGAGACTAACGAGGTACAGGAGTCCAGTGACAAGGGCCAGAAGGCAGAAGGGGTCAAGCAAGCTGGTGATAGGGAACCCAAGGTTGAGTAAGGATATTGTTGATGTGTTGTGAGATTGTTAACCATTGTCATAGGGCAACATGTGTAGTAACTGTTAAATGAGAAACTATTTTGTTCTGTAAGCCTTCATCTTAAGTGAGAATACCAGCACATTTGGAATAGCGTAGTCAATGTCACTGAACTGTGCCTGTAGAAATTTTTGAAATGGTGTATCTTTGGCTGTGTGTATTTTCACCAAAAAAAAGGTTGAGAAGTTAGAGGGTTGACATGTTGTGGGGTTGTTAACCAATGTCATAAAACAATATGTGTACTATTGTTTCATGAGAAACTATTTGTTCTGTAAGCCTTCACCTGAAGTACAATAAAAAAAAAATATTAGCGTGTGATTCACTCTTTGTGTTATTCTGGGATAAGCATGTCTCGGTGGCTTGCAAGGCCCTGCATAATCTGTGCTCCACCTTCTGAGGTCATCTCCTATCATGTTTCCGTTCACTCCATGTCAGCCATACTGGTCTCCTTGCCATTTCCCCAGCACATCAATCTTTTCCTGCCTGCCTTCACCTGCACTGCTCCCACTCCCTGAATGCTCTTCTCCCGCATGTAGCCATGGTTTGTTCCTTCTCTTCACTGAAGACTCTGTGGAAATATCATTTTCAGAGAGCCCTTCCCTGACTATCCCACCAAAAATAGCACCCCTCTGTCCATGTTGGCCCCCTGTTGTTGTTGCTGTTAGGTGCTGTTGAATTGGTTCCGAGTCAGAGCGACACTATGTACAACAGAACAAAACACTGCCCGGTCCTGCGCCATCCTCACAATTGTTGTTATGCTAGAGTCCATTGTTGCAGCCACTGTGTCAGTCCATCTTGCTGAGGGTCTTCTTCTTTTTCGCTGGCCCTCTACTTTACCAAGCATGGTGTCCTTCTCCAGGGACTGGTCCCTTCTGATAACATGTCCAAAGTATGTGAGACAAAGTCTCACCATCCTCGCTTCCAAGGAGCACTCTAGCTATACTTCTTCTAAGACAGATCTGTTCATTCTTCTGGCATATTCCATATTCTTCACCAACACCACAACCTAAAGGCGTCAATTCTTCTTCTGTCTTCCCTATTCACTGTCCAGCTTTCACATGCATATGAGGCGACTGAAAACACTATGGCTTGGGTCAGGTGCACCTTAGTCTTCAAGGTGACATCTTTGCTTTTCAACACTTTAAAGAGGTCTTTTCCAGCAGATTTGTCCAATGCAATGCGTCTTTTGATTTCTTGACTGTTGCTTCCATGGGTGTTGATTGTGGATCCAAGTAAAATGAAATCCTTAACAACTTCAATCTCTTCTCCGTTTATCATGATGTTGCTTATTGGTCCAGTTGTGAAGATTTTTGTTTTCTTTATGTTGAGGTGTAATGCATACTGAAGGCTGTGGTCTTTGATCTTCATCAGTAAGTGCTTTAAGTTCTTTTCACTTTCAGCAAGCAAGACTGTTTCATCTGCATATCAAAGGTTATTAATGAGTCTTCCTCCAATCCTGATGCCATATTCTTCTTCATATAGTCCAGCTTCTCGGATTGTTTGTTCAGCATACAGATTGAATAAGAATGGTGAAAGGATACAACCCTGACCCACACCTTTCCTGACTTTAAACCATGCAGTATCTCCCTGTTCTGTTCAAATGACTGCCTCTTGATCTATGTACAAGTTCCCCATGAGCACAATTAAGTGTTCTGGAATTCCCATTCTTCAAAATGTTATCCATAATTTGGTATGATCCACACAGTCAAATGACTTTGCATAGTCAATAAAACACAGGTAAACATCTTTCTGGTATTCTCTGCTTTCAGCCAGGATCCATCTGACATCAGTAATGATATCCCGGTTCTATGTCCTCTTCTGAATCTGGCTTGAATTTCTGGCAGTTCTTTGATATACTGCTGCAGTCACTTTTGAATGATCTTAAGCAAAATTTTACTTGTGTGTGATATTAACAATATTGTTCGATAATTTCAGAAGTTGGTTGGATCGCCTTTCTTGGTAATAGGCATAAACATGGATCTCTTCCAGTTGGTTGGCCAGGTAGCTGTCTTCCAAATTTCTTGGCATAGACGAGTGAGCACTTCCAGTGCTCCATTCGATGGCCCCTTGCCTTGTTTATTTTCTTTTTAAGACTTAATAACACCAGGCATAGTATATGTGTATTTGCTTTTCATCTGTATCCCTTACCAGAATGTAAGTAAGCTCTGCGTTGAGCAGGGTCTTTATATCCTGAGTCTATATAAGAATGTCTAGCATAGAATCTGTATTCAGAAAATACTTGTTGAATGAATGGAGGATGAATCACGTTCAGTCAGTTTTGGACTACTCCTTATGCTGGATGGCTGTGAACTGAAGCAATGGTTAAATATAGGCCATGCCTTCTAAACAGCTAGTGACCACTACTTGGATTCTAGGTACCATAGACACTGCTGCCTGGCTTGTTACTGCATGTTTGAAAAAGAACCAGTGTCTATCATGAATTCAATAAACAGGTGACTCTGCTCCTTAAAAGTTCTCACTCCCCGAGAGTATGGCCCTCAGACACCCTTTTAGCTCAGAAATGAAGTCACTCCCGGGGTTCACCCTTCAGCCAAAGATTAGACAGGCCCATAAAACAAAGTGAGACTAAAGCAGCACAATAGCCCAGAGACAAGGACTAGAAGGCAGGAGGAGACAGGAAAGCTCGTAATAGGGAACCCAAAGTTGAGAAGGGAAAGTGTTAACATGTCATGGGGTTGTTAACCAATGTCATAAAACAATATGTGTACTGTTTAATGAGAAACTAGTTTGTTCTGTAAACCTCCATCTAAAGTACAAAAAAAAACTTTCACTTCACAAATTTTGAAGTCCAAAGTCCACCCCAAGATCTCTGTGAGTTCCTTAGAACATTGTTTTTCCTGTTTTCACCACCTTAATTCAGTTTTGGGATCATCCTGTTATCTTGTGCCCAGTTTCTCTTCCGCACCAAGTGACCCACATGTGGAACTTTCCCCTAGTTTTCACAAGAACTCTTGCGGGTAACTTGTGTTTTAGTCAACTTGACTTGGTTTTCGGGAAGTGGAGGGGGAAAGTCCACTTACTCCGGGAAGTGTTAAATCACAGCAACACAAGTAACTGTAGGAGAATGTTCAAGAGCCTTGTTTAGTAAAGCCTTCCTGCCACCCCCCATCGGAGACTTTTTGTCATTGGTAAATTCACTCCAACGGCTTCTCTCCCTCTTTCGCTTCACATTCTCGCCCTCACTCTCTCTCTGATTGTCTTCAGAGAACTCCAAATTCTTCTGTTTAGTTCCTACTCCCAAACTCAGCTCTGAGCTTTACTTTGCATACTCAAATTAATCAAGGTGCTCAGCAGGGGGAGAAAAAAAAGCTCCTTTCCTACTATACACCCTCAAAAGATAGATGCAGTTGTAAATAATTTTTTTCTTTAGTTATGTTTTATGATTACGTCCGTTCTTCTTTGACCAGGGGCTTGACTGGTTGAACGGATTAAACTTTCGGCCAGAAGTTGAAGGATTCAAATCTCTCGTCTGTCGGCCCTACACCTCCTATCCAAGGACGAACAAAAATACGTAGTTAAAAGCCGCAAGAGCAGCGAGATAACACCAGCTCCACCCCGGAGATACCGCGCAGAGTGAGTAGGAAGACGGCCGGGCCCCCAGCCCCACCCACCTAGGCCCCGCCCCTGCGCCCACTCAGGCGTCCTCCTCTTCGGGCCCGGGCGGGGAGGGGCTCAGAGAGAAGTCACGCGTGCACGCAAACGCGCGAAGCCCCACCCCCACGGTGACGTCTTGAGATGCGACGCGTCGCGACGCGACGCGGTGCAAATCGGGAAAGGGGATGAACTGGACTAGCTTCTGACGGGATAGCGAAGGCTGATTCTTCCTCAGGTTGTGGGAGATGGGCCTTTGGCTAGGAGGCCGGCATTAATGAAGTGCGCCCGACAGTACGGTGAGTTCGGGTCTGGGAAGGGAAGTTGGCCGCAGTCAGCCCCCTTTCCTTCCGCCAGCTGCTGGTCACTCGGAAGACAAACCCTGTCCACAGAGAGGGGTGGAATAACCCCGAAACAGAACCAGCTTTTGGAGGAAGGGCCCAGGCTCAGTTTTTCCCAGCGAGTTTCGTATGGACTCAGATTTTCCTGTCTTAGAAGGTGGCCTTGACCATATCTTCTCCCTCCTGGACACCCAGACCCTGCTTTGACCTCCTTCCTTTAGCTTCCGTTTTCCGATTGTCTGCTATCGGTCGGTCTACAATCCCAGGCCTTACTACAGCCCCTCACAGTGTTTACCAGTCCCTACTCTGGTCCAGCCACGCTCGCTTTTAGTCGAGCGCAGGTATGGCTAAAGACCCTGTAAGCTCATCGTAGTTATAACTATGACTTACCCAAATAGAAGTTATTTTTTCGTAAAATGCGCTTTCTATCCTAGAGTTGTTGGACAAGTTAATTTCACCTCAACTTCCCCTTGGAGATTAACAGAACTCTGAACTACACTGATATGCATTTATGCATAAAGCTGCAGACCACACTCCTGGGTTTATTTCTTGCCTCCAATTCATTCTGTGACCTTGAAGCAAGTCACTTAATCCCTAACGAAGCATTTACCTGACTCACAGAGGTGTTGCTGAACCTGAGGAAATTAATATTAGTTAAGAGTGCTGAGGGTTTCAGATGAAAGGGATGCCTAAGTAAAGGTGCTACTCTTTCTGAATCTGCAAGCATCTTTAATTTTGTGTGTATCCTGCTGCAGCATTAAAAATGTCAAGTGATATTTGTTAAGAAAGTGTTCTTGTTCTAGGCTTGCTATGTAAGCAGATTTTTCATTTCAACAGATTCTGTTTAAGATTCATTGATGAATCCCATTCATGATGGATTTCATAATTTCTCATGACTTCACAGTATTGGGCCAGTTTATCTGACAGGTAGTGTAGGTTGTGCTGTCTTTATCATGTTGGTACAGCTGCCTTGAAATGTGTATTTCTTTTCTTGTGATACATCAGGCACATCTTTAAAATTAGATAGTAAGGATCCTGTAATAGTAAAGAAACAAAAGCTATCATTGAAATTGTGCACATAGGTATGTGTTGTGTTTTTTTAAAAGGCAGTGCATGAGAAAAACTAACAAAACTCCTTTAAAGATGTGTTATTAGTATTTTTCATATACTTAAACTTTATTAATCATTATGGGCATTGGTTTATAAATGTGAACATAATGCGACAACTAAAATGACTTTTGTAAAGTAAGAAAGCCATATCGGATTTTTTTCCATAAAATGTCTATATTTTATCATGAAGTTTTTCTACATGAAAGTACACTAGTTTTTATAGAGGTTAAACAAAAGGCATTTATTAAAATATGAGTTGCTAATAAGTTTAAATATAATTAGGGAAGCATTTAAAAATATCTTGGTTATTGTTCCACGTACCTATTGCTGTGTAACAAATCACTCAAAGCATAGTGGCTTCAAAGTACACTTTATTATTATCTCTCATGTTTCTCTGGCCTAACTGGACTCAGCTGGGTGATTCTCATGCATTTGTAGTCAGATGAGCAGCTGGGGTTTGGAGTCATCTGAAAACTCATCTGGATTGGACATACAAGATGGCTCACCCACATGGATAGCAGTTAATGTTGGCTGTGATCTCAGCTAGGGATGTCAACTGGAGTACTTACATGTAGTCTTTTCATGTGGCTTGGACTTCTCACAGCATGGCAGTTGGGTTCCAGGAGCAAATGCTTAAAGATGCAGGAAGTAGAAACTGCCAGTCTCTTAAAGCCTGGCCGAGAAATTGACACAGTATTATTTCCAACATACTCTCTTCATCAGAGTCATCAAAGAACCCTCACTCTACCAGATGATAGACTCCTGCCTCTTAAAGGGAAGAATGTCAAGGAATTTGTGACCATCCTTAGCCTGTCATAATTATGATGAAAAAGTTGTATTGGACTAATGTTTGGATTTACATAGTAGATAGAAACCCTGGTGGTGTAGTGATTAAGAACTACAGCTGCTAACCAAAAGGTCAGCAGTTCGAATCCACCAGGCGCTCCTTGGAAACCCTATGGGAAAGTTCTACTCTGTCCTGTGGGGTTGCTATAAGTTGGAATTGACTCGACGGCAACAGGTTTGGTTTTTTTGGTTGTATGGTAGATGCAGAATAAAGTACATTTCCAGTTTCTTTAACTGTGATGCTTTATACCTTCATGGCATATTACAATATTCAGAGCATTTTTCTGTATATATTTTGTAATTTGTTACCTATGATAACCCTATAGAAGCAGATGGCATCATTCCCATTTTGCAGATGAAAGTAAACTGAGGATTGTTGGTGGCTATGGTGGTGGTAGTGTTGGTGAGGATTTAAGGAATTTGCTCAAAGTTATGTGATTAATCTGGAAAATGAGAGTAAGACCTACATTTGTATAATACTAAATTTATTATTGGTAAATGATGAGGTCTGGGCATCAATATTTTAAAATTCTCCAGGTGCTTCTAATGTACAGCAGGGATCGAGTACTGGGTTTTTTTTTTTTTTTGGTACATAGTAAGCATAATCTAAGGAGCACTGGTGGTGCTATGTGCTATAATTAAGCACTTGGCTGCTAACCGAAAGGTCAGATATTTGAACTTACCAGCCTCTCTGCAGGAGAAAGATGTGGCAGTCTGCTTCCATAAAGATTATACCCTTGGAAACCCTGTTGGGCAGTTCTCTGTCCTATAGGGTCACTATGAGTCAGAATGGACTTGACAGCAGTGGGTTTGTTTTTTTGGTTTGTTTGTTTTAAGCATGATCTGGTTCCCTGCTCATCTATTTTGCACCTATTAAAAAAAAAAAAAAAAGTGAAGCAGATAATGAGGAAGAGGAGATAAGAGATGGATTAAGGTTATAAATGTAGTAGACATCTATTCCGGAAAATAGTTATCCTTCTGTTTGTTTTGGGGAATGGTCTTTAATAAAACTAACAGATTTTGGAATGGTTTGTTAGTGCCTATTTTGGGTGCTGGAAACCCTGGTATTATAGTGGTTAAGTGCTGCAGCTGCTAACCAAAAGGTCGGCAGTTTGAATCCACCAGGCAGTCCTTGGGAACTCTATGGGGCACGTCTACTCTGTCCTATAGGGTCTCTAAGAGTCAGAATCGACTCGACGGCAGCGGGTTTGGTTTGTTTTTTTTTTTAATTTATGGCACTAAGCATACTGTACTTTGTTTTGTATTACCATTGTGTACTTACATTTCATCTTAAGCGGTAGTAACTTTGTTAGGGATACATTCTTTGTATTCCCTGTAGTTCTCAACGCTGCAACTTGTGTATAAGCCAGAAAACCCATTGCTGTCGAGTCGATTCCGACTCATAGCTACAGAGTAGAACCACCCCGTTGGGTTTCCAAGGAGCAGTTGGTGGATTTGAACTACTGACCTTTTGGTTCGCAGCCAAGCTCTTAACCACTGCGCCACCAGGGCTCCAAGAGGTAGAAACTTTGTTAGGAAATATATTCTTTGTATTCTCTGTAGCTCCTAATGCTGCACCTTGTGGATAGTAACCAGTAAGCCAGTTGCCATCTAGTCAATTCTGCATGGCGACAACACGTGTGTCAGAGTAGAACTGTGCTCCATGGTATTTTCAGTAGCTGATTTTTAAGAAGTAGATCACCAGGCCTTTCTTCTAAGGTGCCTGTGGGTGGCCTAGAACCTCCAACCTTTCAGTAAGCAGCCTAGTGTGTTAACCATTTGCAGTACCCAGGGACTCCTTGTGTATAGTAGGTATTCTAAATGTTTACCAAGTTGAAGCCAGTTTGTACAATCACTCTTCAGAGTTAGGGGTAGTTATTTTACTCTCTGTCTCTCTCTCTTTTTTTTTTTTTTTTAAAAAGCAAAAAGAAAGTTTTATTCAGCGTATATTCAAAAAGGCAAAAGTGGGAAACAGCCGTGCTGCCAGAGCCACGTCTGCCTGAGTCCAAGGAAATATCCCAGAACAAACAAAAGTGGAAAAATGGACAAGCATGCTGCTAGAGCGATGTCTGCACGAATACAAGGAGATATCCCAGAATAGACAAAAGTGGGAAAACGGACAAGCATGCTGCTAGAGACATGTCTGTCCAAGTCCAAAGAGTATTACAGAATAGGCAAGAATGGGAAACGGACAAGCATGTTGCCACAGCCATGTCTGCCCAGGTCCAAGGAAATATTACAGAACAGACGAAAGTGGGAAAATGGACAAGCATGCTGCTAGAGCCATGTCTGTCCAAATCCAAAGAATACTACAGAATAGGCAAGAGTGGACAAGCCATAGCCATGTCTGCCTGAGTCTGGAGACCATTACAGAGTCGTCAGTATGTATTAACATTACAAATGGACGAAACTATTGAAAGCTTCGCCTTTTCACAGATTGGCTAGAAACTGTGATCCTCCATTTGAAATTGTCTTTCTTAACAATCATTGGTGCAGGTATCGGTAATGACAGTCCAACAAATTTTCTATTCACTAGATGCTAATAGAAAAAGATAAGAGGGAAAAGTCGTTTGTGTTCTGTTTGAATGGTTTTATGTGAAAGGTTCCCTAAAAGATACTTTTCTTCCCTAAAAAATAATTTCCAATAATTGTCTTTATCTCAGGGCCCAGTTGATGTGTCCTTGTGAGTCCTTGTGAGCTCAGCTCCAGCTGGGTCACATTCTCTATCCTCAAGGACAGGGAATAATAACTCCAATATTATTTCCTAAATCATTTCCTCCTTTTAATCGGAGATTGGAGATAACAGATCGATGATCAATACCTGGACTTAGTGGAGCTCCTAGATGGCAGCCATTGCAGGCTCTTTAAGCTCACGGTGCTAGTTTGCCACCAAATACCATCTGGTTCTTCACCAGGTTATTAAGTAAGAGTGATGTTCTCATCAGTCGCATTGCTGGAATGAGCAGACTCTGTATGTACATCACTATTTTAGCCCAAGGCCTTCTTTGCCTTTTAAGTGTGTAAGACAATAGAAGATAAATTTTATTATGCCTAATACTATCAGGATGTAGACTAAGAATATTTCTATTCCTTGCAATAGTGATTTAGCCTATGTACGTATTCCTGATGGTAACCAACCAAATAAATCTGGTGTTTGTAAGGGTGTTACAGTGTGTAACCAAGTAGCTTGCTGTCTAATTCCATGGCACAGACTACTTTCTTGGGATAATAAAAATCTAAGGCTATTCTGTTATGTCAGCCTGGTTTATGTGGTCAGAGATCGCCATTGTGTTTTTATCCCATTAGCAACTTTGTCTATCCCGTAGTGATTGATAAATTTATTAAAGATTTCTCCACCTCAAATATACCGTAAATAGGAATTAAAACTATCAACCATACCCTGAGTGTTGGACCATGGGTTTTCTTCTGACTTTCATTTTACAGTGTGTAACAATTTAACATTACCTTTCCAATATTTACTAGCATTATTACTGCGAATATCTAAAGAAAATCCTAAAGTTTCCCAAGCACATTGCCCACGCATTCGTCAGGAATCTAAACAAGATTGCCCACATAAATTCACTATCATTTGGAAAGGCATCATCTAAATTAGTATCGTTGGATCTACCACACAGAAACATATATCCATAAGGAGCACACAAAGTTTGTCTAGAAGAAGAAAAGGGTATTAAAAAATTTACATGTGACAACCAAGTTTCCATTAGCGAATTAATGATTAGCAAGATAATACAGGATGGACCTTTCCTGTAGGAGGTCTTCAGGTAGTCTGTTTAAAACATACTAAGTGTTCTTCCTGAGGGCAGGCTGCCGCTTCTTCGTTTACCTATAACAGTCATGGGTCTCTATTTCAGAAGCAGAAGTGGAACCTAAGACAAAATGGAGTCTGAGCCATGACGTCAGTCTCCTCTGAGAACCTGGTTTCTTTAAGATACATAATTTTCTGTATCGTAAGTGGGTGACGATTTGATTACAAACATTAGACAGGTATTTCATATGACAATATCCAGAAAGTAGGACCTTAAAGCATTTCTTATTTCCAGAAGGAAAGACCTTAAAACATCAGCAGTATTCCCACATAAAACCCACATCCTTTCGTTTACTCAGTCTTAGGTAGTTAATTTCTGTTCCACATGATTCTGGATCAGCACAGTCTGTGCGAGCCCATCAACTTATGCATAAGAGTTCTGGAAATCTTGAGTCTAGTCACAGTCTTTTTTGCAAGTCCAGTATAGTCCATCTTTTTGTTGAGATACTTTGGTCAAACATTTTCAGAAAAGCAGCAGAGTAAAAACTTATCCACAGGTGACAAAACTTAACATGGCTGTGGTTAATTTATAAACATAATACTTTTATGAGTGAAAGACCTAATAGAAATTAATTACAAGCACAGTGTAAAGGCCAAATAAAATCAGTTAAAAAAAACTTTTAGATAAAAATATTTCTAAATATAACTATTAACTGTATTTTTAAAGAACTTCAGATGTAATACATAATTATCTTGAGACATAATACCATATAGTCAGGATATACCAAGAATATACAAGTCTCTAAATACCTGAATACTAATAAAAAAAAAAACTTCATCAGTAAATGATGTGAATTCCCCAGTCAAACCATTGGCTTTGATGATGCTAGATTCAAAAAAATAAAGTTGCAACCGAGTTAGCAATAAAGAAATAATAATAAAATTATGACAATATTACGTATTTGCTCTCTAATACCACGCAAAAACCAAAGAGGAAATACATATAAATTTTAACTCAAAGAGAATCAGGTACTTCTCTTGATTTTGATAACACCTCTAATGTAATTCATAACATAAAACTTTTTAGCACTTTTCCTTGATAAAAAATTTTTTGTGGCTTTCCATTAAGTTTCAGAGTTGCCAGGAGTTGATTATAGGTCACTAAGCAACAATACTTAAATTATTTAACCAAAGATCCTAAAGTAAAAACCTCAGCTTTCTTTTCTAAAAGCCATTCAACTTGGTTTTCTGCTCAGGGGTCTTATTCTAACGAGGCCGAACCTCTGTCTTCGAAGCAGATTACACAAGTAAATTAACCTTTTAACTCAGAAATCAAAGAAAATTTTGTTATTTTAACAGCAAAAAACTCAATTCTTTGTTTTATATGCTATTTAACATTAAAGCTCCTAAAAATTTTCTAAGTTAAACCTTTAAACTTTAGTCAGACAGATAAAACTTTTGAGCATATCAAATAAATTTGTTTTTAATAAACCTCTTAAGTGTTGTCTTTGTTGCATACCTCTTATAGTGCATCCCTTAAAATGGCAAAAATGAACACACTCATTAGCACTCACTTATATATATATATTCCTCCTCCTGTGGCATAAAAAGCAAAAGTATATATAAGCTCAAATTATGACAAATATCTGTTAACTCATTTTAACATCAGTAAGTTTTACCTAAAATGTCTTGGGAATTACTTTAAGCCTGTATCTCATAAAATGTAACTGTAATTGAAAGAAAGTCTGTTTAAATATTCTAATTTTCATTTAACTTTTACTATTTCCCATATTTTCCCAATCTGATTTTAGCCCTTGAAGATTTTATCAACTGGCTTTGGAAATCACAAAGTCTCTGCTCAACTGACTAATTCATTGATATGGATATAACCTTAAGTCTCTGGTTAGGGTTGGAAAATATTTTTTCAGGCCATTTCAGATGTATCTCATTGTGATTTCTATTTTTTGGCTTCTTAAATTTCCCCTACAAGAGACAGCTTGTTTACAGTTCTATGATTAGGATTCACCCAATATCTGATAACTATAGCAAAGCAGCAATTTTTCTTATCTTTTGTCTTAAAAGCGTCTCCATTTAGTTGGAAGGGGTCTTTTAAAAGCTTCCCTCAAGCTGTATGACCTCAGATTCTGTAAGATTAGGTCATTCTAATTCATTTACATATGTTTAAGTTGACCTAGGCATTTTGAAAGGCAAAAGATAACTAATTTCTTTCCCTTTTACTGTTCTCTTGGTAAGCAGTTTTGCTTTCTCTTTTATCTACCCAGTAAATACCAAAGGTCTTTAGCAGTTTTTTTCTAGGCTTGTCCTATGCCTCCTTTTTCATACCCTGGAACTGTTAGTTTTACTTAAAGACAAAATTATTGTTTTTCCTTAAATAAAGCACATTTCATACACTATCTAGCTTAGGTTACTTAGAAAGGTTTTGCTTTTAAGATTGACATAGTATAGAATATAAAGATCTTAGTGTACTTTTCAAATAGACAAATTTATATCAAAGTTTCTCCAAGTTCCTATTAAAAGTCTAAATCATAAGACACAAGACAGTTTTTCTGGATGATGAAAAAACTGAGGTTCTAAGACAGCCTTACAGAACGAACAATTGTCAGCCATAGCCTCCAACCTGATAGCCTCCATTAAGAGAGAAACTTAAGACACAATGCTCTAGACCAGAAGTAAGCTGTCAGAGCAAAAGGAGACCGAAAGACCACATAAACTCACCAGACAATACCACACAAAATCAGGATATGGGGATCCTAGTTTCTTAAAGTGGATATAGTAATTTTTGGTAAGATCGAGTCAATTCAACGGAAAAAACAGGTTCTAGAGAAAACTTATTAACTTGCCAGAGCCTCTGATGGAGGAATATTAGACCTTTTGACAAAACCTGAGCATCAAGCAAAGTTCCCCAAAGAGGAAAGCTCATTTTCCCAAAGTGGTCACTGAAATTCCAGATTACTTCTAGTATACTCAGTTTATAGCATTTTTAAATAATGAACCCCAAACCAGTGTCTCGGTAGCAGGGTGGGGGAGATCCAGGCTTATTTATCAAAGATGTTAAGCTCTAAGGTTCAAACTTTTGGTTTCCTTCTTTTTGAACTTAATTCATTCTGAATGACTAGAGACCTAGTCTCTTATTTTAGACCTTAAACATACTAGTTCTTCCAATTGGAAAGTAAAGTAGCTGCTGATGATTTTAATTTTAAAATTGTGATTCTTTAGAAAAGGTACAAAACTACAACTTCTCCCTTAAATTTCGTAACACAAGTGGGGAGCTACCACCTCCCCCTGAGAATTTCATTAACACAGGTTGGGAGCTGCCACCCCCTGAGAATTTGGCAAAACAGAGCACTATTTTCCAGGTTTTCTCTGAGCCACAAAAAGAAATCTAACGAGGGACGTGGCGGGGTTTGGAGAGAGTTTCGCTTAGACCAATGTGTACCTTCACTGGGCAAGAATTTTCTTGTGGATGGCAGGCAGCCTAGTGCTCTAGCCTGTCTCTCTACCAACTTATCCTGTCACAGGAGTCTTTAATGCTCGTGACGAGCGCTGGTGACCACCCTGATGACTTTTACTGGTTGACCCGTGCCCGAATTTTTGCAGCTTGTGGAAACCCTGGTGCCGTAGTGGTTAAGGAGCTATGGCTGCTAACCAAAAGGTCAGCAGTTCAAATCCACCAGGCTCTCTTTGGAAACTCTATGGGGCAGTTCTCCTCTGTCCTGTCGGGTTGCTATGGGTTGGAATCGACTCGACGGCAGTGGACTTTTTTTTTTTTTTTTTAGTGGCCCAGAGCTCTTTGAAAATAGAATTAGTTCTTTAATGTTTCACACACTCGAATCCAGACCTAAACTTCACTTCACCAAAAGAGTGAATGTCACTCTTAACCAAACAATCAAGCAAAAATCTAAGAAAGATTCTCCTTAATCAAACAACTGGTTTTTCAAACAAATATGCTGAACAAAATTTAAGGAAACATGAGAAAGAGAACAAAAAAGAATAAGCAAAGGCTCATTGTCCGAGAGCACTCACCTCATCGTTGTTGAAGGGACATGGAGTGGGAACACATGGGTCCAGAAGATAGGACCTGTCTTTGCTAGCTTCTGCTCCGCAGCCCAGATCTGCTTGAGGCCGACTGGATTTGTAGCTTCAGATATCCATGACGACTATGCCATTAAGTGTTGTAGGGTAAAAACATCACAAAGTTTAGTAAAGCAAAAAGAAAGTTTTATTCGGCATATATTCAAAAAGGCAAAAGTGGGAAATGGGCAACCGTGCTGCCAGAGCCATGTCTTCCGGAATCCAAGGAAGTATTACAGAGCAGACGAAAGTGGGAAAATGAACAAGTATGCTGCTAGAACCATGTCTGTCCAACTCCAAAGAATATTACAGAATAGGCAAGAATGGGAAATGCACCAGCATAGTGCCACAGCCATGTCTGCCCGAGTCCAAGGAAATATTACAGAACAGACAAAAGTGGGAAAATGGACAAGCATGCTGCTAGAGCCATGTCTGTCCAAGTCCAACGAATATTACAGAATAGGCAAGAATGGGAAAACGGACAGGCTTGCTGCCATAGCCATGTCTGCTCAAGTCTGGAGACCATTACAGAGTCGTCAGTATATGTTAACATTACAGATCTCCCTCTCACTCTCTTTTTAAGCACTATAAGAACTTTGTAAAAGTTCCTTGGAATTTTTTCTATCCTTGGTTTCCACGATACTGCACTTTCTTGGTTTTCCTTCATTCTAATAATCCTTTCTGTTTCCTTTTATTGGATCTTTCCTCCTTTAGACCCACCATCCTGGGCCCTTCAAGTACTTTGTCAGCTCTAGAAAAGTAAGAGCTCATATCTTTGGTGATCCAGTCTGCTGATTTTAATTACTAGTGTAAATGATGTCCATGTTTTTAAAACTATTATAGACATTTTTTGTGGTACATACATACAATGGAATACTACTCCGCCAGTAGGAGAAATGAAGTCTTGATACATACTACTGTAGGGATGGAGCTTGAAGACATTATGCTGAGTGAAATAAGTCAGTCACAAAAGGACAAATATTGTATGACTTCACTTATATAAAAAGACAGGAAAAGGCAAATATATAGAGACTGAAGTTTATTAGTGATTACCAGGGGCAGGAGAGAGGGAGGAAATGGGGGTTATTGCTTATAGAGTACTGAGTTTTGGTTTACAGTGATGGAAAAATCACATTGATGAAGGGTAGGATTGCACAGCCAGTTATTGTAAGTGCTGTCAATAAGTTGTACACCTGTAAAAAGTTGAATTGGCAAAAGCTGTGTGGTAGATAATATTTACAACAATTTAAAAAAAGCAGCTGCTGAGGCTGCTTATGTACAGCCAAATGCTTCATGGGATTTAGTTCCTTGGTTTGGAGGTTTCGGGTCATGGTTTCATGGGACATGCCAGTTAATTGGCCTAATAAGGTGTTTAGTGCTTTTGTTCTACCTCCTATTACGTTGCACAGTGCCTGGGGTCTTAAAAGCACGCAAGAGGCCAACCAAGGCACAATAGTTGGTCTCTATTCACCTGGAGCGACAGAGGAAGGAGAGTCAGGAATAGGAGGATATGGAATGTGTGGCTAATTACCTCCATGAACAACTGCTTTCTCTGCCATGAGACCAGAAGAACTGGATGGTGCGTGGCTACCATTACTGAACATTTTGATTGAAGAGTCTGTAGAAGAATCCTGATCAAAAGGGAAGAAATAAAAAATAGAACAGAATTTCAAATTCTTATGGACTGCAGACTTTCTGGAGCCATGGAGGCCAGTTGAACCCCTGAAACTACTGCCCAGAGATAATCTTTTAAGAATTAAACCAAAAACATCTCCTAAAGTCTTCTTAAAACCAAACAATAGTTTAGCTTAACTAGTAAAAAAAAAATGGCTGCCTTGAGCATTGTGCTCTTTTAAGATCTGTCTATATGGGATGAAATTGCAACAGCAACTCCAAAGATTAGACAGGAACTTTAGAAGGCAGTGAGTTTATATTAATGAGGGAGGAACAACTCAGAAAAGGAGGGTGAGAGTGGTTGCACAACTTGAAAAATGTAATCAATGTCACTGAATTGTACATGTAGAAACTGTTGAATTGGTTGGTATACATTTTGCTTTGTCTATTCTCAATGACAAAATAAAAACTTAATGCGCATTTTAAAACATACATTAAAGCGAAGTAACTAGCGTTATTTTAAAACAAATCCTAGATAATGTATCATTTCAGTATCAATACTTCATTATCTTCTAAAACAATAGGGAGTATCAAAATTAACATTAATGCATTAATAGTTGATATACCTTTTAATAGCTGGTCTCTCTCAACCTGGTCTCTAATTACATTTACATCACCCTATCTTGACCTCTTTGTTTAGATGTGGTTCCTTCAGCATATATTCAACATGTTCAGAATTGAATTATCTACTTTTCTGTAAATCAGAGGTTCTTAATTGGGGGGTAATTTTGCCCTCGGGGACATTTGGAAATTGGAGAAATTTTTGGTTGTCACAACTAGGTATGTGTTGCGAATGGCATCTAGTGGGTACAGAGTAGGAATGCTGATGAACATCCTGCAGTGCATGGGCATCCTCCCACAACAGAGTTTTAAGTCCAAAGCATCAGTAATGCTGGGAAGCCCTGCTGTAAATTAATTAAAATTTTAAACCACAGTGTTCATTTTTTGCTGACAGCACTGCCATTCTCCACATTTCTCAGGGCTGAAAAGGTGTGTGTCTGTGTGTACACGTGTAAGAGAGAGAGAAGATATTCTGCAAACCAAAGCCTGTTTCTGCCTTTTCGTATTCTTTTCTGTGGTGGCATTTTCACAGTTCATTTCTATAGTATCATTCCCTTGTCCTGTCTTTCCTTGTAATCCATCTTGCATATCCCCAGTTTTCTTTAAGATACTGTTTTTCCTGTCATGTTATTGCTTGGTGATTCAGATATAAACAATTCACGATGACTTCAAAAGTATTCTATAATGTGACCCCATCTCACCTCCCTAATTTAATATCATTGTTATTTTTACCCAACAATTATTAACTGTTGTGGTGTAGTGGTTAAAGTGTTTGACTGCTAACCAGAAGGTCGGCGATTTGAAACCACCAGCGGCTCTGGGAGAGAAAGATGTAGCACTCTGCTTCTGTAAAGATTTACAGCCCCGGAAACTATGGGGTTGCTATGAGTTGCAATCAGCTCAATGCAGTGGGTTTTTTTGGTGGGTCTGTGTGAAGACCACTGAAGTAGGAGCCAGGGATACAAAGAAATGCCAGTGTATTCCATTGGTTGAATTGATTATTTCCCAATAATCCTATAGTATTCCTTATTTTTCTTATTGCCCTCCCATTACTAATGTAAATTTTGTGCCTTTGTTCATGTTATCTCCCTCTTCTGAATGCCCTTCTTTCACACCTTCTTCTTAGTAAATCCTATCCTTAGGGCCAGTTTCTGTCCCTGTCTCATCACATCATCATGAGCACTGCCTGCTTATGAAGCATGAGAGCCTTAAAACCTAGTTATCATTGTCATTTGATCTAAATACTATATTAAAGGTACAGTATAGATAGGAAGATGTTATGGATTGAACTGTGCCCCCTAAAAATATGTGTTGTAAATCCTAACCTCTGTGCCTGTGGTTATAAGCCCATTTGGAATGGGTTGCCTTTGTTAACATATGAGACAGGATTAGTGTAGGGTATGTCTTGAGTAAATTGCAACATAAAAGAGATTAAACAAGCAAGCAAGAGAGGCAGAGATGGGGGAAGATACATGCCAAGCCACATGAAGGATCAGCAAGGAGCCAAGGAATAAAAACCTTTCTCCAGAGCTAACAAAAGGAGAAACCCTTCCCTTAGAGCTGGAACTCTGAATTCAGACTTCTAGCTCCTAAACTGTGGGAAAATAATTTGTTTAGAAGCTACCCACTTGAGGTATTTCTGTTATAGCAGCACTAGATAACTAAGACACAAGCTCTGTAGGATTTAGACCAAGAAATGAACCACAAGCATTGGGACCACCAAAGATGAAAGAGGTGGAATTTAAATTGGCCCCTGAGGGAGGAGAAGCCAGTGCAGAAGAGAGTGTATACTGGGCTGGAAGAAATTTCGTCTTTTCTAGCTACACTGAGTTTTCTCCTCCTTGTGACTTCCCAGTGACTGGACTCACGTATTAATACATAGTTTAGCAACTAATTGTTAGCTTATTAGTTAATGAGCGTTATTAGTAACTAGTCCTAGTAATTAGACTATGTTTGAGATCAGAAGCCCTATCATAGTCTCTATACCACTAGAGCAGTGCTAGTCAAAGTAGCCATTCTCTGAGCTCTTTGTTATGGTCAATGTTGAGATAAAGGGCTTGTTGAGGGTCTTCCTCTTTTTCGCTGACCCTCTGTTTTACCAAGCATGATGTCCTTCTCCAGGGACGGATCCCTCCTGATAACATGTCCAAAGTATTTGAGACACAATCTCTCCGTCCTTGCTTCTAAGGAGCATTCTGGTTGTAATTCTTCCAAGACAGATTTGTTTGTTCTTTTGGCAGTCCATGGTATATTCGGTATTCTTCACCAGCACCATAATTCAAAGGCATCAGTTCTTCCTCGGTCTTCCTTATTCATCATCCAGCTTCTGCATGCATATGAGGCGATTGAAAACACCATGGCTTGGGTCAGGCATACCTTAGTCTTCAAGGTGAAATCTTTGCTTTTTAACAATTGAAAGGTGTTTTGCAGCAGATTTGCCCAATGCAATGCACTTGGCATTTCTCAAGCTGAAAGAACTGAAGAAAAAATTCAAGCCTCGAGTTGTAATAGTGAAGGATTCTATCGGGGAAAATATTAAACGACACAGGAAGCATCAAAAGAAGATGGAAGGAATACACAGAGTCACTACACCAAAAAGAATTGGTCAATGTTCAGCCATTTCAGGAGATAGTATATGATCAGGAACCCATGGTACTGAAGGAAGAAGCCCAAGCTGCACTGAAGGCATTGGCGAAAAACAAGGCTCCAGGAATTGATGGAATACCAATTGAGATGTTTCAACAAATGGATGCAGCGCTGAAAGTGCTCACTCGTCTATGCCGAGAAATTTGGAAGACAGCTACTTGGCCAACTGACTGGAAGAGATCCATATTTATGCCTATTCCCAAGAAAGTTGATCCCACCGAATGTGGAAATTATTGAGTAGTATAATTAATATTACACTCAAGTAAAATTTTATTGAAGATCATTCAAAAGTGGCTGCAACAGTATATCGACAGGGAGCTGCCAGAAATTCAAGCCGGATTCAGAAGAGGACGTGGAACCAGGATATCATTGCTGATGTCAGATGGATCCTGGCTGAAAGCAGAGAATACCAGAAAGATGTTTACCTGTGTTTTATTGACTATGCAGAGGCATTCGACTATATGGATCGTACCAAATTATGGATAACATTTCAAAGAAGGGGAATTCCAGAACACTTAATTGTGTTCATGAGGAACCTGTACTTAGACCAAGAGGCGGTTGTTCAAACAGAACAAGGGGATACTGCGTGGTTTAAAGTCAGGAAGGGTGTGCGTCAAGGTTGTATCCTTTCACCATACTTATTCAGTCTACACTGAGCCAATAATCCGAGAAGCTGGACTCTTTATGAAGAAGAACTTGGCATCAGGATTGGAGGAAAACTCATTAACAACCTTTGATATGCAGATGACACAACCTTGCTTGCTGAAAGTGAAAAGGACTTGAAGCTCTTACTGATGAAGATCGCAGACTACAGCCTTCAGTATGGATTACATCTCAACATAAAACAAAAATCCTCACAACTGGACCAGTAAACAACATCATGATAAACAGAGAAAAGATAGAAGTTGTTAAGGATTTCATTTTACTTGGATCCACAGCTAACACCCATGGAAGCAGCAGTCAAGAAATCATATGATGCTAGACACATAGTATATAGAAATCAGAAAATACCAGAAGTTTTAGCAGTGATTAATTTCTCAGAGAGCTGAGCCTTCTTAACACTTTAGCATTACTTTAAAACAGATTATTTCATTAATATTTACTTGTCTGTGACATTTTAACTAGAATGAGAGAAGAGATTTAAGGCAGTGATGAGTACTGTTGCTGCCTGAAGAGCAGAGATTGGGGAAGATGGTAGGTGGCCAACAGAGACACCCTTTGCCTTCTTTCCAGCTTTGCCAAGGACTTCAGCAGTGGTTGGTGTGAAGCCCTAGTTAAGATAATCAGGACTAGTTTGAATGACTGCAAACCTCAATCTTCACTTTTCCTAATTCCTACCCTTTTGTCTTTGGCAAGATCAGAGGGATGTTAGAGGGGTAGAGGGAGAGAGAAGTTTTGAGAGAGAGAGAGAGACTTAGAGAGATTTTTTTTTTTTTTCATAAAACTTTGATTTTTCTAGTACATACTTAATATTTTTTACTTACAATCCTTTTAGAAGCATAGCATAGTTTTAATGGAGTATATGTTATACTTAGTTTGTTCTAGATCTAAATAATTCTAAAAATTGTCTATGTTCTTTCTGTACTTAATGAACGTTCTTGTGTAAGTATCAGTGTGTTTGTTGTCATTGCTGCTGTTTTGTTTTTACTGCTGTAGCCAAAACAAGGAACTGTGAATTCATTTAGTCACTCTGACCTTAATTTATTTTGTCAATCTATTTTGAGATTTCTTTAAAGCAAATGCAGCAGAGTGACTTACCAAAACTTTAACACGTTGAACTTCATGTAGATTTAAGTTGCACATGTATCCTTTTTTGCTTTCTTACCTGATTGGGAAAAATAACCTGTTATCTTCTGGTTTGACTTCTGCAGAAATGCATGTGATTGTAAAGGCTGAAATAGCAATTAAAACAATGCTGAAAGTATATTTGACATCTAGAGGCATCGTTATTTGACAGCATAACTTAAAATATATTATTTTGTTAATGAAAATAGAAACAACTATAGTCCTTTAACAGACTTTAGACATTATCAGAAAAGGTCGTTACTTACTTGATCTATCCCAGAAATCAAATAAGGGCAGAAATGGTAATGTTAAAATAAAGTATAATCTTTCTTTTAGAAACCCTTGCTAAAAACCTTCCTGTCATCATAATTTTATCCCTGTACTTTCCGTCCCTGTGTCTAATCATTCGCCAAGTCCTGTCATTCTACCTTTGTAGTGTCTCCTGTATCTGTCTCCTTTCCATCTCCACTGCCCTAGTTCTGACCTTCATCATCTTTCCTTAGGATCATAGTTTCCTTTTCCAGTCTCTTAAAGCCTAATTTTGTACTGTCATCAGTTTGGGTCACCTAACTCCCTTCTTCAGAGCCATGCTATGGCTCCCCACTACCTTTAGGAAACAAAGTAAATGCATTGGCATGACATTGGAGACTTACCATTATCTGTTCATAGACTATTTTTTTCAGTCTTCGCTGCCTGCAAGCTCCTTATTCATTCTCTGTACTGGCTGGTTCCTAAAGATGTTCTCTACTTTCTTGATTATTTCCTCATACTGTTCCTCATCTCTGCCAAAAGCCTTCTCCCACCAAGACTTGCATCAGTTACAGTCTTTTCCATGATGCCTTCCAAGAGCACCCTGTTCTTGTTGTTATGTGTCGTCAACTCGATTCCAACTCATAGGAACGCTATGTACAACAGAATGAAACACTGCCTGGTCCTGCGTTATCCTCACATTTGTTGCTATGTTTGAGCCCATTGTTGAAGCCACTGTGTCAGTCCATCTTATTGAGGGTCTTCCTCTTTTTCGCTGACCTTCTGCTTTACCAAGCATGTTATCCTTCTCCAGGGACTGGTCCCTCCTGATAACATGTCCAAAGTACATGGGACAAAATCTCACCATCCTTGCTTCTAAGCACATTCTGGCTGTTCCTTTTCCAAGACAGACTTGTTTGTTCTTCTGGCAGTCCATGGTACATTCAGTATTCTTCGCCAGCACCATAATTCAAAGGTGTCAATTCTTCTTTGGTCTTCCTTATTCATTTCTCAGTGCAGTTCACATCCATATGAGGTGATTGAAAATACCATGGCTTGGGTCAGGTGCACCTTACTCCTTAAAGTGACATCTTTACTTTTTAACACTTTAAAGAGGTCTTTTGCAGCAGATTTGCCCAGTGCAGTATGTCATTTTGTTTCTTGACTGCTACTTCCATGGGCGTTGATTGTGGAGTAAAATGAAATCATTCACAACTTCAGTATTTTCTCTGTTTATCATGATGTTGCTTATTGGTCCAGTTGTGAAGATTTTTATTTTCTTTATGTTGTGGTATAATCCATACTGAAGGCTGTAGTCTTTTTGATCTTCGTCAGTAAGTGCTTCAAGTCCCCTTCACTTTTGAGTAAGCAAGGTTGTGTCATCTGCATATCGCAGGGTGTTAATGAGTCTTCCTCTAATCCTGAGGCCACAGGATTCATATAGTCTAGCTTCTTCATCTAGTCCAGCTTCTCGGGCTATTTGCTCAGCATATGGATTGAATAAGTATGGTAAAAGGATATAACCCTGACTCACGCCTTTCCTGAAAGGATACAACCCTGACTCAAGCCTTTTCTGATTTTAAACCACACAGTATCCCTTGTTCTGTTCAAATGACTGCCTCTTGGTCTATGTACAAGTTCCGAATGAGCACAGTTGTCCTGGAATTCCCATCCTTTGCAATGTTATCCATAATTTGTTATGATCCACACAATCGAATGCCTTTGCATAGTCAGTAAAACACAGGTAAACATCTTTCTGGTATTCTGTACTTTCAGCTAGGATCCATCTGACATCAGCAATGATATCCCTGGTTCCACGTCCTCTTTTTGAATTTCTGGCAGTTCCCTGTCAATGTACTACTGCCACCATTTTTAAATTATCTTCAGCAGAATTTTACTTGTGTGTGATATTAATGATTTTGTTTGATAATTTATGCATTCTGTTGAATCACTTTTCTTTGGACTGGGCATAAATATGGATCTCTTCCAGTCAGTTGGCCAGGTAGCTATCTTCCAAAGTTCTTGGCATAGATGAGTGAGTGCTTCCAGCATTGCATCCATCTGTTGAAACATCTCAATTGGTATTCTGTCGAATCCTGGAAAGAAAGAAAATTCTAGGAAAGAAAGAGAAGGCCAAAATGGATGTCAGAAGAGACTGAAACTTGTTCTTGAACATAGACTAGCTAAAACGAATGGAAGAAATGATGAAGTGAAAGAGCTGAACAGAAAATTTCAAACGGTGGCTCAAGAAGACACAGTGAAGTATTACAATGAAATGTGCAAAGACCTAGAGTTAGAAAACTGAAAGCGAAAAACACACTCATCATTTCTCAGGCTGAAAGAACTGAAGAAAAAATTCAAGCCTGGAGTTGCAGTATTGAAGGATTCTATGGGGAAAATCTGATTGATGCAGGAAGCATCAAAAGAAGATGGAACGAATACACAGAGTCACTGTACAAAAAGAATTGGTCAGCGTTCACCCATTTCAGGAGGTAGCATATGATCAAGAACTGATGGTACTAAAGGAAGAAGTCCAAGCTGCACTGGAGGCATTGGTGAAAAACAAGGCTTCAGGAACTGACAGAACACCAAGATCACTCTGGTCATACTTAATAAATCAAACCCGTTGCCGTCAAGTCAATTCCAACTCATAGTGACCGTATAAGACAGAGTAGAACTGCCCTAAAGGGTTTCCAAAGAGCGGCTGGTGGATTTAATCTGCCAACCTTTTGGTTAGCAGCCTGAGCTCTTAACCACTTCACCACTAGTCACACTTAATATTTCCCCTTAATTTTTCTCATGGTACATTACTTATAATGCTTTATAGTTTGATATCATACTATGTTGTATTATTACTCCTTACAACTTTCTCTTTAACAAGCTTTGTGAAGAAAGGGATCACATCTTTGAGTGCCTTCTATACAGAAGGATATTATGAATATTTGAATTGAATTAAATTTTGAAATGGCTAATGATATTTTTAGTTGTCTGCATATGTAGTTTTTATATTCTTTATCTTTTAAAGATGTAAGCTTTAAAGGCAATTATGAGAAACAAATTCAACTGAGAACATATTCTGGACTTTCATTTTAGCAGGTTCAAATCACTAGCTTTTTTTCCCCAGCCAGGAAACCTAATTGGCATGAATTGTCAAAGTACATGCTACCTCACTTATTAAACGTAAACTTTGTGACAGACCAGTAGTACTTAAACGGCCCAGATAGAGGAGAGAATTGGAAAAATGGACACTACTGGACTGTTAACTTGGATAGTCTGCCCAACCCTGGCTTTGCTCCTTGTCTTAGTATACTTGTTAGTGTCACCACTAAACAGTGATTGAGCTTTTGGAAATTACAGTTCAGGAGCTGGCCTGTATCAAGGGAGCATTCGTTGGCTTTCTGTGGTTGAATAACTTAACCGAGCCAAGAGGGGACCAGAAAAGTCATCAGTACTCTTGTTACTGTTATCTTACTTTCTCTGCCCTTGATAAGAGTTCAAGCTTCAACATCCCCTGCTCTCTGCCACAGTGATGTCTTTTGTGGCATCCCTCAGGCCTCAGGTTTCCTTAAGCACCTTCCTGAAAAGTTAGTTCTTCATTTTGCTGTGCTTTCCTCAACTGTTGCTTCCTTTGTCTCAATAGAAACTGTATTATGAAAATTATCCTTAATCTCCTTCTGTTTCTTTACATTCATTCCTTAATGCATGTGCTCTTGCTTCCACTCACACCACTGTACAGAAGCCATACTCCCCAAAGTTACGTCAGGTTCTTCTGATATCCCATATCTGTTTTTTAAGCGTTAGTATTAAAAAGTGTATATATTTTGTTTGCTTGTTTAACCTATAACTTCCTAACTTTTTCATCTCTGTGGGTACCCTTCATTTTATGTATATTATATAATTTTTATTACAGTTCTTGTTATAGTCATAGTATTGTTTTCTTTAGGAAAATTCAAAAAAATTTTTATTATTTCCCATACAAAAATTTATACATACATTGTTATGTGACTCTAATTGCTCTCCCCATATTGTGACAGCACACTTCTCCTTTCCACCCCTGATTCCCTGTGTCCATTCAGCCAGCTCCTAAACCTCTCTGCCTTACCATCTCACCTCTGGACAGAAGCTGCCCATTTGGTCTCTTGTATCTACTTGAGCTAAGAGGCACACTCCTCACGAGTATCACTTTATGTCCCATAGCCCAGTCCAATCCCTGTCTGAAGAGCTGGCCTCGGGAATTGTTTTAGTTCTGGGCTGATAGAGAATCCAGGGGCCATACTCTCTGGGGTTCCTTCACTCACTGTCAGACCATTAAGTCTGGTCTTCTTACCAGAATTTGAGTTCTGCACCCCCACCTTTCTCCTGCTCCAGCCGGGACTCTTTGTTGTGTTCCCTGTCAGGGCGGTCATTGGTGGTAGTCGGGCACCATCTAGTTCTTCTGATCTCAGGCTGATGCAGTCTCTGGTTTATGTGGCCCTTTCTGTCTCTTGGGCTAATACTTTACTTGTGTCTTTGGTGTTCTTTATTCCCCTTTATTCCAGGTGGTTGGGACCAATTGATGCATCTTAGATGGCCGCTTGCAAGCTTTTAGGACCCCAGACACCACTCGCCAAAGTAGGATGCAGAACATTTTCTTGATAAGCTTTGTTATGTCTGTTAAGCTAGATGTCCCCTGAAAGCATTGTCCCCACACCCCTACCCCTGCTACTCTGTCCCTCAAAGTGTTTGTATTCAAGAAACTTCTTAGCTTTGGTTTAGTCTAGTTGTGCTGACTTCCCCTGTAGTGTGTGCTGTCCTACTCTTCACCTAAGATAATTCTTATCTACTATCTAGTTAGTAAATAACCCTCCCCCATAACCGTCAAAGAATGTTTTCTTCTGTGTTTAAAGCTTTTCTTGAGTTCTTATAATAGTGGTCTTATACAATATTTGTCCTTCTGTGACTGATTAAATTCACTCAGCATAATGATCTCCAGCTTCCTCCATGTGATAAGATGTTTCACGGCTTCATTGTTCTTTATCATAGCATAGTATTCCATCGTGTGGATATACCATAATTGGTTTATCCATTCGTCCATCGATGGGCACCTAGGTTGTTTCCATCTTTTTGCTACTGTGAACAGTGCTGCAGTGAACAAGGGTGTGCATATATCTATTCATGTGACAGCTCTTATTTCTCTAGGATATACTCCAAGGAGCGGGATAGCTGGATCGTATACTGCTTCTATTTCTAGCTTTTTAAGGTAGTGCCAAATCGATTTCCAAAGTGTTTATACCATTTTACATTCCCACCAACATTGTGTAAGTGTTTCAGTCTCTCCACAACCTCTCCAGCATTTATTATTTTGTGTTTATTGGATTGATGCTAGACTTGTTAGAGTGAGATGATATCTTATTGTAGTTTTGATCTGCATTTCTCTGATGGCTAATGATCGTGAGCATTTCTTCATGTGTCTTGTAGCCACCTGAATATCTTCTTTGGTGAAGGGGCTGTTCATATCCTTTGCTCATTTTTTAATTAGGTTATTTGTCTTTTTGTCTTTCAGGTTTTGCAGTATCTTGTAGATTTTAGAGATTAGACGCTAATCAGATTTGTCATAGTCTAAAATTTTTTCCCAGTCTGTAGATTGTCTTTTGACTCTTTTGGTGAAGTCTTTTGATGAGCATATGTGTTTGATTTTAGGAGCTCCCAGTTATCTAGTCTCTCTTCTGGTGCTTGTGCATTGTTACTTATGGTTTGTGTTGAGTTTGTGCCATGTATTAGGGTTCCTAGCATTGTCCCTATATTTTCTTCCATGATCTTTATTGTTTTTGATTTTATATTTAAGTCTTTGATCCATTTTGAGTTCATAGTTGTGCATGGTGTGCGGTATGAGTCTTGTTTCAGTTTTTTGCAGATGGATATCCAGTTATGCCAGCACCATTTGTTAAAGAGACTGTCTTTTCCCCAGTTAACGGACTTTGGGCCTTTGTCAAATATCAGCTCCTCATAGGTGGGTGAATTTATGTCTGGATTCGCAGTTCTGTTACATTGATCTTTGTATCTGTTGTTGTACCAGTACCAGGCTGTTTTGACTACCATGACGGTATAATAGGCTCTAAAATCAGGTGGTGTGAGGCCTCCCATTTTGTTCTTCTTGAGTAATGCTTTATTCGGGGCCTCGTCCCTTTCCATATGAAGTTGATGATTTGTTTCTCCATCTCATTAAAAAGTGCCAGTGGAGTTTGAATCAGGATTGCATTGCATCTGTAGATCGCTCTGGGTAGAATTGACATTTAAACAATGTTGAGTCTTCCTGTCCATGAGGAATGTATGATTTTCCACTTATGCAGGTCTCTCTTGGTTTCTTGCAGTAGTGTCTTGTAGTTTTCATTGTATAGGTCTCTTAACGTCTCTGGTTAGATTTATTTCTAAGTATTTTATCTTCTTGGGGGATATTGTAAATGGTATTGATTTGGTGATTTCCTCTTTGAGGTTCTGTTTGTTGGTGTAAAGGAATCCAACTGATTTTTGTATACTTAACTTGTATTCTGAAACTTTGCTAAAATTTTCTGTTAGTTCCGGTACTCTTCTTATGGATTCTTCGGGGTTTTCTGTATATAAGATCATATCATATGCAAATAGAGATACTTTGAGTTCTTCCCTACCAATTTGGATGCCCTTTATTTCTTTTTCTAGGCTAATTGCTCTGGCTAGGACCTCCAGTACAATGTTGAATAAGAGTGGTGATAAAGGGTATCCTTGTCTGGTTCCTGTTCTCAAGGGAAATGCTTTCAAAGTCTCTCCATTTAGGATGATGTTGGCTGTTCGCCTTGTATAAATGGCCTTAATTATGTTAAGGAATTTCCCTTCTATTCCTATTTTGTTGAGCATTTTTATCATGAATGGGTGTTTGACTTTTGTCAGATGCCTTTTCTGCATCGATTGGTAAGATCAGGTGGTTCTTGTCTTTTGTTTTATTTACGTGATGGATTACATTGATTGTTTTTCTAATGTTGAACCATCCCTGCATGCCTGGTATAAATCCCACTTGATCATGGTGATTTTTTTTTGATATGTTGCTGAATTCTATTGGATAGAATTTTGCTGAGGATTTTTGCATCAATGTTCATGAGGGATATTGGTCTGTAATTTTCTTTTTTTGTGGTGTCTTTACCTGGTTTTGGTATCAGGGTTCTGCTGGCTTCATAGAATGAGTTTGGGAGCATTCCATCTTTTTCAGTGCTCTGATATACCTTTAGTGGTAGCAGTGTTAGCTCGTCTGAAAGTTTGGTAGAATTCTCCAGTGTAACCGTCAGGACCAGGGCTTTTTTTTTTGGAGGGGAGAAGTTTTTAAATTACTTTTTCAATCTCTTCTTTTGTTATAGATTTATTTAGTTGTTCTACCTCTATGTTAGTTTAGGTAGGTAGCAAGTTTCTAGAAATTTGTGCATTTCCTCTAGGTTTTCAAATTTGTTAGAGTACAGTTTTCCATAGTATTCTGTTATGATTCTTTTAATTTTAGTTGGGTCTGTTGTGATATCACCCATCTCATTTCTTATACGGGTTATCTGCTTCTTCTCCTGTTTTTGTTTTGTCAGTTTGGCCAGTGGTTTATCAATTTTGTTGATCTTTTCAAAGGACCAGCTTTTGGTCTTGTTAACTCTTTCAGTTGTTTTTCTGTCTGCTGTTTCATTTAATTCTGCTCTAATTCTTATTATTTCCTTTCTTCTGGTGCCGGAGGGCTTCTTCTTCTGCTTTCTTTCTACTTGTACCAGTTGTAGGGTTAATGTTTTGATTATGGCCCTTTTCTTCTTTTTGGATGTTTGCATTGATTGCTATAAACTGACTTCTGAGCCCTGCTTTTGCTGTGTCCCAAAGGTTCTGGTAGGATGTGTTTTCATTCTCGTTTGATTCTATGAATTTCTTTATTCCATCCTTAATTGTTTCTATAACTCAGTAGTTCTTTAGCAAGGTGTTGTTCACTTTCCATGTGTTTGATTTTTTCTGTTACTGATTTCTACTTTTATGGCTTTATGGTCAGAAAAGATGCTTTGTAATATTTCAGTGCTTTGGATTTTGTTAAGGCTTGCTTTATGGCCTAATATGTGGTTTATTCTGGAGAATGTTCCATGCGCATTGGAAAAGAAAGTATACTTGGCTGCTGTTGGGTGGAGTGTTCGGTATATGTCTGTGAGATCAAGTTGGTTGATTGTAGCATTTAGATCTTCCGTGTCTTTGTTGAGCTTCTTTCTAGATGTTCTGTCCTTCACCAAAAGTGGAGTGTTGAAGTCTCCTACTACTATTGTGGAGCGTCTCTCTCTTTTCAGTGCTGTTGGAGTTTCATGTATTTTGGATTGCTGTCGTTGGGTGTGTAAATATTAAAGTTTTGTCCTCCTGGTGTATTGAACCTTTAATCATTATAAAGTGTCTTTCCTTATCCTTTGTGGTGGATTTTACTTTAAATTCTATTTCATCAGAGATTAATATTGCCACTCCTGCTCTTTTTGAGTGTTGTTTGCCTGATATATTTTTTCCATTCTTTGAGTTTTAGTTTGTTTGTGTCTTTAAGTCTAAGGTGTGTCTCTTGAGGGCAGCATATAGATGGATCGTGGTTTTTTTATCCAATCTGCCACTCTCTGTCTCTTTATTGGTGCATTTAGTCCATTTACATTCAGCGTAATTGTTGATAGGTATGAGTTTAGTGCTGTCAGTTTGATGTCTTTTTTTGTGTGTTCACAGTTTCTTTGTTCCCATTAATTTTCTGTGCTGAGTCTTTTTTTTTTAAGTGTTTTCATCTTTTTCATTGTTGTTGTTTTTGTGTTTGTTGAGTCTGTATATTCTTCTAGTTTTTCATTTTGATTTGTAAGATTGTTAGTTTCCTTTGTAGTTACCTTAATATTTACCCCTATTTTTCTAAGTTTATACTGGTCTTTTGTTTCCTTTTATCGCCTAGACTTCCTCTGCATATGAAAAAATCCATGTCTACATTTTTTAAGTCCCTCTTGTTCGTGTTAAAGTTGTCATTTTTTACATATTAATATCTCTGTTTCCCTATTTTCTATATTTTAGCTTTGATGTATTTTTGTGACTTCTCTATCTGAGTCGATATTTGGTTGCTCTTTCCTGTGTTCTAGTTTTGCATTGTTATCTGATGTTATTCATTTTCCAACTGGAGGACTCCCTTTAGTATTTTTTGTAATTTTGGTTTGGTTTTTGCAAATTCCCTAAACTTTGGTTTATCTGGAAATGCCCTAATTTTGCCATCATGTTTGAGAGACAGTTTTGCTGGATATATAATTCTTGGCTGGCAATTTTTTTCCTGCAAGGCTTCTTATATGTCATCCGGTTGCCTTCTTGACTGAATGGTTTCTGCTGAGTAGTCCAAGCTTATTCTAATCGGCTCTCTTTTGTAGAGGACTTTTCTTTTATCCCTAGCTGCGGTTAAAATTCTCTCTTTTGGTTTTGGCAAGTTTGATGATAATCTGTCTTGGTGACTTTCTTTTGGGATCTGCCTTACATGGGGTTTGATGAGCATCTTGGATAGATATATTCTCATCTTTCATGATATCAGGGAAGTTTTCTGTCAACAAATCTTCAATAATTCTCTCTGTATTTTCTGTTATCCCCTCTTATTCTGGTACTCCAATCACTTGTTTGGTTATTTCTTTTGATACAGTCCCACATAACTCTTAAGAGTTTCTTCATTTTTTTAAATTCTTTTATCTGATTTTTCCTCAAATAAGTTGGTGTCAAGGTCTTTATCTTCAGGGTCACTAATTCTGACTTCTGCCTCAATTCTGCTCCTATGACTTTCTATTCAGTTGTCTATTTCTGAAATTTTATTGTTAATCTGGATTTCTGATTGCTGTCTCTCTATGGATTCTTTCAGCCTATTAAATTTGTCATTATGCTTGTGAATAACTTTTTTTTAAGTTCCAGTACTGCTTTGTCTGTGTGTTCTTTGGAATTCTCTACATTTTGAAGAATTTCATTTCTAATTTCTTGAAGAGTTCTGTATATTAATCTTTTGTATTCTGCGTCTGGGAATTCCAAGAAATTCTCTTCCTCCAGAAAATTCATTGATTCTTTATTTTGGGAGCTTGCTGAAGCCATCATGGACTGCCTGTGTATGTGATTTGATATTATTGACTGTTGTCTCCGAGCCATCAATAAGTTATTATAATTTTATTTTATATTTGTTTAGTGTGTCCTAGCTTCTTGTTTTGTTTTGTTTTCACATGCCCGAATAGGCTACTTGTGTGTGCTAGTTTGATTATTGGCGCCTTTGAAGCTCTACTGTCCTGTCACCAGGTAGTTAGGTCTGTAACTAAGCATGTGTGCCCAGGAGTCCGTTAAATTTTCCTGTATGGATTAAGCTCAGGTATCCAGGCAGTTGGTCACCAAGTGTGTGGTGCAAGCTCTCACTTACAGTCTTAGAGAAGCATGGGTTCTTGGTGTAGGCACAGGTGTCTGGCTGCAGAAGAGGGTCACATGCTGAGCAAGGCAGGGGGGCTGACGGCTGCCCTTCATTGTCTGAAAGGAAAGCCTGTCTCTGTTCCCTAGAGCGAGTAGTTGAGTTTTGCAGCTGGACTATGAGCACCCTACTCTGCTGGCTGCAAGGACTCGGGGGCACCACTTATTCTTGGACCCCTGTATCAGGTAGCTAGGTGGCGTGGGTGGAGCTACCAGTCCTCGAACCCCTGATGCGGACAGGTAAGTCACTTGCTTAAAGGGCAGAGCCATGTCAAGCATCACAAAGCTGCCACTTCATAGCTGAAACAGTTGAAGTTAGACTTCAGATATTTACCCTGTTGTACTGTGGTAATGTGGGCTTACACTCTTGACATGAGCCCACACAAGTTCATACAGGGGTGGAAGGCCCTCAAAGTCTGCAGACCCCTTATGCCTGTGTCTAGACAAAGGAGCTGGCTTAGGAGAGCCAGTAGTTTATTTTTTCCCTTTTAATTTGTTTCCTCTCCACGGCCAGAATGGGTCACGACACCTTATGGAATCTCCTTCTGGCCTAGGGTACTCAGAGATCTCTGAAATCGGCCAGACCTCGTACAGAGTGGGGAGGGAGGAGGTAAATGGGAGAGAGTTATGTCCCAAATAGGTTTTTTTTTTTTTTTTAATCCCCACAAAAGTCCACACACAAGTACTTATCTTTAGCCACTTGGGTACTGCTTTTCACTGGTTCAGAGTGTCCAAGTAGAATCTCTGATGCTGGATCTCTCTCAATGTGGAAAATATCTCCCGAGTGAGCAAATGGAGCTGTGCGCCTGCTTCGCTGTGCACCCTGAGCCGATCCGGGCTGAAGAGCCACGGCTCCTGCTGGGTCGGGTCATGCAACTCCTTGCTGCTTCCGAACCGTCTCTCTCTTTCCCCCCGTCACTCAGTCTGATTCTTCAGCTTTGCCTTGTTCAGGGCTGGTAGGTATTCATTCATCAGTTTACTTGTTTTTTCAGGTCTTTGTTGTAAGCAGGACATAGGAAGCCGTCTGACTACTCCGCCATCTCGACCCCACCTCCCTGTTTAAAACATTTTAATGAAATATATATTAAGTTCTTTTATGTTTTAAATCATGATAATCAAATGACCACCTGTGAACATACCACTCAACTTGAGAAATAAAACCTTACTGCTACCGTTGAAGCTCCTTGTGTGTACCTCTCTGATTACATCCTGTGCCTCCCCAAACCCTGGCCCCACAAATAGAATTTTCTGTTTATCATTTCCTTGTCTTTATATTTCTACCTCATTTATATTTTAAAGAAATACATTGTTTATTTTAGTTTGTTTTTAAACCTTATTCAAATGATATATTGCATGTATTCCTACTTTTTTTACTCAAAATTGGGAAGATAGACGGGTAGGGATGTAGGAGGGTAGGGTATGGTTTCCAGTTACCTGTTTATCCTTGGAGGTCATGGACCATGTCTTATATACCCTTTGTATTTTTAAGACTTAGCATAGTGTTTTTTGTAAGGTAAGTGCTTCTGGTGATTTACATTGATACTGAAATGAATCCAAGGGATCCCTATCATACTCTTTCCTTTATAATTGCTCTTAACTGGTTTGACGATGAATTGTTGATGAGTTAGATACGTAACTAGGACATTTCATATTAATTGATTCATTTAGGAGTGATGGTGCAGTCTGGAGACTTTTTCTCCTTTCTCACTACAGTTTTAGATACAGTACTCAGAGGGGAGGGTAAAGGGTAGAAAATATTTGTATACTAGATCATTGTTTGTAAATACACAGATGTCAAACTGCTAATTAAAATGTTTTGGTTCCACATTTGTTTATAGATGCATAGAGCAAGTGTAGAAAGAGAAAAGTGAAAATTACAAAAAATGTGATTTTCAGGGAAAAAATAGCTGGTTTTGGTGACTGAAACAATAGTTAATAGTACAGGGTTAGAAGAGATATAAACCAAGAAATCACAAAGTATTAATATTTAATATAAAATATGACTGGAATCAAAGCTTTTTGGAGTTTCACATGGTGAACAAAGGCCCTTTATTTTTCACCCCCCTGAAGTTGCACCTTAGTTTAGGGTTAGATATTCATTGGTGTCCATTCATCTAATGATGGTGAACTGATAGAATGAAGAACATTAAGATAATAGAAATGATGGAAACAATTAAAAAGTTGTAATCTCTTGAATGTATTAATGTAGCTTTTTATTCAATAATTAGTTCTTTACAGCTGAAGCCCTTGTATCAATTTAATTGAGTTCCTTAAGTTTTCATTTGTTGACGCTTAACATCTTTCCAGGACTCCCCATTTGGTATGCTCCCCTGATTTGCCCCATCTACATGCATCCTTGCACACGTACACACAAACACACAACTTAATTGGTGCAGACCTAGCAATTCCTCCTATAGCATACAAAGAAACAAAGAATGTCATGAAATATCAAAAGACCTTTTCAAGTAAACGACAGTACGTGAGTATGCTTGACCAGAAACATGCTCATTTGTCCTCAGTGCCATATAAAGTGGTCCTCCCTCCCCACACCCTACCCCTGCTTGTTTCCTTTTATAAACTGATATCATCAATGAGAAAGACAAATATTTCTAGATGAAAATTCTGTCTGATTGTGATCTATACATTAATTCAGTTTTAATAGAAGAAAAATGTAAAAGCTCTTATTATTGCCGTTCATTCCTTTGACAGGTAAGATTCCTAGTATCAGTATTTAAGGTAATGGTACAAAAATAATTCAGTAGTTAATGAAATTTTGGGAAAAAAATTATATCGTTCATTGATACACTGTATACCTTAAACTCCTAAAATAGATATTCAAAATAATTTATCCTCTTAGCAAAGGATATAATTTAGGAATTTTATTTTTTTAATTGCTTACTTGTTTTATTCTTAATGATAAAGTTCGTGGAATTACTTGTGTTCATTTTGTTTCAGGAAAGAACAACTTTTAATGAAATACACCATCCATTGTGAAAGTAGAGCAGTAAAGATTATTCATCATGCCTGCTGTGGCTTCCGTTCCTAAGGAACTCTACCTCAGTTCTTCACTAAAAGACCTCAATAAGAAGACAGAAGTTAAACCAGAGAGAATAAGCACTAAGAAGTATGTATCCTTTGCTAGTTTGTGTGTGTGTGTGTGTGTGTGGTATAAATTTTTAATTCATTTCCATATTATTCAGGTTAGATAACTAGTTCATTTAAACTTTATTTGAAAAATGAATTGCGTGAATAAAATAAGAGCTCCTTAGAGAAGTTTTTAACTGTATATTGACAGAATTTGTATATTCTGTTAATGCACATATTTTTTCTCTCTGGACAGTTTACCATATCATAAGCGTAAGAGGTAGAGACTACAAAGGTTCTACAAAAATCAATCAGCCAAAAATCACTGCCTTTTCGGAAAACACTATAAAAATATTTATCATTTTTATTCCTTATAAGAGGAGGGATATGTATCTTTTGTCTAGTATTCAGCAGAATATTAATTTGTGGCAATTTGACATGAGTTTTAACCTAATGATTTATTTTTTGCATTTTTATTTTTGAGAGTGTGTACTGAGACAGAGGCTAGAGATAATGCATTCTGGATAGAGATTACAAAATCTTTCCTGAGATAAAATATAATAGTGATGGAAAGATCTGGCTATTTTAGTATGTACTAGAAGTCATTAAAATTGTAACTCGTTAATCGTTTTAACTCCGATAAGGGACAGGAGGCAATAGAGAAGCTTTTTCTGTGAATTTATTTTAACCAACAAAGAAGAAAGCTTGGAGATTTAAAAAGCAACCACAGTATTATGATGTTGTTGTGTCTGCTGTCAGGTTGATTCCAACTTACAGCAACCCGATAGGACAGAGTAGAACTGCCCTATGAGTTTCCTAGGCTATTATCTTTACAGAAGCAGAGTGCCACACCTTTCTCCCACAGGACAGCTGGTAGGTTCAAATCACTGTCCTTTCAGTTCGCAGTCGAATGCTTAACCACTGCACCACCAGGGCTGCTTCTACATTATTATGGACTTGGAAATAATAGTTTCAAAGAGAAAGGAGGATCTAACCAGCTATGTACTGTAGACTTTGGGCAAACATTTTAGAAATTTGGGTGAGAATAGGTGTTCTTTGGCTAGAGAGAAATGAGAGGCTTTAAAAAAATGATAGGTACAATCCCAGATGAACCCACAAAGAGACATCTAAAGAAACCTACGATTGCATAGGGACATTTTTATGAGTCATTTTCTGAAGGAAATAAGCAGAAGATAGGGAGAAAATAATACACCAAGGAGTAGTAGGAACTTTAAAGAAGGTCAGGAAGGAAAAAAATCCCAGGATGAACTGATATTTCTAAGTATTATTAAGGACAGAATGGGCTTTTTTTTTCTTTTTGTCTGTCTGATCTTTGGCTAAAAGGTGAACCTCCGGAGTGACTTCATTACTGAGCTAAAAGGGTGTCCGGGGGCCATACTCTCAGGGTTTCTCTAGTCTGTCAGCTCAATAAGTCTGATCTTTTTTTGTGTGAGTTAGAATTTTGTTCTACATTTTTCTCCAGCTCTGTCCGGGACCCTCTATTGTGATCCCTGTAAAAGTAGTCAGTGCCATTAGCTGGACACCATCCAGTTGTACTGGACTCAGTCTGGTGGAGGCCGTGGTGGTTGTGGTCTGTTAGTCCTTTGGACTCATCTTTCCCTTGTGTCTTCAGTTTTCTTCATTTTCCCTTGCTCCTGAAGGGGTGAGACCAGTGGAATATCTCAGATGGCCGCTCACAGGCTTTTAAGACGCCAGACGCTACTCACCAAAGTAGAATGTAGGACATTTTCTTTCTAAACTGTGTTATTCCTGTTGAGCTAGATGTTTCCTGAGATGATGGTCCCCACAGCCCTTAGTCCAGTAATTCGGTCCCTAAGGGAATTTGGATTTGTCCATGGAGCTTCTGTGACCTTAACCTGAACAAGTTGTGCTGGCTTCCCCAGTATTGTGTACTGTCTTACCCTTCACCAAAGTTACCACTTATCTATTTAGTGTTTTTCCACCCCCACCCCTCCCCTCCCTTGTAACCATCAAAGGTTACTTCTTTTTGTGTGTAAACCTTTTCATGAGTTTTTATAGTAGTGGTCTCATAAAATATTTGCCCTTTTGTGATTGACTTATTTCACTAAGCATAATGCCCTCCAGATTCATCCATGTTATGAGATGCTTTGCAGATTCATTATTGTTCTTTATCGTTGCGTAGTATTCCGTTGTGTATGTACCACAGTTTGTTTATCCATTCGTCTGTTGATAGGCATCTAGGTTATTTCCATTTTTTGCTATTGTGCACAATGCTGCAGTGAACATGGGTGTGCATATGTCTTTGTGATGGCTTTTATTTCTTTAGGATATTTCCCTAGGAGTGGGATTGCTGGATCGTATAGTATTTCTGTTTCTAGCTTTCTAAGGACGTGCCATATCGTTTTCCAAAATGGTTGTAACATTTTGCATTTCCACCAGCAGCACATAAGAGTTCCGATCTCCCTGCAGCCTCTCCAATGTTTGTTATTTCCAGTTTTTTTGATTCATGCCAGTAATGCTGGCGGTGAAATGGTATCTCATTGTGGTTTTGATTTGCGTTTTTCTAATGGCTAGTGATCATGAGCGTTTCCTCATGTGTCTTGTTGGCTGCTTGAATGTCTTCTTTGGTGAAGTGTTTGTTGATTTCCTTTGCCCATTTTTCAATTGGATTATTTGTCTTTTTGTTGTAGAGGTGTTGGATTTTCCTGTAGATTTTAGAGATTAGACCTTTGATGGATTTGTAATAGCCAAAAAAATTTTTCCCAGTCTATAGGTTCTCTTTTTACTCTTTTGGTGAAGTCTTTGTTTTTTTTTTAATTGTTTTTTTTTATTGTACTTTAGGTGAAGGTTTACAGAACAAATTTCTCATTAAGCAGTCAGTACACATACTGTTTTATGACATTGGTTAACAACCCCACGACATGTCAACACTCTCTCTTCTCGAACTTGGAGGATCTTTTTTTTTTTTGGTGAAAACATACATAGCCAAAGATACACCATTTCAGAAATTTCTACCTGTACAATTCAGTGACATTGAGTACATTCTTCCAGTTGTGCTGCTATTCTCACTATCCGTTTCCAAATTATTCCATCACCATTATCTTCAACTCACTGGCCCCTAGGCTTCCCATCAAACCTTTTGAGTTGCTGTTGTCAATTTGATCTCACGTAGATAATTTTTTTTTTGTACCTTAGATGAAGGTTGACAGATCACATAGTTTCTCATTAAACAGTTGGTACACATATTGCCTTATGACAATGGTTAACAGCCCCACAACACGTCAACGCTGTCCCTTCTCAACCTTGGGTTCCCTATCACCAGCTTTCTTATCCCCTCCTGCCTTGTAGTCCTTGTCCCTGGACTGCTGTGCCTCATTAGTCCCATTTTGTTTTATGGGGCTGTCCAATCCCCAGCTGAACAGTGAACCTTGGAAATAACTTCACCACTGAGCTAAAAGGGTGTCCGGGGGCTGTACTCTTGGGGTTTCTCCAGTCTGTCAGGCCAGTAAATCTGGTCTTTTTTTGTGAGTTAGAATCTGTTCTACATCCTTCTCCAGCTCTGTCCAGGACCCTCTGTTGTGGTCCTGGTCAGAGCAGTCAGTGGTGGCAGCCGGGCACCTTCTAGCTGTCCTGGACTCAGTTTGGTGGAGGCCTTGGTAGCTGTGGTTCATTAGTCCTTTGGACTGATCTTTTCCTTGTATCCTGTTCTCTTCGTTCTCCCTTGCTCCCGAAGGGGTGAGACCAGTGGAGTATGTTAGAGGGCTGCTCACAGGCTTTTAAGACTCCAGACATTACTCACCAGAGTAGAATGTAGAATATTTTCTTTATAAACTGTGTTATGCCAATTGAGCTAGATGTTCCCCGAGACCATGGTCCCCACAGTCCTCCGCCCAGCAATTCAGTCCTTCAGGGAGTTTGGATGTGTCTATGGAGCTTCCATGACCTTTCCTTGTACAAGTTGTGCTGGCTTCCCCAGTACTATGTACTATCTTACCCTCCACCAAAGTTAATGCTTACCTATTGTCTATTTAGTACTCCCCCAATCCCTCATAACCATCAAAGATTGTTTTTTTCTGTGTAAACTTTTACGTGAGTTTTTACAGTAGAGGTCCCATACAATATTTGTCCTTTTGTTATTGAGCTATTTCACTCAGCATAATGTCCTCCAATTTCATCCATGTTATGAGATACTTCACAGATTCATCATTGTTCTTTATCGTTTCATAATACTCCATTGTGTGTATGTACCATAGTTTGTTTATCCATTCATCTGTTGATGGGCATCTAGGTTGTTTCCATCGTTTTGCTATTGTGAACGGTGCTGCAATGAATATGGGTGTGCATATGTCTATTCGTGTGATGGCTCTTATTTCTCTAGGATGTATTCCTAGGAGTGGCATCGCTGGATCGTATGGTATTTCTGTTTCTAGCTTTCTAAGGAAGTGCCATTATCATTTTCCAAAATGGTTGTATCATTTTGCATTTCCACCAGCAGTGCATAAGAGTTCCGATCTCCCCGCAGCCTCTCCAACATTTGTTATTTCCAGTTTTTTTGATTAGTGCCAGTAATGCCGGGGTGAGATGGTATCTCGTGGTTGTAAATTGCATTTCTCTAATGGCTAGTGATCACAAGCATTTCCTCATGTCTGTTGGCCACTTGAATGTCTTCTTTGGTGAAGTGTCTCTTTATTTTCTTTGCCCATTTTTTAATTGGATTATTTGTCTTTTTGTTGTAGAGGTGTTATTAGTTTTTCCATCTCTTTAAAGAATGTTGTTGGTATTTGGATCAAGATTGCATTATATTTGTAAATTGGTTTGGGTAGAATTGTCATTTTCACAATGTTGAGTCTACCTATCCATAAGCATGGTATGTGTTTCATTTATGTAGATCTCTTGGTTTCTTGCAGTAGTGTTTTGTAGTTTTCTTTATATAGGTCTTTTACATCCCTGGTTAGATTTATTCCTAAGTATTTTATTTTTTTAGGGGCCATTATAAATGATATTGTTTTCCTGATTTCATTTTCGTTGTCCTCTGTTGGTGAATAGGAATCCAACTGATTTTTATATGTTTATCTTGTATCCTGCTAGTCTTCTGAATCTTTCTATTAGTTCCAGTAGTTTTTTCAGGGAATCTACAAAATCAGCCTTTTTAAAAGATTGTTTGCGGAGTGAGAAAGAATAAAAGAGGAATTGGCTTACTTGTTGGTCTAAGTAATGTTGATGAGGTGACAGAGAAAGCAGCTTTACTTAACTCCTGTTGAATGATTTCCAGATAAGAAATAATAGGGAAGATAAAAAGGATCTTAAAGCTTTGTTACAGAGCTTCATCTAATCCTAAGACAGGTCCATCCATTCTAGCACTGTCTGCTTTAGCTCTAGGACTTATACGGATCCCAGAGGAAGTGGTATGAAGGAAGGACTTCCTAAATATGCCAAACTTATGTTTTTGCTGTGTCATAGCACTGCTTCAGAGAATGCTAGAATCCTTTTAGGATGCTTGGCTGGTTCACTGGACTGACAGTGGTATTATAGTCATCTCAGTTTGATCGGCTACACAGAGGCCCGTGAGATAATGCATGAATCAGGGTGAAGGAAAAGTGGAGAAACAACAACTGTGCACCTACTATTAAACTCTTCCAGAGAGTATCCTTCCTTACCTGTGCTTGACTGACCTGTATACTGGGACTGTGATGCCATTCTAGGCAGGGCATCCACATTGGCTGAAATGGTCCTCATATGGTACCGCCTTTGATTCTATTCCTTTGTGACATGTTGTAGCTCCTTCACCTTGACCAACTTCATCATTAATTCACGTCCCCGTTTGAAAAACATACAAAACAAGATGCACTGTTCTTTATAAGTTATTGATAAAGCATATTGCATTTAAGCATTTGCCACTATAACTTGGTTGTCAGAACTTTAGTCCTAAGTGAATGAATTCCTCTTACAGAAATTCCTGTTTTATTACTTTGCTTTCTGAAGACTTTGTTAAAATAAACCCGAGAAAATATCCTTATTATGAACACCAAAGAATCATCAAATTATTTTATTGAAGTAGAATTTTAAGATGGCGTATTTTATTTTTTATTTTATTGTACTTTAGAGGAAGGTTTACAGAACAAACTAGCTTCTCATTAAACAATACACATGTTGTTTTGTGACATTGGTTGCCAACTCCACGACATTGTTAACACTCTCCCCTTCTCGACCTTAGGTTCCCCATTACCAGCTTCCCTGTCCCCTCCTGCCTTCTCGTCCTTGCCTCTGGGCTGGTGTGCCCATTTAGTCTTGTTTTGTTTTATGGGCCTCTCTAATCTTTGGCTGAAGGGTGAAACCCCAGGAGTGACTTCATTACTGAGCCAAAAAGGTGTCCAGGGGCTGTATGCTCAGGGTTTCTCCAGTCTCTTTCAGACCAGTAAGTCTGGGGTTTTTTTTTGTTTGTTTGTTTTTGTGAGTTAGAATTTTGTTCTACGATTTTTCTCCAGCTCTGTCTGGGACCTTCTATTGTGATCCCTATCAGAGCAGTCAGTGGTGGTAGCCAGGCACCGTCTGCCTAGGCTGTTGGACTCAGTCTGTTTAAAGCTGTGGTAGTTGTGGTCCATTAGTCCTTTGAGCTGACCTTTCCCTTGTGTCTTCAGTTTTCTTTATTCTCTCTTGCTGCAGACGGGGTGAGACCAGTGGAGTATCTTAGATGGCTGCTTACAAGCTTTTAAGACCCCAGACGCTACGCACTGAAGTAGAATATAGAACATTTTTTTTATAAACTATGTTATGCCAGTTGAGCTAGATGTTCCCTGAGACCATGGTCCCCACAGCCCTCAGCCCAGTAATTTGGTCCCTCAGGGAGTTTGGATGTATATATGGAGCTTCCATGACCTTTCCTTATGATGGCATATTTTAGACTTTAAATCTCTTTTCCCTCCAGGGCCAGTGGATCAGAATGCAGTTAAGGCATTTTGTAGAAAACTTTAAGGATAAAGATTAAAGTCATGTCCCCTTTCCTGTACTTCGTTTTTTGGATTTTTAGATGCGGATGATTTTACTTCATGGTTAGAAAGGAGTGAGGATAATTGAAAGGTATTTGTTTTAACATTAAAATAATAAGGAATAATACTCAATACAAATAATATGCAGTCATATTCTTTCATTATAGATTATGGCCCAGGACCACTTACTGGACATTATTATAGTACGTCCCTTTAAAACTGGACTAGAAATGGCATTTTTCATGATGTGAACAGTTTGGTGGTGTATCAGTATTATGAAACAGAAGTATTTAGTGTAAGGAAAATTTCAAGTTGTATTTAAACTTATATCCAACTTTATGTATTCTGAAATAGTGCATCCTAAATTGTGGAATTTATTGTATCAAGATTCTCTATGGAGTTTGTACATGACCTGTGTGTTTTTTCCCCCAGATGTCAAGTGTTTTAATTATTTTTTTCTCTTAATTTTAAGTTACGTACAGAGTGCCCTGAAGCTCTTCAAGAAAGCTGAAGAAAGCAGGTTAGATCGTGATGAGGAGAGGGCCTATGTACTATACATGAAATATGTGACTGTTTATAATCTCATCAAAAAAAGACCTGATTTCAAGCAACAGCAGGTACCATTTATTTCTGCATTTTTCTTTGCTAAGCTGTTTTTGCGTGCTGGAGCTGTTGATTTCCCCTAAGAGTTTTAACTGACAATGAAATTTAGATCACACTGTGCAGCATCAAGTTCAAAGTCTTATGCAGATAGAGAAAACAAACTAAAGATTTAGTGTCATTATTTACAACGTATTGCCTTGGATTAGTGTAAATTTATAGCAGCATACAGATTCATAATCTGTTTTCTGTTACAACAAATCTTTGCCAGATTAAGTGGAAGGATTCAGTTTTCTCGTGCATTAAATGAAAAAAAATAATATATAGTTTACAATTGTATCCTCTCAAGGTTCAAGATTTAGTCAGTTAAGTTTTTATGTGACAGCTTTTTATGTTTGACTGACATTGTAGTCATACTAAAGATCTCAGTTTGTAAAATTAATACTTCCAAAATAATTTTTGTTATGCTTTTAATCCTTCGAGCAAGTGTCAGTCTTCTGCTTTGCTGAGGTCATGGTGGTGGGGAGCACGGGAGGATGCAGGAGGTGTAAATGATCAGTTCCTGTGAACTGATGACTGGGGTAAGACTGGGGTAAATAGTTGCATTTCTGTTGCACCAGACACAGGCAAAAGAACACAGAAACTAGCTAGGTTAAAGAAATGGGAAGAATGTAGTGGTAGTTCCACCTTTATTTAGGAAAATATCTCACTACCAGTCACTAGTAGCAGAATCCTGCCAATAGATATCTTACCTGGTACAGAAACCATTCTTGAATTAATACTGAGGTTTGATCTTGTTCTCTGGTGGTAGAATTGGTTTGTCTCATTTAAATTGACTTACAGAAATAACCAAAGTTCTCGTATTCTTTGAAATTACTTTTTTTTTCCCCTTCCAGAGTAGTGTGAATGATATAATTTTTTTTGGTCATTGGTTTAGGGATAACCTTAATTTTACTTAATGATGATAAATTATTGTTAGTGTTTCTTCCCACCAGCCCCATTATACTAATAACAGTTACTGTATTTGAGATCTAGCTTTGGTGAGGCGGCCCCTTGCAATAGATGGTTTTTTTCAGCCATCCACAAATGGCTGGATTAGCCCTGCCCTGGGAGAAATCTTTTAACATTTTTGGGCATACAGTAGTCCCCCTTTAGCCATGGGAGATATGTTCCGAGACCTCCTATGAATGCCTGAAAGCGTGTATAGTACCAAACCCTATGTATACTACGATTTGTCCTGTACATACATACTTGTGATAAAGTTTAATTTCTAAACTAGGCACCGTAAGAGATTAACAACAATTAGTAAAAATAAAATAGAACAGTTATAACAATAGACTGTAATAAAAGTTATGTTAATGATGGAGCAGGATGGCGCGAGATTTCACCTCATGCTATGTAGTCATTTAACATTTTTGAACCTCGGCTGACCGCTGTGGAAAGTGAAACCACAGATGAGGAGGGCTACTGTACTTATCTGTAATAAGAGACAGAGACCTGCATAAATTCAAACATGTTTTTGTACATTCCTTGACGGTTTTTATACTATCTGTTAAAGTAGAATTGCTTAAAAAGAAGTGTAAAAGTGCTTACTAAAGTAAATATTTTTGAAAGATTTGCAGATTTGGATAACTCTGACACTTTCGGTGTTTCCTGTTTTTTCTGTTATGATAGGGCTGTTTTTATGTACTTGTTTACTTTTTGCTTGTTTTTTATAAATTGTTACTTTTTTTCTTTGACAAGATTGGGAGTGCTTTTGTAGATACTGTTTTTTTTCCTTGAGAAGGTTGGGAGTAAATTTAAATAGATAAGAGATTTTTCTGTTTCCACAGAGTGTCTGTTGCATCTTGAAAGGGAGTAACTAGCTGAGAGCAGCAGGAGAAGCTCAGGTTAGGAAGCTCCCTACAAAGGCTGAGGTAACCCAGGCCGTTGCTTCATATGCTGCAGTTGTTCAGTTCCAGGTTCAGTAAAAGGATTGTTTCATCTGCTCTGTCCAGGGTGCCTCATCTGCCTCTGTCTTAGAACTATTTTTGTTTTATTTAACCTAGCCTCTCCAGTGCACTTCAGGTACTTGAGAGGTTAAATTTACTAAGTAGGTACTTTCTAGTTTTGCCCTGGGTCTGTCTCAGAAATTAGTATCTTGTACTTGTGTTTTATACTAGAGAATATTTAAAATTTAGATAAAACTTGTTAATTTAGTAAGCTCTCTAGCTACTAAAGAAGGACATGATACATTATTGCTTACTCATTGAAAAAATCAGTTTATGAACAATATCTTCAGGATTATCTAAAAAAAATGGGAAATATATTGAAAATATTAGTATAGCAAAGTCTATAAAATTAGAATTATATTTTAAAATCTCCATGATATTCTTGGTATGTGAGCCTTAATATTTGTTGGTAAACCTTTTTGTTTGGGAAATCCTTAGAATTGTTTAATTTGTATGTTTAGGAATGGGAAGGTTCTGCTTAGTAAACCTGAGAAAAGTTTTTAGGTGTATAACAGTTGAATATTTTTTTTTTATCCTGCCAGTTGTCATACTATTGAAAGTTTTAAAATGTTTACTTGCTTTAAGTATAATTAGTTTCCTAAAAGAACACAGAAAGAAATAATCATTGATGAAAAACCTCACTAGTATTTGGGAAGTGGCTCCTAATAGTTTGTAATGGGCATGCCCAATCACAAACCATTTTTTCAGCGTTTAAGTAGACTTAAACTGGGTTTACAAGCTGACTTTTTAATGGTTCATGTCTAAAAATGAATAAAACAGTCATAGTATTTTTGGTTTTTACTGTATTTTGTTTTTATCAAAGGAATCATACAGTAATGATTAAATTTTGTTTTCTTTTAAAAATGTATTGCATCAATAGGACATTTTGGTAGCTAGAGTACTTACAACTTCCACCAGAAGATTCAGTTGATACAATGTTTAAATTGTACAATTTTATTGGAATAACACCTTGAAGGGCCCTTCTTACATATTTAATCTTTAATCTAAAAGAGTAAAATCAACCCAAATGTGATCTGCTTCTCGGCTAGATGGACACATGATAGTTGTCATCAACGAACTTGCCCCATTAGTGCAGCTCTGGGTGACTGCTTCTCGAAGAGTCAGAGATGAGTACCTCTGGCCTCCTGGCCTTTTTTATAATTTCCAGTACTCCCATTTGTGATGAACTGTGCTGGTAGGCCCTATTTACAAAGTCATATTGACAGATTATGGCAAACTCGATTCAATAATCATTTAGCTGAATTTCACTATGCTACTGTTACGTTGAACCACCCTTGATTTTAAAACATCTCTCATGACAGGATCTAAGAGTGGCCTCTTGGAATAGTGACTTTTTTTTTTTTTTTTTTTTTTGATTAAAACTTTAGTATGCTGGCTAGTGAATTGTGAACAGACTTTTTGCCTTTTTCTAAAGTAGATGATATTATTGATGATATATTTTCCATCATTTGATTTCAGTTAATCAAGATTTCCTCAAATACAAAACTTGTTTTATGTATGAAAAATGTTTTGACTCCAGTTGGGAGGTGGGTAGCTGCTGTTAAAGTACAGTTGGAAGCAAAACATCCCAGTTTAAGACAAGTAAAACCAAACAAATCCCTTTCTATGCATCTACACACAATTTACTGCTTCTGAGACCAGAGAAGAAAAACTAGGTAACATATTAGAAAAATATATTTTGTTCTTGAAAGCTTTGCTCTTTGGCATTTACTCATAAAAAATAAAAAATAGTATTTACACTTCCCAAAGATACCTTACAAATAAGTAAACTTTATTAGTGGTTTTTTTTTTTTAAGCATATTAATGGTATGAAGAGATATTCGTGAAACATTTGGAGAATAAATTGTGCATATGTAGGTTAAAAGTTTAAAAAAATACTTCATTCAGTCATAAAAATGTCTTTATCTAAACTTTGCATTATATAAGCACCATGACTATAATGTTTTTAGCATTAGTGCTGTGTACAGTGGCCAGTACTAACAGTGTGGGATGATTTTCCTATAATTTTAGGACTACTTTCATTCAGTTCTTGGACCGTCAAACATCAGAAAAGCTGTTGAAGAAGCCGAAAGACTCTCTGAAAGCCTTAAACTCAGGTACAGACATTATTATAAAATATTTTTAAAAAATGTGAATTTAGAAGATAAGCATAATACTTAGAATTTGTCAATTTACATCTGACCATGCATGTAATATCCCAATTCCTGGAAGTAAGTACTAATGTTAACTGGGACACAAATTAAAATCTTCTGCCGTGTCACCTGGATTATGTTCATGTGTTACCATTAATATTCTTTATCAAAATTTGAAAGTATTTAGAATGAGAAATTGCTAAGGTAAGCACTGGCGTATTAGATTAGAACCCACGTCCAATGTTCTGTTTGTAAGTTCTGACAGGATTCTTCAGAAAAAATTATTTCTTCGTATGCCCCATGTTATACTGTGCTACTGGACATTGGTCTTCTGGGAATGAAGTATTTGCTGTTAGTTTTGATCTGCCTATTTGCAGAAGTTATTTATGCTTTCTAAAAAATCTAATGATGGTGTTTGCCATGACTGGCTTACCAGTCTTATAAAAGGATTACAAGGTAAGAAACTATGTTTCAGTTTTTAGTCATTCTGTAAATAACAGGATAAAAAGGGAACTATTTTCATTTTGGTGTTTTTTCTTCATGATTTTTTCATTTTTGGATCAATTAATATTGCAGTTAAATGAATCATAGTTTCCATTTAGAAATTATCTTTTTAAACTGATACATTCCCTTTGTCCCTTCCAGAAATTACTAATCTTGGGGCTGGAGTATGTTAAGGGGCACAGGTAATTAAGATGGAGTATTTAAGAGTATGAGGGCAGTCATAGACTTCTTATCTTCCATGGGGGAGACCCGGGTTCAGTTGTTGGCTAGTGCACCTGTCTGTCAGTGGAGGCTTGTATGTTGCTATGATGCTGAACAGGTTTCTGTGGAGCTTCCAGACTAAGACAGATGGACTAGGAAGAAAGGTTTGGTGATCTCCTTCCAAAAATCAGGCAGTAGGTAGTAGGTAGTCAAAGGAACCAGGAGTTAGTGTCAGAGAGAGTGCATGTTTTCATCTCACTTCAGGCTACCAACTGAAGCTCCACAGTAGGCGAGACATCAGCTCTACTTGAGTGGATTTGGCAAGGTAAGGGGTAAGATGTGGCTAGGAGAACAGACAGGAAAAAAGGGGGACTTCATAGTTTTTCCATCCTGCCTTCAAATTAGACTCAGGCTAATCGTGCTTACTTCTTAGGCAGACCAGTAAGACTTCACAGCTCCTCATTGTGGGACCAGATGCTGCTCCTTCTGTATTTTTGTTTTATTTTGCTGATTTGGCTTCCCAACCCCTCCCCGTTTTGGTATTTGTCAGTGCTTAGCCCTGTTGCTGTTTTGGGGCTTCTTCCTCAAACAATTCATCTATTTTCTTTACTGATGACTTCCAATTTTCTGTTTGTTAAGTCTGATCTCCTGATTAAACCATGGCTATATTTCTCTATCCCAAACATTAACACTTAGGTGTGCCGTGAATATCTCAAAGTTGGGTGTTTATTTTTACTTATCTTCCCCTCAAAGTACAAAGAAATCGGGAGACCTTCCAGGGTCTGTTTCAGACTTCCCTTCTGTGATTGATAATACCACTGTCCGTCATATGGTCAGTTATGCTGAATCATTATTGACTTTTGTTTACCTTCTGTATCTAATTAAGTCACTAGCTATTCATTCAGTTCAATAAGTCTCTCTGTTTTTTTAATATTTGATTGTGTTTTAGGTGAAAGTTTACACAGCAAATTAGATTCCCATTCACCAATTCGTATACAGATTGTTCTGTGATATTGGTTACAATCCCTGCAGTGTGTCAGCACTCTCCCCATTTCTACTCTGCCTGCCCCATGTCCGTCTATCCAGTTTCCCTGCCCCTCCTTGCCTTCTTATTTTGCTTTTGGGTAAATGTTAACCATATGGTCTCGTATAGTTGATTGTTTGTAGGAGCACAGTCCTCACTTGTGTTATTGTTCAATAAGTAAGTCTTGATCTTGGCCCTTGAGATAGTAATTTAGCAGGGTGCTCTATGATAAATACTACAAAAGATGCGTACACTATGGGAAAACATTTAAAGGAACAGTTACTTCTGCTGGACTCTGAGTAGGGACTTTCCCCTTGAGTAGGGGATAGCTATGACAATGGGGCAATGATAGAATGAACAACATACACCAAGGCATAAATGTACGTGATGGATTGGTAAGAAGTCTAGGGTGGCTTAGAGAATAGGTTTTATGGTTGAGAGTGACTAGAGATGAGAACTGTAGACTAGGATTTCAGATGGTAAAGGATCCTGTGTGAAATTCTTGTCCAATTCGGCTGTGTTATACTTACTCCCTTCTTTAGAAGTCCCACTACTACCGCTGTAGTCTGTGCTTTCAGTACTGTGTGTCGTCATAATTTCCTGTTCTCCATCTGTTCTACCAGTCTGTTCTGTACACTCTTGCCAGAGGATGTTTTTATTTTCCTTACATGCTACTCCCTGATAAGAAACTTAGCCATCACCACCATACCATATCCCTTTCATCTCCTCTACCTTCCTGAATCTTACTTGTCCATTAGGCTCACATTCTCAGCATAATCTTCCTAGCTTATTGTAGTCCACACTGAATGCCCCTCCTGCTGAGCTTCTACAGCACTCACCTAGACCCCTCATTTGTAAAATACTCTATGAATGTTGGTTGGTAGTGTTATTACTTGTTTTGACTTAGTTATATTGTAAGCTGAAGGGTAGGAGTTGCCTCTTAATACCTAGTGGAGCATCCCATTTATTAAATAATTGTAGGCTCCAGAACAGCCCGTGATAAACTGGCTGTGCTTCTCTCACAGGAGTAGGGAAATGTCTGGAAAGAGCCATCAGTGTGGCTCAGGAAGTACTACAGGTAGAGTTTATAGTCCTATGTGGGTTGTTTTGCTTAATCGGCCAGAATATATAATTAACTGTTTTTTTGTTTGTTTGTTTTTTAATTGTAGATATAATGAATGCACAAGACAAACAATTCCAATAGCATGAAAGGGTATATGATGAAAAGTATGTCTCTTACCATAGATCTCCAATCTCTGTCCTTAACTATTATTACCAGGTTCTTACGGATCTTACTGAAATAAAGTATGCTTGTATATGCATGTAAACCACCTCTCCATCTTCTTTTTTCTTTATTCAAGTAGAAGTAGACCACATACACCGCTTTAAACCTTACTTTGTCTCCTTAACACATCATAGAGGTCATTTCTTATCAGCACACATAGATCTCTCTGTCAAGATTGTCTTCGAAGAACGTCTCTGTTGTTACTTTGCAGGTTGGCTTCAGTAGGATGTTTATTACAGATTCAGTCTCCTCTGCTAGCTCTCTACCTTCCATTATTTTCCTCAGATATTTTTTCTCTTTGAACTGTTTTTTTTTTTTTTTAATTGTTGTACTTTAAGGGAAAGTTTACAATTCAAGTTAGTCTCTCATACAAAAATTTATACCTACATTGTTATGTGACCCTAATTGCTCTCCCTATACTGTAACAGCACACTCCTCCTTTCCAACCCTGATTTCCTGTGTTCATTCAACCAGCTTCTCATCCTCTCTGCCTTCTCATCTCACCTCCAGACAGGAGCTACCCATTTAGTCTCATGTATCTACTTGAGCTACGAAGCACACTCTTTACAAGTATCATTTTTTGTCACATAGTCCAGTCTAATCTTTATCTGAAGAGTTGGCCTCCGGAATTGTTTTAGTTCTGGGTTGACAGAGTCCGGGGGCCATGCTTTCTGGGGAACCTGTAGTCTCAGTCACACCATTAAGTCTGGTCTTCTTACTAGAATTTGAGTTCTGTACCCCACTTTTCTCATGCTCCAACAGGGACTCTCTGTTGTGTTCCCTGTCAGGGTGGTCATTGGTGGAAGCTGGGCACCATCTAGTTCTTCTGGTCTCAGGCTGATGCAGTCTTTGGTTTATGTGGCCATTTCTGTCTCTTGGGCTAATACTTTCCTTGTGACTTTGGTGTTCTTCATTCTCCTTTACTCCAGGTGGTTGGGACCAATTGATCCATCTTAGATGGCCGCTCGCTAGCTTTTAAGACCCCAGATGCCACTAACCAAAGTAGGATGCAGAACATTTTCTTAATAAACTTTGGTATGCCAGTTGACCTAGATGTCCCCTGAAAGCATGGTCCCAGACCCTCGCCCCTGCTACTCTGTCCCTTGAAGTGTTTGATTGTATTCAGGAAACTTGTTAGCTTTGGTTTAGTCCAGTTGTGCTGACTTCTCCTGTAGTGTGTGCTTTCCTTCCCTTCACCTAAGATAATTCTTATCCACTATCTAGTTAGTGAATAACCCCCTTCCTCCATCCCCACCCTCGTAACCATCAAAGATTGTTTTCTTCTGTGTTTAAACCTTTTCCTGAGTTCTTATAATAGGTGGTCTTATACAATGTTTGTCCTTCTGTGACTGACTAAATTCACTCAGCATAATGCCTTCCAGATTCCTCCATGTTATGTTTCACGGATTCATCGTTATTCTTTATTGTTGCATAGTTTTCCATTGTGTGAATATACCATAACGTGTTTATCCATTCGTCCTTGATGGGCATCTAGGTAGTTTCCATCTTTCTGCTATCGTGAACAGTGCTGCAGTGAACATGGGTGTGCATATATCTATTCGTGTGACGGCTCTTATTTCTCTAGGATGTATTCCAAGGAGTGGGATTGCTGGATCCTTTGGTACTTCTACTTTTTTAAGGAAGCGCCAAATCGATTTCCAAAGTGGTTGTACCATTTTACATTCCCACCAACAGTGTATAAGTGTTTCAGTCTCTCCACAACCTCTCCAACATTTATTATTTTGTGTTTTTTGGATTAATGCTAGTCTTATTGAAGTGAAATGGTATCTCATT
>NW_004443988.1:12656486-12693573 GCF_000243295.1 Trichechus manatus latirostris
GAGTACAGTTTTTCGTAGTATTCTGTTATGATTCTTTTAATTTCAGTTGGGTCTGTTGTGATATCACCCATCTCATTTCTTATACGGGTTATTTGTTTCCTCTCATGTCTTTCTTTGTCAGTTTGGTCAATGGTTTATCCATTTTATTTATATTTTTCAGAGAACCAGCTTTTGATCTTGTTAACTCTTTGAATTTTTTTTCTGTCCTCTATTTCATTTAATTCTGCTCTAATTCTTACTATTTCCTTTCTTCTGGTGCTAAGGGCTTCTTTTGCTGGTCTCTTTCTACTTGTTCCAATTGTAGGGTTAATGTTTTGATTATGGCCCTTTCTTGTTTTTGAATGTGTGCATTTATTGTTATAAACTGACCTCTGAACACTGCTTTTGTTGTGTCTTAAAGGTTCTGGTAGATATATTTTCATTCTCATTTGATTCTATGAATTTCTTTATTCCATCCTTAATTTCTTCTATAACCCAGTAGTTTTTGAGCAAGCTGTTGTTCAGTTTCTATGTATTTGATGTTTTTTCTTTGCTTTTTCTGTTATTGATTTCAACTTTCATGGCTTTATGGTCAGAAAAGATGCTTTGTAATATTTCAGTGCTTTGGATTGTGTTGAGGCTTGCTTTATGGCCTAATTGTTGTCTCTTCTGGAGAATGTTCCATATGCGTTGGAAAAGAAAGTATACTTCACTGCTGTTGGGTGGAGTGTTCAGTATATATCCATGAGATCAAGTTGATTCACTGTAGCCTTTAGATCTTCCATGTATTTATTGAGCTTCTTTCTGGATGTTCTGTCCTTCACTGAAAGTGGTGTGTTGAAATCTCCTGCTATTATTGTGGGGCTGTCTATCTCTCTTTGCAATGCTGTTAGAGTTAGATTTATGTGTTTTGGAGCCCTGTAGTTGGGTGAGTAGATATTTATTATCGTTACATCCTCCTAGTGTATTGACCCTTTTATCATTATATAGTGTTGTTCCTTATCCTTTGTGGTGGATTTTACTTTAAGGTCTGTTTTGTCAGAGATTAATATTGCCACTCCTGCTCTTTTTTTAGTGTTGTTTGCTTGATATATTTTTTTCCATCCTTTGAGTTTTAGTTTGTTTGTGTCTTTAAGGTGTGTCTCTTGAGGGCAGCATATAGACGAATCATGTTTTTTTAATCTATTCTGCCACTCTCTGTCTCTTTATTGGTGCAGTTAGTCTGTTTACATTCAGCGTAATTATTGTTAGGTATGAACTTAGTGCTGTCTTTTTGATGTCTTTTTTTGTGTGTTGTTCACAGTTTCTTTGTCCCCTTAATTTTGTGTGCTGAGTCATTTTTCTGTATGTGTTTTCTTTCCATCTTTTTCATTGTTGTTGGTTTTGTGTTTGCTGAGTCTTTATATTTTTCTAGATTTTTATTTTGACTTGTAGGATTGTTAGTTTCCTTTGTGCTTACCTTAATATTTACCCCTATTTTTCTACGTTTATACCAGTCTTTTATTTCTTTATATCGCCTTGACTTCCCCTCCATATGAAAAATGTATGTCTACATTTTTTAGTCCCTCTATTTTGTTTTAATGTGGTCATCTTTTCCATATTGACATGTCTGTTTCCCTATTTTCAGTGTTTTAGCTTTGATTTATTTTTGTGACTTGCCTATCTGGCTTGATATCTGGTTGCTGTGTCCTGTGTTCTAGTCTTGGGTGGTTATCTGATGTTACTGATATTCTAACCAGAGGACTCAGTTTAGTATTCCTTGTAATTTTGGTTTGGTTTTTGCAAATTCCCTGAACTTCTGTTTATCTGGAAATGTCCTAATTTTGCCATCATATTGGAGAGACAGTTTTGCTGGATATATAAGTCCTGCCTGGCAGTTTTTTTCCTTCTATGCTTTATATATGTCATCCCATTGCCTTCTTGCCTGCATGGTTTCGGCTGAGTAGTCCAGGCTTATTCTTATTGACTCTCCTTTGTAGATGACTTTTCGTTTATCCGTAGCCACTCTTAAAATTCTCTATCTTTGGTTTTGGCAAGTTTGATGATAATATGTCTTGGTGACTTTCTTTTGGGATCTACCTTAGGTGGGGTTCGATGAGCATCTTGGATAAATATCTTCTCATCTTTCACGATATCAGGGAAGTTTTCTGCCAACAATTCTGTGTTTTCTGTTATTCCCCCCGTTCTGGTACTCCAGTCACTCATAGGTTATTCCTTTTGATAGAATCCCACATAATTCTTTGGGTTTCTTCATTTTTTAAAATCCTTTTATCTGATTTTTCCTCAAATAAGTTGGTGTCAAGTGTTTTATCTTCAGTCTCACTAATTTTGACTTCCATTGCCTCAGTGCTATTCCTGTGACTTTCTATTGAGTTGTCTAATTCTGAAATTTTATTATTAATCTTCTGTATTTCTGATTGCTGTCTCTCTGTGGATTCTTGCAGCCTGTTAAATTTGTCAGTATGCTCTTCTCTAATTTTCTTAAGTTCCTCTATTGCTAGGTCTGCATTTTGCCTGATCTCTTGAAGAGTTCTGTGTATTAATCTTTTGTATTCTGTCTCCGGTAATTCCAAGAAATTCTCTTCCTCCGGAAAATTTCTAGATTTTTTATTTTGGGAACTTGCTGAAGCCATCATGATCTGCCTCTCTATGTGATTTGATATTGACAGTTGTCTCCAAGCCATCAATAAGTTACTATATTTATTTATTTTATGCTTGCTTACTGTGTCCTAGCTTCTTGTTTTGTTTTGATATGCCCAAATAGGCTGCTTGTGTGAGCTTTTTTGATCACTGGCACCCCTGAAGCTTCAGTGACCTGCCACCTGATGGCTATACCTGCCGCTAAGTATGTGAGTCCAGGAGTCAGCCCACTCCTCCTGTATGAATTCAGCTCAGGTGTCCAGGTAGTCGGCTACCAAGTGTGTGGTTCAGGCTCTCACTTACAGTCCTAGACAGGCATGGGTGATTGGTGTAGGCCCAGGCATCCAGCTGCAGTAGGGCCGAGCACTGCAGTGAGCCAGTGGCCACCCCCGAGTGTCCAGGAGGAAAGTGTGTCCCTGTTCTCTAGGGCTCTTAGGTGGATGGGTTTTGCAGCTGGTCTGTGAGCACCCAATGCTGTTGGCTGCAGGGACTTGGGGGGGGGGCACCACTTATTCTTGAGCCCCTGTCACAGGTGGCTAGGTGGTGTGAGTGGAGCCACCAGTCCTCAGGCCCCTGATATGGGTAGGTGAAGACCTTCCTTAATAGGCAGAGCAGTGTCAGATGTCAGGAACCGGCTGCTTCACAGCTGAAACAATTGAAGTTAGACTTCAGTTATATACCCTGTTGTACTGTGGTAATGAGGGCCTACACTGTTGAAATGGGCCCACACAAGTCTCTGCAGGGGGAAAGGCACTCAAAGTCTGTGGACCCCTTTTGCCTGTGCCTAGGCAAAGGAGCTGTGCACACCCTGAATTCCTGGCTTAGGGAAGCCAGCAGATTATTTTCTCACGTTAATTTGTTCACTCTCCAAGGCTGGGTGAACAGCTCAGGGCACGTGACAAGTTCTACTTCTGGCCCAGGGGACTCAGCAATTGCTGAAGCCGGTGCCGGACGCAGTGCAAAGCTGGGAGCAGGGAGTTAAATGGGAGAGTGGTTTTTCCCAAAGTGGGCTGTTTTTGATCGACGTGGTAGTCCAGACGCAAGTACTTATTTTTCCCCAGTGCATGTCTGCTTCTCACTGGTTCTGGATGGCTGAGTAGACTCTGCCGCTGCGTCTCTCCTGGTGTGGAAAATGCCTCCCGAGCGCTGCTGCTTGCCTGCCTCACCACACACCTCGAGCTGATCTGGCCTGAAGGGCTCAGGCTCTGGCTGGGTCAGGTCTGACAACTCCTCACTGCTTCCAAACCGTCTTTCCCTCCCCCTGCCACTCAGTCTAATGCTTCATGTTTGCCTTTGATGTTCAGGGCTCCTAGATTGTCACATATAATCGATTCACTTGTTTTTTTGGGTCTTTGTTGCAAGAGGGACCACCAGAAACCTCTGACTACTCCGCCATCTCAGCCCCACCTCCCGAATTGTTTATTTTTACACTTCTTATTGTGAAATATAATACATACATAAAAGTGCATAAAATGTAACACATGCACGAAAGTACAACTTCATAAATTGCTATAAAGCAAGTCCCCATGGAAGCACCGCTCAGGTTAGTAAATAGAACATTGCCAGCACCGCACAAGTCTCCTGTGTACCCTGCCCTTTCCCAACCCCCTTCCTCTCTCCAGAGGTAACCACTTTCCTATCTTTTATAGCAGTTATGTCCTCACTTTGCCATCTAACTCAGTATTTTTAGGCTACTCATAAAGGAGGCAGTGCTTCCTCAGTGTGCCTCAGGAAGGGTACAGCAAGCAATCCCGCTCAAGTTTAAAAAGCAAAGGAGTTTGAAATTGATTTAGATCAAACCAAAAAGTCCCCCAGTAATATGCCTGAATACAGGGCTACCAGATGCTCTTTATTTTGGATATTCGAATCTAAGATCTTTGAAATATTCCGGGTCTTTGGAATGAAATAAAACAGGAGGTAAGATCTCCATGTTGTACCTCTGACTAGTGTAGCTCTCATTATAAACTCCTATTTTAGATCAAGGACTGTGCCGGTTAATCAATTTATTTGTCTTTGAGCTTCAGATCCACTCTTTACCCTGCTTTGTGATACTAGCACTGGATTTTGTTAACATTTTTCCTTTGTGGCCTCAATAGAAGATTCTAGAAAGACACTGCAAAGCCCTCACTAGAGGAAGGGACTTCTCTTCCTTGTTCCAGTGATCTGCTTTTCCTTACCAGGTGCCCGGTAGCATTCATTATACCTGTCCTCATAGACCAGCTACATTTTGTAGTGTTATTCAAAATTTCTCACCACCCACTGGTTAGCTTCCAGCTCTGACCTGTACATACCCTCTGGCAAGTTTCTCTGCTTCCCTGCATGACTGCTCTTATAGACCAGCTCTGGTCCATGCCCTCTGGAAAATTTCTTGACTACCAACAGGCTCTGTGTTCCTGTGGCAGTCATGCCCTCTTCAATGAGGTCTGAATTTCAGCCCTTAGGTATGAGGGTACCAGGTATCATTATGATTTCTTAGATTTAAACATTTTTGATGGGTTTCAGTCCATTGCAGCTGTCCTTTTTGAAGCTCACATTGCTCCATTTGAGCAGTAGGAACCTCTTCAGGGTGGCTCCTGAGCCTTTTTGACATGACCCTAATAATCTTTGATAGCTTCCTTGCCATCTGATAGATGTTCTAGGCTCATTTTGAACATTTCCTGCCCCAGGCCTGGAATCAGCCATTTCTGAATATTTATTTTAAAAACAGAATTCAAAGCTGACTCTCACTTAAAATGTTATTTTCCTAAGTTTTGTAGTGCCTTGATAATGAAGCGTCTGTGTTTCAGCAATATTTAGGTTATTTCTGTGCTGGTAATAGAACAGGAAAGAGATGTAATCTATAATGAAGGCTGTAGTCTTTGATCTTCATTAGTAAGTACTTCAAATCCTCTTTGCTTTCAGCAATCAAAGTTGTGTGATCTGCATATCGCAGGTTGTTAATGAGTCTTCCTCTAATCCTGATGCTGCGTTCTTCTTCATATAGGCTGTTTTTTCGGATTGTTTGCTCAGCATACAGATTGAATAAGTGTAGTGAAAGGATACAACTTGATGCACACCTTTCCTGATTTTAAACCACACAGTATCCCCTTGTTCTGTTTGAACAACTGCCTCTTGGTCTAAGTACAGGTTCCACATAAGCACAATTAAGTGTTCTGGATGCACAGAGGTAAATAGTTAATTATCATCTCTGTTATTAATAAATACTTTTTCAAAGCTCATGTGATCTTAGGATGGGTTGAAGCACTTCGTAAATCTAAATTTTTAGCAGTCACCTCCCTCTGTCTCATCAGTGACTAGACTGCCACTAGCTACAATTTTTTATTCCTTTTGCTATGTCTAGCACTATATATCTTTTTCTTCAGAATGAAGCCTCTCAGCAAGCAAAACTAGTTTCATCTATTCTAAAAGACTCTTATTTTAATGACTATTTAAATGACAAGTTTTTCATTTAAAGCATACATCTAATGTAATTTGTGTGATAAAGCCATGCCATAGATTTCAGCCCAGCAGTTGTTTAATTAAAAAGACTGGTTCTTGTTTGTTCCCCTAGTAGAGCTTTATCATTTATTTCCTCCTATATATTTTGGGTTTCTTTTTATCTTTTTTTAGCTTCTTCAGATAAAACTTTAGGTCGTTGATTTTATACTTTTATGCTTTTCTAATATAAACATTTAAAGCTATAAATTTCCCTGTAAGCACTACTTTAACTGCATCCCACAAATATTGATAGGTTGTATTTTGATTGGAGTCCCTGCGTGGTACAAATAGTTAACATGTTTGTCTGCTAACCGAAAGGTTGGTCCAGAGGCACTTCAAAAGCAAGGCCTGGCACTCTACTTCTGAAAAATGAGCCATTGAAAACCCTGTATAGTACACTTCTACTGTGACACACGTGGGGGGTCACCATGAGCCAGAATCTCGACTTGACAACAACTGGTTTGGTTTAGTTTTTTAAGTGGATGCTTATCATATGAGAATTATCCTATTGATAGATAACAGATGTGGTAGGAATCATTTTGAGTTTAGAAGTCATTTTCAGTTAAGCTTAAAGTTTTTAATGTGTGAAGCTGGCACAATTCTTTGAGTAGTGGCCGTTTCCTTAGTATTGTCTTATTTGTTCATTTAGAGATTTTTAATTGTGAGATACTCATTCAAAAGAGTATATAAAGTGTAAGTACATAAAGAACAATAAAATTAAGACTATTGATTAATTCTTTATTAATTATTGACCTTGATGGTTTATCATCCATCCACCCCACTTCTTCTATCTTTTCTCTCCCTCTTTTTTCTAAGTTTGAAACTCAGCCATTGCTAAGCAAACAAGGTTGTAGGTCCTTGATAACATACAGTCCCACTTGACAATAGTAGTAAATGTTGCCTGTAATCTACTAACTATAGGTAAGATACCCCCCAAAAAAACCCAAACCATTGCTGTCGAGTGAATTCCAAGTCATAGCTGTTTAATTTCCAACAAATTGAAAATTCGAATGAATTCACCTTTAAAAAAAAAAAAAAGTGGTCACCTTACTAATTTTTTTTGGTGGTAATTCATTTTAGAATATTCATTTTAACATTTCCACTCTAAATCATAAACACAAGTTTGATATTTGGATTATTTCTTTTGCAGAGAGAATTCGAGGATTGTAAGTCCTTTGAAAAGGAAATTGCAGCAGATCTGAATCATTAAAAGATTGAAAGCAGTGGGAGGGGAAGGACAAAAAGAATTAAATAACTTCAGTTTGAGAGCATGGGGTTTCTTTTCAGAATTTTTGGGCAATTTGAAATAAGTCTATAGATGGCCTCAAAGGGCAAATTCATGAGCTGTGGTTTGTAACAGAACACTGGCAAGGTGGAATTTCAGTCGGAGGGAGATTATCCAGCCAGGACATACCCTGCAGCAGGATATGAATTTTACGGAACTGGAACTCCTTTTACTTTCCACCATCATACTACGATCTTCACTTCTTTTTTCAACTAGATATGAAGAAGCTGAAGTTCGGAAAAAACTTGAAGAAAAGGACAGACAGGAGGCAGAGCAACTGCAGAAACAGAAAAGGCAGGAAGCAGGACGAGAGGATGGTGGCATGTCAGCTAAAAGTTCTCTGGGGAATGCATTGGATTCCAAAGACAAAACCCAAAAGGTATTTGAAGTTTGTTGTGTGAGGTAAAGGACTGGTTCTGTTTGTCAGATGATTTGCTTCAGAATTAGGGTACCAGTACGGATTCTTTCAGGTAATAAGGGTAAAATTTAATGTGTTTTTATTAGAAATTGGATTATATGTTCTAGCTTCAGTTAATTCCAGGTTTTTCTGTCAGCTTTCACAGAAATACGTTCTGTGTGTTATTTGCTTTAACATCCACTATAAAGTAAATAAGAGCAGTGGAAAGACCATTTGAGCTGTGCATGTATCTCAGTTCTGCTTCTTTGTCACGTCTTGCTTAACCACTTTGGAACTTAGTTTCCTCATTTTCGAAATGAAGGTCTTGAAATAGATGATCTTTAAGGTTTCTTCTTGTTTTATAAATATAGTTTACAGTAAAAGAATTATTTGGTATACTGCTTCTTTGGTGTCAAACCTTTTATCTGTGTCTGGAGTCTCATTCTCTCCCCTTTGCTTTTTTCTACTTCGTCTGCCCCAGTTTCTCTTTCCTTTTTCTCATTCTTTCTTTCCATTTTGTTCAGCGACTACGCATAGTCTTTTTTCAGCTACGTCTTCTGTTTGCCAAAAGCTATCAGTGACTCTGAGCCTGCCAGCTCTCATTGCATCTACCTCCCTTCACCTCCTCAGAAACTACTCTTCCTAAAATATAATTTCTTTTGCATTGTTGAAATCTAGGGAAAGACTTCTGCTTTGATTTTTCTTAAGAATTTTGTGCTTTTAGCTACTATATTTATATGTGGATCATCATGGGTTTTCTTAAGAAGTAGTTGTCGAACTGCTTGTGACAGTGGTATGTGTTGCTTGTAACAGATGTAAACAGAAGTGAAGAAATCTAGTCTTTTAATTCTAGGAACTTACAAATAATACTGCCTTAGGGAGATGCTCATTTATAGGTCAAATGGCTGATATAAAAAATAAGACTTGAAAGAACTATATGAAGGGTACTGTTTAAATCTTTTCATTTTGTTGCCTTTCCAACAATAGGGGCAACCACTTTTTGCTACTTTTACTTTTGTTTAGCCTTTTTATTTTGAAAAGAGAATACAAGGAACCTCTGCCACCCAGCTTCAATAATCAGCTTAACATTTTACTGCATTTTTCATTTGTCCCCCTCTTTTTTCCTTTTGCTGGAATATTTCAAAGCACATTCCAGCTAACTTATCATTTTACTCCTAATATTTCAGTATACGTCTCAAAAAAAGGGACATTTTCTTAACCACAATGCTGTTTTCCTACCTCACAAAATTAACAGTAATTCCTAATAATTTAATACCCAGTCTATGTTGAAATTTCCATAGTTGTCTCAAAATGTCTTTTTATAGTTGATTTGTTTGAATGAAGACCCAAACAAGGTCTACTCATCTTTTGGTTGTTATGTCTCTTAAGTTTCTGTGATAATACTAATCTCCACCTCAGTCCCCCTTTCTTGCTTTTTGATGCGTTTGACATTTTAGTACTGGATCAGTTGTTCTGAAAATGACCCACATTCTGGATTTGTCTGGTTGCTTTCTCTTGGTGTCATTTAACTTGCTCTTCTATCTCCTGTACTTCTTGTAGGGTGGAAGTTAGACATGAAGGCTAATTAGATTCAGTCTAATTAGGTTAAACCAATTTTTGTTTTTTGGCAAAAATGCTTCATAAATGATACTGTATACTTCATATTGTATAATAGTAGGGGGCACATACATTCCTTTCCTACTTTTAGTGATGAATAGGTTCAAGTGGGTCCTTGGTTTTACCATTTGCAAAATGAGTTATTACCTTATAGAATTATCCCATGTTGTCTTGGCTAGAAAATATAAATTACTAAGTACTACTTTGCAAGGAGCCCTGGTGGCGCAGTGGTTAAGCGCTTGGCTGCTAACCAAAAGGTTGGCAGTTTGAACCTACCAGCCGCTCCCTGGGAGAAAGATGTGGCAGTCTGCTTCTGTAAAGACTACAGCCTAGGAAACCTCATGGGGCAGTTCTCTTCTGTGCCAGAAGATTGCTATGAGTTGGAATCGACTCGATGGTAGTGTGTTTGGCCTTTTTTTGGTTATTACTTTGCAAATTGCTTGATTTTCATTTAATTATGTAATGGAGAACACTGAATGGAATAAGCAGGATTTTTGTTTCATTATAAGAAATGCTTTATTTTCTAATTTAATTAAATATTAAATTTCTGTAACATCTTGTGCTTTTGTATTGTTTAGCCTTTAACTGAAGAAAAATTTGAGTAAGTGTCATATGATTCTGATACGTAACTAGTTATTTTAGCTGCTGCCAACTGCCAGAATAACCTGGTAATGCCATTACTGTTCATCTGTATTTCTATATAATGCTGGTGCTTTGTACACTCCATTTCCTAGGCTTGTAGTTTCAATAAAGTATTAAAGTTGACTTTTATTTTTATGACGGTTTTTGTTTCTATTAAAGTTGAAACTTTTCTTCCCTGTGAAATAGATCAATGGTGAAATGAGTGAAAAAAATGAGACCACAGAGAGAGGTAAGTGTGTGTGGAAAGAAGGAATTATTTTAGGCTAGTGTTAAGATCTTCTTTAATCAGACTAAACTTTAGATTTTACACAATAAGGTTCTTAACATTGTATCTAATCTCTGGGTAAGCTTTATCATTTTTCCTAGCCTGTACGATTATATTAAAAATGTATCGATAGGTTCTGTGTATATGTATCATAGGGGATATTTTATGAATAATTTTAGCCTAAGCAAAATAATGAAATATAGTATATAATTGAAAACATCAAAACCACAGTTTATTCTTGTTTTCTTCTCAAGATGCAGTTTGGCATAGTGGTTAAGAGCATGGACTTTCAGGAGTCAGACTGCCTGGGTTTGAATACTGGCTCTTCCTCTGAATTTCCATGTGATCTTGAGCAAGTTACTTAGCCTCCCTGCCTTAGTTTCCTCATTTGTCAAAAGAGGATAGTAATAGTACCTGTTTCATAGGATTGTTGTGAGAATTGAATAAGTTAATTTATGTAAAAAATCTTAGAATACTTAGTAAACTCTATGTAAGCATTAGCTGTTATTATTTATGATTCTGGGTTGTAGACTTGGTTATTTAAATGGCTTCTTCTCTCAAAAAATCTCAACCAGTAATTTGGATGTTATCAGTAGGCAGCATTGATGCTTTAGTCACAAATATGTGGCCTGAACAGCAAGCCTTAGACAATTACTTTTGCCTGTTAGGTTTTTTCTCTCTCAGAGAAGGTTTTACTTAAACGTAATTGTGTGCAAACACTAAAATTCTCTATTTAAAATATTGCCATATAACAGTTTAAAAAATGAACTATGAGTCCAGTAGGGTACCTTCCTAAAAACCTATCACTTCATTGTAAGATTAGTCTTAACCCATATGTTCCTTTATCTCATCCTACTTAGATGTTACCCTTCTTGGTGGTTTGTTGTCAGTTTGTTTAGCCTCTTTTGTTGTCCAAATGGCTATGGTGGTTAGAAAGAAGTAGGATGGTTATTAACAGCTGTGGGGATTTTAGCTTAGGAGTTACTGTGACTACCTTCGTCTCACAGCTCACTGCTGACGCAGTTCTTTAGATATTTAAGTGCTTTTTAATCTTTCCTTTCTGGTGAAATTTTTGATAGGTTGTCCTCCTGCCCCCCTAAAAAGTAAATAAATTTAAAATCTCATAAGTTTTACTTAGTTTCTGTCTTTTTTTGTTTTTGTTTTCTTCTAAAAAAAAAGATAAAATAGTCTGTCCTTTCTGGTTGGAAGTTAAGCATCATGTAAAATGGATAGTAAATATTTTAGGCTTGGGGGTCCTGTAAGGGGCCCTGGTGGCACAGTGGTTAAGCACACAGCTGCTAACCAAAAGGTCGGTGGTTTGAACCCACCTGCTGCTCCCCTGGAGAAAGATATGGCAGTCTGTTTCGGTAAAGATTTACAGCCTCGGAAACCCTGTGGGGCAGTTCTGCCCTGTCGTATAGGGTCGTTATATCAGAATCGACTCGATGGCAATGGGTTTGGCTTGGTTGGGGGTGGGGGTCCTATGGTCTTTGTCACAGCTGTTCATCTCTGCTATAGTAGCAGGAAAGCAGCATAGACAATATGTAAACAAGTGAGTGTGGCTCCAATCCAGTAAAAACAGGTGGCCATAGTTTGCCAAACCCTGACGTGGAACACAAGTAACAAGCTTTTGGCTTGTTACTCTGGGAAAACTTGGAAGTTAACAGTTTTTCGGATAGCCCCCATATGATATCAAAGCAGTCCAGGAAAATCTCAGCTTCCCTTCCCTGGTCAGTCAGTCGAGCTGCCAGTGCAGCCATTTTTCTCTCATTCCCATTCACCCGGGGCTACAGGCCCCTTTTCTCTATCATCCCCATTCATCCAGGGCTAGGTCAATGGGTACTAGTCTCTTCTCTGTTTTTTAAGTTCAGTAATCCTGTGGAACAACTCACAAACTGCAAGGAAAGGGCTATCTTTAATCTAGAAGGAAAAAGTATACAGACACAAAGGTCAAGGCTCAGGAGGGGTCTCAGCACAGAGCTTCCATGCCCACAGAGGACGTACTTACCCTCCTGAGAGCAGAATGTGCTCTCTCTCCAGGTGAGCATCTGTCTCCCAAGGCCTTTTATTGGCGTTAGCATGTGGCCTTGATAAGATTACATAATGAGTAATCATAGGCCCCAGGTTGTCCTTCTTACTCATTGGCCTCAGGTGTGGTCCTGCTCTCAGGAACCAGGACCAAATGCCGAATTGTTTACTGCAAAGGGGTTGTACTGTGTAAGACCCCATCAGAGGAATTTTTTGGAAAGAATTTAGAACCTTTAGGTAATTTTTGAATCATAGATGTTTTTTCTGATTAATAGCTTTTTTAAAAAAATAATCTCCTTTATAATAGTAACAGAGCCACCACCAAATGTAGTTGTAACCTCAACAGCAGATTTTGATATTTGAGCCTTTATAAACTGGCGCTTTGAACTGGTTTTTTGATAAGTGTCAAAACATAAAGTTAAATTATATTTAACATTAGTTTAAAAGGTAATAAATGGCATGTATGATGGGGTAGCAAGTATATGACACTCAGTACATTTGGCTCTTCTAGAAAAAGCTAGGTTTGTCCCATGTTTAGTGGTGGGATGACACACGGAATTGGGTGTTTCTTGTCACATTTATGCTGTCTTTCTCAATTCCAAGGAGCGATCACAGCAAAGGAACTATACACAATGATGATGGATAAAAACATCAGCTTGATTATAATGGATGCTCGAAGAATCCAGGATTATCAGGATTCGCATATTTCAGATTCTCTCAGTGTTCCTGAAGAAGCCATCAGCCCAGGGTGGGTCATTACATATTTAGAAAATGGTAAACTGTGGACAGTAGTAAATGTTACTACTTAGCACCAAGCTAAATGTGATGAAGTACTTTTTCTTGTCCTGTTGACCTTTCCATTCTTTGCTCCTGAATGGCACGCTTTCCCCTTTCTAAAGGATAGTGTAGGGGACATTCTAGTTTGGCTGTTTGGTAAAAAAGAATGTGCAAGTACTTTTTACTGAAGAAGAAGCAGTATAGTTAAGTGATTAAGAAAGTACAAGCTCTAAAGTCAGATTGTATTCAGATCATAGCTATCACTTATCAGCTACATTACTTCTAGCTGGTGACCTAACCTCTCTAAGCCCATTTTCCTTCTGTAAAATGATAGTAATACCTATCTCATAGAAGTTTTGGGAGGTTTAAATGAGAAAATACACACACAGTCACAAACACTTAGCACAGTACCTGGCACTAGTAAGGATTTAATTTAAAAAAAAAAAAAAAAATTTTCTGTTTTGGTAAGAAGGCTTTTAAGCTATGGGTATATTGTACATTAGAACTCATTGTGATGTAGTGGTGGAGCTAACACTTCAGACCCAGGGCGGTTTTCACTATTTCAAGTGTTCTTACATAAATCATATAACCTCCCTGGGCCTTAGCTTATAGGATTAGATCAGTTGAGATCTGTGGTCCATTCTAGGGCTAATTTAAACAATACTGGTATGTGTGTATATATATATATATAGATACATAGATATTTAATTAGGTAATAAAACTTGCATAGATCTTGGCACATTGCACATGCCTGATAAATGTTTGACTTGAACAGTAGAGTGCTTTGTAAATATGCTATTTTAAAACGAGGTTAGAATGCTTCATCTAATCAAGTAGATGTGAATTCCTAGTATTTGAAAAGACATGGCAAGTTGTAATTAGTCTTTGGATGGTCTAATCTATACTCAGAAAGCTGGTGGTATTTATTGAATTTAGCTCAGTGTTTCTCAAAATATGAGATTTGAACAGCTGTGGAAGTCAAGAGGTCTTTATGTTGAAGATTAAAGAACAATTAACTGCATACCCGGAAAGTCATTCCCGTTTAATTTTTGTTTCAGTCTTTCCGAATTGGTTTTAAAAAATCTCAGTTTAGTGCTAATATACGTTTTAGTATTGCTAATTCCCTTTTTTAGTGGAGAGTAGACCTCTGAGCTTTCCGTAGGCAACAGTATCTACAGCTAGCTAATGTTTATGTTTTCATTGTCTGATTTGATTATTTTTTAACACAGTATAGTGTACATACAAATTTGATCCTATCCTAATTGTTTAGCCCAGTGAATTTTCATAAACGGAATGCACTTATTTAACTAGCATTAAGATCGAGAAACAGAACATGACCATCACTCCAGAAGCCCCTGATATGCCCCAGTCAGCCACTACCCATGACCCCTCCCACCCAAGGGAACCCCAACTTCTTACAGAATAGATTGGTTTTGTCTGTTTTTGTACTTTATATAAATAAAATCAGACAATATGTAGTCCTTTATGTCTGAGTTTTTTTAAGTCAACCTTGTATACGTGAGAATCATCCATGTTATTTTGTGTAGTTTGCAGTTTGTTCGTTCTCATTGCTATATGGTATTCCATTGTGTGAATATAGCACAATTTACTTATCTGTTTTATTTTTTTAGGATTACCTTTATTTCTTGCATATGATGCTGTTTTTCCATGTATATGGAGATAGAAAGTTTCATTTTTAAATAAACTTATTTAAATTAAAGATCAGTTTCAACAAATATTTTAAATAATAGGTCAGGTAAAACAGTTGCAGCAGATTGTCATGGTGATACATGAAAGGTACATGAAGTTGGGAAACACTGTTTAATATTATTTTTTCCCAAAATGTTTTCTGCAAAAACTAATTCTCAGAACAATATTAGGCAAATATATCACTAGAGTAAGAAGTAGTCCTTAAGAATATTGTATTTCATTTTTTCTCGTACTTTGTTGACCAAGCATCCTTCTGATATCTAATTGTTTATCAGGAGAGAATATTGTGAGGCAGTATTTTATGTTTCCTTTTCATCCTCTATCTCTCTGTCTTTTTTTAACTTCTAGAAGATACATAACCAACATTATTATATGGAGTGAATTTTCTTTTTATTTTTTTATTGTGCATTAGGTGAAAGTTTACAGCGCAAATTAGTTTCTCATTCAAAAATTTATATACAGATTGTTTTGTGGCATAGGTTGCAATCCCCACAATGTGTCAGCACTCTCCCCCTTTCTCTTTCCACCCCGGGCTCCCTATGTCCGTTCATCCATTTCTCCCGTCCCTTCCTGCCTTCTCGTCTTTGCTTTTGGTCAGGTGTTGCCCATTTGGTCTCGTATACTTGATTGAACACATTCCTCATGTGTATTATTGTTTGTTTTATAAGCCTGTCTAATCTTTGGCTGAAGGGTGAACTCTGGGAGTGGCTTCAGTTCTGAGTTAGCAGGGTGTCCAGTGGCCATAGTCTTGGGGGTTCCTCCATTCTCTGTCAGACCAATAAGTCTGGTCTGTTTTTGTGCATTTGAATTTTGTTCTGCGTTTTTCTCCCACTATATCTGGGACCCTCTATTGTGATCCCGGTCAGAGAGAACAGTGGTGATAGCCAGGTACCATCTACTTCTGGGCTTAGGCTGGTGGAGGCTGTGGTTCATGTGGTCCATTAGTCTTTTGGACTAGTATTTTCCTTGTGTCTTTGGTTTTCTTCATTCTCCTTTGCTCCAGATGGAATAGGACCAATAGATGTAGCTTAGCTGGCTGCTCACAAGCTTTTAAGACCCCACATACTACTCACCAAAGTAGGCTGTAGAACATTTTCTTTATGAACTATATTATGCCAATTGTCATAAATATTGCCCGAGACCATGGTCCCCAGCCCTCAGCCACACTAACTCGGTGCCTCAAGGTTTTTGGGTGTGTCTAGGAAGCTTCTGTGACTGCCTTGGTCAGGTTGTGCTGACTTCCCCTATATTGTGTGTTGTCTTTCCCTTCACCAAAGTTAACTTGTCTATTACCTTAGTTAGTGACTTCCTAGCCCTCCCCTCCCTCATAACCATCAAAGATTGTTTTTTTCTGTGTGTAAACCTTTTCATGAGTTTTTATAGTAGTGGTCTCATACAGTATTTGTCCTTTTGTGATTGACTTATTTCACTCAACATAATGCTCTCTAGATTCATCCATGTTGTGAGATATTTTGCGGATTCATCATTCTTTATCATTGCATAGTATTCCATTGTTGTGTGTACCATAATTTGTTTATCCATTCATCTGTTGATGGGCACTTAGGTTGTTTCCGTCTTTCTGCTATTGTGAATAATGCTGCAGTGAACATGGATGTGCATATGTCTATTCATTATTCATGCGACGGCTGTTATTTTTCTAGAATATTTTCATAGGAGTGGGAATGCTGGATGGCATGATGTTCCTAGCTTTTTGGAGAGGCGCCATATTGTTTTCCATAGTGGTGGTACCATTTTGCATTCCCACTGGCAGTGCATAAGAGTTCCAATCTCCCTGCCACCTATCCAACATTTGTTGTTTTCTGTTATTTGATTAGTGCCACTAATGTCAGGGTGAGAAGGTATCTTATTGTAGTTTTGATTGGCATTTTTCTAATGACTGAAGATCACATCATTTCCTCATGGGTCTGTTACCACCAGAATGTCTGTTCATATCCTTTGCCCATTTTTTAATTGGATTATTTGTCCTTTTGTAATATAAGTGTTAAAATATTTTATAGATTTTAGAGATTAGACCCTTGTCGGATATGTCATAGCCAAAACCTTTTCCCAGTCTGTGAGTGCTCTTTTTACTCTTTTGGTGAAGTCTTTTGATGAGCATAAATATTTAATTTTTAGGAGCTCCCAGTTATCTAGTTTATCTTCTGGTATTTGTGCATTGTTAGTTATGGTTTGTATTGTATTTATGCCATGTATTAGGGCCCCTAGCAGTGTCTTTATTTTTTCTTCCAACATCTTTATTGTTTTAGATTTTATATTTAGGTCTTTGATCCATTTTGAGTTAGTTTTTGTATATGGTGTGAGGTATGGGTCCTGTTTCATTTTCTTACAGATGGACATCTGGTTTTGCCAGCAGCATTTGTTAAAAAGACTGTCTTTTCCCCATTTAATGGACTTTGATGCTTTGTAAAAGATCAGCTGCCCATAGGTGGATGGATTTACATCTGGGTTCTTGATTCTGTTCCATTGGTCTATGTGTCTGTCATTGTACCAGTACCAGGCTGTTGTGACTACCATGGCTGTATAGTAGGTTCTGAAATCAGATAGTGTGAGGTCTCTATTTTTTTCTTTTTCTTCAGTAATGCTTTGCTTATCTGAGGCCTCTTTCCTTTCCATCTAAAGTTAGTGATTAGTTGTTCCATTTGGTTGAAGAATGCTGCTGGTGTTTGGGTTTGGGATTGCATTATGTCTGTAGATCACATTGGGTAGAATTGACATTTTCACACTGTTGAGTCTTTCTATCCATGAGCATGCTGTGTTTTCTGTTTATGTAGGTCTCTCACAGTGGTCAAGAACGTGGCTGCTAACCAAAAGGTCAGCAGTTCAAATCCACCAGCTGATCCTTGAAAACCCTATGGGGCAGTTCTACTCTGTTCTGTAGGGTTGCTGTGAGTTGGACTCGACTCGATGGCAATGGGTTTTTCTTTTGGTTTCTTGCAAAATTAGTGTTTTGTAGTTTTCTTTGTATAGGTCTTTTACATCCCTGGTTAGATTTATTCCTAAGTATTTTATCTTTTTAGGGCCTATTATAAATGGTATTGTTTTCCCAATTTCCTTTTTGAAGTTCTCTTTGTTGGTATATAGGCAGCCAACTGATTTTTGTATGTTGATCTTGTATCCTACTCTGCTGAATCTTTCTATTAGTCCCAGTAGTTTTTTGGTGGAATCTTTGGGGTTCTCTACATATAGTGTTACATCATCTGTGAATAGGGATATTTTTACTTCTTCCTTTCCAAATTGGATGCCCTTTTTCTTTTTCTTGCTTTATTGCTCTAGCTAGGACTTCCAGCACAATATTAAATAGGAGTGGTGATAAGGGCATTCTTGTCATGTTCCCCTTCTCAGGGGGAATACTTTCAGCTTCTGTCTGTTGAGAATGATGTTGGCTGTTGATTTTGTATAGAAACCCTTTATTATGTTGAGAAATTTCCCTTCTATACTCTTTTTATTGAGAGTTTTTATCAGGAATGGGTGTTGGACTTTATCAAATGCCTTTTCTACATTGATTGAGATGATCATGTGATTCCTCTCTTGTGTTCTGTTTATGTGGTGGATTAAGCTGATTGATTTTCTAATGTTGAACCATCCTTGCATACCTGGTATGAATCCCACTTGGTCGTGGTATATTCTTTTTTTTGAAATGCTGTCGAATTCTGTTGGCCAGAATTTTGTTGAGAATTTTTGCGTCTGTATTCATGAGAGATATTGGTCAATAATTTTCTTTTTTTGTGGTTCGTTTGCATGATTTTGGTATCATGGTTATGCTGGCTTCATAGAGTGAATTCAGGAGTATCCTTCCTGTTCTATGCACTGAAATAGTTTGAGAAGTATGTGTGTGAGCTCTTCTCTGAATGTTTGGTAGAATTCTCAGTGAAGCCATCTGGACCAGTGCTTTTCGTTGTTGTTGGGATTTTTTTTTATTACCTCTTCAATCTCTTCTACTGTTATGGGTCTGTTACGTTTTTCTACCTCAGACTGTGTCAATTTAGGTAGGTAGTATGTTTCTAGAAATTGGTCCATTTCCTCTAGGTTTTCAGATTTGTTGGAGTACAATTTTTCATAGTATTCTGTTATGATCCTTTTTATTTCAGTTGGGTCTGTTGTCCCCCATCTCATTTCTTATTTGGGTTATATGCTTCCTCTCCTGTTTTTCTTTTTGTCAGTTTGACCAGTGGCTTGTCAGTTTTGTTGATCTTTTCAAAGAACCAACTTTTCGTCTTGTTGATTCTTCCGATTGTTTTTCTGTTCTGTATTATCATTTATTTCTGCTCTAATCTTTCTGGTGCCTGTGTGCTTCTTTTGCTCTTCTCTTTCTCTTTGTTTGTAGTTATAGAGCTAACATTTTGATTTTGGCCCATTCTTATTTTTTGACGTGTGCGTTTATTGCTGTAGATTGACCTCTGACCACTGCTTTTGCTGTGTTCCAGAGGTTTTGGTATGATATGTTTTCATTCAAATTTCATTTGATTCTAGGAATTTTTTGATTCCCTCTTTGATTTCTTCTATTACCCACTTGTTTTTAAGCAAGGTATTATTGTTCCCATATATTTGATTATTTTTTCCTTCTTCTTCTTCCTATTATTGATTTCTGCTTTTATGGCATTGTGATCAGAGAGAATGCTTTGTGTTATTTCGATGTTTTGAACTTTATTGAGGGTTGCTTTGTGGCCTAAAATGTGGTCTATTCTGGAGAATGATCCATGTGCATTGGAAAAGAATGTGTACTTTGCTGCTGTTGAGTGGAATGTTTTATATATTTCTGTGAGGTCAAGTTGGTTGGTTATGGCTTTTAGATCTTCTCTGTCTTTGTTGAGTTTCTATCTACATGTTCTGTCCTAGAGTGGTGTGTTGAAGTCTCCTATTAGTATTGTGGAACCATTTCTCTTTTCAGTGCTTTTAGAGTTTATGTATTTAGGATGAGTGTCGTTGGGTGCTTGATATATTTTTTTCCATCCTTTGATTTTGTAATATATTTATGTCTTTGGGTCTAAGGTATGTCTCTTGTAGACAGCATATTGATGGGTAGTGGTTTTTTAATCCATTCTGCCACACTGTCTGTCTTTTTATGAGTACATTTAAGCCATTTACATTCTGTGTGATTATCGGTGTTGTACTTTCTTTTTTTTCTTTTCTTTTTTTTTTTTTTTGTGGTACTGATGTTTACTTTCTTCCTCTTACTTTCCTGTGCTGACTTCCTTTTATTTGAGATTTTCTTTTCATTTCTTTCATTATTATAGATTTTGTGTTTACTGAGTCTTTATATTTTTCTTCTTTTTATTTATTTTTTAATTGAACTTTAGATAAAGGTTTACAGAACAAACTAGCTTCTCATTAAATAGTACATATATTGTTTTATGACATTGGTTAACAACCCCATGACATGTCAGTACTCTCCCTTCTTGATCTTAGGTCCCCTATTACCAGCTTTCCTGTCCCCTCCTGCCTTCTAATCCTTGCCATGGGGCTGGTGAGCTGCTTTAGTCTCTTTTTGTCCTATGGGTCTATCTAATCTTTGGCTAAAAGGTGAATCTCTGGAGTGACTTCATTACTGGGCTAAAAGGGTGTCAGGGGGTCATACTCGGGGTTTCTCCAGTCTCTGTCAGGCCAGTAAGTCTAGTCTTTTTTTTTGAGTTAGAATTTTGTTCTACATTTTTCTCCAGCTCTGTCTGGGACCTTCTATTGTGATCCCAGTCAGAGCAGTCAGTGGTGGTAGCCAGGCACCATCTAGTTGTTCTGGACTCAGTCTGGTGGAGTCCGTAGTAGCTGTGGTCTATTAGTCCTTTGGACCAATCTTTCCCTTGTGTCTTTAGTTTTCTTCATTTTATCTTGCTCCTGAAGAGGTGAGACCAGTGGAATATCTTAGATAGCCACTCACAGGCTTTTAAGACCCCAGATGCTACTTGCCAAAGTAGAACGTAGAACATTTTCTTTATAAACTATGTTATGCCATTTGAGCTAGATGTTCCCTGAGACCATAGTCCCCACAGCCCTCAACCCAGTAATTCGGTTCCTAAGGGAGTTTGGATTTGTCCATGGTATTTTTCTTCTTTTTTATTTTGATGAATAGGTTTTTTAACTTTCTTTGCGGTTACCTTGAAAATTACCCTCATCTTCCTAAGTTTGAAGCAGTCTCTTATTACTTCATATCGCCTTGACCTCTCCATTTGAAAGTTCTGTACTATACCATTTATTCCCTATGTGATGGTTCAGGTTGTGTGTCAACTTGGCTGGGCCATGATTCTTAGTGGTTTGGCAGTTATAATGTAGTTTGGCAGTTATGTAATGATGTAATCATCTCCATGATGAGATTTGCTACGAGCAGCCAATTAATTGTAAGCTCACTGGGTTTTACTCTGCTCTGAATTCTGCATTTGACTTGTCATCATCTGAACTCTCGTTCTTGAGACTTGAGCTAGCAGCCTGCCTTCTTAGCTGCTGATCTTGGATTCGTCAGCTCTGCAACCTGTGAGCCAGCAGCCTGCCATCAGGGCTGCTGATCTTAGATTCATCAGCTCCTGTAGCTACATGAGTCAGGAGAAGCCTTCAGCCTGCTGCACCTGGCCCACGTACTTGGGACTTTCCAGTCTCTACAACTGCATGAGCCATTTCCTTGATATAAACCTCTGTGTGTGTGTGTGTGTGCGCGCGCGCGCGCATGCATGTGCGTATGTACGCTTCACTGATTTTGTTTCTCTAGAGAACCTAGAGTAAGATAATTTGGTACCAGGAGTGGTTCTAAGAAACAGAGTTGTAAGGATGAGTTTTCAAAATTGGTTCTCAAGTATGGGTATTCTTAAAGATGTTGATGACTCTGCCTTTGGTAGTGAGGAGGGCACTGCTAATCCATGGTGTGAGGTGACAATAGAAATACTCAAAAATATCACCACCAGTAGATCAAGTATTGGTGAGAGGTGACGCTCTGGATGATCACGTTTGATACTCTTCTACAGTTTTGTCAGAATGAGAAGTATAAGGAAGCTGGTTGGTTGGTCTTACTTTGACTAGACAAAGTGGTGAAAGAAAGTGATGAGCCCAAGGTTTCAGAGTCACAGCTCAAGAACTGCATAAACGACCTCAAAATTGGCACTTGTGCTCTGAAAGAAAGCCTTATTTCTTCTAGTAACAGAGCTGATATTGCTGAAAACCAAACCCAGGGTCTTACTATAAGAGTGGCTGAATTACAACGCTAGTTGAGTTCCCAACTTTGAATGGTGTCTGAAGTTAAAGTGAGGGCATCAATTGGGAAGAAATGGGATCCTGAAACTTGGGATGGGGACATATGGGCAGATAATCAGGAAGCCCCTAAATTCCATTGAATTGCTTCTGTCAACAAAACCATTTGCCCTCTACCCCCATCTCATGAGATTAACCCAGCCAAATCTGAAGAGCCTTTGTCTGAGATATTGCCTGGGGTAGCATCTGAGTTATCACCTGGGGAGGCTTCTGAGTCATTGCCTGGGACATCACCTGAGGCAGATGGCTTACAAGACGTTTCTGAAGGTTCGCAGGACATATCCCCACGACCAGTTTTTGCTTCTAGACTTATACCTAGACATAAGTCCCAGCGAGCCCAAAAAGGTTAAGTACAGAGTGTTTCCCAGGAGGAGATATGCTACGCTGCAAAAGAACTGGTTGACTTTTCTAATACGTATATACAAAAACCTGGGGAATATCTATGGGAATGGCTGTTAAGGGTGAGGGATAATGGTGCAAAGAACATAAAGTTGGATCAGTCTGAATTTACGGGTTATGTGGTGGCCTACACTAAGTCAAGTTGAAGTACCAGACCTGCCTTGGTATACTGTGAAGAAGGAATCTAAAGGCTTCAGGAAATTGGCATGTTAGAGTGGATTTATCAGGTTTGACCCTCACATGGAGTGCCCAGAGGACACACCTTTTATGACAATGGTGAGGAACAAATTTGTGAAGGAAGTCCCAGTATCCTTGAAGACTGCTGTGATTGCTATTTTATGTAAGTCCAGTTTGACATTGGGAGCTACCCTAACTGGATTAATACATCTAACTACAATGGGGCTGATTAGAGTCCATGGTAATAGGGGCCAAGTGGGATACTGAATCAACAAAGAAGGCGGGCATGGCTACCATAATGGACAATGGAGTCAAAGCAGTAATCAGAATAGTCTGACTCATATGACTTATGGCTTTGGCTACTTAGTCATCATGTCCCTAGGAGAGAAATAGATGGGAAATCTACTAAATACTTACTTAATCTGTACAAGTGGAAGAATTCTAGGTCAAGTGAATGGCAGTCTGTCTCAAATCACCAGAATAGAGAGTCACAGCCCCTCAATTCCCAGACTTGAGTGCATTTACAGACCATCAACCCCTTAAATGAAGGGGAGAGTGGTTCCCTTTAGGAAGGACCCCACTGCACTGCCAAAAATTTATACTGTTAATCTTTCTCCCAGCCTTTCCCAAAGAGATCTAAGGCCTTTTATGAGAGTGACTATTCACTGGAGAAAAGGAAATAATTAGACTTTTGGGGGATTACTTCATACTGGCTCTGAACAGTCACTAATTCCAGAAGACCCGAGACATTACTTTGGCCTATCAGTTAGACTCAGGGCCTGTGGAGGTCAGGTTATTGATGGAGTCTTATCTCAGGTTCGTCTTGCAGTGGGTTCTCGAAGCCATCCTGTAGTGATTCCCCCATTCCAGAATGCATAATTGGAATCAGTATACTCAGCAACTGGAAGAACCCGCACGCTGGATCCCTGATAAGTGGAGTAAGGGCTATTATGGTACGAATAGCCAAATGGAAGCCATTAGAAGTGCCCCTGCCTAGGAAAATAGTAAACCAAAAGCAATACTGCATTCCTGGAGGAATTGCAGAGATTACTACCACCATCAAGGACATGAAGGATGTAGAAGTTGTGATTCCCACCACATCCTCATTCAACTTCGCTGTTTGTCCTGTGCAAAAAACAGATCTAGTAGAGTGACTGTGGATTATCAAAAACTTAACCAGGTGGTGACTCCAGTTGCAGCTGCTGTTCCAGATGTGGTTTCATTGCTTGAGGAAGTTAATACATCTCCTGATTCCTGGTATGCAGCTATTGATGTAGCTGATGCCTTTTTCTCCATGCCTGTTTCAAAGGACCACCAGAAGCAGTTGCCTTCAGCTGCCAGTGCCAGCAATACTCCTTCACTGTCATACCACAGAGGTTTATCACCTCTCCAACCCTATGTCATACTGTAGTCCACAGTGACCTTGATCACCTTCCCTTCCACATGACGTCACACTGGTCCATTACATTGATGACATTGTGCTGATTGGACCTAGTAAGGAAGACATGTCAATGACTCTTGACTTATTGGTAAAGCATTTGCATGCTAGAGGGTGGAAATTAATCCCACAAAAATTCAGGCACTTTCCACCTCAGTGAAATTTCTAGGGGTCCATTGGAGTGGGACATGTCAAGATACTCCTTCCAAAGTGAAGGATAGGTATATTGCATCTGGCCTCTCCCACAACTAAAAAGGAGGCATAAAATCTGGTGGGCCTTTTTGGGTTTTGGAGCAGCATATCCATCATTTGGGTGTGCTACTCTGGCCTATTTATGAAGCAACTCAAAAAGCTGCTAGTTATGAGTGGGACCCAGAACAAGAGAAGATTCTGCAAGAGATTCAGGCTGCCGGTACAAGCGGTTCTGCCACTTGGACCATATGATACGGCTGAACCAGTAGTGCTTAAAGTTTCAGTGGCAGATAGAGATGCTGTTTGGAGTCTTCAATAGGCCCCTATTGGTGAATCACAGCGCAAGACCCTTAGGATTTTGGAGCAAAGTCCTGCCATCCTCTGCAGATAACTACTCTCCTTTTGAGAAAGAGCTTTTGCCTTTTTTACTGGGCCTTAATAGAAACTGAAAGCTTGACTGTGGGCCACCAAGTCACCATGTGGCCTTCAGGTGCCCTTCATGAACTGGGTGTTGTCTGACCCACAGAGCCATAAAGTTGGACATGCACAGCAGCACTGTATTGAGTGGAGGTGGTATATACAAGCTAGGGCCCAAGCAGGATCTAAAGGCACAAGTAAGTTGTGTGAAGAAGTGGCCCAAATGCCCATGGTCTCCACTCCGGTCACATTAGCTTCCATCTCCCAGTCTGCACTTATGGCCTCATAGTGAGTTCCTTATGATCAGTTGACTGAGGAGGAGAAAACTCATGCCTGGTTTACAAATGGTCCTGTGTGATATGCAGGCACCACTCAAAAGTGGACAGCGGCAACAGTACAGCCCCTTTCTAAGACCTCCTGAAGGACAGTGGTGAAGGGAAATTCTCCCGTTGGGCATAACCTCAAGCAGTGCACTTGGTTGTTCCCTTTGCTTGGAAGAAGAAATGGCCAGACATGTGATTGTATACTTATTCGTGGGCTGTGGCCAGTGGTTTGTCTGGATGGTCAAGAACTTGGAAGGAACATGATTGAAAAATTGGAGACAAGGAGGTATTGGGAAAGAGGTATGTGGATAGACCTCTCTGAATGGGCCAAAAAATATGAAGATACTTGTGTGTCATGTGAATGCTCACCAAAGTGTGACCTTGACAGGATTTTTAACGATCAGGGGGATTGGATGACTCGTTCTGTGGAAACCAGTCATCCTGTTTACCCAGCCACTGCTGTCATTTCCCAATAGGCTCATGAAGAAAGTGGCATTAGTGGTAGGGATGGAGGTTATGCGTGGGCTCAGCAACATGGACTTCCGCTCACCAAAGCCAACTTGGCTACAGCCACTGCTGAGTGCCCAGTCTGCCAGCAGCAAAGACCAACACTGAGCCACCGATATGGCACTATTCCTTGAGGTGATCAACCAGCAACCTGGATGGAGGCAGATTGATTACCCTGGACCTCTCCCATCCTGGAAAGGGCAGCGATTTGTTCTTACTGGAGTAGACACTGAATATGGATTTGTCTTCCTTGCACACAATGCTTCTGCCAAAACTACCATCCATGGACTCACAGAATTCCTTATCTACCATCATGGTATCCCACACAGCATCACCTTTGATCAAGGGACTCACTTCACAGCAAATGACGTGCAGCAGTGGGAGTATGCTCATGAATTTCACTGGTCTTACCATATTTCCCATAATCCTGAGGTAACCTGCTTGATAGAATGATGGCATGGCCTTCTAAGAATACAATTACAGTGCCAGCTAGGTGGCAATACCTTGGGGCAGTATTCTCCACGAGATGCATATGCTGTAAAACAGTATCCCCTATTGGTGCTTTTTCTTCCATAGCCAGGATTCATGGGTCCAGGAATCAAGTGGTGGAAATAGGAGTGACACCACTCATTGTGGTGACCCACTCGCAAAATGTTTGCTTCCTGTCCCCATGACCCTATGTTCTATAAGTCTAGAGATGTTGGTTCCTAAGGGAGGAATGCTTCCACCTGGGGACACATCACTGATTCCATCAACTGGAAGTTAAGAGTGCCACCCAGCCACTTTGGTCTCCTTATGCCTCTGAATCAACAGGCAAAAAATGGAGTTGCCATGCCGACTGATGTGATTGATTCTGATTACCAAGAGGAAATCAAACTGATATTACATAATGGAGGTGAAGAAGAGTATGTCTCTGGAATGCAGGAGATCCCTTAGGGCATCTCTTAGTACTACCATGCCCTGTGATTAAAGTCAATGGAAAACTACAGCAACCCAATTCCAACATGACTACTAATGGCCCAGACCCTTCAGGAATGAAGGTTTCGGTCACCCCACCAGGCAAAGAACCACGACTGGCTGAGGTGCTTGCTGAGGGTAAAGGGAATACAGAGTGGGTACTGTGGATTAAGGTAGTTGTAAATACCAGCTACAACCACATGACCAGTTGCAGAAACAAGGGCTGTAATTCGTAGGAGTATTTCTTCCTTGTATGTGTACATCAAATATTTTTGTTTTCTTCACTTATAAAATATGAGATGTAAACAGTGCTAGTGCTTTTTTGGTTGTACACGTGTTAGTTGTATCATGTTAGGTGCATGTATGACTTTATAATTGTCTTTAGAGATTATGTATGGTTTAAGGACATGTGTGTACAGGTGCCAAGTTGACGGGGTGGACTGTGATGGTTAAGTTTGTGTGTCAACTTGGCTAGGCCATTATTCTCAGTGGTTTGGCAGTTATAATGTAGTTTGATAGTTATTAATGATGTTATCACCTCCATGATGAGATCTGATATAATGTAATCAACTTCTTGATGAGATCAGCTGTGATCAGGCAGTCAGTTGAAAGGGAATTTCCTTGGGGTTGTGGCCTGCATCCAATATATATGAACTTTCTGGCAAATTCTTTGGGTTTTGCTCTGTTCTGGATCCTGCATTCAGCTTATCATCATCTAACCTCCAGGTCTGGGGACTTGAGCCAGCAGCCTACTTTCTTACCTGCCAATCTTGGATTTGGCTGTTTCTGCAGCCCGTGAGTCAAAAGCCTTCCATCTGACCTGCCATTCTTGGGTTTGTCAGTGCCTGCAGCTATGTGAGTTAAAAGAAGCCTGACGCCTGACCCACAGACCTGGGACTTTCCAGTCTCTACAACCGCATGAGCCATTTCCTTTATATAAATCTCTCTCTCTCTGTGTGTGTGTGTGTGTGTGTGTGTGTGTGTGTGTGTGTATGCTTCACTGGCTTTGCTTCTCTAGAGATCCTAGCCTAAGACACCCCTTTTATTGTTTTGACGTTGTTGTCATTTACAGGTTGACATCTCTGTTTTAAGTATTTTAGGTTTGTTTTATTATTGAGTATTCTTTACCTAGGTTGGTATCTGGCTGATGCTGTCCTGTATGTTAGACTTAGGTTTTTGTCTGATGTTACTGGTTCTCTAATGGAAGGATTCTCTTAATATTTCTTGTAAGTTTGGTTTGAATTTTACAAATACCCTTAATTCTGTTTATCTGGAAGTGTCCTAATTTCACCACTGTAACTGAGAGAGTGTTTTGCAGTATATATTATCCCTGGTTGGCAATTTTTCTTTCAAGGTTTTACATATGTCATCCCATTCATCGCCTTCTTGCCTGCGTAGTTTCTGCCGAGTAATCAGAGCTCATCCTATTGTTTCCCCTTTGTAAGTGACTTCATTTGTCTCAAGCTGCCTTCAGGATTCTTTCTTTGTCTTTTGTTTTGGCACGTGTGAATATGATAATGTCTTGGTGAGTTTCTTTTGGGGTCTATCCTATATGGATAAGCTTCTTGGATTGTCAGCTTTTCATCTTTCATGATATTTGGGAATTTTTCTACCAGCAAATCTTCAGCAGTCTTCCCTGAGTTTTCCATTTTCTCCCTTTGTTCTGAAACTCTGATCATGCTCAGATTTTTGCTCTTGATCGTGTCTCACATGATTCTTAGGTTTTCTTCATTTTTCTTTATTCTTTTGTCTGATTTTTCCTAAAACAACGTGACGTCCACGGATTTGTCTTCAATCTCACTGAGTCTTTCTTCCCATTATCTTAAATTTGCTCCTAAAACCTTCTATTGCATTGTCCATTTCTGAGAGTTTGTTGTTTATCTTTCGGATTTCTTGTTGCTGTTTTTTATAGTTTCTAATTATTTATTTTGACGTTTTGTTCCTGTATTTTCCTAATTTTGTCTGTGTTTTCCTTGATTTTGGCTATGTTTTCATTGGTTTTGTCTGTTTTCCATGATTTTGCCTGTTTTTTCCTTGGTTTTGTGTGTGTGTTCCTTAATCTCTTTCCTAATCTCTTGAAGAGCCCTCAATATTAAGGTAGTTCCAATGCCTTTGCTACTACTAGAAGGTTATCTGATTATTTTGGTCACTTACGGGAGTCATCTTGTTCTGCCTTTTTATATGTTTTGATATTATTTGCTGTCTCAGAGACATTAAGATACTAGTTTCTTTCCTTATTGATTGTGTATTTGTTTCATCCTGCTTTTTTGTTTTGTTTTGATATGTCAGAGCGGGCAGGCCAGGCATGTTCTGGTGCTTCCTCGTCTGTGGGCACAGTAGCTCTCACCACCTTATTTGGGTGGGTCAAGCAGCAGGAGGAAGGGTGAGCCCGCTTCACTGTACACTCGCTTGGTGAGATGGCTGAGAGCAGACTGGGTGGGTGCTGTCTGCCTCCTGGTGTTGGTCGAACGGTGTTGGTGTGTCCACAGCCCCTTGCCAAACGGGCAAGGGTGTTGGACGGGGAGTGTCACAGGCTTACTTCATCACTCAGCAGCTGGTCGAGTGGCAGGAGGGCAGGAGTTGTGTGGGCCCTGTACGGCGGCAGGCCTGAATGCCAGGGGCGCTTTAGCCATGGCAGTGCGGCAGGGGCTCGCGGAAAGTGGGGAGAGTTGGCATACTGGTTTAGGAGGGATGGAGAAAGAGAAAGAATAAGGAGTAGCATGGTGGGAGCCAGCAGTGGGGGCAGCATGGACTCGGGGGCTGGCAGGAACAGGAGGCAGTGGCTTATGGAGCTAGATGGGAAGGAGAAGGAAAAGGAAAAAAATATGGTGTGGTGGGGCAGGGCAGACCTGGGGCAGCAGTGGACCAATGTGCTGGTGGCACTTCATACATGGCCGTGCTGCTGGGCTGGTGTGAAGGGGGTGGGGGTGGTATGCAGGGCTAGAAAGGAGGGAGAAAGAAAAGAAAGAAAAAAATGGCAGCACAGCAGGAGCCGATGGGTGGGAGCAGGTCAGACCTCGGGCGGTGGTGGGCCAGTGGCTTTCTAGCTATAGCAGTGCAGCGGGTACTGGCAAGAGTGGGGTAGGGGGTGGCATAGGAGTCCAGCTGGGAGGGAGGAAGAAAAGATAGAAAAAATAATAACATTGCTGTGGGAGCTGGCAGGAAGGAGGGGGGAGGTGGTGAACAGGTCTAGGGTGGGAGAGAGAAAAGGAAGAAAGAAAAAAAAAAGTGTGGGGCGGGAGGGGCCCGGTGGGAGGGCCTGGGGTGGAGGCTTGTTTTGTGGACCCTGGCAGTGAGGGCTGCTGGGATGGGGGCAGGGGGTTCTTGCTTCTACTCACCTGAAGGGTGAGGGATGGGAAAATATGTTTCTCTGGTTACCAGGTGCTCTGTCTCCTGTTGAGAGCTACATGAAGTTGCCTTCCCATATTACCTGTCCGGGGTCGTTGCTGTCTTTCAAGATGGCGACTCTGTGCTGTATTAGTTGGCAGGGAATCTTTACTCAGCATCTCTCCTTGTTTTCTGTTTTCCTTCAGTTTCTTCTTCCATTCTGTGTTTGATCTAGTTCTTTATCTTTTTGATGCTCAGGGTTTCAGGATTGACACTTGTATCTGTTTTACTTAGTTTTTTAGGTCTCTGTTGCAGAGGGATGGTGTGGTGTGTCTGTCTAGGGCACCATGTTCAGCCAAAATTTGCGTGGGGGGAGGGTAGTGTAAACCATTTTAGTTTTACTTGTGGATACAAATTTCACCAGTCTTGCCCAGCTTGCCAGTATCATCAGTTAAATATTGAAATGCTTACTATATACTAAGTGCTATGGAATTTCTAACCTGAAGGAGTGAATCTGTTATTATTCATTTGTTCAGTCATTCAACAAATGTTTATTGAGCACTTACTATGAGTTAAGCATGGTTCTGAGTGCTGGGGCTTAACCACTGAACAGACAAAAATCTTTACCTTCACATAGCTTATATTTAGTGGGGAATTAGGGGGACATGAGACCAACAATATAAATTTTAAATGTATATTATGTCTGGTGTGGATAAGTGCTATGGAGTTGGAAATGTCAAATGTGCATATTGGGGTGGGTATTAAAATGTTAATCCAGGAAGGCTTCACAGAGAAGTTATTAGTTTAGCAAGTCTTGAAGTAAGGGAATGAATGATGCTGGTATCTGGAGGAAGAGGGTTCCAGACAGAGGGGACAGCAAGGGCAGAGGATAAACCAGGACTTACAGGGAAGCCAGGGACTGGAGTGAAGTGAGTAAGTGGGGGGCGAGTAGTTAGAGATGAGAACATTGAAGTAAGAGGATAGGGGTAGAGAGTGGTGACAGATTTTATAGGGCTTTATTAGGGCATTGTAAGGACTTTAGCTTTTATCTGACTAAAAGGAAGTGAATAGCATGCTTTAACACAGAGTTGATTTTATTCAATACAGTTGATGTAAGAGGCAGCTTAGCAAAGCAACTAAGAGCATGGACATGAGTCAGATTGCCTGAGTTTGAATTCTGGCTCCACTTACCAGGTGTAACCTTGGGCAAGATACTTAATCTCCTTGTGCCTTGGGTTCCCCATCTTTAAAATGAGGATAATCTAACGCCTACCGTATAAGATTGTTGTGAAGATTCGATGAGATATTTGTAAAGCATTTAGAATGGTGCCTGGCACATCGTAAGTGCTGTTTGTGAAATAAATATTTGGTGTTTGGTTAACTATTAATTACAGATGTAAGAGAACTGAAATATAAATAATGTTACCTAGATGATTCCTCATTGTTTATATTCGGCTGAGACAGGTGTTCAGATGACTTCCTCTGTTTTCACTTTTGGCCCTTTTTTTTGTAAAGGGTCAGAATCGAGTCTATTTTTATTTTCTAGTAGTTACTAAAAATATATATATCCCAATATTTTAAAATAGTGAAGTGAATCTCAAAGTTTGCTATGGTGTGGTATGGGCTATAGAACAAAATTCAGTATCTTATATTAGTATACTAGGACCTCACATCTACTTTTGCCCCACTACAAATGTTAATACATTTCAGAGTCACTACTAGTTGGATTGAAGCAAACCTGCCAGATGGTTCTAAAGACAGATGGAAGACGAGGGGGAATGTAGATTATGTGGTACTTCTTGACTGGTTTAGTTCTACAAAAGATTTACAGCTCGGAACAACTCTACGGAGTCTGAAAGATGCACTTTTCAAGGTAAGCAAGTTTCTTTGTTCATTTACTATAATTGTAAGCCTTCTCCTTACTAGAATGGAATGTTGTCTGTTTCATCTTAAGAACAAGAAGACCCATCATGCTTTGGTTGTCGGTTTTTTTTGTTGTTTGTTTTATTCAGATTTAGAAGATTTGTTTTGAAACATCAAATAATAAAACAAACTGATCTATATAAAACAGGGTATTAGACTTTTCAGAAATTATCTAAATCAAATGTGTATTTTTTGTTTTAGTAATTAGACTTTAAAAATGTAAAGGCACACTCCTGAGGTACACCGTTCAGCCAAAGATTAGACAAGCCCATAAAACAAAACGAGACTAATGGGGCACAACAGCCCAGGGACGAGGACTAGAAGGCAGGAGGGGACAGGAAGCTGGTAATAGGGAACATAAGGTCGAGAAGGGAGAGTGTTGATGTGTTGTGGGGTTGTTAAACCAATGTCATAAAACAATATGTGTACTAATTGTTTAATGAGAAACTATTTGTTCTGTAAACCTTCGTCTAAAGTATAATAAAAAAAAATATATATATATATATATGTATATATATAAAGGCAATACTCTGGTTTCTCTTCAGATTGAGTAAATCTTTCACCTTTTACTAAAGATTTCTGTGGAACCGTAGAAGAATATATACATATATATGTATATATATATAAAGGCAAAGGAAGAAGTCACCAAGGGAAAAAAGATGGATAGATTTGACTTCATAAAGTAAAAACTTAAATGTAAAACAAATCATAAGATTAGAAGCTAGAAGACAAAAATATTTGCAACAAATATGATAGTATTTTAGAATACCCAAAATCTGAAGACCTTTAACAAAGAAATAAGAAAAATACTTATGATAAAATAGTAAAATCATCTGTGGACATAGACATGAACAGAAAGAAAATGCAAGTGAACATAAAGATAAAAATGGTCAGCTCTACTAGTAATCAAATAAATGCAAATTAAAAGAACAGCCATTTTCATTGATCAGATTTACAAAGATTACAAAAAATACTACTTAGTTTAATTTGTGAAATTATTAAACTATGATAACACTGAATGCTAGTGAATATAGAAGTCATTCTACTGGTAGGAGGGTCAGTTGATGCTATATTATATCTTAAAAGCCTTAACACAGTTCATGCTTTAACATAGGGAATCCGGGTATAGGTTGATTATATGAAACTAATAGTTCAACTGGTGTTGACCTGTAAAAGCGGCAATTTCATAAAGTTCAACCTAAGATATATGAAAGTTTAGTGTGCAGTAAGGGTAACATAGATCAGTGAGGAAAAGATAGATTGAAATGAATGGTTTGGGACAACTGGCCAGCCAGTAAATAAAAGAAAGTGGATCCCTACCTTTTTTTAGACCAAAATAAATCTCAAATGGATTAAAGATGTAAACATGTTGCTTGACATAATGGAACACCAGAAGAAAAAATTAGTAGATATTTTTATTATCTTGATCCCAAACTAAGTGCCATAAAGGAAGATCAATAGATTTGACCATGTGAAAAAACACCATAAATAAAGAAAATACTAATCAGGAAAAATATTTGTAACATACATGACAAAGCCTATTTTTCATAATGTTCAGAGTATATTCACTCTTCACCAAGAAAATAGCAAAAAACTTCATAGAAGAATGTATAAATTATGAGATTAGTTAAGTCACAGAAGAGTATAAATGGTTTACTAATCATGGAAAGATATTCAACTTCCCTAATAAAGAAATGCTAATTAAAACAAGATAGCATTTTTTTGTCTACTAGTTTGGTAAAAAGTATAAAGATTCATAATGGGCATTCTCGTACACTGTTGATATATAAATTGGCATAAGCTTTTTGAAGGGCAGTTTGGCAGTATCTACCAAAGTTTTGCGGAGCCCTGGTGGCATAGTGGTTAAGAGCTCAGCTGCTAACCAAAAGGTCGGCAGTTCAAATCCACCAGCTGCTCCTCGGAAACCCTATGGGGCAGTTCTGCTCTGTCCTGTAGGGTCGCTATGAGTCGGAACCGACTCAATGGCACCTACAAACAACAACAACCAAACTTTTACTTGTAACCACTTTTTAAACCAGCAGTTCTGCTCCTAGGAATTTACCCTACAGAAATACACAAATATTAAAAAAAAAAGAAAAAAAAAATCTTTCAAAGATTGGCAGTGTATATCAAAAGTCTGAAAATGTTTATGTGCCTTGGTTTAGCAATTCTACTTCTGGGAATTTATCCTCAGGGAGGTAATTTGGTGTGTGCCTGTGTGAGGATCTCCAGGGTTTATCTTGCTTCTCAGCATTATTTATAATTAAGTGTGGAGGGGAAAGGAAGTGTTCAAATGGCTGATTAAATTTTAATGTGTGTGTGTATATGAAATGGAATATCATGTAGTCATTAGAAATGATGATACAGATTTTTATCGATAAAAGATGTTTAAGTAAGAGAAAAGCAGCATCATAAAGTTTGTCTTGTAAAAATATAATTTAAAAAGAAGTGTATATCTATGTAGAAAACTGTTTTCAAGAATTAACTCCAAAATGCTAAAGTGGTATCTCTAGGTGGTGAGGTTGTGGGTAATTTTTGTTTTATACTTACTTATTTTCTAGTTTTTCTTCTAAGACCATGGATTGTGTGGTTTTAAAAACCTGATCTATACAACTAGGTATTTTAATGCTGAATTTTGAATTCAGTTCTCAAATTTTTCATCATTTAGGAGAAGAATTGTCTTCAAAGGAGCAGTTTTAAAATTCAAGTTTGTTATGTTTTTAGTTGCTGAGACATTGCTGCCATATTAAAAATAGTATTTGCTTATTTTATAGTGGGAAAGTAAAACCATCCTGCGCAGTGAGCCTTTGGTTTTAGAGGGAGGCTATGAAAACTGGCTCCTTTGCTATCCCCAGTATACAACAAACGCTAAAGTCACGCCACCCTCACGAGGCAAGAATGAAGAGGTGTCTATCTCATGTATGTATGTGAAAGTTTTTGTTTAAAATTGCTTCAGCAAAATATACTTTAAAATAAGTTATATTTTCAGAGTAATGTTCTTGATTGTGTGTGCATTTGTCTTATTAGATAGCAGTTTGTTTTCAGGCACGAAAAATACAAGATGTCCACAGCCTGGAAGTTAATGTTTTCTCTAAGACTATGTGGTTGTCACTTCATTTAGTTTACATTTAAGTGTCACATATAACATGCATGAGATACATAAGTACTGATCATGGGGTTTGCTATTCTTAATAAAGTATTATTATTATTTTGGGGATTTTAGTGGATTTTACTTACCCCTCACTGGAAGAACCAGTTCCTTCTAAACCTACTGCCCAAATGCCACCTCCTCCTCTACAAGTAGATGAAAATACAGAATTGAAAAAGGATCAAGATGAGAGAATGGGACCACTTAATATACCAACTCCAGTTGAACCAATTGCTACTTCTGAATCTGATGTTTCACCTACAATTCAGCCAGTGCCTGTTGTAAAGAATGTTCCACAGGTATGTTCTTGATTTTCTTTTAATTGTATTGTCCCTTTCGTTTTAATATTATATTAAATGTGTAGTATAGAAATGAAGTTTTATATATAATTACTAATATTTTAGAACAAAAAGTACTAATGAGAAGAATCTATCTTCTGGGACCTTTTTTGTTGTAAAAATTTTTCATTACAATAAAGTCTTATTGCCACAGCTAATAATAGAATAGATAATTCAGAGGATTTCACACTCAGCCGGAAGTCCATTTTCTACAGGCATTACTGATAAAAGATTGTGTTATCACAGTGAACTTCAACAACACTTTCAGGTTTTCGTGTTGCAATTTGACCCATAGTATTTTCCAAAATAGTTTGCTTTACATATGGTAGGTGTGTGATATCAGTATTTGGTTTGGAAACAATCCTTTGGTTCCGTTTCTTTAGAATTTGATACATAAACAACAGCCTTGCTTTAACAATATTTATTGAAAAGTTTTTAAATAACCAAGATATTAAAATAAAAAATTGCAACTTCTTTCTCTTCATTGGATTTTATTTAACGGGAGGTTAAGTTTAATTCTCCCCATGCCTGTCCATTAAGATGTTTTTTCTTATTGTGGTAAAATATATGTAACAAAATTTGCCATTTTAACCATTTAAGTGTACAATTCATGACATTAATTACATTTGTAATGTTGTGCAATCATCACCCTGTGTATTTCCAGAATTTTTCATCACCCCAAACGGAAACCTAGTACCCACTAAACAGTAACTCCCCATTCCTTCCTCCCCCGCAGCCTCTGGAAACCACTTCCATTAAGATTTTTTCAGTTCATTTTTAATTTTTTTTCTCAGAAAAAAAGAATGTTTCATATTTTAAGTAGATGTTATTTTATCTGTGGAGCAGGCTGTGAATAGAAAAGTTGGTATTTTTTGTTATTAAATGAAGTGGTTCATTTCTTCTCTAGGAGCCTGGGTGGCACAAGTGGTTTGCGGTCGGCTGTGAACCTAGAGGTTGGCAGTTCAAACCCACCCAGCACCTCTGTGGAAGAAAAGTCTGGCAAATTGCCTCTGTAAAGATTACAGCCGAGAAAACCCTATTATAGCACATGGGGTCGCCATGAGTCAGGGGTGACTTGATGGCAGCTGACAACAAACAATAAGCTTTAATATTACAGATTAAGTCTTAAGACTAAACAATTTGATTAAACAACTTCTCAAAATATAAATCTAAAAAACTTCTAAAAAGAACTTACATTACTATACTTACTTTCAACTTAATCAACATGATATTTGAACCCTAATCCTTTTGTGTCCCAACATGACTTTCTGAGATACGTGCACTTTGTGAAATATATTTTAAGGATCTTCTGTATGAAAGACAACATGAAGGGTTACAAATATGAGTAAGATATGGATTCTGTCCAGTGTTTAGAAGGAGAGACCTGTATGGAATCAACTATAGCATAAAACAGTGGTAAAATAGATGTGATCTAATAGCACAGAACAGGGAGACAAATTCTAGCTGAGGGGATGTGATCTCACAGCACAGAACAGGGAGACAAATTCTAGCTGAGGGGATCAGATAGGTCTTCATGGAGGAGGTAGTATTTTAGCTGAGTTTTAATAATTATTAATTATTAAAGTGTTAATTTAATATTTAAAATAAATTTGGTTTTGAGAATGTCATGATACCTTTTGAGATAATTGCTAAATATAGGGTTGTGCAGTGTAGAAGGAGCCTTGGTGGTGCAGTGGTTAAAGCAGTCAACTGCTAACTGAAAGGTCGGCGGTTCGAAACAACCAGTAGCTCTGCAAGAGAAAGATGTGGCAGTCTGCTTCCGTAGAGATTTACAGCCTTGGAAACCTATGGCGTTGCTGTGAGTCAGAATCGACTCAACAGCAGTGGGTTTGTTTGGTTTTTTTTTTTTTTT
>NW_004443988.1:12693673-12718925 GCF_000243295.1 Trichechus manatus latirostris
TTTTTTTTTTTTTTTTTTTTTGTTTGTTAATAGTTCAGCAGGATTTGAGGATGGGAGAGACAAGTAGAAAAGTATTTGACTAAAGGCACAGGGCAACCTCAAGGAACAGTGAGTAGTTTTGGCATGTTTGCAGTCAGGTCTTTTTTGGAGAGATGAGAGTGTAATAATAGATGAGATTGGAAAGATGGTCAAGAGTCGCCAAGAGAGACTTGGTTAAATTTGATTTTTATTCTGTAAGCATAAGAGAACCACTGAAGAATTTTAAACTTTCAAGTGATGTGATCAGAACTGTGCTTTTGAGATGAGGGGAAAATAGACTGAGCTGTCAAAATGTGGGTGGAAATAGCATTTCTTTTGGTTCCTGGTCCACTTATTATTGTTAACTTCGTTCCCACAAGTGGTTCTTCATTCTCAAATAATATGTAGAAAAGAATAGTTTGGTGTTTTTTTTTAACGAAGAGGCAAAAAGAAGTGAAGAGGAAGGAATGATTTCTTCTTCCTGTTTTATTGTTTTCTAGTGGAAAAATATAAAATTCATTATGTAAGAACTATGGGCAAGTTGTTACTGACAGATGTGCTTATAAGTTCTTGTTCCAGTAAACTGTATTCTCAGGAAATGATGGTAGGTCACTTCTAAGAATGATGCAGAGTTAGTATGCTGTTAAATTGAGGTAATAGACATTTAACTAATGTCTCAGAAATTTAGGTAGTTTAATTATTACTGAACTGGAAGGATACCAATTAGTATCTCATCTCCTGTGAGAGTTGTTGTGGAATATTTTATTCATTCCCTCAGCAAGATATTTGTTGACCTTATGTCAGGTACATTCTCTACCCTCCTGGAGCTTATATTCTAGGAGGGAAAACAAATTTTAAACATCGTTATTTAATCAGAATCCCAATAAGTACTATGAGGGAAAAGAATGGGCTATTATGAGAGCATATATCAGGGGACTCGGCTAGTTTTAGTCTAAGACTTCGGGGAAGGCTTTTCTAAGGGAGAAACGTTTAAGCTAAGACCTGATGTTCTGGTAGGTATTATCTAGATAAACAGCTTGTGTAAAGGCCTGGAATTGAGAAGGAAGATGGCATCTTTGAGGAATTTTTTTAAAGGCAAGTATGACTGGTATATAGAGTAGTATAAGAGGAGACTTAAGAGGTAAGAAGAGATGAGACCACCCAGGCCTTCCAGAGTATGGTAAAGACATAATCTGAATGCAGTCGGTAGCTACTTAAAATAGGGGTTTAAGCAGAGGAGGGACATGGCCAGATTTGTGTTGTAAAGTGATTGCTCTGGCTACAGTGTGGAGAAATAGATTGGAAGGGAGGCAAGAGATGATCTGGGGAACCAGATGGAAGCTGTGCTATAGTCCTGGTGAGAGGATGTTGGCAAGACTTGCCTGGTGGTAGTGGAGCTGGAGGGAGAGAGATATAAGAGGAAAATAATCAGACTGTAGAAAGGTAGGAGAATATATCATAGAAGACTCTCAGGTTTCTAGTTTAAGTAACTGTGTGGATAGTGGCTACATCCAAGAGATAAGGAACAATTGAAGGTGACCGTGTTTGTGGGGAGAAATCATGAATTGCATTTTGACAATATTGGGTTTGAGGTACACGTGCAACTCTCACGTGGAGATGTTAAATAGGCAGCTGGATACGTGGAAATGGAATGTAAATCTAGGCGTCCCCAGGTCTAGGTTTTATGTTTTAGAATAAAGACATTATTAACTCTTCCATATACAGAACATATCAGGGTGAATTGAAAGAGCTGAGTAGAGAGGAAGTGTCAGTGGTGTTTGAGCGTCTCCCATGCCAGTTCTGCCTTATGAGAAATCCTGACATTGAGTGATCTACAAATATGCATTTTGGCAGACATTTTCTCCACAAACTGATGGTTCTTTCGTCACCACACAGTTTCAAGAACTGAGATTACATTGCTGAATTTTGACAAAAATATGTTTTGCTCTGTTTTTGTTGCTATAGATTGATCGTACTAAAAAGCCAACATTAAAATTATCTGAAGATCGTAATATAAAATCTGAAAGTACAGACCATGAGCAACAGTCTCCTCAGGATGGAAAAGTTGTTCCTGATCGTTCCACAAAGCCAGTATTTACTCCAACAGCTGCTACATTAACAAATGAAGAAAAAGCTCGTATTCATGCAGAAACTGCTCTTCTAATGGAGAAGAGCAAACAAGAAAAAGAACTTCGGGAAAGGCAACAGGAAGAACAGAAAGAGAAACTGAGGAGGGAAGAGCAAGAACAAAAAGCCAGAAAGAAACCAGAAGATGAAGAAAATGAAATCACAGAGAAGGAACAAAAAACAAAAGAAGAAACAGAAGAGAGAGAAAGTGAACAGACCAAAAAAGAAGATAAAGAAACCTCAGGAAAGCGAGGCAAAGAAATAACAGGAGTAAAAAGACAAAGTAGAAGCGAACATGAAACTACTGATGCCAAGAAATCTATGGAAGACAGAGGGAAAAGGTGTCCAACCCCAGAAGTGCCAAAAAAGTCGACAGGAGATGTGCCCCAGATAGAAGATTCAGGTTCAGGCAAGGTGGGTTGAAACAAACAGTATAAATTGCCGGCTAAGTGAAACAAAATGTGTGTAAAAAAGTGCTAACACCACAGTCATTCCATAAACAGGGCAGACATTTTGTCTCTTGTTTCATCAATTCATGTAATATTGGCAGTAACCCATTAATGTTGCTTTTTTCTGCCCTTGGTTATATACTCAAAATTGATCTCCTTAAATTTGGGGAATATTTTTGTGTTATTTTTTAACCTAATAATACCATGCTTTTCTTTTGTCCCTTCATTGTGCAGTTAACAATATCTTTTTCATTTGAGCCCTGAATAAGTTTTAAAATAGCAGGAATCATAGCTCTATATACATAAATATAAGTGGAAATACATTTTTGTTAGTGTAAAAGTGACTTCTGATGGAAGGCGAAATACAAAATGTCAATTTCTATTTCTCATGCAGCAGTTCAGACATACTACAAAAAATAACAGTTTATTAATGCAGCACTTATCCAGGAACACTTATCTGGCAATCCCAACTGTCAAAAATATAGTTCCTATGCAAAAAACCCAAGTACTCAGAATTGGGAACGTGGAACCCAAGCACGAAAATTTCAGCTTTCTTCATGGGAGATGTAGAGCTTGTGAACACTTATTTAAGATGCAACTTAAGTATTATTCATTGAATCTACTATATGCCAAGCATTTCTCCTACCTTACCGTATTTATTCCTCATCGTAACCCCATGAGGTATTAAATTTACAAATGAAACTGAAACTTAGACATTAAAGTAGTTTGGCTGAGGTCATATCAGCAGTTAGATTCCAAAGCGACTTCCTTTCCATCTTGCCATACTTGAGACGCAGATAGTCATTAGAACTTAAAGTATTCACATTTCTGGGGTCATTTGGTATAGGTGCGAAATGTCCCTACAGATTTAAATAGCCTAAGATTATCACATTATAGTTATTGATGTTTCCTATAATATAATGGGAGCCCTGGTTGCCCAGTGGTTAAGAGCTCGGCTGCTGACTAACAGGATGGCAATTTGAATCCACCAGCCGATACTTGCAAACCCTATCAGGCAGTTCTACTCTGTCCTGTAGGGTCGCTATGAGTAGGAATTGACTCAATGAAAACTGGGTTAGTTTGGTTTTTGGTATAATGTAACAGACTGAAAAAGAGTTAAGATTGCATTTGTTGCATTCTCCTTTTAAAAGTAGATGAACATGGAATTCTAGAATAAGTTTCATTAAAATTATTGCTAATTTTAAAAAGTTTCTACTTTGCTATAGTAATTTTTAAAATAAAAAATTAAAGTGAATTTTATGTTATATCACATCTGTGATATGTTCCAAGAAGACATAAAATGGAGTTGCACTTTTGAATATTGCTTCATTTCAAATTCTATAATCTGTTCATTTTCTTTAAAACTTTAATTTTTTTGGAGCATGACCCCTTTCAAGGCAATCAGAATCACCTGGGGCTTAAATAAAAGGCTAGTGTTCAGATGAGGCCATGGTGAGTATACACAAATGACCAGCATCTTGTACTCAGCCATGTATTGTGAATCAGTCGATCTACTTTGGTTTCCATCTTTTTTTTCCACACTAATTCATCAGAGTTTCTTAATTCTTCATCTTTAGGGTGTTAGGAGATTCCAAATGGGCTTTAAAACCTTTAATTGAAAGCAGGGCTTCGAACAGGTTTGTTCCAGTTCAAACCTCTGTTGAGAGTTTGCATTTCTAACAAGTTCCCAGGAAGTTATACATAAGAATCACCTGGGGATCTTGTTCTAAAACAAGATTCTGATTCAGTAAATCTGGGGTGGAAATGCAGATTCTCAGCAGGGGTTCAAACCAGAACAAACCAGTTCAAAGCCCTGATTGGAAGTATCTTTTGAATTTGACAGTAAAATGGAATCAAATTTTCAGAGGCCTTGTTTTTTTCTCTTTTGGCGCTTGCAGTCTAATGGATTTGGTTGTATTAGCTAGTAACAGGTAGGTTTATGTTGGGGAAAGTTAAAGTTTGCTTTCACTTCTGAAATATTAACAATTTTACAGCCTGTTAAAATTAAAGGACAACCAGAAAGTGGGATTCTAAAGACAGGAACTTTTAGAGAGAATACAGAGGATACCGAAAGAAATAAAGTAAGTAGTTCATTGCGGGAAGTGGGGAACTGGGGGAAAAACATGGATTAATAACCACGTGATTATCGTAATCATATTGTCATCCTCCATTGTAAGATCTACTCTCTGAAGGGGATCTTTGCCATCTTTGGTAGCTGTTTGTTTGTTTTTACATGGTTGATCCATTGATATGCTAAAGGAATAGAAGTTTGTATATTCTATTCATTTTATAAAATGAAAAAATCCTTAGGCCTTTTATAAGACATCTTTGCCTTTGTTTTTATTTAAGAGCTTTGTTGAGGTGTAATTTATATACCATAAAATCCACCCATTTTTATTATACAATCCATTGATTTTTCGTAACTTACAGAGTTGTGATGAAACCATTATGACAATCCAGTTTTGGAAAACATTTCATCACACGAAAACGGTTCCTGTGCTCTGTCGTAGTTACTCCCCACTTCCACTCCCAGCCCCAGGCCGCCATAGATCTACCTTTTCTCATCATTTTATATAAATGGAATTATACAATATATGGTCTTTGTGCCGGGTTTCTTTTACTTAGCATAATGTTTTTGCAGTTCATCCATGTTCTAGCATGTATCAGTAGTTCATTTCTTTGTATTACTGAATAGTATTCCATTGTATGGATAATACCACATTTTATTTATTCATTAACAGTTGATAGACGTTTGGATTGTTTTCTGCTTTTGGGCTATTATGAACAATGCTGCTATGAACATTCACCTACAAATCTTTATGTGGAAATATGTTTTCATTTCTTTTGAGTAGATACCTAAGTATGGAATTGCTGTTTTATTCTTGTTGTTAATTTGTTTGCTTGTTTGTTTGTTTTTAAACTTTTTCTTTAAAACTGCCAAACGTTTTCCAAAGTACCTACCCATTTTACATTCCCACCAGTAGTGTTTGAGGGTTCTTATTTCCCACCGTTCTTAGTAACATTTATTATTGTCTGTTTATTTTATTGTAGCCACTCTAATGAGTGTAAAGTGGTATCTCATTGTGGGTTTTTTTTTTGTTGTTGTTGTTGAGAATGTACATAGCAAAACATACACCAATTCAACAGTTTTTACATGTACAACTCAGTGACATTGATTACATTCTTCAAGATGTGCAACCATTCTCACTCTTCTTTTCCAAGTTGTTCCTCTCCCATTAACAGAAATTCACTGCTCACGTCTAATCTTCCGAGTCGCTGTTGTCAATGTGATCCCACATACATAGTTCTTACAAGAGCATAATGCTCAAGGCAGACATTTTTTACTAGTTAAACTATTGCTTGGTTTTAAGAAGACCTTTAGTGTGGATATTTTTAAGGTTTAAGGATTATCTCAGGGCAATAGTTTCAGGGACTCATATAGCCTCCATGGCTCCAGAAAGTCCATGAGAATTTGAAATTTTGTTCTGCATTTTTCTCCTTTTGATCAGAATTCTTCTATGGAATCCTGAATCACAATCAAAATGTTCAGTAATGGTAGGCAGGCACCATCCAGTTCTTTTGATCTCATGGCAAAGGTGGTAGTTGTTCATGGCCATTGTGGTTTTAATTTCCTTTTCTGTAATCATCAGTGATTTTGAACATCTTTTCGTATGCTTATAAGCCATATGTTTAATCTTCAGTAAAATGTGTATTCAAATCTTTTGCTCATTTTTTAATTGGATTATTGTGTTACTGAGTTACATGAGTTCTTTATAATATTCCGGATACAGCCCATTTTTCAGAAATGTGATTTGTAAATACTTTCTTCTAGACTATGGCTCATCTTTTTATTTTATTAATGTTGTCTTTTGAAGCACAAAAATTTTGTTGTAGTCTGATACATCAGTTTTTTCTTATATGGATCATGCTTTTGGTATTGTATCTAAGGAACTCTTTGCCTGATCTGAAGTCCTGAAGATGCTCGCCTGTGTTCTCTCATAAAAGTTTTAGCTTTAGGTCTTATAATTAGGTCTGTGATCCATTTTGAGCTAATTTTTATGTATGTTGTGAGGTAGGGTCTAAATTCATCATTTAGCATGTGGATATCCAATTTTCCTATTTGCATTTATTGTGACAATTTTTTTTCCCAACACACCGATTGTGTTTATTATGTGTTTATGTTCAACAGAATGTATATATTTTAAGATGTGAAGAATGTAAAGATAGTACTTAGGTGGCTTATTATCAGGCCTTTTTGTCCTCTGTTATTAATATCAGTTTTTAATCCATGGAGGTGAGAGGTTGGTGCCTTAGTATATTGGTCTGTATTTATACACAGCATTTCATAAATATTTTGTGCAAAGAATAAATATAGAAGATACATTCGGAGATCAAGAGAACTGTAGGCAGAATACAAAAAATATCAAGAGAAGTCAAGACAAAGTTATTGGACTTGATACGAGTAGCTTAGTGTATGGCAACATTAATTCAAAAATCAGATTTTTTTTTTTTTAAACTAGGCTCAACGAGAACCTTTGACAAGAGCGCGAAGTGAAGAAATGGGGAGGATTGTACCAGGATTGCCTTCAGGCTGGGCCAAGGTAAAAATCAAAATTAGCACAGAAATAAGATGATTGCTGTGTTCAAAAAAAAAATTATTTTTTTGCTTATTCCGCATTTTCCCTAATGCAGAGTCAACCCTGTTTCTTCATTACAGAGGACATAGGTCTTTTCCCTAATTACAGCAGGGTTCGATGTCTCAGCACCCAACCTGGGACATGCTGGCTAGACTATATGAGCATTTGTGGCATTTGTCATTAAGAAACAACAAAGTATTTACAAACCTAAATTTTTTGGAAGTTTAATCATAGAAGTGATTATTGCCGTTTTATTCAAATTGTTTTAATCCAAAAGTGAATTTAGCAATGGAATAGTGAGTCACTTTGTTTGTTTATGTAATGATTTTTTTTTCTTTTCCATGTGAGTTTCTTGACCCAGTTACTGGAACCTTTCGTTATTATCATTCACCCACCAACACTGTTCATATGTATCCACCGGAAATGGCTCCTTCATCCGCACCTCCTTCAACCCCTCCAACTCATAAAGCTAAGCCACAGGTTCCTGCTGAGCGGGATAGGGAGCCTTCCAAGCTGAAGCGCTCCTACTCCTCCCCAGATATAACCCAGGCTGTTCAAGAGGAAGAGAAGAGGAAGCCAGCTGTAACTCCAGCAGTTAATCGAGAAAACAAGTAAGTTTATTGAGCTCCTAGAACTAGAATACTCTGTTATGTTTTAAAACTTCTACTCTCTATCAGCTTATTAGTATCAGGGAGTCAGAAATTTCTGTGGATAGCTATCAGCCATTGATGAAAAAAGAAATGAAGAAAATATACTTGGCTTTTTGCCCAAGTGCTAACTTAAATACCTTACCAGAGAGGGTTATCACAAGTATTAGTGTAGATATAAAAAGTATACACATTGTATTTGGAGGCAGCATGCCACAGACTACATAGAGTTTTTCTTAGACCTCCTATAGCCCCTAAATGTCCGTTTGATGACCTTAACTTACAGGTTGGTTGAGTTTGCTTTGTTGTAGCACTCAAATTCCAAACTTCTTCCCCCAGCCAGTAATGTGAGAGCAACATTATATAGTATTAAAATAACAAGCATTGTAATGTATCAGCTCCTGATCCTTGTTCTGTTCCTTTTTCCTTCATTGCATTTCAGCTATTCTGTGTACAAGTAGTGATCAATAGCTTAATTTAAGTTTCCCAGAACAGTATCTCATTTAGGTGTATTCCTGAGTTCATCCTCTTTCGAATCCTCTGATGCTCCTGGCTTATGACTGATATGGTTATGAGGAGATGATTTTCAAGTCTACCTACCACTCTAGTTTTTAGGGGGAGAGGAGTAAATTGGGGAAGTTTAGATAGGAGTGTAAGTAGATGAGCTTGTGTTTCCATTTACAGTACTCTCTGAATTGCTGAGGCATTCCAGCCGGGCTACCTTCCTGGCCCTTTCATAATGCAGCCCAGGAAGCATGCTTTTCCCTCCTGGAATGTCCCTGCAAGGTGGAACTATATGGAGGAGCTTTTTAAATTCTATAAATCTAGTTACAGATTTTAGGGCTCATTATAAAAACTGTTGATATTTAATTCCTTTTTGAATTATTACTCATACTAAACTTTGTTGATTTAACTGTTTTTAAAGACTCTCATCCTTTTATATGTATAGAACAGAGGAAGAGCACGAGTGCATGATCTGAACCCATGTAAAAAAAATGCTGATTGAAATATAGTTTAGTCTTTTCTCAGTATTCCATGTTAGAGTTGGAGGAATGCTAGGGATTGACAGTAAGAGCAAAAAGACCTATCAGTTAAGAATTTTCTTAATGCCATAGCAGTCCTAGAAGTTCCACTTATAAATCAGATATGCTCGGAGACATTCTCTAGTCCACTGCTGTCCAGTAGATCTTTCTGTGATGACGGAAAGGTTCTGTACTTGTGCTGTCCAATATGGTGTGCAGCTAATTGAAATGTGGCTAGTATAACTGAAGGACTGAATTTTAATTACTTTAAATTTGAATAGCCACCTGCGACTAGTGGCTACCATGTTTGTCAGCCCAGCTATAGACTTTGGATTATGTTATGTTGTTGTTAGGTGCCATCGAGTCACTTGCAACTCAGAGCAACCCTATGTACAACAGAACAAAGCTCTGCCCAGTCTTGCACCATCCTCACAATCAGACTTTGGATAATACTACCCAAATAACTTTCCTCCTTTGATATATCTACACCTCAGTAATATATTTTTTGGATACATTGTTTTGCATTCTGCTTGAGTTCAAACATTTAGTAGTGCTAAACTTGCTGGGTTAGTTAAAGGATTTTGAAAGAGCTTTCCTTGTTCATGAGAAGTCAAACAGTCCATCTCAGGGTCTCTGTAAGAACCATGGACCCACATAAGAGGTTAAAGGTATTTGTTCCATGGGAGGATCCCAGGATACAACCAGTGTTACCCAGATACTACCTTATGAGGGCCAGCACCCTATAAGTTACCTTCTTAACTGTTCAGAGGATTACTGGGGTACAGGTGCTAGAATTTGCTGCCATTTGTACAATGAACGTTAATTGCAGATGCTCTGCATTTTAAGACATCTTGTCTTTTTTTTTTTTTCCTTTCTTCAGGCCAATATGCTACCCTAAAGCTGAAATCTCAAGGCTTTCTGCTTCTCAAATTCGGAACCTCAATCCTGTTTTTGGAGGATCTGGACCAGCTCTCACTGGACTTCGTAATTTAGGGAATACTTGTTACATGAACTCAATATTGCAGTGCCTGTGCAATGCTCCACATTTGGCTGATTATTTCAACCGAAACTGTTATCAGAATGATATTAATAGGTAAAGAGATTTCATAGTTTTTGCAATATGTTAAAAGGTTGGTATCACCACACTACGTTACCACCCAGCTCCAGAGAAGTCAAATTAGTAAACAGGAAAGTATCTTTACTCTTAAGAAAAATGTGGAGAAAAGCGTTCTCTGATTGGTAAAGGACAGACGGGGAAAGGAGCAGTGCAGAAAGGCAGAACCTCTGCCATAAACTGGGGCCTGTTAGTGGTAGGAGGAGACCGTTCACGGCCGTCAGCCACAAGAAGCAGGTTGGAGGGGAATAATATCAAGGTAAGAGGCAAATAAGTCTTTTGTAGTAAAACTCGGAATAAATAAGTATTTTAGTGTAGGGTGACAATATACAAGCAGTTTGTCATCAAGAAGCCACTGTACCGTAACTTTTTAAATTTTCCTTTATTGCTTTTTTTTTTGTCATTTTAATTTTATTTGCCAAGGTCCAATTTGTTGGGGCATAAAGGTGAAGTGGCGGAAGAATTTGGGATAATCATGAAAGCCCTATGGACAGGACAGTATAGGTATGTCAGTCCAAAAGATTTTAAAATCACCATTGGGAAGATCAATGACCAGTTTGCAGGATACAACCAGCAAGATTCACAAGAACTGCTTCTATTCCTAATGGATGGTCTCCATGAAGATCTAAATAAAGTAAGAAATTTGATATTTTCTAAGTTGCAGAAGCTCTTCAGGTGCTCAGTAGCACTTTAATCTTTTCATAGCAATGTAAAATTATAGTTGGTGATTGTTCAGTGCTAGTTTATTCAAATCTAGTGACTTTGTACTAAGATGTGGAACTGTAAAACAAATACATTTCATGGGAGTATATAGAGATATATCTCCATTCATGAGGCTAAGACAAAGAAATTACATCTAATTGTTGTAGCGTTAATTTCCAGCTATGTGTGGGATGTCGTTTTCAAATCAGACTTTTCAACTTTTTAAATAAAACTTTCTTAAGAAATTCCAACAAGTCACACCATTTGATAAAATGAGTTTTTTTCTGGGGGCGGGGGACGGTTTTGTTTTTGGGTACTTTTGGGGTTAAAATTGTTTTTTCATAGCACTTGATGAGATCAGAGCTCCTTTATGAAGAACTATGAGTGTTTCTAGATCTGAAAAGTATATTTAGTTTTATTCTTTCAATTTTATATTTAAGTGTTGTCTTTGAGGTATTAATACGGAGTTTAAATGCTCTTATTTCCAGGCTGATAATCGAAAGAGACATAAAGAAGAGAATAACGATCATCTTGACGACTTTAAAGCAGCAGAGCATGCTTGGCAGAAACACAAGCAGCTCAATGAATCCATCATTGTTGCACTGTTCCAGGGTCAGTTCAAATCCACAGTGCAGTGCCTCACGTGTCACAAAAAGTCGAGGACATTTGAGGCCTTCATGTATTTGTCTCTGCCATTGGCGTCCACAAGTAAATGTACACTACAGGTGAGTTTAGAGTGAGAGAAAATGATTTGGATAGAAATACTGTTCTTATGCATATAGACATGTACTTTATTCAGCCATTTATTTCTGGTCTTTTCCTCTAAGAATTTTTATAGGTAAATCCCACACATATATTCTGTTGTAATTAGGACTGTATAGATTAGAAAGTATTAGAAATTTTTTTTTTTTTAATACACATTCTTTCAGAAATTTCAAAGATTCATTTGGAAGGTGATGTGAAGACCTTAACTTGGGTGTACTTTTTACAAGAGTGTGGTTTACATGGGCTATCAGATAAATATCTGATCCCCACATAGCAGCAATGTCGTTTATAGAGTGTGCGCTCTTCCTCCTGCTTCCTCCAGAGCGTCATTTTCTCCCGCAAGTCTTCCACGCTCGCCCTTCTTCCCTCACCAGGGCATGGACCACACACTGTCGTGGTGCTCGCTTTACTTGTCTGCGTTATCGTGTTCTAATTTGCTGCTGTCTCCCTGCTGCCTGATAGAGTGGCTCATTGAATAGGTGCTCAATGATTCTGTGTTGAAGACATGAATTAATGAGTATCTGTTACTTGTTTTTCCCACCAGGATTGCCTTAGATTGTTTTCCAAAGAAGAAAAACTCACAGATAACAACAGATTTTACTGCAGTCATTGCAGAGCCCGACGGGATTCTCTAAAAAAGATAGAAATATGGAAGTTGCCACCTGTGCTTTTAGTGCATCTGAAACGGTAAAGGAACAGGTTTTTCCACTTGTTAGCAAATTTTAGATGAGGGAATTCTAAGTCCTCTGTGATTTACACTTCATTGTAATGCCTGCTAAGAAATCGTAACAAAGAGGAAGGTTATCTGGTTAGTTCACCTTGGTGTTTGCAATACCAGAGCAAAGTGACAATACCACTGTTCCATGTAATTCGGTGTTTAAAAATCAGTGAAGCTAACTAACCATCGTATTTCATATATAAAAATTTTAAATCATTACAAAACATCAAGTGAAAACATATAAAAGCAAATGTATAATTCTAACAAATTATTAGCAGATGAAACTTAACGTATTTAGAAAATAAACATAACAATGAAATACATGATTTTATAAAGTACAGCTTTAAAAATTAATGATGCAGGTATATTTTTGCCCACATTTTTCCAGCCAATGAAAAATATCTGGTGCTGTAGTAGTAGAGGAGCCTGGTGACACAGTGGTTAAGCACTCGACTCCTAACCAAAAGGTCAGCGATTCGAACCCACCAGCTGCTCTATGGGAGAAAGATGTGGCAGTGTGCTTCTGTAAAGATATACAGCCTTGGAAACCCTATGGAGCAGTTCTACTCTGTCCTACAGGGTTGCTATGAGTCAGAATAGACTTGACGCCAATGGGTTATAGTAGTAGAAGTCCTTGGGTGGTGCAAACAGTTATTGCAGTCTGCTGCTAACTGAAAAGTTGGAGGTTCAAGTCCACACAGAGGCGCCTCAGCAGAAAGGCCTGGCAGTCTACTTCTAAAAAGTCAGCCATTGAAGACCCTGCAGAGCACAGTTCTCCTCTGAAACACTTGGGGTCGCCATGTTTTTTTTTCTATAGTAGAAGGAATAATGGTGAGAGAGTTGTAATACATGTCCCACTTTTTTCTTCTGATTTTTTTCATCTTCATGTATTCTGTCTATAGAGTGATAACTTTGACTTGATTTTTTAAACTTTTTAAAGGAAGTTTTATCTTTCTTATTGAGAGCTGTAATTTTTGTTTCAAAGAAAGCATTTCTGTTTTATTGTTTCATCTTGTATTATGGGAGACTCTTAGCAGTTACTTAATGACAATTCCACTATTGACATGTTTAGATTCTTCTTGTGTGAATTTTTTTAACAAAGGCCTGTTTTGTCAGTTATTATTTCTTCATCTTCTTAAGGATTATGGGGGTATTTATAGGCGGACATTCTGTGAATGAGTACATATTTGTTCTCAGTTTAATGCTGCATATTACTCTTGAGGAATATCTAAAAATATAAATGGTCACAATTCAGATTTTCTGAAATAACTATACCAACAAAAATGCCAGTATTGTTTAAAAGGAGCAGAGTATGCTGGGATAGCGGGATGCTGTCATTCCTGTCACTTGTCTATCTGCTTGCCATTTCTGATTCTGTTCACCCCAAATTACACGCTTAATCTAGAGTAGTACTCGGTCTTTCCTCTGTTTCTTGTGGTGATTAGCATTATAAACATGTGGGTTTTCAAAGAAAATCTTTATAACTTTTTACCTTTGTAGAAGACTTGCCTAAGGGTCAGTGGGCCATGATCAGTGGACCAGAGTTGTTCTACCTCTACCACTCTTGCTGTTTGCCCATGGACAAGTCATTTAATATCCATGTGCCTCACTTTCCTCATTTGTAAAATAGAAATGGAACCAAGTGTCTGTAACAGGTCCCTCCACTACTAAAATTCTGAGTCTATGTATTTTAAATGGATTTTACGGTCCTGGCTAAAATCCTGATAGTTAATGAATGACTGAGGGTTCATTCTGATGTCTGTGGTCTGTCAGTATCATCACCGTAATGTTTTGCTCTGCAGTTTTTCCTATGATGGGAGGTGGAAGCAAAAATTACAGACATCTGTGGACTTCCCATTAGAAAATCTTGACTTGTCACAGTATGTTATTGGTCCAAAGAACAACTTGAAGAAATACAACTTGTTTTCTGTTTCCGTAAGTATCTCATTGAACTAAGTACTTCATTTTTTTTCCCAAGCAAATTTATAGAGTAAGAACAATGTGAAGCTTTGAAATTACTGACGTATTTTAAATCACTCAGTTTGGATTGCTTTCTCTGTTTGGCACAGAATCACTATGGCGGTCTGGATGGAGGCCACTACACCGCCTATTGTAAAAATGCAGCAAGACAGCGCTGGTTTAAATTTGATGATCACGAAGTTTCTGACATCTCCGTTTCTTCTGTGAAGTCTTCAGCAGCTTATATCCTCTTTTATACGGCATTGGGACCACGAGTGACTGATGTAGCCACATAAGGAGAACTTAATAGTAAGCTAGTTATCTTTTAAAAGGCTCAGAAGCACAGCTCTTCAAATGCTTACAGTTACTGGAAAGCTCTTGCTGGCCGTTTAGAGTAATTCTAGGGCAGTGGGAGTTGTTACTATATTTCAGGTCAGTGCTAATATCAAAAAACTGACTAATACCATCTAACAAGTATTACAGTAAGCAACCCTTACAAGTACCATTTATTTCAAAACAACTTTTTTAGTCTGCTCCAAAGTTAAAATAATTACCTAGTTAAGCATTATTATTCTGTTGTTCTACAGACCATTGTATCCTTTCCTTTCCTTTTCACTGTATGGCCTTGTCACATTTCTGAAGCCCAGCTTCATCAATTATGAGTCCTCTAAAATGACATAAAGCAGATAACAATGTATGTGTATATAGTTATTGCACACTTGCACATCAAATTGATGTACATAATATAACGTGGTCCTCTCATTAAGCCTAGAACTCAGAGAGGATTGCTTTTTTTTTTTTTCCCCCTGGGTCACTGCAGTGCTTTCTTAGGGAAATGACAGGGCAAAGCTATTTTTCTGTTGGCTTTGGGCTGTATTTGTGCACTAAATCTTTATTCTAAAAAATAAATGGAAATTTTTCTTTAATTTTTTAAAAGAGAATTTTATTTACACTTACATTGAAATCTTAATGAGAAAAATAACTTAAAACCCTGTGAGTGTTCTGCCTTTAATGTTGTATGATCAAACACAGTACACTCGACCCTAGATTTTACACACACCCCTTATATATACACACACTGTATCCTGCTGCATTGATTTAAAGTTATTTCACTTATCCTGTTGCATCAAGGCTCAATTCCATTCTAACTTCAGCTGGACACCTGCACTGCATGTCACACTTAACAATTCTCAGATTTGAGGTCAAAATAAGATATAAATTAGCACCCACGTTCACTGTATCAGGAGTAGTAGAGTTCTTAGGATTGAAGTGATAAGGGATAGGAGTCAGGCGTCACTGCCAAGTGAACTACATTATGAACCACGTCTTCACAAAGTGATGTGTTAAAAGGAATAGAGGAGCTTAGACTTTACCATTTACCTCAGGGCACTCAGTTGCTATAGATGAAGTCATTAAGACGCTCCATATAACAATGAGATTCTAAAAGTGCTCCTGAAAGACGTTACCACTGGTGGACTCTCAGGGAGAGGATGAAAGGATGGGTTTTGAATTGTGAAGGTGAGAACTTTTCATGTTCTGCAATTAGTCTAAGAGACTTGCAGCTTCTTTACTAAATGATTTTATCAATTAAATATTTTCAAATCACATTCTTAAGGTCACAGAGCCATTTGAACAAAAATTATTTTTGTTTGGCTCCATGAAGTATCTTTGGAAAATAATTTGCTGAGTATACATAATTGTAATGAGAAATTTGATGGTAGAAATCCACCCTAATAAACACGAGTTTGAAGTCTGAACTCCATACAAAGTCTGCAGTGGTTTACAGGGTCCCATCCATTAGCACTGCATTATTTTCACAGTACCTTTTCAGTGGGCCAGACTCATGTTTTTTACTTTATAAAAGGTTGCATAATATGCCAGAAAGACTTAAAAACATATTAGTGATGCAAGTAAATTGGAAGAGTTTAATGATAAAGCAAAACTTAGCTACCAGTTTCTAATTGCTTGTTTTACAGTTTTCAAAAAATGTTTTCCTAGCTCTTGCATTTTTGTATAGGTATAGAAAAGGGCTGGCAGCTGTAGAACAGGAGATACGCTGTTGTGGTTTGCACTGAAGTGTTTGGAATCTCACTGACTCGTGTATCATCAAAGCTATACCAGCCCTGGGTGACTGAGTTCCTGCAGAAAGCGGTGTAGTGGCCACCATCCAGGTCACCAAAGTGGTTCTGTGGGAAGAAGGAATATCTGGCTTAGTGTTAACGTGCGACTGCTTTAACTGTTAGAACAAGAAAGGGAGGGCAAAGAATACTTTTTATACTTCTCCCTTATACTGAATTAAAAGGAAATGATAATTTTGTTAAACTGAATCGTACATATATAGCCTAACTGCTGTATTGCTTTTCATCCACTGGAACTGCTTATATATTATTCCCATTGACTATTTAACAGAATTTGTGAATGAAATAGGACAATATTGGGCAGCATCTGACCCATATTTATCAGTTAAACTTACTGATCACGTTCTATATATAGACTGTTAACACATAGGGTTGCCATGAGTTAGAATCAGCTTGACGGCAGCTAACAACAACAACAACATGTTGGGCATTAAAGGAAATTTTAAAATAAGCAAGAAAGTAGTCATCTTTCCTAAATGAACTTACAGTTTAATTTTGAGGTCAGATTAAGAATTAAAAAAAAACATTTAACATAAGGGGAAAAAAAAGACATTTAAACAACTGCATTGCTGTGGCTCAGCTTAAGGGGGTTGTGCAACACCCCCTTCAGTCATTTAGGGTCCAAATAAGAACCTTTTCCCAGAAATGAAAACATTGGAGAATCTCACTTCTGGAAGGGGTTATGGTGTAGAGTAGGGGTTGGCAAACCATGACCCATGGGCCACATCTAGCCTGCTGCCTCTTTTTGTATGGCCCATGAGTTAAGAATGGTTTTTATATGGTTCAAAAAAATCAAAATAATATTTTGTGACACGTGAAAATTCCATGAAATTCCAATGTTGGTGTCCTTTAAAAAAGCTTTTCTTGAAGCACAGCCATGCGCATTCATTTTACATTTTGTCAGTAGCTGCTTTCATGCTTCAAGGCAGAGTTGAATAGTTGCAACAGGGACTGTATGGCTTGCAAAGCCTAAAATATTTACTAGTTGACATTTTACAGAATAAGTTTGCCATCCCCTGGTGCACAGGAAGGGAACTGAATTTTTATAGTCAATTTCTACTGTGAATTCAGCTGTAATACACAGTGATTTCAGGGAAATTATTTAACCTTTCTAAACTTTAATTCATTTGTTAAAGTGGGGTAATAAGACTTGTCCTATACAATTATTGTCAGATAGCTTTTATATTACAGAGCTAGCACAGAGGACATGCTTATTAAACGTTTCCTTAGACCTCCATCTTCTTCAGCCCACCCCTCCCATTACTGTAGGAATATTGTAGATATATCCCAAAGCTGAAATTTAAAAGATCCATGTTCTGGGCCTAGTCCTTGCCATGTGGCCTTAGGTTGACATGCTTCAGCATCATTATGTATAAAATGGTACCCATAGTAGTGTGATATAATTTGATTGTAGAAAAACAAAACATCTGGTGGATGGTGTCCAGATGAGGAAGTGATGTTCTAAAGTGGTTAGACAGACCACAGCTGAATATTGTGTTCAGTTTCGATAACTTCATGTAAAAAAGAAAAAAAGCATTGACATAACGGTAGAAGAGGGTGAAGCATCTTTCTAATGTCCATTTCCAGCAATCAATGCAGACAGCTCCAGAAGGAGAGAATATAGAGTATGGAAGCAAGGAAATACTTCACATGATAACGGCTGAAAAATGATTAATAAGTGACCTGAATCTTCAAATTTAAGAAATACAACAAATCAAGGATAAATAAAAACAAAACTATAGGCAACAAAGGCAAAGAGAAAAATCTCAAAACCAACCAGGAAGAAAAGACAGATAACCCACAGAAGAATTGCAAGCAGATGGTAGATCTCAATGGCAACAATGGAAATCAGAAACAATGCAATAGCTTCAAAATGATGAAAGAAAACTGATAATCTGGAATTTGATTGCTCATTCAGTTATTCACAATAAATTAAAGTGAACTAAAGACTTTTTTCAGTCAAAGACCAAAAAAATTTAGGATAACATACCTTCACTGAAATGTCTACTGAAATAGGTCCCGCTCAAATAAAGGAAGAACTGATACATAAAAGGGGTTGGTGAGCAAAGACATTGGTAGAGATTCTGGCAAATTTATAAATCAACATGAACTGTAAAAAGCCATGATGAATAATATCTACTTTGATATGAAACCATATGCTGGAACACAATATCATAGGTAGGTGTTTCAGAGTTACAGTGTTCTAAGATGCTTGCATTTGTTCTGGAGAAGAGTATAGGGATATTCCACCACCCAAACATCATTTTGTCATATTGTGGTGGCTTGTGTGTTGAGGTGCTGGAAGCTGTGCCACTGGTATTTCAAATACCAGCAGGGTCACCTGTGTTGGACAGGTTTCAGCAGAACTTCCAGATTAAGGTAGACTAAGAAGAAAGGCCCAGTGATCTACTTTCAAAAATTAGCCAATAATATCCTTACGGTTCACAGCAGAACATTGTCCAACTCGCTTGGTTTGGACGCGTCATCAGGAAGGATCAAGTACTGGAGGAGGACATCATGTTTGGGGAAGGAGGGCCACTGAGAGTGAGGGGGACCCTTGGTGATGTGGATTGGCACAGTAGCCACAGCAATGGACTCGAACATGCCTGCAATTCTGAGGGTGATGCAGGACTGGGCAGTGTGTTGTTTTGTTGTACACAGGTTGCCATGAGTCAGGTCAGCTCAATGTCTCTGTGTATCTGTTGGAATATTATTTAACTTTAGATTTTAAGTCAAGTATGGAAGCTGAAGTTTTAAGGGTAATTGCTAAAGAATCTATACAACTTCCAAAGTTATAGAGGGAAAACTTTATCAGTTGAGTAGTAAGGAAGAAAAAAAGGCCAGGGGAAATGTCTAATCAGGTTAACAAAAAGTACAAAAGATAACAGAAATAAATCCAAATTTATTACTAGTTTAACTATATGGAAATATATGAAACAGCAAAGACTGACAGATTGGATTAAAATCTAGTTCTGTATTCTACAGTATAAAACATTGAGAACTTGGAAAAGGTTGAATTTAAAGGGATAGAAAAAAGGTATAGTAGGCAGATACTACCAAAAGAAACCTAGAGTAGATATATAAATATCAGCTAAAATGGACTTCAAGACAAAAATCATTATAAATGACAGTCATTTTATAATGAAAAAAATAGTTAAGTCACCAAAAGATTATAATTCTGAACTGCTATGCACCTCGATAGATTTGCAAAAAACTGACTTAATAAATTCTGACAAATTACCTTCAGGGTTGTATCCTGTCACCATACTTATTCAGTCTGTATGCTGAGCAAATAAAAAGCTGGACAATATGAAGAAGAATGCAGCATCAGGATTGGAGGAAGACTCATTAACAACCTGTGATGTGCACATAACACAGACTTGCTTGCTGAAATCGAAGAGGACTTGAAGCACTTACTGATGAAGATCAAAGACTACAGCCTTTAGTATGGATTACACCTCAACATACAGAATCCTTACAACTGGACCAGTTAGCAACATCATGATAAACAGAAAAGATTGAAGTTGTCAAGGATTTCATTTTACTTGGATCCACAATCAACACCCATGGAAGCAGTAGTCAGAAAATCACATGACATGCTGCATTGGGCAAATCTGCTGCAAAAGACCTCTTTAAAGTGTTAAAAAGCAAAAATGTCACTTTGAAGACTAAGGTGCATCTGACCCAAGCCATGGTGTTTTCAGTCACCTCATATGCATGTGAAAGCTGGACAATGAATAGGGAAGACTGGAGAAGAATTGACGCCTTTGAATTGTGGTGTTGGCAAAGAATATTGTATATAACGTGGACTGCCGGAAGAAGGAACAAATCTGTCTTGGAAGAAGTACAGCCAGAATGCTCCTTAGAAGGGAGGATGGCAAAACTTCATCTCACGTACTTTGGACATGTTATCAGGAGGGACCAGTCCCTGGAGAAGGACATCATGCTTAGTAAAGTAGAGGGTCAGTGAAAAAGAGGAACACCCTCAACGAGATGGATTGACACAGTGTCTGCTGCAGTGGGCTCAAACAGCAACGATTGTGAGGATGGTGTAGGACCAGGCAGTGTTTCGATCTGTTGTACATAGGGCTGCTATGACTCGTAACTGACTCGACGGCACCTAACAACAAACCTTCATAATGGAAGATTTCAACACGTTTCTTTCACCTATCAATTAGAAAAATACATAAATAGCAGCTTTGAACAATAAAAGCTATTTTACTGGGCATAAAAAACCCAGCTCCTAATAAATAGAAAAATGTAAGTACAGAGCATAATCTTTGAACACAACACAATAAAATTAGCAGCCAATACAAAAAGATACCCCAAGTCCCCATACTTTTGGAAATTTAAAAAAAAAATTCTAAACTTTATAGAGTGAATAAGAAATTATAAATTAAAAATACTTAGGAATACACTATAGAATACTATATCAAAACATACGGGATGCAGTGATATCTGAGAATGTCTTTATAATATGGTACAGGGAAGGGAGTGGGTACATATTATAGATGAGTTGATAATGGTTGAAGCTGGATGATGGATGTATACCTGTTGCCATCGAGTCAATTCCAACTCATAGCGACCTTATAGGACAGGGTAGAACTGCACATACGGTTTCCAAGGAGCAGCTGGTGGAGTCAAACTGCCGACCTTGTAGATAGCAGCTGTAACTCTTAACCATGGATGTATTGGGGTCTGTCCTCTTTATTTGGAATATATATGAAAGTCAAGAGAATAGTAAGCATTAAATTCAGGATAGTGTAACCTCTAGGGAAGAAGGCAGGGGACTTGGGAAAGAAGCAAGCTGACAGATGCAATTGTATTGGTGGTGTTTAAGTTCTTAGGTGATGATTTCAGAGGTATTATGCTGTGTGACATCTGTATATCTTATATACATTATTTTATATTCATCAACTATTACATAATGGTATTTAAAAGAAAAAGGAAATAAAAGGATGGAAAAAGAAACTGGCATAGTTTTATCAAAAAAGCATGAGAAAGGATAAAAGATGCCCCATAATGATAAAAGGAACAATTCACTAGAAATAAAGTTGCACACATAGCTTCAAATTATGTAAATAAAAATCACAGAATGACTAGAAGAATTCGACAAAATCACAGTCTTTTAACACATCTTTCAGTTACCAATTTAAAGAAGCAAGCGAAAGTTTATTAACAGTACATAATATTTGAACATTAAAAATATTAATGGGCATATATAGAACTCTAAAAACCTAATTTCAAAATTCTTTTCAAGCACACATAGTCTGAGGTCACAAAGCAAGTACCAGCATATACCACAGAATGGATAACATGCTGATCATATTTTCTGACAAAAATGCAATTATAAATCAGTAACAAAAAGAACCAAAAAATCATGTTTGGAATTTTTTAAGTGCACCTCTAAATGACAAGTGTATGAAAACACAATAAAAGAAAGTAGAAGAACGGAAATAAAGATAAGAGCAAAAATTAATGAAATATAACAATGAAATCAACAAACCATAAGCAGTTTCTTTCAGATCAGTAAAAAACATTTAGCAAGACCAGGGGCGGGGCCAAGATGGCAGAGTAGTCAGGCACTTCCGGTAGTCCCTCTTACAAAGAAGACCTGAAAAAACAAGTGAATCGATTACAGATGACACTCTAGGAGCCATGAACATCAAAGGCAAAATTGAGGAATTGGACTGAGCAGCAGTAGGAGAGGCAGTTGGGAAGCAGCAAGGAGTCGCCAGAACTGACTTGGTGAGAGCAGGAGCCCTTCAGGCCGGATCAGCTCGTGGTGCATGGTGAGGCAAGCAGCGGCGCTTGGGAGGCATTTTCCACACTGGAGAGACCCAGTAGCAGAGAGTCTACTCAGCCATCCAGAATCGGTGAAAAGCAGCCCTCGAATGTCTAAAGATAAGTACCTGCTTCTGGCCCACCGGCAGGATCAAAAACACCCCACTTTGGGAAAAACCTCTCTCCCATTTACCTCCCTGCACTCTGCCCTGCACTGGGTCCAGGACCACTTCTGCGATTCCCAAGTCCCTGGGCCGGAAGTAGGAACCATCATGTGCCCCTTGAGCCATTCTCCCGGCCTTGGACAGAGAACAGATTAACAAATGGGAAAAAATAATTGGCCAGCTGCCCTAAGCCAGAAACAGGGTAGGCACAGCTCCTCCGCCTAGGCACAGGAATAAGGGGTCCACGGACTTTGAGTGCCTTTCCCCCTGCAGAGACTTGTATGGGTCCATTTCAGCAGAGTAGGCCCTTATTACTGCAGTACAACAGGGTGTATACCTGAAGTCTAACTTCAACTGTTTCAGTTGTGAAGTGGCAGGTTTGTGACATTTGAGACTGCTCTGTCCATTAGGGTCTTTCACCTACCCACATTGGGCCTGAGGACTGGTGGCTCCACCTATGCCACCTAGCCACCTGCGACAGGGGCCCAAGAATAAGTGGTGCCCCCCCCCCCAGTCCTTACAGCCAACAGCATTGGGTGCTCCTAGTCCAGCTGCAAAACCCACCCACCTACATGGTCTAGCGATAGGGAGACACTTTCCTCCCGGACACTCAGGGATGGCCGTTGGCCCCCTGCATTGCTCAGCATGTGACCCCCTTCTGCAGCCAGATGTTTGTGCCTACACCAATCACCCATGCCTGTCTAGGACTTTAAGTGAGAGCCTGAACCACACGTTTGGTGGCTGACTACCTGGACACATGAGCTGCATCCATACAGGAGGAGTGGGTGGGCTGCTGGGCTTACATAGTAGCAGGTCTGGCCACCTGGTGGCAGGACGTTGGAGCTTCAGGGGTGCTAGTGATCAGACTAGCTCACACAAGCACCCTATTTGGGCTTATCAAAACAAAACGAGGCTATGAAACAATAAGCAAACATAAAATAATAACTTATTGATGGCTCTGAGACAACAGTCAATATAAAAACACATAAAGAGGGAATTATGATGGCTTCAGCAAGCTCACAAAATAACCTAGAAATATTCCTCCTCCAAATTTCTTGGAATTACCGGAGGCAGAATACAAAAGATGAATATACAGAACTCTTCAAGAGATGAAGAAGGAGATCCGGCAAAACGCAGACCTAGTAATAGAGGAACTTAAGAAGATAAGAGCACACTGACAAATTTAACAGACTGCAAGAATCCACAGAGAGACAGCAATCAAACCCAGAAGATGAACAGTAAAGTTTCAGAATTAGACAATAGGAAGTCATAGGAGCAGAATTGAGGCAATGGAAGACAGAATTAGTGAGATTGAATATAAAGCACTTGACACCAACTTATTTGAGGAAAAATCAGATAAAAGGATTTAAAAAAATGAAACTGTGCGAACTATGTGGGACTCTATCAAGGGAAATAACTGACAAGTAAATGGAGTACCAAAACGGGGGATAACAGAAAATACAGAGAGAATTGTTGAAGATTTGTTAGCAGAAAACTTTCGTGAAAGATGAGAAAATACCCAACATGCTCATCAGACACCACTTAAGGTAGATCCCAAAGGAAAATCACAAAGACATACTATCATCAAATTTGCCAAAACCAAAGGTAGAGAGAATTTTAAGAGTGGCTAGGAATAAATGAAAAGTCATCTACAAAGGAGAGTCAGTAAGAATAAGCTTGGACTACTCAGCAGAAACCATGCAGGCAAGAAGGCAATAGGATGACATATAAAGCCTTGAAGGAAAAAAATTGCCGGCCAAGAATTGTATATCCAGCAAAACTATCTCTCAACTATGATGTTGAAATTAGAGCATTTCTAGATAAACAGAAGTTTTAGGGAATTTGCAAAAATCAAAACAAAATTAGAAGAAATACTAAAGAGAGTCCTCCAGTTAGAAAATCAGTAACATCAGATAACAACCCAAGACTAGAACACATATTGACCCAGATAGGGAAGTCACAAAAATAAATCAAGGCTAAAACACTGAAAATAGGGAAACAGAGATGTCAATATGTAAAAGATGACAATGTTAAAAAAGAGGGACTTAAAGAATGTAGACATAGATTTTTCATATGGAGAGGAAGTCAAGGCGATATAAAGAAATAACAGATTGGTTTAAACTTAGAAAAACGGGTAAATATTAAGGTAACCACAAAGGAAACTAACAATCCTACACATCAAAATAAACAAGAAAAATATAAAGACTCAGCAAACACAAAATCAACAATGAAAAAGATGAAAATACACAAAACAACTTAGTACAGTAAATTAAGTGTAACAAAGAAACTGTCAACAACACAAAAAAAAGACATCAAAATGACAGCACTAAACTCATACCTATCAATAATTACACTCAATGTAAATGGACTAAACCAATAAAGAGAGAGTGACCGAATGGATACAAAAAATGATCCATCTATATGCTGCCTACAAGAGACATACCTTAAAGACAAAAACAAGCTAAAACTCAAAGGATGGAAAAAATATATCAAGCAGACAACACTCAAAAAAGAGCAGGAGTGGCAATATTAATCTCTGAAAAAATAGACATTAAATTAAAATCCACCACAAAGGATAAGGAAGGACATTGTATAATGATTAAAGGGTTAATACACCAGGAGGACATAACTATAATAAATATTTACGCACCCAACAGGGCTCCAAAATACATAAATTCTAACAGCATTGAAAAGAGAGACAGCTCCACAATAATAGTAGGACACTTCAACACACAACTTCTGGTGAAGGACAGAACATCTGGAAAGAAGCTCAATAAAGACACGGAAGAGCTAAATGCTACAATCAGCCAACTTGATCTGTTGGACATATACTGAACACTCCACCCAACAGCAGCCAAATATACTGTCTTTTCCAGTGGACATGGAACATTCTTCAGAATAGACCACATATTAGACCATAAAGCAAGCCTTAACACAATCCAAAGCATCGAAATATTACAAAGCATCTTTTCTGACCATAAAGCCATAAAAGTAGAAATCAATAACAG
>NW_004443988.1:12719860-12728506 GCF_000243295.1 Trichechus manatus latirostris
AACTTTCATCTAAACTACAAAAAAAAAAAAGGATTATCTACGTGAGATCAGATTGACAACAGCAACTCAAAAGGTTTTATGGGAAGCCTAGGGGACAGTGAGTTGAAGATAATGGTGATGGAATAAGTTGGAAAAGGTTAGTGAGAATAGCAGCACAACTGGAAGAATGTAATCGATGTCACTGAATTTTACATGTAGAAACTTTCAAAATGGTGTAACTTTGGGTATGTATATTTTTCACCAAAAAAAAAAGGTCCTCAAGGTCAAGAAGGGAGAGTGTTGACATGTCGTGGGGTTGTTAACCAATGTCATAAAACAGTAGGTGTACTGACTGTTTAATGAGAAACTATTTGTTCTGTAAGCCATCTAAAGTACAATAAAAAAATTTTTTAAAAATTAAGTCATTAAAACAAAGCCCTTGGGCATCTGAAGAAAGGAAGTAATGAGAATTAGAGCACAGTTAAATGAAATAGAGAACAGAAAAACAAAAGATTTAACAAGACCAAAAGCTGATTCTTTCAAAAGATCAAAAAAATTGATAAACCACTGGCCAAACTCACAACAGAAAAACAGGAGAGGAAGCAGATAACCCATATAAGAAATGAGATGGGTGATATTACAACAGACGTGACTGAAATTAAAAGAATCATAACAGAATACTATGAAAAATTGTAGTCTAAAAAATTTGAAAATCTAGAAGAAATGGACAAATTTCTAGAAACTTACTACCTACCTAAACTAACACAAACAGAAGTAGAACAACTAAATAAACCTGTAGCAAAAGAAGAGATTGAAAAGGTAATTAAAAAACTCCCAACAAAAAAAACCCTGGCCCAGATAGCTTCACTGGAGAATTCTACAAAACTTTCAGAGAAGAGTTAACTCCACTACTACTAAGGTATTTGAGAGCATAGCAAAGGATGGAATACTCCCAAACTCATTCTATGAAGCCATCATAACCCTGATACCAAAACCAGGCAAAGACACCACAAAAAAAGAAAATAACAGACCAAATTCCCTCAGGAACATTGATGAAAAAATTCACAACAAAATTCTAGCCAATAGAATTCAGCAACATATCAAAAAAATAATTCATCATGATCGAGTGGGATTTATACCAGGTATGCAAGGATGGTTCAACATTAGGAAAACAATCAATGTAATCCATCACATAAATAAAACAGAAGACTAGAACCACATGATCTTATCGATCGATGCAGAAAAGGCATTTGACAAGTCCAACACCCATTCATGATAAAAACTTTCAACAAAATAGGAATAGAAGATAAATTCTGCAGTATGATTAAGGGCACTTATACAAAGCCAACGGCCAACATCATCCTAAATGGAGAGACTTTGAAAGTATTCCCCTTGAGAATGGGAACCAGACAAGGATGCCCTTTATCACCACTCTTATTCAACATCGTGTTGGAGGACCTAGCCAGAGCAATTAGGCTAGACAAAGAAATAAAGCATCCAAATTGGTAGGGAAGAACTCTATCTCTATTTGCAGATGATATGATCTTATACACAGAAAATCCCAAAGAATCCAGAAGAAAACTACTGGAACTAATGGAAGATTTCAGCAAAGTTTCAGGATACAAATAAGCATACAAAAATCAGTTGGAATCCTTTACACCAACAAAGAGAACCTCAAAGAGGAAATCACCAAATCAATACCATTTACAATACCACCCAAGAATATAAAATACTTAGGAATAAATCTAACCAGCGACATAAAAGACCTATACTATCAAAACTACAAAACACTACTGCAGGAAACCAAAAGAGACCTGCATAAGTGGAAAAACATACCTTGCTCATGGATAAGTAGACTCAACAGTGTGAAAATGTCAGTTCTACCCAAAGCAATCTACAGATACAATGCAATCCCGATCTAAATTCCACCGGCATTTTTTAATGAGATGGAGAAACAAATCACCAGCTTCATATAGAAAGGGAAGAGGCCCCGAATAAGTAAAGCATTACTCAAGAAGAAGAACAAAGTGGGAGGCTTCACACTACCTGCTTTTAGAACCTATTATACCACCACAGTAGTCAAAACAGCCTGGTACTGGTACAACAACAGATACGTAGACCAATGGAACAGGAATTGAGAATCCAGACAAATTCATCCACCTATGAGCAACTGATATTTGACAAAGGCCCAAAGTCCATTATTTGGAGAAAAGACAGTCTCTTTAACAAATGGCATAACTGGATATCCATCTGCAAAAAACTGAAACAAGACCCATACCTCACACCATGAACAAAAACGAACTCAAAATGTATCAAAGAGTTAAATATATAATAGAAAATGATAAAGATCCTGGGAGAAAAAATAGGGACAACGCTAGGTGCCCTAATACATGGCATAAACACAATAGAAACCATAAGTAACAATGCACAAGCACCAGAAAGAGACTAGATAAATGGGAGCTCCTAAAAATCAAACACGCTCACCAAAGGACTTCACCAAAAGACAACCTACAGACCTGGAAAAAATTTTTGGCTATGACAAATCCAATCAGCGTCTAATCTCTAAAATCTGCAAGATATTGCAAAATCTGAAAAAGAGACCAATAACCCAATTAAACAATGGGCAGAGGATATGAACAGGCACTTCGCCAAAGAAGACATTCGGGCAGCTAACAGACATGTGAAGAAGCGCTCACAATCATTAGCCATTAAAGAAATGCAAATCAAAACTACAATGAGATACCATCTCACCCCAACAAGGCTAGCATTAATCCAAAAAATACAAAATAATATATGTTGGAGAGGTTGTGGAGAGACTGGAAGGAACACTTATACACTGTTGGTGGGAATGTAAAATGGTACAACCACTTTGGAAACTGATTTGGAGCTTCCTTAAAAAGCTAGAAATAGAAGTACCATACGATCCAGTAATCCCATTCCTTGGAATATATCCTACAGAAATAAGAGCCGTCACACAGATAGATATATGCACACCCATGTTCATTGCAGCACTGTTCACAATAGCAAAAAGCTGGAAACAACTGAGGTGCCCATCAGCAATCAGAAATCCAGATAAATTGTGGTATAGTCACGAAATTGAATACTATGCAACAAAAAAGAACAATGATGAAGCCGTGAAACATAACATGGAGGAATCTGGAAGGCATTATGCCAAGTGAATTCATTCAGTTACAAAAGTACAAATATTGTATAAGACCACTATTTTAAGAACTCAAGAAAAGGTTTAAACACAGAAGAAAACGTTCTTTGATGGTTACTAGGGTGGAGAGGGAGGGAAAGCGTTATTCACTAACTAGATAGTAGACAAGAATTAGGTGAAGGGAAGGACATCACACACTACAGGGGAAGTCTGCATAACTGGACTAAACCAAAGCTAAGAAGTTTCCTGAGTACAATCAAACACTTCGAGGGACAGAGTAGCAGGGGCAGAGGTCTAGGGAACATGCTTTCAGGGCACATCTAGGTCAACTGGCATAACAAATTTTATTAAGAAAATGTTCTGCATCCTACTTTGGTGAGTAGCATCTGGGGTCTTAAAAGCTAGCGAGTGGCCATCTAAGATGCATCAATTGGTCCCAAACCACCTGGAATAAAGGAGAATAAAGAACACCAAGGTCACAAGGAGAGCATTCGCCCACGAGAGAGGGCCACGTAAACCGGAGATTGCATTAGCCTGAGACCAGAAGAACTAGATGGTGCCTGGCTACCACCAATGACCACCCTGACAGGGAACACAACAGAGAGTCCCTTTTGGAGCATGAGAAGAGTGGGGTGCAGAACTCAAATTCATGTAAAAAGACCAGACTTAATGGTCTGATGGAGACTGGAGGAACCCCAGAAAGGTGGCCCCCAGACTCTCTGTCAACCCTGCACTAAAACCATTCCTGAGGCCAACTCTTCAGTCAAAGATTAGACTGGACTATGGGATATAAAATGAAACTCGTGAACAGTGTGCTTCTTAGCACAAGTAGATAGATGAGACTAAATGGGCAGCTCCTTTCCAGCAGCGAGATGAGAATGCAGAGGGTCAGGAGCTGGTTGAATGGACACGGGAAATCGGGTGCAAAAGAGGAATGTGCTGTCATAGAGCAATTAGGGTCACATAACAATGTGTGTATACATTTTTGTATGAGAGACTAACTTGAATTGTAAACTTTCACTTAAAGTACAATTAAATAAAAAACATTTGGCAAGATCAGACAAGAAAAAAAGATTAGACACAGATAATATTAAGAATGAACAAAGGAGGAACTAAGAAAACAATAGAGATTTTAAAATATCAAGATAATGAGCAACTTGATACCAATAAATTTGAAAATAAAAAATGAACAATTTTCTAGAAAAAATATTTTAAAAACTCTTAGGTAAAACAGTAGAAGAAAACAGGTGAATGTCTTCATGTTCTTGGGGTAGACAAAGGTTTCTTAAACAACACAAAAAACAAACCATAAAAAAAAATCGCTAAGATAGACTACATTACAATTAACTTGTTTATCAAAAGTCACCATTAAAAGAGCAAAAAATGAAGCCATAGAGTGGGAGAAGATCATTAAAATATACATATCCAGGATTTATAAAGAAGTATATAGTAAGAGGAGCCCTCGTGGCACAGTGGTTAAGAGCTCAGGCTGCTAACCAAAAGGTCAGCAGTTCAAATCCACCAGCCACTCGTTGGAAACCCTATGAGGCAGTTCTGCTCTGTCTTTCTGGGTCGCTATAAGTTGGAATCAACTCAATGGCAATGGGTTTTTATAATAAGAGGAGCCCTGGTGGTGCAATGGTTAAGTACTCAGCTGCTAACCAAAGGTCAGCAGGGAACCCACCAGCTGCTCTGCAGGAGAAATTTGTGCCAGTCTGCTTCCATAAAGATTTACAGCTTTGGAAACCCTATGGGGCAGTTCTACTCTATCCTATAGGGTCACTATGAGTCGGAATCTATTCGACGGCAATGAGTTGGTTCTTGGTTTATAATAAGAGAAGAAAAGGCAACATAATAGGAAAATCGGCAAGAATCATATAGACATTTCACAGAAGTGAACAGGACGTTTTACTTTTTCACAGCTCTAAAGTTCCAGATCAAAACAAGGAGCTCGCAGCTCCATTTTTGTTTTTAAAAGGTGGGATAGAATTCAGGGAGAGATGGAAAGAATAGGTATTCAAGCAGATAATTCTAAAATGTTCTTTAAAATTGTGTTATTTTTCAAAGTTTTAGTATTCTACTCACCACCACTGCACAGAGGTTGTATTTAGGATGTTTCTGAAAAATTGGACAAATGTAAGGAGTGAGGTCCAAGTTGATGAGTGGGTAATGAATATCTGTTCTCAGTTTCCTTTTCATTGTACGCTGAATGTCAAACCTGGGGGGATAAGCATGTGAAATATAAAATAAGTTTGTGAACCACTCATGAATGAAGTCCACAAACCCTGACAAATTCTAAATACAGTTAAGAGTAATATCTTGGAAAGATTATTTGGTGCAGACCTGTACAAAAACTTTTTTTTCTTGTGTCAGTATACTTAGAAATGCTACATCCAAGTGCCTTACCAAAACTGAGACTGGGCCAGGAGCTTGAATCAGGGAGAGAGACAGTGTAGATTCAAGCTAAGCTGGTAGCTGGGCAGTGGGAAAAAGAGAAAGGGCTAACGAAGACAAAACAAGGGGGAAGTGGAAACCACACTGATAACTCCATGAGGCCTTCAAACTGGCTCCACTTTTTTCCTCATCTTGATTTCTGCACGTTTTCTTGGCGGTGTCCCATTTTCAAGCTCTGGGGTTTTAATATAATGTTTTAATAAGATAAAATTTTGTAAGGCAGGGCCTAGATGCAAGAGTAGTCAGACAGCTTCCTATGTCCCTCTTACAACAAAGACCTAAAAAACAAGTGATTTGACTGTATATGAATATCTAGGGGCCCTGAGGAATCGGACTGAGTGGCGGGGGGAGAGAGATCGTTCAGAAGCAGCAAGGAGTTGCCTGACCTGGCCCAGCGGTAGCCACAGTCTTTCAGCCCAGACTGGCTCAGTTTGTACAGGGAGGCGGGCATACAGCTCCGCTCGCTCATTCCGGAGGCAGTTTCCACTTCGAGAGAAATCTGGCAGCAGAGATTCTGCTTGGACACTCTGAACCAGTGAAAAGCAGCACCCAACTGGCTAAAGATAAGTACTTGTGCGTGGCCCTTTGCAGGGATTTAAAAAAAAAACAAAAAAACCTATTTGGGAAATAACTCTTTCCCATTTACTTCCTCCCTCCTGCTCGGCACCGTGGGCCAGGGGTAGATCCCATCAGGCGTCCTGACCCATTCTCCTGGCCTTGGAGAGGGAACAAATTAACAAACAGAGAAAAAATAAGCTACTGGCTCCCGTAAGCCAGAAACTCAGGGTTGGCACAGCTCCTTTGCCTAGGCACAGGCGTAAGGGGTCTGCAGACCTGGAGTGCCTTCCACCCCTGTATAGACTTGTGTGGACCCATCTGAACAACATAAGCCCCCACTACCACAGCACAACAGGGTAAACACCTGAAGTCTAACTTGAGCTGTGAAGTGGCAGATTCGTGATGTTTTGACACTGCTCTGCCCTTTAAGCAGGTGACTTACCTGTCTGCATCAGGGGCTTCAAGACTGCTGGCTCCACCCACACCAACTAGCCACCTGCTACAGGGGTCCAAGAATAAGTGGTACCCCCTAGTCCTTATAGCCAACAGAGGGTGCTCATAGTCTGGCTGCAAAACTCACCTACCCACTTGCTCTAGGGAATAGGGACACACTTTCAGATACTCAGGGCAGCCGTCAGCCCCCTGCCTTGCTCAGCATGTGACCCCCTACTGCAGCCAGATACCTGTGCCTACACCAATCACCCATGCCTCTCTAAGACTGTAGGTGAGAGCCTGCACCACACACTTGGTGGGTGACTGCCTGGACACCTGAGCTGAATTCATTTAATTTAGTGGACTCCTGGGCACACAACTTAGTTACAGACCTAACTACCTGGTGACAGGACATTAGAGCTTCAAAGATGCCAATAATCAAACTAGCACACATGAACAGACTATTTGGGTATATCAAAACAAAAGAAGAAGCTAGGACAAACTAAACAACTATAAAATAAAATTATAATAACTTATTAATGGCTCAGAGACAACAGTCAATATCAAATCACATAAAGAGGCAGTCCATGATGGCTTCAGCAAGCTCCCAAAACAAAAGAATCAATAAATTTTCTGGAGGAAGAGAATTTCTTGGAATTACCTGAGGCAGAATACAAAAGATTAATATACAGAAATCTTCTAGAAATTAGGAAATTCTTCAGAATGCAAAGAATGCCAAAGCGTACAGACAAAGCAGTAGCGGAACTTAAAAAAGAGCATAATGACAAATTTGATAGGCTGCAAGAATCCATAGAGAGACAGCAATCAGAAATCCAGAAGATTAACAGTAAAATTTCAAAATTTACTAAATAGAAAGTCATAGGAGCAGAACTGAGGCAGTAGAAGTCAAAATTAGTGACATTGAAGATAAAGCACTTGACACTTATTAGAGGAAAAATCAGATAAAAGAATTTAAAAGAATGAAGAAACTCTAAGTTATGTCGGACTCTATCAAGAGAAATAACCTATGAGTGATTGGAGTACCAGAACAGGGGGGATAACAGAAAATAGAGAATTGTTGAAGATTTGTTGACAGAAAACTTCCCTGATATCATGAAAGATGAGAAGATATCTGTCCAAGATGATCATAGAACCCCACGTAAGGTAGATACCAAAAGAAAGTCACCAAGACATGTTATAATCAAACTTGCCAAATCCAAAGATAGAATTTTAAGAGTGGCTAGGGATAAAAGAAAAGTCATCCACAAAGGAGAGTCAATTAGAATAAGCTTGGAATACTCAGCAGAAACCATACACCATACAGGCAAGAAGGCAATGGGATGACTTATATAAAGCCTTGAAGGAAAATAATTGCCAGGCAAGAATTATATATCCAGCAAAACTGTCTCTCAAACATGATGGCAAAATTAGGGCATTTGCAGATAAACAGAAGTTTAGGGAATTTGCAAAAACCAAACTAAAATTACAAGAAATACTAAAGGGAGTCCTCCGGATAGAAAATCAATAACATCAGATAACAACCCAAGACTAGAACATAGGACAGAGCAACCAGATATCTACTCAGATAGTGAAGTCACAAAAATAAATCAAAGCTGAAACATTGAAAATAAGGAAACAGATATCATCAGTATGTAAAAAATGACAACATTAAAACAAAAAAGAGGGACTAAAAAAATGTAGACATAGATTTTTCATATGGAGGAGAAGTCAAGGCAATATAAAGAAATAAAAGACTGGTATAAACTTAGAAAAATAGGGGTAAATATTAGGGTAACCACAAAGGAAACAAAGAATCATACAAATCAAAATGAAAAACTAGAAAACTATAAAGACTAAGCAAACACAAAATCAACAATGAAAAAGATGAAAAGAAAATACATAAAGAAAACGACTCAGCGCAGAAAAGTGGAACAAAGAAACTGAACAACACACAAAAAAAGAAATCAAAATGACAGCACTAAACTCATACCTATCAATAATTATGCTGAATGTAAATGGACTAAATGCACCAATAAAGAGAGAGTGGCAGATTGGATAAAAAA
>NW_004443988.1:12730518-12762534 GCF_000243295.1 Trichechus manatus latirostris
ATTTACAGTAGCCCCCAAGAAGATAAAATACTTAGGAAAAAATCTAACCAGAGACGTAAAAGACCTATACTATCAAAACTACAAAACACTACTGCAGGAAACCAAAAGAGACCTGCATAAGTGGAAAAACATACCTTGCTCATGGATCGGTAGACTCAACAGTGTGAAAATGTCAATTCTACCCAAAGCAATCTACAGATACAATGCAATCCTGATCTAAATTCCACCGGCATTTTTTAATGAGATGGAGAAACAAATCACCAGCTTCATATAGAAAGGGAAGAGGCCCCGAATAAGTAAAGCATTACTCAAGAAGAAGAACAAAGTGGGAGGCTTCACACTACCTGCTTTTAGAACCTATTATACCACCACAGTAGTCAAAACAGCCTGGTACTGGTACAACAACAGATACGTAGACCAATGGAACAGGAATTGAGAATCCAGACAAATTCATCCACCTATGAGCAACTGATATTTGACAAAGGCCCAAAGTCCGTTATTTGGAGAAAAGACTTAGTCTCTTTAACAAACGGTGCTGTCATAACTGGATATCCATCTGCAAAAAACTGAAACAAGACCCATACCTCACACCATGAACAAAAACGAACTCAAAATGGATCAAAGACTTTAATATAAAATTCAACGATAAAGATCATGGAAGAAAAAATAGGGACAACGCTAGGAGCCCTAATACATGGCATAAACACAATACGAACCATAAGTATCAATGCGCAAGCACCAGAAGAGAGACTGGATAACTGAGAGCTCCTAAAAATCAAACACTTATGCCCATCAAAAGACTACACCAAAAGAGTCAAAAGAAAACCTACAGACTGGGAAAAAAAATTTGGCTATGACAAATCCGATCAGTGTCTATTCTCTAAAATCAACAAGATACCGCACAACCTCAACAACAAGAAAACAACCCAGTTAAAAAATGGGCAAAGGACATGAACAGGCGCTTTGGCAAAGAAGATATTCAGGCAGCTAACAGACACATGAAGAAATGCTCACAGTCATTAGCCATTAGAGGAATGCAGATCAAAACTATAACAAGATATCATCTCACCCTAACAAGGCTAGCACTAATCCAAAAAACACAAAATAATAAATGCTGGAGAGGCTGTTGAGAGACTGGAACTCTTATACACTGTTGATGGGAGGGTAAAATAGTACAACCAATTGTACAACAATCAATTTGGTGCTTCCTTAAAAAGCTAGAAATAGAAGTACCGTACGATCCAGGCATCCCACTCCTTCGAATATATCCTAGAGAAATAAGAGCCATCACACTAATAGATATGTGCACACCCATGTTCATTGCAGCACTGTTCACAATAGCAAAAAGATGGAAACAACCTAGATGCCCATCAACAGACCAATAGATATCAATAGATAAATTATGGTATATCCACACAATGGAATACTACGCAATGATAAAGAACGATGAAGCCGTGAAACATAACATGGAGGAAGCTGGAACTCATTATGCTGAGTGAATTTAGTCAGTCACAAAAAGACAAATATTGTATAAGACCACTATTATAAGAACCCAAGGAAAGGTTTAAATGCAGAAGAAAACATTCTTTGATGGTTATGAGGGTGGGGAGGGAGGGTGAGGGTTATTTACTAACTAGATAGTAGATAAGAATTATCTTAGGGGAAGGGAAGGACAGCACACACTACAGGGGAAGTCAGCACAACTGGACTAAACCACAGCTAAGAAGTTTCTGAATACAATCAAACACTTTGAGAGAGTAGCAGGGGTAGGGATCTGGGGACCATGCTTTCAAGGGACGTCTAGGGCAATTGGCATAACAAACCTTATTAAGAAAATGTTCTGCATCCTACTTTGGTGAGTGGCATCTGGGGTCCTAAAAGCTTGCAAGTGGCCATCTAAGATGCATCAATTAGTCCCAATCACCTGGAGTAAAGGGGAATGAACAACACCAAAGACTCAAGGAAAGTATTAGCCCAAGAGACAGAAAGGGCCATGTAAACTAGAGACTTCATCGGCCTGAGACCAGAATAACTAGATGGTGCCTGGCTACCACCAATGACTGCCCTGACAAGGAACACAACAGAGAGTCCTGATGGAGCATGAGAAGAGTGGGGTGCAGAACTCAAATTCTAGTAAGAAGACCAGACTTAATGGTGTGACTGAGACTGGAGGAACCCCGGAAAGCATGGCCCCTGGATTCTCTTATCAGCCCAGAACTAAAACAATCTCCAAGGCCAAGTCTTCAGACAGGGATTGGACTGGACTGTGGAACATAAGGTGATACTTGTGAGGAGTGTGTCTCTTAGCTCAAGTAGATACAAAAGACTAAATGGGCAGCTTCTGTCCAGAGGTGAGATGGGAAGGCAGTCATTAGCCATTAGAGAAATGCAGATCAAAACTATAACGAGATATCATCTCACCCTAACAAGGCTGGTTGAATGGACATGGGGAATCAGGTGGAAAGGAGGAGTGTGCTGTCACAGTATGGGGAGAGCAATTAGGGTCACATAACAATGTATGTATAAATTTTTGTATAGAAGACTAACTTGAAATGTAAACTTCATTTAAACTACAACCATAAAAAATTTTTTTTAAAAAAAGAGCAGAAATCTAAACCCAAAGCAAGCAGAAGAAAGGAAATAATAAGGATTAACCATCTGTGCCACCGACATCATCGTATGAAAATACCACCTTTTATTTATCCATTAATCCTTGACGAATTATTTGGATTATTTACACTATTTGACTATTATGAATAATGCTAGTATAAACATTTGTGAACAAAAAAAAGATACAATTTTGTGAAAATCTTGTCACATTCTATACTTGTCATGTAGCTCAACAGTCCCCACATCAAGCTCCTATCAGAATCACCCAGTGAGGTTTTTAGAATAATCATGCTTATTTTGGAGAAATGCTGATTTAGTTCTGGGGCAGGGAAATAACTAGGTGAGCCTGAGACGTTACTGTGCCAGAAAGCAAGAAACCTTGTTCTCCAAAACTAATGGAGTAAAACAGTTACTATTTATGCATGTTCATAGCAGCATTATTCACAATAGCCAAAACATGAAAACAACCCATAGATCCAGGAACAGATGAGTGGATAAACAAAATGTGGTATATCCACAGTGGGATATTATTCACTCATAAAAAGAAATGAGTACTGTTACATGCTACAACTTGGATGAACCTCAAAAACATGATAATTGAAAGAAACCAGTCACAAAAGTCCGCCTATTATATAGTTTCACTCATATTAAAGTCCAAAACAGGGAAATCTATAGAGACAGAAAGTAGATTGCTTAGGGCTGAGGGGTGGGGAGGAGTAGAAGGGGGGGTAGCTAAAGGGTACAGAGTTTCATTTTGAGGTGATGAAAATGTTCTAAAATTGACTGTGGTGATGGTTACACTTATCTGTGAATATACTAAAAACTACTGGAATTGTACTTTAATTGGGTGAATTGTATCTCAGTAATGCTGTTAAAAAGCAAAAGGGAATGTTCTAGATTAAAAGAGACAACCAAATGGAATGCATGGCCCTTGACTGGATTCTAGATTGAAAAAAAAAAGTTTTAAAAGACATTTTTGAGAGAGGGGAAATGTATAAGGACTCTATCTCATGTGATATGAGATTATGAAATATCATAGGGAACGATAGTGGTGTTGTGATTATGTAGGAGAACATCCTTATTTTCAGGTAGTATGTGCTGAGTATTTCAATATGAAATGCCATGGCGTCTGCGTCTTCCTTCAACTGGTTCAGCTAAAAAATAAAAGCAAGGGAGGGAGAGACAGAGGCAAGAAGAGGAAAAGGAAATGTGGCAGAGTTACTAACTGTTTGTTGAAGAGTCTAGGTAAAGGATGTATTTATTATATTTTCTTTCAGTTTTTCTGTAGACTTGAAATTTTTTTTAAATAAAAAGCTGGGAAATCATTTAAAAAGTAAAAATAATGATGCTTATACCCCACTGTGGACCTAGGGAATCAGAATCCTCAAGGGTAGGGCCAGGGAATCTATTTTTAAAAGCACTTGAAGTGAGTCCAGATATTTTCATATGATGATGTCGGTGGCACAGATGGTTAATCCTTATTATTTCCTTTCTTCTGCTTGCTTTGGGTTTAGATTTCTCCTCTTTTTTAAAAAAAAAAAAAATTTTATGGTTGTAGTTTAAATGAAGTTTACATTGTAAGTTAGTCTTCTATACAAAAATTTATACATACATTGTTATGTGACCCTAATTGCTCTCCCCATACTACGACAGCACACTCTTCCTTTCCACCCCTGATTCTCCATGTCCATTCAACCAGCTCCTAACCTTCTCTGCCTTCCCATCTCACCTCTGGACAGTCATTCAATCCAGTGACTGTCATTTGGGACTCCTGGCTAATAGATAACTTGCCTCCATATGTGATACAATGTCCTTTATATCATGCACTCAGTCTTGGAAACCCTGGAGTCACCCTGTTTGTATTCCTTCACCTCCCCAACCTCCCCACTGCCATCAAAAGAGTCGCCACTCACGTCCTGTTGATTCTAGTTCTAGCTCCCAAAAACTTCTTGAATCCATCCCGTTCTTTTCATCCCCACTGTTAACTACCATAGCCCATGCCATCACGTCTTATTCAGACTCTTGGAACAGCATCGTAATTATTCCCCCCACCTCCAGGCTCTCCCCTTTCCCAGCCATCCTCCAAGCCACTTGAGTTCCCTTCTCAAACCTGTCACACCACTCATCTCCAATAAGTTACTGCTGCCCAAAGGATAAAATCCAGAAGTCTTAATATGTGATACAAGACTCCACAAGGCTCTCACCTGCCTTACAGCTTCATCACTACTTCTGTCCCATCCTCACGTTTATTTAACATACATAGCAATATGCCTTTGCATATATTGTTTCTTTCTCCTTCTTCTCTGCCTGGAAAACTCCTCATTCTTTAATGTTATTATTATATGTCCATTCTCCTGTGAAGTTTCCATTCTTCCCCCACCACCTTCCAAGTGTAGGTTGAAAGCTTCAGCATAACCTGTGACTGTGTCCTGGATCAGTCTAGACAATAGGGCTGAGAGTTGTACTAACCCAACAATACAGTGCAAGGGTGCTTCACTAAACCCACTGTCTTCCTGCAGGTAAATTCTTTTTTTTTTTTTTTTTGTTTTTGTGAGCTTAATAATTTTAACTGCTGATATATATCTTTGTAGCAATGAATGAGGTGGGATGGTAGCAAATAATAGAAACCAGAAACTACTCCTGCCAATTGCAGAGCCTAGTTCTTGGTGTATTCTTAGCTCTTGAGCCACAACTTGTCCCTTCTTCCCTTACTGTACTTCTCTTTTGGATTTCCTCAAAGCTCATAAAGGAGAGATGCTCTGAAGTATACTCCTTTGAATGAAATAATTGTTAAATGATACTCTGTCCAGTTATCACTGTGCTGTTGAACACTCCTAACCAGCCGAAGCAGCTATATAGAGTTGGGATCACAAAGATCTCATTGCCTGAATGCTAGAGGAACTGGGGATGAAGCTGAGACAATAGGGCAATAAGATTTCACTGGATATTCCTACTAGACCTCAACCCTTGTTTCTAAGAAGAAACTTCACTGACCTAAATATATTCTATTTTCAGAATCATTGATTTGCCCCAAAATTGACATGAAAGCTGTCAACTGTAAAGCTGTTTTGCTAGGCCAACTTTTATGCCCATTCATCTAATTTTCATACCTTCAAATCTGCCTACAAAATACAAAAATCCATACCTTTTTAAATGAAAAATAATTATTTTTGGTGCTTTGGAAATACTGGCCCTCACAGCTGTTTCTTGCTTGGTTCCACAAAAGGAGCAATGAATTTGATTATTCCAGGTCAATGTGTCTTGTTGAAAAAAACACTGGAGGCAGTCCTATTGAGAAGAAAAGCATTTGGTGACCAAATTGGATCATCTGGAACCTGTGGTCGCTGCTTATATCAGAATTTTGGAACAGCCACAAATGTATAATCCTCAAAGTTTTTCTCAAAGTCAATTCCAGGAGATAGCAGGGTCACAAACAGCAGCCTAGAGAACCAGCTAGAAAGTCTACCTGGCAAAGGAGATGTTTCCTTCTTATTTAGTTACTGAAATGGATCCAAGTGCCATCTCGTTTATAATCTCTGAATCAGCATTTTAAAGTTTCTGGTTGATTTCGGGATAATATTGACTTTGCAATTTCCACTAACCAAACCAGGCAGCTGTTTTATGTTATTCATCTCATTACTAAAGTGATCTGGTGATTGAAAAATGGTCATATCTCAGCCTTTTGGGTTGGCCTATAATAAAGACAGCAGGAGAGAGAGAAATTAGACCCCAGGTCCGCAGGAGACATCCTAAATGTGGCCAGGTCCCGAGCTCTGCAAACCATTAACCTGAAGGCAAAGATAGCAAAGATCATGCCAGCACATCACTTTAAAGGGTCTTTGAAATTCCTTTCAGGCAATCTTTAGTGGAGCTGAGAACAGAGCCCAGTCCTCATAAGTGGTGGGATTCTATTCTCCAATTCTGGTATTTGGAAATAAATCCATTGCCGTTGAGTCAATTCCTTGTGAAAAGGCTATGTGAAAACTTTTATCAGTAGACGTTCTTTCATAAATTAGGAAGAAAATATATAAATTTGTGTTATTCTGCCAGTGAACGTATTGCTTCCTGTCTCGTCACTGCTCTGCCTCCCACTGCCATCCTCCCTACCCCCTTACAGATTAACTGTCGGCATCAATTGGAAGAAAAATGGAGAGGTACACCAAGGCACTGGGTTCCCCTCTCCCTTTCCAGCACATCTCACAGCTTTAGTCTAAAATGTAAGAGGCTCAAGACCCAAAGTCAAAATCTTTCATATCTAGTCCTGATTTGGGGCTACAGACCTCCGGGGTGAGAGAGGACTACACATTTTTTGTAAGAAATGATAAAGTCCTATATATGCACCAAGCCATCTCAAGGACTGCATAAATCCTACCTACATTTCCAGCTTTACAAAGAGGCTGTTTTGTTGAGTACATTTAAAAAGTAACTTTTGGCCGGTATGTTACTTTTCAGAGTGAGCCCTGGCGGCACAGTGGTTAAGTGCTCATCTGCTAACCAAAAGGTTGATGGTTCGAACCCACCAGCTGCTCCTTGGGAGAAAGATGTGGCAGTCTGCTTCCATAAAGATTTACAGTCTTGGAAACCCTATGGGGCAGTTCTCTTCAGTCCTATAGGGTTGCTATGAGTCAGGATCGACTCGATGGCAATGCGTCCGGCAGGTCGCTTTTGAATCAAATGCTATCATCATGGGCTTCCAACTTTTTTTTTTCTTTTAGATATAAAGAAGCCCCCTCATACTAAAAAAATGTAGGAAATAGCCCTGAGAAAATCCAGGGCTGGGGGTAGAACAAGACAAAAAAAGTATCGAGGAGTATGGAATCCTACCTGAAGAGAGCATTGATACTCTGATGGAATGGGGAGGGAGAGGACAGTGAAGACTTCATTCTTGTAGGTGCAGTTCTCACACTGTAGACAGATGATACGGTAACTGAGCTGCCCTTCAAACAGGCGCGTGATGATGGACGACTCCTTGGCAGTCACCTTCCTGCAGCATCTTTGAGGAGATCCTTTTTCATATGATCTTCGGTGATACTGAATCAAGGGACAGATTCCCCCAGCCCCCCAAAATGAACTCTTGATTATTTAAAAAAAAAAAAATTTAACAGAATGATTGATTTTTTTCTACCAGAATGATACATTGCTATCAGAAACAACTTAGTTTAGGATTCAGACAATAAATAGAGTTGGATTTCTGAAGAGGATGCATTTTGTAGTTCCTGGTAACTCAGATATATCCCCCTTTAAGTGAAGCTGAAGAATGATGGCACCCTGACTCTGACAGCCCCTGAGCCGAGCTGTAAATACCATTCAATGTCCTGCAGCCAGCTTTCCCTGGGAAGAGGGTAAGCTGCTGAACCACAGTCTGACTTGGGGGTAAAATAAAGGAACTTGGTCTTTCCTCTGGCCCCTTCAGGTTATGTTCTCCGCCTGTTGTTAGAAAACACGTTTTTCAAAAGAGCAAATCTTACCTTCCCAACACAGCCTAATTTAATTAGCCTTGAGGTCTGATTTGCTCATACAGTGTTTCAGGGAGCACACCCTGAATTTTCGTGATTTTTACAGCCTCAGTAGAATATGCATTCTGAAGACTCATTAGCTTCACAGCCAACTATAATTTGGAACTGGACTCTCTGTTCCACGTCTGTTTGCTTCTCTCAACACTCTGCTGCCAAGGTATTCCACCTTGACAGTAATTTAATGCCCCCTTTCCAAGTCGGGCCTAGGAAACCAGAATACTATTTATTTCAGATGGGGTGCAGATGAGGGCTTAAGTGATTTCTACTGATCACCACCCTACCTTCCAGCTAATAAAAAAAAGTACTAACTGCCATGAATATCTTGTTGTTAGTGAAAATGAAAACAGGAATTGAGGCTTGAAAATGAGAATAATTAATGGCTATAGTTTGTGACATCTGTGCTAAGTATTTCCTGGACATTAGACATGAGGTGAGCTAGTGTCAGTACAAGGATGATGCATAAAGGTAAGGCTGTATCTTTTCAGGGTGTTGGTCTTCAACTAATGATGAAGGCAGTGAGTCTTGTAAGGAAAGACAACCCCCCAGAAACTGGGGATCTCTTGCTTTATCAAATGTATGTCCTAATCTAAAGTTGAGCTCAAGTTAGGCAAGTTTGGTACGAAGAAACTTTGCAGTGTATAGGTCTCCCCCTTAGCTAATACGAAGCTTAATATTTTCATGGGTTTGTAGGTTCTCAGAAAGTCTATTTCAAGTTGTAAATTTCTCATGAGGAATATATTTTTATATTTTTAAAGAAGTGACTTCCACTGTAAAAAAAATAGTCCATGCAGTTTTTATTTGCAGAGAACTAGATTAGTGGTGGAGCCCCTGGGTGTGCAAACAGTTAATATGCTTGGCTGCTAACCAAAAGGTTGGATGTTCGAATCCACCCAGAGGTGCTTTGGAGGAAACCCTTGGTGATGTACTTCTGAAAAAGCAGCCGTTGAAAACCCTGTGGAGCACATTTCTACTCTGACACACACGGAGTCGCCATGAGTTGGAGTTGGTTAAAGATTAGTGGTTGCCACATCTGGACGGTCCTGGAAATGGCAAGTGAGCTTTTTCCAAAAGACAGTAAGACTGCAGTGAGGGTCTGAGAATCTGAGTTTCAAAAATCTTCCCAAATGATTCTGATGATGAGCTAAGTTTGATAAAACAATGTAACACTAACTTGAATGTTCTATGTAGTACCCCAGCATGTAGCACAGTGCTTGGCACACGGCAGTAAATGTTTACTGAATAAATGAAAAAATGAAAAATGAAAGTAGTTGATAAAGCTGAAGGCCAATCCTATTTCAAGGCCATTTATTCCACTTACTTTTTTCAGAGCTTCATGAAGTTCATTCAGGACATAAATCAAGAATTCCTGCGCATCTTGCTGTGTCTTTTTCATAAATGCTGGGTAGAGGTTTCCAAGGGCTGACCGAAATATTTCTGGTGAGACACAGTCTGAGTCTCCAAGCCACATGTCTGTCATCAGGTAGGCAAAAGCAGTGGCAACCTCACCGCAACTCCTTGGAAGAAGGAAAGGACATGTTTTTGGCTGATTTAGTGAAAAGAAAGCACCTAAAAACTTGAGCATGGGGCATCAAACCAAAAATGGAGTTCCATTCATTTCTTGGCAGACCTTTCTGCGTTACTCACCCTGGATGCATTATTTGGGTAGCTACAGCCTTTACTGACTTGTTCAGCCCTTGAGAGGGACACAAGATGGTTCCTTCCCTAACTTCACCTAGAGGAGCTGGGGTTGGGACTGGGCTATAGGGAACACAAGCCATCTTACTTTTGAAGAGCAGTAATGTACTTTCCAGAGAGAAAGTATTCCACCAGCGGCGAGATGCTGCAGAGACTCTGCAAGATGGCATTCATGTAGCATGTGTTCCCCAAGTTTCGCAGACCGGTCACACCTTGGAAATGGGGCTGGTTCTCATCAGCCTCACTAACTGGGATGGTGTCATAGTAATCTGTACATTCTGCGCTGTGGTGTTGCCTTGTAGAAAGAAAGGAAGGCATTTTGAGGGAACAAAATGTGTACAAATGAAAATAAGCATCTCAGCCTTAGGAAACAAAGAAAAGTTCTTAATAAGACGTCCCTCAAACACATTCTCTACCAGGGACATAGTATTCTGACCTGGAGTCTAAACTTGCATTATTTTTTCTTAAACTCTTTGAACAAGTGCCTGCAGCCAAGCAAGTCAGAGATAAAAGTTTCTTCCTAAAACCAAAGCAAGAGGACAGAAAATATCTGCCTTTCAGAGTCCTAGAATTGCTGGGCTAAAAATGCAAACATCCCCACTACAGTTAGGTTATGAGGCTTAGATTCAAACGCAAACGTTCCCACTATAGTTAGGTTGTGAGGATTAGATTAAAATGCAAACGTTCCCACTATAGTTAGGCTGTGAGGCTTAGATTAAAATGCAAATGTTCCCACTATAGTTAGGTTGTGAGGCTTAGATTAAAATGCAAACGTTCCCACTATAGTTAGGTTGTAAGGTTTACATTAAATAAGGCAATGTTTCCTTTTTTGCTGGGCAAGTAAATTCATTGCTAGTAGTAACAACAATAACAATAGCTAGTAGTTAATTGTAACAAAAAAAAAAAAAAGGAAACCCTGGTGGCATAGTGGTTAAGTGCTACGACCATTTTTATTGTACAATAGCTATCATTTATTGAGCCTGGCATTTTATTAAGTGTTTAACATGCATTTTCCCATTTACTACTTACAACAACTCTATGGGGTAGGTACAATTATTTTTAAGTTTAAATCCCATCTTACAGATGAGGTATCATATTTAAATGGTTTAGTCATTTGCCCCTGCTAACATACTAAAGGGTGTATAGTGGTATGTAAAAAGAGGGAATATCTATCAGTCGGTCTATCTATCTACGGCCTTTAAGTCGAATTTGTAAGTCAGTAACAGGTGCATATGATTCTTATTTAGCCTTACTTTAGCATAAGGAAAGGCTTGAAGGCTTTTCAATGATTTAAAAGCTGCACAAGCAGCAAGTGAAGGTGATTGTGATGAAGAATTTGTTGCAAGTAGGGGTTGGTTCAATGTTTCAAAGCAGGGCTTTGAACCGATTTGGTCCAGTTCAACCTCCTGCTGAGAATTTGCATTTCCAACCCAGATATACTGAATCCGAATCTTCATTTTAACAAGATCCCCTGGTGATTCTTATCTTAAATCTTGTTAAGGGGATCTTGTTAAAATGTAGATTTGGATTCAGTATATCTGCAGTGGAAATGCAAATTCTCAGCAGGAGGTCTAACTGGACCAAATGGGTTCAAAGCCCTGTTTCAAAATGAGGGCAAATTCACATAACTTTAAACGGCAAGTACAAGTTGTGTAAAAGTTGGATGTTTGTAACCCGGAGACAGCCTGTAGTATGTATTAAGAGTATCTATCTGCTATTGATTGAATTGTGTCCTCCAAAAAATGTGTGTCAACTTGACTAGGCCATGATTCCCGGTATTGTGTGGTGAGCCACCATTTTTGTCATCTGATGTGATTATCCTATGTGTTATAAATCCTGACCTCTATGATGTTAATGAGGCAGGATTAGAAACAGTTATGTTAATGAGGCAGGACTCAATCTACAGGATTAGGTTGTATCTTTAGTCAGTCTCTTTTGAGATACAAAAGAGAGAATTGAGCAGAGAGGGGAGAGACCTCATTACCACCAAGAAAAAAGCCAGGAGCAGAGCGTATCCTTTGGACCCAGGGTCCCTGAGCTGAGAAGCTCCTAGACCAGGGGAAGATTGATGTTAAGGACTTTCCCCAGAGCTGACAGAGACAGAAAGTCTTCCCCTGGAGCTGACACCCTGAATTTAAACTTCTAGCCTTCTAGACTGTGAGAGAATAAATCTGTTTGTTAAAGCCATCGACTTGTGATATTTATGTTATAGTAGCACTAGATAACTAAGACACTATCTATCTATCTGTCTGTATATCTGTCTATTTATCTAAGCTATTTGAATTTATATACAGGCAGTCCCGTGTTATGAACAAGATCCATTCCTAACTGTGCATTTAAGTAAAAGTTTTAACTCAGTAAGAGGTGCATATGGTTCTTATGTAGACTTACTTTAGTGCAAGAAAAGGCTGAAAGCCTTTTCAGTGATTTAAAAGCTGTAAATGCAGCAAGTGAAAGTGATTGTGATGAATAATTTGTTGGGAGTATATATATACATATATATGTGTGTGTATATATATATATATATATAACATATACATATGTGTGTATATATATATAACATATATACATATTGAGAGCATAATAAAATCCACTGCTGTGGAGTCAATTCTGACTCATAGAGACCCTTTAGCACAGAGTAGAACTGCCTCATGGGGTTTCCAAGGCTGTAAATCTTTACAGAGGCAGACTGCCGTAACTTTCTTCCACGGAGTAGCTGGTGAGTTCGAACTGCTGACCTTTCAGTTAGCAGCCAAGTGCTTAACTACTGCACCACCAGGGCACATATTAAGAGCATATATATGCATTAAGAACACACACACACATAGACAGACAGAAAGAGAAATAGAGAGTAAGAGGATAAATTTAGTAAAAAATACATCTCAGTTTAAATCCTGACTCTGCCACTTACATGCTCTAGGGCTCTTATGCCTGTTTATCATCTATAAGACAGTAATAATACCACCTGCCTTACAGGGTTGTGAGGATTAGATTAAATGATGCAAGGTACCTGGCACAGATTAAATAATTAATAAATGTCCACTTAGAAACATTTGTTTTAAGAGAAGAAACTGATCTAGGGTGTCCTCAACAGTCAGCTCTGTTTGGCCAGGCCAGGCCTGCACAGGGGAGACAGGAGCACAGAGGCTCCAGGGCTCCTCCTGCCTAGGTAAAGAACTTCCTTTTGTCATTCATCATGTTGCGCCAGGCAGCCCAGCAGCTTTGTGCTTTATGATTCTTCTTTCTATGCCTCTAAACGTGAGGCTCCAGGAGACATGTGCCTCACCTCAGCACCTCTGCTTTGTTAGCCAGCTGTCAGAGTGCTCACTCCTGCTGTCCTGGAAGGCCCTGGCTGTCACTCTTCAGGAAGTACATGTCTCTATTGCCTAGATCTTAGGTAACATCTTCCCTTCCTCCTCTGGGGACCTCCCGTGGGCCACACCTAGGGAAACCTTCTAAATGCAGGGTGTGCCCTCTGACTCTCTGGACCTTGGCTCCTGCTCTGAATGGAGCTTATCTAGAAAGCTGTAGTAGACAGCGGCTCACAGGACGTAGTAGATACCGAAGTCATCTGCAGGGAAAGACCGCTGAGAAGTCATCTTAATGGAACCACGTCAGACTTTCACTTCTATTCAGGAGCTAGGTCTAATCCTTTAAACTTCATTTCTCTGAGCCTGTTTGGCTCTTTCTGTTTTAAATGCTTCGTGTGCTCCACTCCCCTTTCAGCAGGTGCAAACTGATTTTCATATCTGCACTTTAGGCACCATTCCAACTTAGATTTTTCCATGAGTCATAATCCTCTCCATTCACCCTCAAGATTCTAACATGTTGCTATGAGCTACTGTTACTTGGCTGTTTGAAATGCTTTAAAAAGATTTGATTTCAGAGGCTAAACTGCACATACAACCTCTCTTCCCCCATCACTCACTTTCCCTTGTGTATAGCACATAGACTCAGTTCCCACGTAAACACTTTTCTCCCATGTTTCCTTTCACTTACCTGGGGGAACACTAGGAAACTGCATTTGCTTCCCTGTATTGCCTGCTTTTCAAGACACAAGACGAGTAAGCTAACCCAATAAACACAGAAAGACCCCAGCCTGTGCTCAGATTTTGAGATTCTGCTGGATGCACGGGGCCAAGAGTTGAAAAAGCACTTCACTTCTATTAAAAACTTTTTAATTAAAATTTAAAACGGGTACATTACTTTAAAAATCCAACAAGACAGAAGCACATAGAGTAAAAATGAAGTCCTTTCCTTAACCTTTCTATCCAACCCTGTTCTCTCCAGAGACCAGATCTCCATCCCTTCTCTTTCCCATCCTCCACAGAGAAAATCACGGTCTTTAACTGCTAAACATCATTGTCTGGCAGTTATTACTTATGCATGTTGTCACAAACAAAATCTTTAAAATTTTTCCATGAATAAAGATTTCTTGGTTTTGACGATGTCCCATGTTTATGTAAGATCTATCATGGAGGAAGTGAGGTTAAGGGCACATGGTAGCTCTTGGTTGTTTTTGCAACTTCTGGTGAGTCAAACTATTTCAAAATAAAAGGTATCAAAGATTTACATACAGGTCACCAGGGTATATATAACTTGTTTTATTACACTCAGTATTGTATTTGAGTTTTATGTCTGTTAGCTCTAGTTAATTTTTACTTCTGTATAGTAATTTCCCTCCCTCCCCTGTTAAGGCAAAGTCAGGCAGGTTCCACTTGTGCACTAATGTAAGCAAGCCTTCGATAGCGCATCCTCACACCTGTCTCCCTGGCACGTGTGCAGCATTTCTCTAGAATAATAATGTTAATGCTAACACTCCGAGTGTCTACAATGTGTCAGGTACTATTCCAAGTACTTAAATGTTTCACCCACTTAACTGAAACAAATTCTTCCTTTCTTCAGGGTTCAATTTCCTTCTTCCAGAAGACATTCTTTCAGACATAAATTTTCTCTTTGTCTGAAAAAGTTTTTATGTTGTCCTCAAGTAGAATGATAGCCTAGCTGGATTTGGCATTCTACAAATTTTCTCTCTCAGTCATTTGAAAATACTCCATTGTCATATGCATGTGGGTGGAAGAAGGATTGACTGTTAATGAGCGTGTGTGTGTGTGTGTGTGTGTGTGTGTGTGGAGAGGAGAATATCAGGGGAAAAAAGATATTACAACAATTAATAATATATTTCCCAACAATAATTTCAAACTTAGAGAAAAGTAAAAATAGTACAGGAACGTTTTTCCCCTGAACAATCTGAGAGTACATTGCCAAAATGCAGAATACATGTATATGTTTCTGACAAACAGGCACTCTCCTACATAAATATAACCATCAAAATCAGGAAAATAACACATCAAAGCATTACCACCGATAGATCCCATTCAAGTTTTGCAAATTGTTCCAGTATCGTGTCCTTTATAGCAAAAGTATCCCACACTGCATTTAGTTATCATGTCTCTTTAAACTCCTTCAACCTAGAAAAGTTCTTATGTATTTTCTTGACTTTTCATGAACTTGACACTTTTGAAGATGGTTGTTGTTGTTAGGTGCCGTCTACTCAGTTCTGACTCATAGCGACCCTATGTACAACAGAACGAAACACTGCCTGGTCCTGTGCCATCCTCACAATCATTGTTATACTTGAGCCCATTGTTGCAGCCACTCTATCAATCCATCTCATTGAGGGTCTTCCTCTTTTTCACTGGCCCTCTACTTTACCAAGCATGATGTCCTTCTCCAGGGACTGATCCCTCCTGATAATGTGTCCAAAGCATATGAGACGAAGTCTTGCCAACCTTGCTCCCTCTTCTGGAAGTCCATGGTGTACTCAATATTCTTCATCAACACCATAATTCAAAGGCATTGATTCTTCTTTGGTCTTCCTTATTCATTGTCTAGCTTTCATGTGCATATAAGGCAATTGAAAACACCACGGCTTGGGTGAGGCACACCTTAGTCCTCAAGGTGACATCTTTGCTTTTTAAAGAAGTCTTTTGCAACAGATTTACCTAAAGCAATGTGTTGTTTGATTTCTTGACTGTTGCTTCCATGAGCATTGATTGTGGATTCAAGTAAAATGAAATCCTTGACGACTTCAGTCTTTTCTCTGTTTATCATGAAGGTGCTTAATGGTCTAGTTGTGAGGATTTCTGTTTTCTTTATATTGAGGTGTAATCCATACTTAAGGCTGTGGTCTTTGATCTTCATCAATAAATGCTTGAAGTCCTCTTCACTTTCAGCAAGCAAGGTTGTGTCGTCTGCATATCGCAGGTTGTTAATGAGTCTTCCTCCAATCCTGATGCTGTGTTCTTCTTCATATAGTCTAGCTTCTCAGAGTATTTGCTCAGCATACAGACTGAATAAGTACAGTGAAAGGATACAAATTTGATGCACACCTTTCCTGACTTTAAACCACACAGTATCCCCTTTTTCTGTTCGAATGACCGCTTCTTGGTGTAAGTACAGTTTCTTCATGAGCACAATTAAGCGTTCTGGAATTTCCATTCTTCACAATGTTATCGATAATTTGTTATGATCCACACAGTTGAATGCCTTTGCATAGTCAATAAAACACAGGTAAACATCTTTCTGGTATTCTCTGCATTCAGCCATGATCCATCTGACATCAGCAATAATATCCCTTGTTCCATATCCTCTTCTGAATCTGGCTTGAATTTCTGTCAGTTACCTGTTGATGTACTCCTGCAACGGCTTTTGAATGATCTTCAGCAAAATTTTACTTGTATGTGATATTAACAATATTGTTCAATAATTTCCACATTCTGTTGGATCACCTTTCTTTGGAATGTACAAATATAGATCTCTTCCAGTTGGTTGGCCAGGTAGCTGTTTTCCAAATTTCTTGGCAAAGACAAGTTGGTGCTTCCAGCGCTGCATCCATTTGTTGAAACATCTCAATTGGTATTCCGTCAACTCCTGGAGCCTTGTTATTTGCCTATGCCTTCAGTGCAGCTTGGACCTCTTTCTTCAGTACCATTGGTTCTTGATCATATGCTACCTCCTGAAATAGTTGAATGTTGACCAACTCTTTGGTACAGTGACTTTGTGTATTCCTTCTATCTTCTTTTGATGCTTCCTGTGTTGTTCAGTATTTTCCCCGTAGAATCCTTCAGTATTCCAACTCGAGGCTTGAATTTTTTCTTTAGTTCTTTCAGCTTGACAAACACTTAGCATGTTCTTCCCTTTTTGTTTTCTATCTCCAGGTCTTTGCACATTTCATTATAATACTTTACTTTGTCTTCTTGAACTGCCCTTTGAAATCTTCTGTTCAGTTCTTTTACTTCATCATTTCTTCTGTTCACTCTAGCTACTCTATGTTCAAGAGCAGCTTTCAGAGTCACTTCTGATATCTATTTTGGTCTTTTCTTTCTTTTCTGTCTTTTTAATGACCTTTTGCTTTCTTCATGTATGATGTCCTTGAGTCATTCCACAACTCATCTGGTCTTCAGTCATTAGTGTTCAATGGGTCAAATCTATTCTTAAGATGATGGTCTCTAAATTCAGGTGGGATATACTCAAGGTCAAGTAACATCATGATATACGGGAAAAAGACAGAAGTTGTCAAGGATTTCATTTTACTTGGATCCAAAATCAATACCCATGGAAGCAGCAGTCAAGAAATCAAAGGAAGTATTCCACTGAGCAAATCTGCTGCAAAAGACCTCTTTAAAGTGTTAAAAAGCAGAGATGTCACCTTGACTACTAAGGTGCACCTGACCCAAGCTATGGTGTTTTCAGTTGCCTCATATGCATGTGAAAGCTGGACAATGAATAAGTGAGACGGAAGAATTGATGCCTTTAAATTATGGTGTTGGTGAAGAATATTGAATATACCATGGACTTCCAGAAGAATGACCAAATCTGTCTTGGAAGTACAGCCAGAATGCTTCTTAGAAGCAAGGATGGCGAGACTTCATCTCATATACTTTGGACATGTTATCAGGAGGGATCAGTCCCTGGAGAAGGACATCCTGCTTGGTAGAGGGTCAGTGAAAAAGAGGAAGACCCTCAACGAGATGGATTGACACAGTGGCTGCAACAATGGGCTCAAGCATAACGATTGTGAGAATGGCACAGGACCTGTTATACATAGGGCCGCTATGACTCGGAACTGACTCGATGGCACCTGACAACAACAACATACTCAAGGTTGCACTTTGGCTCTTGTGGACCTATTCTAATTTTCTTGAACTTAAACTTGTATATGAGCAATTTATGGTCTGTTCCACAGTCAGCCCCTGGCTTTTTTTTGTCTGACTGATACTGAGCTTTTCCATTGTCTCTTTCCACAGGTGTAGTTGATTACTGTGTATTCCACCTGGCGAGGTCCATGTGTATAGTCACCATTTATGTTGGTGAAAAAAAGTATTTGCAAAATTCTATCATGGGATATCTGGCATCATTTCTATCACCAAGGCCATATTTTCCAAATACCAATTCTTCTTCGTTTCCAACTTTCCCATTCCAGTTGCCAGTAATTATCAATGCATCTTGATTGCATGTTTGATCAATTTCAGACAGCAGAAGTTGGTAAAAATATTCACTTCTTCACCTTTGGCCTTAGTGGTTGGTGCACAATTTGAATAATGGTCGTATCACTGGTCTTCCTTGTAGACGTATGGCTATTATCCTATCACTGACAGCTTTGTATTTCAGGAGAGAACTTGAAATGTTCTTTTAGAAAATGAATGAGACGTCATTCCTCTTCAATTTTTCATTCTCAGCATAGAAGACCTTATGTTTGTCTGATTCAGAATGGCCAATATCAGTCTATTTCAGCTCACGAATGCCTAGGATATCAATGTTTATGAATTCCATTTCATTTTTGACAACTTCCAATTTTCCTAGAGTCATACTTCATACATTTCATGTTCCTGTTATTAACGGATGTTTGCAGTTGTTTCTTCTCATTTTGAGTCGTGCCACATCAGGAGATGAAGGTCCCAAAAGCTTGACTCCGTCCACGTCATTAAGGTTGACTCTGCTTTGAGGAGCAGCTATTCCCCAGTCGTATTTTGAGTGCCTTCTACCCTGAGGGGCTCATCTTCCAGCACGATATCAGACAGTGTTACGCGGGTATTCATAAATTTTTCACTGGCCTATTTTTTCAGCAGTATGCTGCCAGTCCTTCTTCCTAGTCTGTCTTAGTCTGGAGACTCCACTGAAACTTATCCACCATGGGTGACCCTGCTGGTATTTGAAATTCCAGTGGCAAAGCTTCCAGTATCACAGCAACACGCAAGCCACCACAGTACGACAAACTGACAGACACGTGGTGAAAATTACTGGCCAGTTATTTTGAGGAGTAACCCTCAACTTGGGTTTGTCTGATGCTTTCTTCTGATTAGATTCACGTATGCATTTTTTGTAAGACTATCACTGAAGTGATGTTAACCCTAAATCACTTGAATAAGGTAGGGTCTGCTACTTTCTCCACTGTAGTTTCTTTTCCCTTTTGTAATCAGTAAATACTTTGTAGGGAAGACTTTGAGACTATTCTGTTCCTCATCAAACTTTCTCCCACCAGTTTTAGCATTAATTGATGTTTCTTGGCTGAATTATCACTGTGGTAATTGCGAAATGGTGATTTTCTAATGCCATTATTCCAACTACATTCATCAGTTGGTATTCTCCTATAAAGATAAGTTCTCTCCTCATTTATACTTTGAATCAGTATGGACTCATGGCTTTCTATCTTATTCACTGGATTATAATGTTATAATTTTTGATGTTCTAATTGACCCCAAGCTAGCCAGCAGGCAGCCCTTCAAACTGTCTTCTGTATCCATTTGACTTGTCCCAGTATGAGCACGTCCTTACTTTTTGGCACAGTAAGATCTTCCAGGCTTATCTTCTACTTTCCCTGCCCCAGTCCTGAAATCAGCCATTTCTCTAAGAGCTCAGGTTTCTTTTAGTGAATGATATTTAGAAACCAAGATCTGGGAGCTAGGTGTACTCATGCTATTATAGTGTCACTGCTTCCAGTTACTTCCAATAGAAAGAGTGAGGGACTAGATGCATTTACATACATACATGCACACACATGTATTCCCATGTATATCTCTATATTATATTTTGAGAACCGTGACCATCACCAACAATTCAAATCTCAAATCAACATTTCAATTTGATATCAAGGGTTATCTATACTTAAAATTACTTTTCAATCAATATCAAGAATGCGTACCTATAATTTTCCACAAATGGAAACTTAGTACACTTTTACTACCACCTTCCCCTAGTTCTCTTTTCATATTTTTAACTGATAATTTTTATTCCAGATTACTTTTTTCAAAAAACAGTATACCATGTACAATTATTTGCCAGCTAGTATTTAAATGTGTATTTCACTGAACCTTCACTCACCTCTGTATTTTTTACCTCATGTCTTCTAGATTATTTTGCTTGAGAATATTCTTAACATTTTTCAAGAAAATGCATGGGTGGTGAACTTTCTGAAAATGCCATCACATGACTGGGTTCAAACTCCTTCTCCCTCTTTCCTTTGACACTATTGCTTTGATGCCTCCTTGATCCTATATGACAGGTGAAAAGTCTGAGGTCAATCTGATTTTCTTCCTTTGTAAACTTCTTCCCATCTTTGTTTGCGGTCATGAAAATGTGGCATTCAGAGAGTCCTTTTATTTCCTTCCTTCTAGCTCTACTCTCACTCTGGAATTCCTACTAGTTATTGTATCTCATTCATTAACCCAGAAATGTTTATTGTGCATCTCGTTTGTTCTAGTCATTGTGCTACATGTTTAACAGTAAATAAAATACAAGCCTTTACCCTCATTAGGATGATAACCTATTGATCTCTTAGTTACTGTTTCCAATTCTTTATGCATATTTTCCATTGTTTTCCTTTCTTATATGTGCACTTGTATATGATTGAGCATTTGTACAGTTACTTTACTCAAATTCTTGTTTGAGTTTTACAGGTGGTTCTTGTGGCTACTTTTTACACTTCCTCCCTCCCCCCCAATTTCACTCTTAAATGGTGTCTTTGTTTGTTAGTGCTGGTGAGGTAACAGAAATACCACAAGTGGGTGGCTTTACAGAACAGAAATTAATTTTCTTACAATTCAGGAGGCTAGAAGTCCAAATTCAGTGTGGCTCTAGCGGGAGGTCTTTCTTTGCCTATTTCAGCTTCTCGTAGCTGGCAGTCCTGGGATTGTAGATTCTTCTCCCGCCATTTTCCTCAGATGGCATCTGTCTTCCTGTTTGTGTTTGCTTGTCTCTGTATCACTCAGAGTGATTAGGTTTAGAACATACCCTATGCTGATATGGTCTCATTAGCATAACAAATACAACCTATTTCCAAATAGGATTACATACATAGGTATAGAGGTGAGGACTCTTAATGCATATTTTTGGGGTACACAATTCAATCCATAACAGAGGGTAACATAAAAATGCCTACAATCTTATGAATGTGGAACAGACTTGTGCACTTTGATGCACATTATACATATCTACATTATCTTTTAAGCATGTGCTCACATTTTAATTATACTAAGGGAAGAAACATCTGTAAATATGATTAAATAAAGGATAATGAATTCCTTGGTAAAGCAGAAAATCACTCAGTGTTCTCTATTCTCCATCATGTCCTCCTCTTTTCACTGGAACTTGGAAAGGTGTCATGGAGGGACCTAAAATTTGCATACTTCTATGTGCTGAGCACTTAACTCACTGCGTCTTCACAATAATACTATGAGGTTAAGTTTTATCAGAAAGGGTCGCTCAATTGGCCAAAGTCACACGTGGAATAAGTGGCTTAGCAAAACTGCGAGTCCAAGTCTATGTAGCCCAACATTCCGCGTTTTTTTGCATCGCAGTGTATCTTACAAAGTGCATTAGCTACAAAATTGAAAGGCTCACAAGATGTTGTCACTATGTATCAGTATTTCCTTTATTGCTGAATAATATTCCATTATATGCATATACCATGTTGATGGACATTTGGATTGTTTCTACTTTTTGTCTGTTACATATAATGCTCTTGTATTTGTGTACAAGTTTTTGTGCAGATTTTTCTCTTGGGTAAATACTTAGGAATGAAATCGCTGAGTTACAACTGTTTAACCTTTTGAAGAACTGCCAATTTTTTTCCAAAGTGGCCACACCATTTCACATTCCCGCTAGGAGTTTATGGGGGCCCTGGTGGTGTAGTGGTTAAGAACTTAGTTGCAAACCAAGAGGTCGGCAGTTTGAATCCACTAGTTGCTTCTTGGAAACCGTATGGGGCAGTTCTACTCTGTCCTACAGGGTCGCTATGAGTCTGAATTGACTTGATGGCAACGGGTTTGGTTTTTTTTTTGTTTGGTTTTAGGAGTGTATGAGGGTTCTAATTTTGCCACATCCTTAGCAACACTTATTGTCTTTATTATACCCATCCTAGTAGGTGTGAAGAAGTCCTTGGGTGGTGCAAATGATTAATGTGTTCACTGCTAACCACAAGGTTGGAGGTTTGAGTCCACCCAGAGGCACCTTGAAAGAAACACCTGGCAAACTACTTCTAAAAAAGCAGCCTATGAAGAATAGTTCTACTCTGTTACACCTGGGGTCACTGTAAAAATTGTGGCGTGGACATCTGACCTCTAACTTCATTAGGGGGGAGAATCAAGATCAACATCAGTCCAAGGCTGATTCCCATGAGGCAGAAGTCAAACATACCTCCACCCTCCAATCTTCTCACCAATTCTGGCACCAGCTGTGCCTCCCATGGCACTCTCTACTTCTCTGCTAGATTTGATAATTTGTTGCAGGTGGCCACACGAATTCAGACAATACTCAAGATTATGGGGTTTACTAGGAAAGTCTAACAGGTCACAATTCAGATCAGGAACAGCTCAGGATACAGTTCTCTGATCAGGACAGCCTCTTCTCAGCTATGCCCACAGGCAGGTCTCTCTCTGGCCCTCGGCCTCTCATCTCTCAGCCACTTGGCCCAGCCCAGCCCAGCCCAGCCCAGCCCAGCCCAGCCTCTAGCTCTGAAAATAAGTGCCTGAAGCAACCCATTCTGCCAGTAAACCTCCTGCCCGAAGGTGCTCAGCTCTCTCGCTCTTTGGGTTGTCACACCCGCTGCAGCCGCCTAGTTCCGTAGACTGGGACGTTCACTGTGCCCTCCTTATGCCAGTCTCCTGGTTCTGCTGCCGTTCCTCTGTTGCTACCTCTCACCATCTGTCTTCTGGGTTTAGGAGGTTCTCAGCTCAGGGACCCTGGGTCCAGAAGACACACTCTGCTCCCCTTTCTTCTTGGTGGTAGTGAGGTCCCCCTCTGCTCTGGGATTGGCTCTTTTAAGCCTAGTGGATGGCAAAACTGACCAATCCCACCCCACAGGATTCCATGCACTTTATTTACATCATTAGCAAGCTGTCCAATCCCCTTGGTGGGTCACAAGGTCATCTGCATAGTCCCACTCAATCACTGCACAGGAGTCACAAAGACTATAGCTAGAAGGGCCATAATAAGTAACTCACTGCGCCATACTCATCACAAATCAGAATTGACTTGAGGGCAATTTGTTTTAGTGAGCATGAAGTGGAATCTCATTATAGTTTTGATCTGCCTTTTCTGATGGCTAATCATGTAGAGAATCTTTTCATATTCTTATTAGCCATGTGCTTTGAATACTGTTTTGCCCATTTTTGAGTAATGTTTTTATTGCTGAGCTGTAAGAGTTCTTTATATATTCCAAATACAAATCCCCATCAAATACATGATTTGCAAAACTTCTCCCATTCTGTGAGTTGTCTTTCAATTCTCTTGATGGTGTATTTTGAAGGACAAGTTTTTAATCTTTATGAAGTTCACTTTTCTTTGGTTGCTTGTGCTTTTATTATATCTAACAGACCATTACCTAATCCTACCTCTATGTTTTCATCAGTTTTATAATTTTAGCTCTTATATTTAGGTCTTCGATCCATTTTTAGTTAATTTTTGTATATGGTGTGAGGTAGGGGTCCAACTTTTCTTTTGCATGTAGATATCCAGTCATCTCAGACCATTTATTTAAAGAGATCATTCTTCCCCAGTGAGCTGTTTTGGCACCCTTGCTGAAAATCAATTGACCATAAATGTGAGGGTTTCAACTCTATTCCACTGATCTGTAAGTCTTATCATTATGCCAGTACCACAATGTTTTGTTTACTGTAGCTCTGTATGGGAAGGGTAGCCCTGGTGGTGCAGTGGTTAAGAGTTCTGCTGCTAAGCCAAAAGGTTGGCAGTTCAAATCCACCATCTTGAAAACCCTATGGGGCAGTTCTACTCTGTCCTATAGGGTTGCCATGAGTCAGATCGACTTAAAGCAGTGGGGTTTTTTTTTTTTTGGTATGAGGAGGAGTGTTTTAATAACCTTTTTAGATAATTATGGATATTCTTATTTGAAACAACAATAACAGGATAATAATAATGCCTATTTCATAATATTGTTATAAGGATTAAACGGGTCAATATTGGTAAAATACTTAGAGTAATACCTAGAACATATTAAGCACTACATGTTAGCCATTATTCTCTTGTAAAAATAACCCACATAAAATTAAACATCAGCAGACAACCCATATTCCCCTTTTCTGGCATAACAAGAAACAAAGGGAAAAAAAGACAGTTAAGAAACCAAGATCACTTTAAACACTGTATAACAGGATATCAAAAAGCACGTGCATAGATGATTAAAAAAAAGAATGGATACTCTGAAAACGTGAGGTAAATTTTCAGAATGATTAAATTCACGAAACATGTAAACAAGAATAAATTTATTTTAAATTCTTTTAAAGATGTGATATACAAAATGTATATAGTATAATATCTTTAAGTACTACACTTTTTCTTTCTCTTCCCCTCATCAATATAAACACTATTTAAACAGCTTATCTCTTCTTGCCTTGTTTGTATCTATGAGATACACTACTGAATACAAATAAGCTTTACACTGCTCCTTCCCAAATAAAAATTATAATTAGTACCTAGGAAACAAACAAAGAAAAAAAAATCAAAGCGTAAAGCTTTAGGTGGATGAGAAGCTTTTTGCTGTTGTTGAATATTCAATAATATTTGGGGCAGTTATGTTACGTTTTATTGGCATAAAGTTACATTGCAATCTCCCGACATCACATAATGACAATACAAGTCAATTTCTTAAGTACCACAAAAAACATTCATGTTCAGATGTTCCTACACAATTTTAAATATATGCAAGAAATCATGTTTACATTTTAATTTGATATACTGGTCAATAAAATCTTTGGAGATGTAACTTCCAGGTTGTCCCTATAGATATGGACAGGAAAAAGCACTTTAACTTTTCTCGTAAGGTAACTTCTTTTGAACAGTGAGTTTAAGTTTATCCTTTTATATATTTAGATTATACCAGTCTATCAGTTTTCTTCTACTTGAGCAACTTGATAAAATAATGTAAAAAATAAACCAACACTTTTGCACAATTTGGGTTCTATTTAACAAAAACTGGCTCTATCTTTAAACACGGAGCCTAGCCCTGATCCATAAATCAAGTTCCTTTAACAAAACGGCCTTCCGCTCAGGCTCCTTGTATCCCTGTCAATCTAGAGTTATAAGACTGGCCAATAAGCATCTAGCTGGGAACTAGTGACATCATCACTAAGATTTCACTGAACACACCCAGGAAGATCGCTGACTTCCACTTAATCAGAAGGCTGGATGACTTCTTCATTTCTCTAGCTGAATGGCAGTAAACCAGCTGCCAAATGAAATCTGCACGACACCTAACTTTGGTTAATGGTATTGCACCACATGAGAGAGGGCATCACCCTCATCAGAACAAAGTGAAATTAAATCCTCTGCTAAAAAGAACCCTTTAGAAAGTTGTAAATACTAATTTTTCTTTTCCTTTAAAATTTATCAGCTGTCAGCTATATCCTATAGGGAGTTTCTGACTGACTAGCTTACTTAGGCCAAAAATACTGACCTATTAACTGTGCTGGAATCAGCAAATTCAATTTGCATATATACCTTTCTATATGACCAAACAACTCCTGAAGGAAAAGTGACACAATAACATTTCAATAAGGTGTAGGCAAAACCAATGATTCAGTAATATTATAACATCAGACGAACAGAATTAGTTGATTCTGATTCTTTGGTAGAATTTCCAGGCTGAAGAGTCAAATCTGAAGGCTCATCCTGAGGAAATACAATTTTATCAGGTGTATAATCATTCCTCTTCAGATCTACATTAACCCCCCCAACAAAAGAAGAAAAAAAAAGTCAGTATTTTTTAAGAGTGGAGAATTAAGAACATTTTCTAAGTTAATTTTCCTATAAACATATTAGATCTATTTTTTTCACTAGGTTCAATTATAAATTCAATAGTCATAATATTTATATACATAAAAATAGAATTCATTCATTCAACAAATGATTACTACACAATGACCAAGAGTCAGTAACTACTTTGTTTAAGTGAGGGGATGTAGCAATGAGCAAAGTCCTTGCATTCACAGAACTTATATTCTAATAGGCGAAGAAAAACAAGCAAACAAAAAAATGACAATTTCAAGTTACAACAAGTGCTCTGACGAAGAGTGTGATGAGGGCCACATGGGGGATGGCATAGGGTGATTCTTTTACACAGGGCTGGCAGAAAAGCTGAGGTGGTGACATCTGAGTGGAGATCTGAATATTGAGAAGTGACCTATTAAAGTCTAGAAGGAACGTTCTAGGCAGAGGGAAAGCTAACTGTGAAGACTATAAGAAGGAAATGGAATTGGTGTGTTCTAAGAATGACAAGAGGGTGGTGTGGCTTGCATGTACTGAAAGAAAGAAAGATGGCAGAAAAATGAGATCAGAGCAGTAGTTAAGGCCCCAAGAGTTGGCAAACTATGGCCTATGGGCCAAATATGGCCTGCTGCCTGTTTCTTTAAATAGTAGTACTGGAACACAGCCACACTCATTCGTCTACAGACTGTCTAAGGCACGTCAACAGCAGAGTTGATGAGCTGTGACACAGACCATATGGTCCATAAAGCCTAAGTATTTACTACTATGCCTTTTACAGAAAAAATTTGCCCATCTCTGATTTAGGGGATATAACCTAAGGGCCCCTGGGTGGCACAAATGGCTAAGTGCTTAGCTTCTGAGAAGTTGGAGGTTCAAGTCTACCCAGAGGCACCTCAGAAGAAAGGCCTGGTGATCTACTTCCAAAAAATTAACCACTGAAAACCCTATGGAGCACAGTTTTACTCTGACACAGGGTTGCCGTGAGTCAGAATTGACTCCATGGCAACTTTTTTTTTTTTTTAAGCTATGGTAAGGAGCACATACTGCAATGAAAAGCCATTAAAAGGTTTTAAGCAGGAAAGAAATATAATCTGTTTTGTTTTAAAAGACTATACTGATTGCCACATACAGTCTAATTAAGGGGAGCTTGGCAGTAGTCCAGGAAACAAGATGGTGGCAATGAAGCTAGAAAGAGACGAAATTTGAGGGGTATTTCAAAATGAGAGTTAACAGGATTTGATCAATTCATTAAGCAGGGTAAGGGAAAAGAGGAATCGGAGATAACTCTTAGGTTTCGGGTAATCATAAATGAGATACAGAAGCAGAGTTTTGTGCGCAGGGGTTGGAGATGGAAATCAAGAGTTCTGGAATGGACATGTTACTATAAAGACGCTTTAGGATATCCAAGTAAAATGTAGCAATTAAATATATGAAATCAGAGCTCAGGAAAGAAGTCTTTAGATAAATTTGGTACTATCAGTATGTAAACTGCATTTTATAGCTATGAGACAGAATGAAATCACTTAGGGAGCTATAGACATATGACAATAGTTACAGAATTGGTGAACGTAATATAGTAATAGCAAATTTATAACTTAAACTAACCATAGTCATGCATATAAAATACTCAGAATATGAGCTGTTAATTTTAACTTGAGGAACGGTTTATAGTCAATGGTCCAAATACATATTTGCCATTGTATGAATTTTTTTATATTTTTTATGCAAGAGTACACAAACCAAAACCAAACATGCTGTTATCAAGTCGATTTCAACTCATAGCGACCCTATAGGGAGTGTAAACTAATTTGTAGCTGTACTGTACAAAGAACAGTGGACATGCAACTGTAGTTCAAGTTCTGATTATGCTGTTAATGGTGTAACCATGGGCAAATCATATGACCTTCCAATTACATCACCTGTAAAATGTGGGACTTGGGTTGGACTGCTTCTAAGGTCCCTCCCAACTGTGAAACCCTGATTATAATGATAATTTTAAAAGCAGATATATGCTACTAAACCTTGCATTGTATTCAAAACACCAAATAAAAATTCTATCTTGGCTGCCTATTAAATTCACCACCGTAAGTTCTAGTTCTGGCTAAAACAGACCAAGCACATGCCTCGAGGTCTCTCCCAGTGATTACAACCAAAAACGTTTCACAGAATATATAAAGCAACTATCTGAGACTTCACAAAAGGGCAGAGCAGATAGACCGGGGAAGAAAATAAAAACCTGAATAATGACCTATAGGCAGTGAGTTTTCTGGTTCTTTTCCCTTCCACATATCCAGTTTAGACTTGAAGACAGCCTTACACCAGAAGGTACATCAAGCACAAAGAGACAAAGCTCCAAGACAAGCCCTCTCTTTCAGGCTACAGGATCAGGAAAGGAGGCACTCTGGGATGGAGAGTGTGAAGGAAATGCACCTTTCAATGTTTTTCTTTCTGCTCCTCTAACCTTCACCCAAGACAAGCTCCAGTCATGAAGAGGCCATCCTGTGGTGGTAACAGCTGGGTGAGCACCTAAAACTATGAGAAAATCCTTCTAACTAAAAGAACTGGGAATAGGGGAGTCTGTACTCCAAAGAAAGAACCCTGGCGGCACAGTGGTGAAAGCACTTGGCTGCGAACTGAAGGGTTGGCTGTTCAAACTCACCAGCCACTCTACAGGAGAAAGATGTGGCAGTCTGCTTCCATAAAGATTACAGCCTTGGAAACCCTATGGGGCAGCGCTACTCTGTCCTATAGGGTTGCTGTGAGTTGGAATCGACTCAATGGAGTGGGTTTGGTTTGGTTTTGGTAGTCCAATAAAGAGTAATTTTTTTCTTTTTCGAGACACCTCTGGGTGGGTTCCAACCACCAACCTTTCAGCTTAACTGTCAAGCGCTTAACTGTTTGTGCCACCCAGGGGCCATCAGATAGACATACAGGTTAACGGACAAGAACTAAGAGTCCAGAAATAGATCCATACAAACATGTTAAACTGTTCTGACAAAAGTGAAAGGCAATTCAACAAAGAAAGGATAGTCTTTCCATTATCAAATGGTGCTAGAACAATTAAGATGTCCATATGCCTCTCCCCCCAAAAATGAACCATGAGCTGTAACTCACACCGTTTCATTAAAATTTTAACAAGTTAACTCAAAATGGATTAAAGACCTAAATGTAGTAAGACCAAATTATCCATGACTTTGGATTAGGCAGAGTTCTTAGATATGGTTCCAAAAGCACAATCCATAAGACATGAAACTGATAAGATGGACTTCAACAAAATTAAAAAACTTCTGTTCTGCAAATAATACTGTTAAGAGTATAAAAAAACAAATCACAGAGTGGGAGAAAATATCTGCAAATTACCCACCAGCCTAAGGTCTTGTATTCAGAATACAAATGAACTTTTAAAACTCAGTTAACAACCCACCCCCCAAAAAAAGGGCAAAAGATTTCAACGGATACTTCATCAAGAAACATATATAAATGGTAAATAAGTACATGAAAAGACAGTTAACACCATCAGTTATTAGGGAATTGCAAATTCAAACCGCAGTGAAAAACCGCTAAACACCTATTAGAATGACCAGAAACAAACAAACCAAAAGAAAACTGAAAATTGTAAATCCTGGGGAAGATGCAAAACAGCTGGAACTCTTGTAACATTACTGGTGGGGCAGAAAATGGTATGACCACTTTGGAAAACAGTTTGGTAGTTTCTTCAATAGGCAAATAGACCAGCAATTCTACCCCTACGTATTTACCCTAAAATACTTATGTTTACACAAAAATCTGTACATGAATATTTATGGAAGTATTCATAATTGCAGAAAACAGGAAACAACCCAAGTATCCTTCAATGGGTGAATGAATGAACAAACTGTGGTATATCCATACAATGGAATACTACTTGGTAATAAAAAGGAACAAACCATGGATATATGCAACAACATGGATGGATCTCAAATATATTAGGCTAAATTAAAGAGGCCAGACTTAAAAGGTTATATACGATTCCACTTACATGATCTTCTGGAAAAGGCAAAATTATTGGGATACAGAAAAGATCTGTGGTTGCCAGGGGTTATGGCAACAAGGAGCAGCAGAAGGAAATACTGGGATCAGGGAGGCACACAAGGCAAAGGCCCATACTCTGATTGCAGTGGCGGCATCTGCCAAAACTCACACAACTGTATGCCTCCCCTAAAAGTGAATTTTACTGTATATAAATTAAAAAATAAAACATTCAATATTCTACCATTGCTCCTTTTAATACCACAGAATTAGATAAAACACAGTTTTAAAAATATGGTTAGTAGACATTACTCTGAAGAGCTATTTATATTTACGTATTTCCTTTCAGCTTTGTTCACATACAAATTTTCCTTACTTATAGTAACAGTGTACTTATATTTTCCGTCCTTTCTTTTAATTAAAGTTATTATACTGTAAAGATCTTTTCCAATGTCTTTATAAGAATGGTTTTTAATGCATATTTGACTTAATAAAATATACCATAATTTACTTAGCCATGATTATTTCAAAATACCTTATAATTAATGCTAAATACCTGAGGTCCCTTTCTAAATCTGCTTTGAAAAAAATCATTAAGTCTTAATATTAATGATTAACTACAGATTAAGTCTCGGTTTCTTTGCTCTTAATGTAAGAGGACAGACAAAAAGGGAAAACATACTGAGTACTTAAATACCTCACACATCCTCACTTCCATATATCACATTCTTACATATGTTTTAATTCTTAATATCATGCTTATGAAACACAAATTATGCTCTCTTTCTATAGGTGAGGAAAAATGAACTTCAGCGGTTAACGGTCCAAGGTTATGCAGCTTAACAAGCAATGGTCCTCAGACGTTTTTTTACTGTTGCTCAAGAGACAGAATGGTGTGCTCAGATAATATACTCTTGGCAATCTTCTAGAATTTATGGGAACAACTGACTGCTGGTGAATCTGAAGCCTAAAGCTGCACTACCGTGAGAATGTAAACTCAGAACAAGGCTCTGAAACCCTGTGTAAGATTAAACTCATTTCCTGATACAATGGTTCTCAATTCTGGCTGTTTTTTTAAACAATGAGATACCTAAATAATACTTGCTACTTGCCTGCCATGGTTCTCAGGACTTCACAAACATCAACTCATTTAGTTCTCAGAAGAAAACTCTGATGTAGGTACTCCTGGGAGCCATGCAGTCTGGCTCCAGAGTCCAAGCTCTTAGCTACTACATTATTGGTCATAACTGGTGAACTCTGAAAAATTCAGCTCATCGAAATGAAGAAAACAGAATGTAAGGAAAAGATTAGTTCACAGGACTAATGGACCACAGCTACCAAGGCCTCCACCAGACTGAGTCCAGTACAGCTAGATGGTGCCGGCTACCACCACTGACTGCTCTGACCGGGATCACAACAGACAGTTCTGGACAGAGCTGGAGAAGGATGTAGAACAAAATTCTAACACACACACAAAAGACCAGATTTACTGGCCTGAAAGAGACTGGAGAAACCCCAAGCGTATGGCCCCCAGACACCCTTTTAGCTCAGTGGTGAAGTCACTTCCCAGGTTCACCGTTCAGCCGGGGACTGGTCAGCCCCATACAACAAAATGGGACTAATGAGGCACAGCAGTCCAGGGACAAGGACTAGAAGACAGGAGGGGACAGGAAAGCTAGTGATAGGGAACCCAAGGTTGAGTAAGGACAGTGTTGACATGCAGTGGGGTTGTTAACCATTGTCAAGAGGCAACATGTGTACCAACTGTTTAATGAGAAAGTACTTTGTTCTGTAAACCTTCATCTAAAGTTAGAAGAGCAGCACAACTAGAAGAACGTAATCGATGTCACTGAATTGTGCATGTAGAAATTTTTGAAATGGTGTATCTTTGGCTATGTATATTTTC
>NW_004443988.1:12762634-12790548 GCF_000243295.1 Trichechus manatus latirostris
TGTGCATGTAGAAATTTTTGAAATGGTGTATCTTTGGCTATGTATATTTTCACCAAAAAAAAAAAAAAGGTTGAGAAGGGAGAGTGTTGACATGTCGTGCACTTATTAACCAATGTCATAAAACAATATGTGTAAGAGTGTTTGAGAAACTATTTGTTCTGTAAACCTTCACCTAAAGTACAATGAAAAAAATTAAAAAAAAAAAATTCAGCTCATCGATGGGTGTTAGGCATCTGTTACTTTTAAAATGTTCCACAGGGGATTCTGAGGAACACCAAAGGAAGAAAACCACTGGTTTGTGCCATAATATGCAATTCAGTAATATAAAGATGATGTTACTATCATGAAAAAATATATTTGCAGTTCCTGTTGCTGCTTCATAGGGTACTCTTTTCCTAACTCTTCGCCAGGTTAACTTTTTCATCTACTAATCTTTCAGGTCCAGACAAATATGTCGGTTCCCCCAGGCAGTACTCCCTGACCTCAAAGTTTGAGTTAACATGCTTACATGTCTACAGCAGTCTGACCTCTTCTTCCTCTAGCTTACATGTTCTATAGCAGTCTGACCTCCTCTTCCTGTAGACTGGTATTTACCACAGTCCTGCACATGCCCATAAACCTTGTCAGTATTCAACATTCAACTAAAACTCAATGACAGATGGGACTATGCCTGTCTTCTTCACTACCATATTTCAAAAACCAAGCACAATTCCTGGCATCCAGCAGACACATAATAAATATTTATTAAATGAATGAACTTTGTTTTTATAAGTAATGAAAGAAATCACAGATTCATTTGTATTTTCCTGTTTGTTCCATTTATATCCAACAATGTGCATCTGTGAAGGAGTAGCTGAAGCTGGCACAATTAGAGGCCATTTAGAAATCAAACCTTTGTGTCTTTGGCCTGATAAGGTATTACTATAATCAACTCTGTTAAAAGTTATACATTATTCTGATTAAGAAAATGTTTACCTGGAAGTTTAAGCTTTCTACAGCAAGAATTACAATGATGTTTTGCTCTAAAATTTTTTATTGCATCTTCTCCTAGATTTGCTGGGCCAAAAACCATATCACAGGATCTGTGGAATTGGTAGTTCAAAAAAAAAAGCATATTATGCAAGCAGAAATGCAGGATTTAAAATAATGAAAATGTCTTAATGAAATTGTTAACTCAGTATTACCTCTTTTCTTCTGCTTTTATCACAGATGGGTCAGTCAGATTTTCACCCACGCCTATATATGTATATATAAAAAAGACATAATTCATGTAAACATTGGTATCTGCGTAATAAAAAGTCCTGAGAGACTTTACAGCATCATCAACCATCACAGTGTTAAATTGTTCAAGTGTACTTTTTTCTATTAATACGAATGTCTATCAATACGGGAGTATAAACCATGCCACACCTCCATCCTACAGACTATCGTAAAGCTATTAAAAGGAATCACTGAGATATATGAGTAATCACCTAGAAGACATCCATGACACATTATTATGTAAAAAAAGTAAACAACAACAAAAAAATATGTGCGTGTGTGTGTATAAACATGCCCCCGTTTTGGAGAAAACCACTACAATGAAACCAAATGGTTAAAAAAAGAAAGAAAAAAAGCCTCTATTGTATTTATTTTCACAGAGGCAGAGGAACAGTAAGGAGGGATGGGAAAACGTAATTTATCCTTCATACATCTCTATACTGTTTAACTTGTCTGTAGTAACATCTAACATATATCTATTAAAAAATGGCTGAATGAACACACTGATTATACAGAGAACATCACAATTTGCTTACTGAAAATAATTACCATTATTTTAATTAAATCAGAACAGATCAGACAAAATCTGTTTTGGCTTCAGTTCCTATGCATCCTTGAAGGAAACTGACACTTACTTGAGAATATATTTTAATAAAGACTTTTTTTACTTAATTGGATTGGTCTAATATTATACATCAGAGTTTTCACTACATGTACCACGTAATCATTTATATAAAATGATGAACTACTGACAAAAACATACATCTGAAGCTGTAAACTTCCTTCTAGATACCAATTTTAGCTGCATCTCTACCTGAATTTTCAAGTAACTGAGATAGAAGAGTAGGCAGATGGAGGTAAAAATATGAGCTTTATTATTAGTAACACTGATACAGAAATTCATGGTGCAGTGGGTTAGTGCCCACCTGCTAACCAAAAGGTCAGCGGGTTGAACTCACCAGACACTTCACAGGATAAAGATGTGGAAATTGGCTTCCATAAAGACTGCAGCCTAGGAAACCCTATGGGGCAGTTCTATTTTGTCATATAGGGTCACTGTGAGTCCGAATTGACTCAACGGCACAGAACAACAACAAATGACAGAAAGCAAAGTTATTTTTATACAGATTTTCAGTCTTGCACTGAATCAATACCAACTATTCAATTTTCAACAAATCTTTTATATTTGTATCTGCATAATGAAAAGAGTCAGAGTAATGATCATTCCAACAAATATTCTTAGGTGATTTTAAAATATGATCTGTATTTACATTTGAAAATAAGGCTGCTCTTTAGGGAGAAAGACTTTGGAAGCTAAACTGTGAAACTATTATCCAGGTAGAGCTAGAAAATGGCTCAATTTAACTTTTCCTTTGCCCCTGCTGTGAAGTTGGTTAGAAACTACTCTTGGCAAAGCTGCCCTCTCCCAGACAGAATTTCTTTTTTATTCTTTCATATATATAATACTGTCGTTGTTGTTGTGTGCCATCAAGTTGATTCCAACTCATAGCAACACTGTGTGACAGTGGACAACTGCCCCACAGGATTTCCTAGGCTATAATCTTTATAGAAGCAGACTGCCAGGTCTTTTCTCACATGGAGCTGCTGCTGGGTTGGAATTGTCGACCTTCCGGTTTATAGCCAAGGGCTTAACCATTGTCTCACCAGAGCTCCTTACATAAAGGTAAATCCCCAGATTATGAATGTCTGACTTAAGGACAACTCATACTTAAGAATGGGCTGCCATAAAGCAGTTAAATACTGTCTTAGTTATCTAGTGCTGCTAAAACAGAAATATCAAAAGTGGATAGCTTTAACGAATTTATTCCCTCACAGTCTAGGAGGCTAGAAGTCCAAATTCAGGGTGCCAGCTCCAGGGGAAGGTTCTGGGGCAAGGGCCTTGTCATCAGTCTTCCCCGGTTGAGGAACTTCTCAGTACAGGGGACCTGATCTAAAGGATGTGCTATTCTCCTGGCTCTTTGTTTCTTGGTGTTATGAAGTCCCCATGTCTGTCTGCTTGCTTCTCTCTTTTGTATCTCAAAAGAGACTGATTTAAGATACAATCTAATCTTGTAGATTGAGTCCTGCCTCTTTAACATAACTGCCTCTAATCCTGCCTCATTAACATCATAAAGGTAGGATTTACAACACTTAGGAAAATCACATCAGATGACAAAATGGTGGACAATCACACAATATTGAAAATCATGGTCTAGCCAAGTTCACATATCTTTTTTGGGGACACAATTCACTCACTACTTGTGACGCCCATGAAGACACTGCTTGGTTTGGAAGTGTTTAAGTGTTTTATATGCACAGAAAGGTAAAATACATACTACATACTGAGACGAACATCTGACTGACACTAAATAAGAACCGTATGTACCTGTTCCAACTTACCTACAAATTCAACTTAAAGACAGACTTAGGAAGGAATCTCGTTCATAACCCAGGGACTGTCTGTATATGATAGAAGTCTGTCTATAAAGATAGCTATATTTTTCTCTCCCTGTATACATGCTGCTGTACCCATCAAGTGATGGGATCTATTTCTTCTCGTGGGCTGTTTCTATTAACTGCCTTGACAAGTAAGATGTGGCAGAAGGGATCTGGGCCAGTTCTGGGCCTAGTCCTAAGAGTTTGTTTTTTTTCTGGGGGAAAGCCAGCTGGCATATAAAAAGCCCAACACCTGAGACTACCATGCTGCAGAAAGCTCAAACTAGTTAGCCACATGGAGAGACCACCTGCAGGAATTCAGCTGACAATGAACTGAGACCTCAAAACATGACTCTAGTCAAGCTATCTCAGCTAGTTTCCGCCATTTAAGCTCTCCCAGGTGACAGCACTGTCCAAATTCCTGAACCACAGAAGACTAAACAAATAAAATGGTGGTTGCTTTTAGGTAGTAGTTTAACCTGCAGTAACAGATAACAAACACCAGGAACAAGGGAGATACTTGGCTTTTGTGTTACAGGAACGTTCTTTATACTTTTAAAGGACTGAAGGCTGCACATGTAAATGTAGGGGAATTTCACATATTTTTGTTTATCAAAGCATCTGCATTACCTAAACAACAATTACGGTAGTCAGATCCCCCTATTTAGGGCTCTCATGGCTATGAATGACTTGCCTTCTTAAATAGCTTCTATCTGTGTAAGACTTTACCTATCTGTAAGTGAGCAGTTTTCTATGTATCATTCATATCACATGAATAGGTGAGAACCTACTGCACACTTTACCCTTAGCAATATTTTAATAAATTTACCTTGCAAATCAAGTACCAGTAACTCCCCTCTTGTATATTCGTAAGTCCAGTGGCTAAAGGCTAACATGATCTCTTCCAGTGTATTAGTTGGAATAATCTCATCACCATTATTATTGTTGTATTTTCTAAATTCTCCAGTCATACACTCTTCCACAGCAAACCACTGTCCTGCTGAATGGCAATACAGCAGGAAAACTTCAAGGAACCTTACGGAAAATAATTATAAATATTACTATCAGTTTTGTTAATAAAATTCTAATTGCTCTGTAAAACAGCTAAATAATTATTCAGCATCAGTCATGAAGATCGATACTGCTATCCATAGAATACTAAAAGACTCCAGAAAAATGTAAAAGATTTACCTTGGAGAATATGGTATGGATTTGGGTTTCATCTGGTTGAAGGCAAATGTGAGCTTTTGTGCTGCTCTCTGTTGCTGAATCTCCTACAGAATAGGGGGTGAGGGGAGAATCTTGCTGAACTTAAATTTAAACTAAGATTATATTTACTGTATCATACTTCAGAAGTAAAAACACAAAGCTCAAATTATGGTCCACTTTTTTTGCTTGGTAATGCACTCACTGGCACTTACTCTGAGACACAGGTGCAGAACTGTATCTTCTTTATAAATACTTGACCACGTATTAACCACCTCAGGAAGAAAAGATTTGATGATATAAAGATGTCCTGATTTGAGAATATCACGTTCTGACCAGGTACACTGTACTTTGACAGCTCTTCGTAAACCTCCTCCCATCTCCTCTTTACTTAAAAATTCTATTTTGGCACAGAGGCCTAGCTGTGACCAAGAAGACATGCTGTTATTTAGTATGTTGGGAGAACTCTCTTCCAAGCGATACACAGTGACAAGCTCACCTGCAACATGAATGGACACATTTTACGCTCAAATTATGACATTAAAAATGACAAAATAGAATAAAACTTGCCTAGCATCTTTGGTTAAGGAATAGAAGATGAGATGATCAAGTAGTAGTTTTATATTAAGACGTTTAAGAGCAACAAATGCTAGAAAAATCAAGAATATACTGCCATATTTCTGGAGAAAAATATTTTTCGAGAAAAACTTTTAGAAATAAACTACAATTCTAAATACTTTTGAGTAAAACTTTTAGACAGGAGGTTTCCGTTATCAGTTCCACAGACCCTGTGACACCAGTTTATCTACACTTTCATTACTAGACAATGGATCAAAGAGCTTTTCTAAATTAGAATACACCACTGCTTCTAGATACGCCAGAAGAGAGGAATTTAGTACTTATGATGCTTCTTCCTTCTCTTTATGCATACCTGACTCTAGCAGTACTTAAGACTACTGAAGAATTTACATGAAACTGACACTTCTTAATGTGATCCCTCATTTCTGTCCGCACTCATATTCCATGTGATAGCTAAAAACCAAGTATTAGTAAAGGTTTATTTTTCCCTTTTTTTTTCTTATTTACCTCTTGGAGGCACAGGTGTGAATGGAATGCTGAGTGATAACCTCATCAAGTTATTTCTTTCCACAGCTGCATAAAAGTGAGAGAGAAATAATGAAATGTCTAAAAGTTCAAAATATTACTAAATTTTATTTTTAATATTACTGACCTGAGTAATAGTAATTTGTATCCATAACTGGCTTAAACGGGGAAGCGAGACCTAAAACGGTAAACAAATAAACGAGAACATTTTCAAAGTACTAGTGAGCATCAGTTTTTGCTCAGATATTGTCATATAATCATTTTAAGTTTCAGAATAATCCTTCATGATACCTCTTCTCACAAAAACTAAAAACAGTAAACAACAGACTACGTCCGTCGTGTGCTGTATCACCCTTTCTCACTGGCTCAGACTGGCAGTCACAACACACATATCAGGAAGGGAAGAAGCATGTGATGCCTCACACTCTCTTAACTCCTGCCACAAACTACATTCTTCTCACATGGTCCCACTGAGAGAAGAAAACAATCTCTTCTTATTTTAGACTTCTGGGGATTGGGGCCTGTGGCCATGTAACCACTGTAACCATTTTAGCAGAGCTATAGAACTATAATTTTTTTTCTTACAGGTATAGAGTCCATGAGAAACGAACTTTTAGGACGTGAAACATATTTTAAAAAAGCCTCCGCATCCCTAAATTATGTTTGAGGACTACTTTTAACTGTAGGAAGAAGAGAAAGAAATGGATCTGCTATACGCTGTTTCTAGAATGCAAATAAAAAGGAATCTATTGTCTAGCTGGAGAAGGAACTTAGTCAACAGTTTCAATGCTGTCACGATAAGTATACATATATGTGTATGTGTATAGTATAAAACTATAAAAGAGGGTTATCTAATGCCTCCTGGTTCAAATGAGGTTGAAGGCTGTCTCAAAAGAAGAGAAGGGGGGAAAGAGAGGAGTTTGGAAGATAGTGATGTGTTCCAGGCAACATTTACAAAGGAATGCCAAGTGTTAAAGTGCATGCTACACCTGGGAAACACAAGTAGTTTAGCGTGAACAGGACAGGGTTTTAATACCAATTGTGTATTAGAATCACCTGCGGAGCTTTTGACCATACATCTACCCAGATATCACTCTAGGATATTCTTTTTTTTTTTTTTTGGTGGGGGGGGGGGTTGTGGTTTTTATTTTGCTGTAAATCTTCACAGAGCTAATACATACTGATAATCTCCAAGGCAAGGAGAAGCATGCAGTGTTTTGCAAACATTTTCTCTTGTAAGAACTTTTTTTTTCTTTCAGTTTAATTTTTTTTTTTAAATTGAACTTTAGGTGAAGGTTTACAGAACAAATAGTTTCTCATTAAACAGTTAGTACACATATTGTTTTATGACAATGGTTAACAACCCCATGACATGTCAACACTGTCTCTTCTCAAACTTGGGTTCCCTATTACCAGCTTTCAGGTCCCCTCCTGCCTTCTAGTCCTTGTCCCTGGCCTGCTGTGCCCCGTTAGTCACGTTTTGTTTTGTTTTATGGGGCTGTCTAATCTTTGGCTGAACAGTGAACCCTGGGAGTGACTTCATTACTGAGCTAAAAGGGTGTCCGGGGACAATACTCTCAGGGTTTCTCCAGTGTCTCTCAGGCCAATAAAGCTGATTTTTTTTGTGAGTTAGAATTTTGTTCTACGTTTTTCTCCAGCTCTGTCTAGGACCCTCTGTTGCGATCCCTGTCAGAGCAGTCCGTGGTGGTAGCCAGGCACCACCTAGTTGTACTGGATTCAGTCTGGTGGAGGCTGTGGTAGTCGTGGTCCATTAGTCCTTTCAACTAATCTTTTCCTTGTATCCTGTTTTCTTCATTCTCCCTTGCTCCCCAAGGGGTGAGACCAGTGGAGTATCTTAGACAGCTGCTCACAGGCTTTTAAGATCCCAGACGGTACTCACCAAGGTAGAATGTACAGCATTTTCTTTATAAACTGTGTTATGCCAATTGAGCTGGATGTCCCCCGAGCCCATGGTCCCCAAAGCCCTCCACCCAGCAATTCAGTCCCTCAGGGAGTCTGGATGTGTCTATGGAGCTTCCATGACCTTTCCTTGTACAAGTTGTGCTGGCTTCCCCAGTATTGTGTACTGTCTTACCCTTCACTGAAGTTATCACTTATCTACTGTCTAAGATATTCTAATTCTGTAGATATGTGTCATCAAACAAAGAATTCTCTGTAAGTGATTTGGGTATTCAGTCAAAGCTGCAAATTAATGATCAAGAATATAGGCATACCAGTAGGAAATAAGGCTGCAGAAGCAGGGAATACTGAATTGCACTGTCTGGGTTGTGCAAATGGTTCAGGTACTTGGCCGCTACCCAAAAGGTTGGAGGTTCGAGTCCATCCAGAGATACCTCGGAAAAAAAGCCTGGTGATCTACTTCTGAAAAATCAATCATTGGTAAATCTATGGAGCACAGTTCCACTCTGACACGCACAGGGTCGCCATGAATCGCAGTCCATTCAATGGCAACTGATTGGTTGGTAATACGTCATGCTAAGAAAGGACACTGGATTTTACCCAATGACAATGAGAAAAATGTAAAGCAGAGGAGTGACATGGTTGTATCTGTTAGAAGAAATCATTTCGGTGGAAGAATAAAGATAGATTGGTAGTGAAACTAGAGGAAGTGAATCCAAACTGGCACCACTACTCTGAAAACCTATTTGACAGTAATTACTAACAATAAACACAAGCATACTCACTGACTCAGCAATTCCACTCCTAGGTATATACCCAACAGAAAATATGTCTGTTTACCAAACAACATGTACAAGACTGTTCGTAACAGCTGGAAGCTACTGAAATAGCTGTCAAATAACCAAAACAACAACAACAAAACCCAAACCTATTACCGCTCATTCCGACTCATAGTGACCCTATACAACAGAGTAGAACTGCCCCATAGGGTTTCCAGGGAGAGGCTGGTGGATTCGAACTGCCGACCTTTTGTTCAGCAGCCAAGTTCTTAACCACTGCACCACCAGGGCTTCTTACCCAATAACAGAACAGATAAATTTAATATATTCACACAGGAAATACTGTATAGTGGTGAGATGCACAAACAACCACGATACACAGCAATACTGATACATTTCATGAACATATGTTACGAGGAAAAAGCCAGATACAAAAGAGTATATATTGTATGATTTCATTTATATAAGGTACCAAAATAGACGAAATCAATCCACAGTGTTAGTTAGGGGCAGAGGTTATAACAAGAAGGGGGCAGAAAGGAACTGGAATATTCGTAATAATCTGTTCTATGACCTGGATGCTGAGGTTACATGAGTATGCTAACTTTGGAGAATTCACTACGATGTGGGCTTATGAATTGTGCATTTTTCTGTATGCATATTATTTAAACTTTTTTAAAGAAAAAGTTTAAAAAACGATGACAGTCTGAACTGAAGCAGGAGTGGATATAGTAGAGGATGGATTCTAGAGATATTTAAAAGGTAAATGCAACAGAACTCTTTGAGTGAAAGAGCAAGGTGGTCAAGGCTAACTGTCAGGTTTCACCTAGCTGAAGAATACTATTCACTAAAACAGGGATTATAAAAGAAGGAGCAGGCTGGGTACTGGGGATGAAGAGGAGGGGGTAACAATAAAGAGATTATCATTCACACACTGAGCTCACGTGTTCATGAAAACATCTACACTAAAGAGAAACTGTTCAAGGGAGGAAGTTTCAACTTCCTTGACCCTTTACAAAGATTAATTCTAAAATTCCTTACCTAGAATAATGTGGTATTTGCTAGTAAAGATTGTACATTATTCTCAATTTTTCACATGAAATCTATTACATGGACTCACCATTTAATGTTCCTTCTTCAGATGGCCTAGAGAAACACCCAAAAAATATAGTGTAAGTTGAATCACAATTTTAGTTTAGGCTATCATCTAATTTTTAGATTTTATGAAGTTATCTTGATAACTTAATGTAACATTATTAAAGGAATCCTGAGATTCAGAGTCACTTCTGTTTGAATGTTTGTCATTTCCAAACTTATGTCAGTCCCAAATTTATACATAAAATACTCGTATGTGTATTTATTTTATCAACAACTTATATCTCCAAGCCTACATAAATAAAATTAGTAGTTCAGTGACAAATTGAAGGATCAATACTAATACAGTAAAATATTCCATGACATCTTATATTTGTGGAGATTCCTTCCGGTGCTGTAACAATGTTCTGAAATGACTACAGGATTCTAAAAATACTTTAATTGGTAGACAAAGAACTGAGAGAACAGTAAATAGATGTTATTCTGCAAAACTCAATTTCCAATGCAGGAAAGATTTTTTTCCAATATTGAATATACTTATTTATAACAATGTACATCAGCACCAAGTGGAGCTGGTGCTGATTAATCCATTAATTAATCCATCAATTCCATGGAATCCAGTGTGTATCAGAGAGACAGGTGTAGTAGAAGGCAGTGGAATGGAAATCAAGAAAAACAGGTTAGAGGATTAGCTCTTCCATTACACAGATATGTGGCCTTGCTCAAGATGCAGCCTTTCTGCATCTAAGATCCACAAAGGCCTTCTGGAGCAAAGGACCTCTGAAGTCTCTTTGCTGCTCTTATATTCTATCTGAATCTGACTTCTCCTGATGACTTTCACCTTAATAGTAGAAATATTTTCTTACAGTAAAATATTTTTGACCTTAGCATACTCTTTGGAAGACCAAAGAATTGATACATTTGAATTCTAGTGTTGGTAAAAAATATTGACTATACTATGGACTACCAGAAGAATGAACAAATCTGTCTTGGAAGAAGTACAGCCAGAATGCTCCTTAGAAGAGAGGATGGCAAGACTTTGTCTCACATACTGTGGACATGTTATCAGGAGGGACTAGGCCCTGAAGAAGGACATCAAGCTTGGTAAAGCAGAGAGTCATTGAAAAAGAGGAAGACCCTCGATGAGATGGACTGCCACAGTGGCTGAAACGGGCTGAAATACAGCAACGACTGTTAGAATGACACAGGACCAAGCAGAGTTTCATTCTGTTGTACAAAGGGTTGCTATGAGTCGGACAACTCAACAGCACCTAATAACATAATAGCACAATCCCTTTGCCTGCTGGCTAATAAACCTCTTTTTTTCTCAGCACCCAAAGTATGCTGACCAGCTGCACGTTTCTGGGTAGTTCTATGGGTCAAGATTCTGCAGGAAAGCTGTCCTTTGTTAGATGCCTGAATTAAATCGACTTCAAGTATCTAAGGCTTTGGTTTTAAAAGATTCTAAGGAGGTCTCAAATTAGTTAATGCTTCCAAATGCCATTCAGGGCCAGGATACCCAAACAATTTGAACAACTGGTTATCCCATGTGGCACCTGTCTTATTTCCTTCTCTATATATTCATATCCATTTCTGATGCATACAAGGAGAAAAAACACTGTGGCCTATATAAGAATTCCCCTCAAACTGGCTTTCTTTTTCAAGAGTAACTCCATCATGCTTCCAGCATCCAATAAGTGTCAAAGCAAGACTTCTTTTTTTTTGTATGTCCTTTAGAATTCTAAAATACTAATTTCCAGGCTAGAAACAGAGAAGTTACCTTGGATTCTTCTTTACCTTCTATGTCAAATCTGTTACTAAATGTTTTTTTTTCCCCAGGGATGGTTATCTGTCAGATTGTCTTTATTTCCACTGTGGTCCTAGATTACCACATCAGCATTTAGTGGCTCTCCCTATACACAGGTCTTCTACTGTATACGGACTACCACTGCTCTAATCATCAAACAACTTTCCAAAAAACAGGTGCAAAGTCTGTTGATTATAATGATGACTAGAGAAGTTATCGAGTGTGAAGCTGAAGTCTCAGACTATGTCTTTGAACAAATTTACTCAAGAGCAAGTTGGAAACAGGAATATAAAATCATACCTGTATCATTACATGGAAGATGTCAAGAGAGTTCTAATTATATGATGAACCGTAATTATAGTATAACTATATAAAATAATAAATTTAAATTTACACACTAACTCATAGTAAATGTAAAGACAAGAGATGCAAGAATAAATAATTATCACCCACAGATAAAGGAACATTGAAGAGAGAACGCAAAGAGCAGAAAAAAGGACAACATTCAATAACTATGATACTTCTCAAACTAAGGATGAAGAAAGCTTACTTACATTTGTCTGTCTGACGGTGTATCTTGTAACCAATCCTTTGGCAAAAACAAACACACACAAAAAAACATAAAGAAAAAATTTCTGGATGAAGCATAACTGTTTACCCATTTTGTTTCCTATAGTATACTTTAGGAATGAAGGGCTGAAAAGTAAATATGAAATCTTTGTTTCACACAGCTGAACTAATAAAATAAATGAATTTAACTACCAGAAAGCTTTTCCACAAGGTGAAATAAAGAAAATTTCATGAGTGTTATTTCCTAAAACATAATCATAGTATTTCTAGTTCTTTGTCAGTAGTTTAAAATTTTTGTTTCTAATGACAATTTTATTCCTTTAAAATAAACATTTCTATGATTTTAAAAATAATATGGGTTCCTTGTCAAAAGAAAAATGCAACTAAGTATAAAGATGAAAATTAAAATCATGCAAATTGTGAACAAAGATAGTCATTACTAACATTTAGGCATATTTCACAGCAGCTCTATGCGTGTGTACGTATGCTTTTCACTCTGCCCTCTTCTAATGATATTTCTAGGCGTGCATTTATTTTTGCTTCCCTTCTTTGGGACTCATGAGTCCTGAATTTAAATCTTACATATTTCATCAATTTGGAAAATTCTGAGTCATTCACAATCTCTTCAAATTCTATCTACTCTATTAAGGCCAATGAGATGTATTTTTCCATGTCTCTTTTCCTGTAACATATTCTCCATCTACTTAATAGTTCTTTGTTGCAGTCCAGTCCAATTTACTAATTCTCTCTTTAGCTGTGCTTAATCTGTTATTTCGGTGGTGCAGTGGTTAAAAGACTGGCTGATAACCAAAAGGTCAGCAGTTTGAATCCACAAGCAGCTCCTTGGAAACCCTATGGGACAGTTCTACTCTGTCCTATAGGGTCGCTATGAGACGGAATTGACTTCATGGCAACGGACTTATCTGTAATTTAACCCACAAAGCATTTCTATCTAGATTTTTTGCTTCAAATTTTCCAAGTTTTTTTAACAGTACAGTTTCCTTTTGTCATGTTGTTAAATACTCTCTCTTAGGTCTTTAATCAGTTAAACATTATTTCATAATGTGTAACCAATAATTCTACTATCTTATGTTACTAAGGGTCTACTCCTGTTTGTGTGAGTTGACTCCCGCGAGTTTTGTAACTTGGCATTGTGAGGTCATCTTCAATGGGGCTTTATCGGTGACAAAATTATGCAGCTTAGGTTCAGCATAGGTCCCTACAAAAAGGACTTGTTACTGTGAAACTCTGTGTTTTCACTAGTGTCTTTTCTCCATTGAAATAATTCTTTTATAACTAATTTTTAAAAATACAATCTATATCCTTACAGCAGAACAGATATATTTTTAATATAAATTAGTATTTTCTTGACGAATCAGGATCATAATTATGAGCACTGATTTCTACAATTAACTGTAAGGGAGTAATTTTTCTGCCTTCTTCCCAGCTATCTGCCTTGGTTGCCAGTGTCTGCTTTTACAGGTGTTTGTAAAATCAGAAATTAACACAGTTGGCTAGGAATGAATTCACATAATTAGTTTTAACTCACACAAAAATTCCTTTCTTTCTTTCTTATGTATAAAATTTTCTTCAAAAATTCCTGACTGGTCACTACAGGAAGAAATTCTTTTCTGTAACTGCTACCATACGGTGATGTTAGTTTTCTAAAGGTAAAACTTTTTGAAAGCCTGACATAATCTCAGATATCACTTCTTTTTGCTCTTCTCTAAACAAAATCTATTTTATGAATCTGATTTTGTTGTTGTTAGTTGTCGTTGAGTCGATTCTGACTCATGATGGCCCCACGTGTGCAGAGCAGAACTGCTTCATGCAGTTTGCAATGTTGTGGCCTTTAAGCAGCAGATCACCAGGCCTGTCTTCTGAGGCACGTATGGGTGGGTTCAAACCACCAACCTTTTGGCTAAAAGATGAGTGCTTAACCATTTATGCCACCCAGAGACTCTTTCAAATTTTATTTTAAAATAAGCATTTTGTTTAATTGAAATGTACAAACCGGTAGTAAGGCTGCTTTGGAATTTACTTCATGAGTTTCTTCTGCAGATGGCCTTCTACAGCTACTTTCCACTAAAGGAAAAACAAAAAGTAGAACAACTAAATTTTTTTGAATACCAAATAGCCAAACACAAAATGTTTCTAGACACAGTAAATCTTCGTAAGATAACTTACTTTCTCCTCAACACTGCTGAACACAAGAGTTATGTGATGTCCACAGGGCCTCCTAGCAGTACCTCAGAATTACTCAATTTATTTTTGTGAACGGTAATAAGAAACAAAATTTATTTTTGTGAAAAGACAAATTCTGTTTCCAAATCATCCTTACATGGGGCAGTCAAGATAAGTGGTTTCTTGTGTAGCCTTCTAGAGATATTGCGTGTGTGTATATTCCTGCCCCTCATCCCCGCTTTTTAAAACATAAATGGTAGTATACTATATATAGTACACATTTTGGGTTTTTTTTTTTTAATTCTAAAGCTCGGAGGTCTTTCCATATCAGTACATATCCAAAACCAAACCCATTGCCAGTGAGTCGACTCCAACTCGTGGTGACCCCCCGACGTGTTACAGAGTAGAACTGCTCCATAAGGGTTCTACTGGCTGTAATCTTTACAGAAGCAGATTGCTAGGCCTTTCTTCCGTGGTGCCACTGGGTGGGTTCAAACTGCGAACCATTAGTTTTGCAGTCAAACACAAACTGTCTGTACCACCCAGGGATCCATCAGTACACACATGGCTTCCTTATTATTTTCTGATGCTACACTGAATTTCATTTTACAGATATCCAGTAATTTAACCAAACTCCTACTGATGAACATTTGGTCTGTTTCCTATCTCTTGCTATAATAAACAATGTTGCAATGAGTAATTTTATATACACATCATTTTACACTAATGGAAAAAAAAATAGTTCATCTTTTTCTCCCAATTTAAGATGCCACTTTTATATTTTATCAAAAATGAACTTTATAGCAAGTCTATCTATTAAACAATCAGTATGTTAAATTATAAATTAATTTAGAACTTACAACTCTATGATACAATAAAGGATAACCTCAGGATGTATGGTGAAAGGAAATTCTAGAACAAAAGTTGTATTCCAGGTGTGGAGGGCAAAAAAGACCAGTTTAAGGTATCAGAAGGCTCTGGACAAAACTTCAAGATGATGAAACATTATGTATTTGAATGTCTTAAAGAAACTCGTTGATCTAAATAAAATTAAGACATAACTATATTGTTGGGAAAGGGTAAAGAGGAGTGCCTGTGTTTTCTGGGAATGTAGAGGGGGAAGAAAGCTCAATCCTTGCCTTCTTTACTGGGAAGTCAATGGATACTGTCTAAAACTGAAATATGAAGATACACTACAAGCATGCTATTTTGGAAAGAACATTCATGTTATCCGAAAATAATGATAGTTTTATTTTTTCCTTCCTAATCCTTCTACCATTTCCTTTTCTTACCTTGTTCCTCGGGCTAGAATGTTAAATACAAGTGGTAATAGTCAGAATTCTTATCTTGTTTCCCACCTTGGGCTTTCAATATTTCACCACAAAGTGTGATGTTTCTGAAAATTTTCTGTAGATAATCAAAATCACATTAAGGACACTGCATTCTATTCCCACTTTGCTAAGAGTTTTAATCATGAACAGATGTTGAATTTTATCAAATGTTTTTCCTACAGCTATTGAGATGATCATTATGATTTTTTTCCTTTAATCTGTTACTTATCATCAATCACAGTAATTGTTTTTTGAATGTTAAACCAACTTGCATTCCTGGAGTAAACCCAACTTGGTCATGACAAATACTGCTGAATTCAATATACTAACAGAACTAAAGGGGAAATAATAATCAGGTAGACAGGTAATGCTTTTTGTCTTTAAAAACCTTTATAATTATTCAACCTTTTAATTGTGTGCATATATAGCTCTGACTAATAAAAAAGCTTAATAATAAGAAAATATCCCCAAGACATAATGTTAACTGAAAAATTCAAGGTGTAGAACAACATGTATTGGTATGCTACCTTTTGTATAAAAGATGAGAGGTAGAAAAGGCTATGAAATCATATAGATTATACATGCACAATGAAACTCTGGAAGGGTAAACAAAAATAACAGTGATTACATAATGGGGTTTGCACGAGAAGGAGATTTTTCAAAATGTGTGCGTGTATTTTTATCTAGAACTAAATAAATGTATTATTAGCTATTTTTAAAAAGTTAAACTTTAAAAATATGTTGAATAAATAGCTACGCCAATTAAAGCACAATAGATTCATTTGTAAAAGCTAGAATCAACAGATTTATAAAAACTAAGTCTTTATATTTTATTTTTATGGACTAAATAATTTGTAAAAATCTCAGAATGTTAGGATTAAGGGATTTATTCCAGGATACAGTAGCAATGATGGACCAGAATCTTCCTCTTATAACTTCTGAGCAATTGATCAGGTGTCTGACATACATAAATACATTTAGAGCTTAAGTGAGCACATTTGCTAACATGATTAATTCATACAGACAAAATACTCACTTTGTCCTGAATGAAGAGGAACACAAGCTTTGTGACAGTCAATGAATCCAACGTGAGAATTCACATGTTTCAAAGCGTTTTCAGAAGGAATATCACTCTGCGTTATTATACACATACATAATATAAAAACAATTAAACTGAGTGTCAAATCACTGTGATAAGTACTGTAACAGTCCCTTAATCTAGTTAGATCAATATGCTTTATTCTACCTAGATACCAAATGACCATACACATATGATTATTTCTTCAATGTCAATCTCAAAAATTGCATCAAAACACCCTACTTGCTTATAGTCCATAAATTCATCTGAATGAATCCTTTTTCATGATAGAAGTCATACAAGTTCATAAAAATTTTGGGAAAATATAGGAACTGTGTGGAAAATACAACCATTATCAATTCATGTAGGATTAAAAAAAAACTACTGTCTTACACTAACATCTGTGAATTCCTGTCTAGGTATTGGTTTTGGCACAGTTATACTACTATGTATATACTACCTTTTTTGGGGGACTGTAGTATTTCTTTTAGGGGCTCTTGGTAGATTTCTTATTTGTATGAGCTTTATATAAGCATGTGTGTGCATATTTGTATGAGCTTTATATGTGTGTATTTGCATGAGCTGTGTCAAATTTGTTGCAATTCAGAAATTTATCTATGCTTTACATTTTTAGGTACTTAAATCTCTTTACATTTTCCCTTAATATTTTCTGTTACTTAAACGTTTAGAAAGTCTTCCTGGCTTTACTGGTTTAATAAATATTTCTATTTTTATAGTTATTTCTACAAATTGCATTTTTACATTTAACTCTGGAATTCATCTGAGCTTATGAAGTGAGGTGAGGAAAAAAACCATGACTTTCCCATATTTCTACACAATTGTCCAATTTGCATTTATTAACAAAGGATTCCCTTTCTACATCATTACAGTCTAACTCTCCTTATTAAATTTTTACTTGTAGAAGGGCTATTTCTGGGTCAACCAAAATGTTTCATAAATATTTATGTTTCAAGTGCTCTAGCTTTACAGTATTTTAGTATCAGACAGTTAATTGTTCCTCGCTTTCTTCTTTTTACTGATTTATTTTTCCAGATGAACAATGAATTCCGTTAAACTAGTATGGGGAAGATCCGACATCTTCACATTGTTTTGCCTTCCCAACTGTGAACAGATCACACTCTTATACAACAGTAACTTATTTCCAAGTTTCTATTACTTTTCAGAAACAATCGGTTTCAAAATGTTCCTACTTCAATAACTAGTACTTTATTAAATTAACTTAGATCTCAGTAACACAAATTTTTCTAGCTTTAATGTTCCATGCTCTTCATTTTACACTTGGTTAATGAAGGCACACTTAAAAGTGTTAAACTTTTGTCTGTGATCATAACGCAGACCCGAATGTCCTTTTCTGATGTTAGCTGTTTTTCTTAAAACCAGTTCTAGTTATTCTTTGTTTGTTATTTTTAATACCTTCCTTGATATACCCTTTAATGCAATGACAAATCAGTGTCAAAGAACCATCTATGACAGTCATTCTAGCCTGGGGTGATGGCTGGGCTTCAGGATATTTGCAAAACGCTGCACGGTTAAACAAAATATTTTGTGTACGTGCATTTTTCTGGGGAGCTCTATAGCTTCCACCAGACTTTCTCAGGGTCACTAAACCTCTCTGACCATTATGATTAATAACTCAGAAAACCCATTAATCTATTACTATAGTTGGATTTTTTCCCCTCTAAGATATTTACCATATTTCTTGCAAAAACTATACCCACGTAAATAACATGTCCATACATAATACGCGCAGAAATTGGCACAGCACGCTTACAAAAATAATGTGTGGGGAGTGTTGTGCAGTTGGCAAGGAAAGTATAATGCATGTGTTCTTTGTGTAAAAGTATGGTACTCGAAATTGTTTAATTCGAAGCATACCAAAAAAAAAAAAAAAAAAAACCTAACCTGCTGCCATTGAGTCAATTTCAACTCATACCAAACTTAAACCTGTAATTTCTTCTTCCTTTTACCAGGAAGTTATCTGCACAATTAAAATTTTTTAAAACATCCCTTTTAAATTAATTTATAATAACATTAAGGGGTAAAATCTGTGACAAAACCCTGATTCTTAATACCCTTTCCCATTAAGGAATATCTATCTATGTATCCTAAAATTTATTTCCGATATATGTCTGGGGCCTCACAATGGCAAAACAATGCCACCAGGGTTTTGTGAGCCCGTTCTGTAAAAGGCTGTCATGAAACCTCACTAAAACACATTAAGAGTTCAACTAAATGAAAATTAAGAGAATGACAGCCTGAACTGGGATACTATTACTGAGAATTGAGGGAAGCAGAGATATTATAAAGATATTTAGACAAGAAAATCAGTTAGACTTGGCTATTGATTAGATGGGAGAAGGATTTTTGCCTTGGTAAATGAGAACACTGATATTAGTAACACAGGTAGTAAATACAGGAAGATTATGTCTGCTGAGTAGGGAGATGATAGTGAATTTGAGATTTCAACATGTTGACGTTGAGAACTATAAGACATCCAATTAGTTAGCAGTTCTAACCATTAACTGTGGTGTTAAGTCAATTCTCTAAACAGAATCACCCCAAAGATTTACTTTCTTCATATATATTCCCAGTCCTCAGAGTTCTGGATAAAATTCAAGAGGTCTTAAGTGATAAATGATACTTCCCAGTCTCCATTACACTTAGTTGTGATAATGTGACTATGTTCTTCTTTTTAATTATTGTAGTTTAGATGAAGTTTACCTTTCAAGTTAGTCTCCCATACGAAAATTTATACGTACTTTGTTCTATGACCCTAATTCTCTCCCCATACTGTGACAGCATACTCCTCCTTTCCACCCGTGATTCTCCCTGTCCAATCAACCAGCTCCTAACCCTATCTGCCTTCCCATCTCAACTCTGGACAGAAGCTGCCCGATCAGTCTCTTGTATCTACCTGAGCTAAGAGGTCTCCGTACGAGTATCACTTTATGTCCCACAGTCCAGTACAATCCCTGTCTGAAGAGTTGGCCATGGAAATTATTTTAGTTCTGGGCTGATGAGAGAATCCGGGGGCCATGCTTTCGGGATTCCTCCAGTCTCAAATCAGACCATTCAGTTTGGTCTTCTTACTAGAATTTGAGTTCTGCACCCCACCTTTTTCCTGCTTCCTCCAGGACTCTTTGTTGTGTTCCCTGTCAGGGTCGTCATTAGTGGTAGCCAGGCACCATCTAGTTCCTCTGGTCTCAGGCTGATGAAGTCTCTGCTTTATGTGGCCCTTTCTGTCTCTTGGGCTAATACTTTGTGTCTTTGGTGTTCTTCATTCTCCTTTACTCCAGGTGGTTGAGACCAATTGATACATCTTAGACGGCCACTTGTAAGCTTTTAAGACTGCAGACGCCACTCACCCAAGGTGCAGAACATTTTTTTAATAAACTTTGTTACGCCAATTGACCTAGATGTCCCCTGAAAGCATCGTCCCCAGATCCCTACCCCTGATCCTCTGTCCCTCCAAGTGTCTGACTGCATTCAGGAAACTTCTTAGCTTTGGTTTAGTCCAGATATCATTTCCCCTGTACTGTGTGTTGTCCTTCGCTTCACCTAATACTTCTCTACCATCTACTTACTGAATAACCCTCACCCTCCCTCCCCACCCCCGTAACTATCAAAGAATGTTGTCTTCTGTGTTTAAACCTTTTCTTGAGTTCTTTTAACAGTGGAATTATACAATATTTGTATTTGTCCTTCTGTGACTGACTAAATTCACTCAGCATAATGACTCCTAGCTTCCTCCATGCTATAACATATTTCACAGCTTCATCATTGTCCTTTATCATTGCATAGTATTCAATCGTGTGGTTATACCATAATTTATTTAGCCATTCGTCCACTGATGAGCACCTAGGTTGTTTCCATCTTTTTGCTACTGTGAACAGTGCTGCAATGAACATGGATGTGCATATGTCTATTCGCGTGACGGCTCTTATTTCTCTAGCATATATTCCAAGGAGAGGAATAACTGGATAGTATGGAACTTCTATCTCTAGTTTTTTAAGGAAGCACCAAATCGATTTCCAAAGTGGTTGTACCGTTTTTCATTCCCACCAACAGTCTGTAAGTGTTCCAGTCTCTCCACAACCTCTGCAGCATTTATTATTTTGTGTTTTTTGGATTACTGCTAGCCTTGGTGGAGTGAGATGATATCTCATTGTAGTTTTGATATGCATTTCTCTAATGGCTAAAGATCATGAGCGTTTCTTCATGTGTCTGTTACCACCTGAATATCTTCTTTGGCGAAGTGACTGTTCATATCCTTTGCCCATTTTTTAATGACGTTATTTGTCTTTCTGTTGTTGAGGTTTTGCAGTATCTTATAGATTTTAGAGATTAGATGCTGTCTTAGTCACTTAGGGCTGCTCCAACAGAAATACAAGAGGATGGCTTTCACAAAGAGAAATTTATTTTCTCACAGTCTAGTAAGCTAGAAGTCCAAATTCACGGCATCAGCTGCAGAGGAAGGCTTTCTCTGTCAGCCTTCTCATCAATGTTCCCCCAGACTAGGAGCTTCTCTGTGCAGGGACCCTACCGACTTGGATGCACTTTATTTCTTTTTCTAGCCTAATTGCTCTGGCTAGGACCTCCAGTACAATGTTGAATAAGAGTGGTGATAAAGGGAATCCTTGTCTGGTTCCCGTTCTCAAGGGGAATGCTTTCAAAGTCTCTCCATTTAGGATGATATTGGCCGTTTGCTTTGTATAAATGTCCTTAATTATACTGAGAAATTTCTCTTCTATCCCTATTTTGTTGAGAGTGTTAATCATGAATGGGTGTTGGACTTTGTCCAATGCCTTTTCTGCATCAACTGAAAAGATCATGTGGTTCTTGTCTTTTGTTTTATTTATGTGATGGATTACACTGTTTTTCTAATGTTGAACCATCCCTGCATACCTAGTGTAAATCCCACTCAATCATAGTGAATTATTTTTTTGATATGTTGCTGAATTCTATTGGCTAGAATTTTGTTGAGGATTTTTGCTTCAATTTCATGAGGGATATTGGTCTGTAATTTTCTTTTTTTGCGATGTCTTCACCTGGTTTTGGTATCAGGGTTATGCTGGCTTCACAGAATGAGTTTGGGAGTATTCCATCAATTCCTATGTTCTAAAATAACTTTAGTAGTAGTTGTGTTAACTCTTTTCTGAAAGCCTGGAAGAATTCTCCAGTGAAGACATCTGGGCAAGAGCTTTTTTTCTGTTGGGAGTTTTTTAATTACCTCTTCAATCTCTTCTTTTGTTATGGGTTTATTTAGTTGTTCATACTCTATTTGTGTTAGCTTAGGCAGGTAGTGAGTTTTTAGAACTTTGTCCATTTCCTGTAGGTTTTCAAATTTGTTAGAGTACAATTTGTCACAGTACTCTGTTATGATTTGTTTAATTTCAGTTGGGTCTGTTGTGATATTACCCATCTCATTTCTTACAAAGGTTATCTGCTTCCTCTCCTGTTTTTGTCAGTTTGGCCAATGATTTATCAATTTTGTTGATCTTTTCTCAAAGAACCAGCTTTTGGTCTTCTTAATTCTTTCAACTGTTTCTCTATTTCATTTAATTCTGCTCTCATTCTTATTATTTCCTTTCTTCGGGCACCTGAGGACTTCTCTTGCAGCTTTCTACTTGTTCCAGTTGCAGGGTTAATGGTTTGAATATGGCCCTTTCTTCTTTTTGGAAGTGTGAATTTATTCCTATCCACTGACCTCTGAGCACTGCTTTGGCTGTGTCCCAGAAGTTCTGGTAGGATGTGTTTTCATTCTCATTTGATTCTATGAATTTCCTTATTCCATCCTTAATTTCTGCTATAACCCAGTAGTTTTTGAGCAACTTGTTGTTCACTTTCCATGCGTTTAGTGCTTTTTCTTTGCTTTTTCTGTTGTTGATTTCTACTTTTATGGCTTTATGGTCAGAAAAGATGCTTTGTAATATTTCGATGCTTTGGATTGTGTTAAGGCTTGCTTTATGACCTAACGTGGTCTATTCTGGAGAATGTTCCGTGTGTGTTGGAAAAGCAGGTGTACTTGGCTGCTGTTGGGTGGAGTGTTCGGTATATGTCTGTGAGGTCAAGTTGTTTGACTGTAACATTTAGCTCTCTCGTGTCTTTGTTGAGCTTCTTTCTGGATGTTCTGTCATTCACCGAAAGTGGCGTGTTGAAGTCTCCTACTACTATTGTGGAGCTGTCTCTCTCTCTTTTCAGTGCTGTTACAGTTTATGTATTTTGCAGCCCTGTCGTTGGGTGCCTAAATATATATTATAGTTATGTCCTCCTGGTGTACTGACCCTTTAATAATTATACACTGTCCTTCTTTATCCTTTGTGGTGGATTTTACTTTAAAGTCTATTTTCTCAGAGATTAATATTGCCACTCCTGCTCTTTTTTGAGTACTGTTTGCTTGATGTATTTTTTTCCATCCTTTGAGTTTTCGTTTGTTTCTGTCTTAAGTCTAAGGTGTGTCTCTTGTAGGCGGCATATAGACGGATCGTGTTTTTTTTTATCCATTCTGTCACTCTTTGTTGGTGCATTTAGTCCACTTACATTCAGCGTAATTATTGATAGGTATGAGCTTAGTGCTGTCATTTGGATGCTTTTTTGTATGTTGTTCACAATTTTTTTGTTCCACTTAATTTTCTGTGCTGAGTCATTTTTCATTACGTATTTTCATCCTTTTTGTTGTTGATTTTGTGTTTGCTGAGTCTTTCTGTTTTTCTAGTTTTTGATTTTGACTTGTAGGATTGTTAGTTTCCTTTGCGGTTACCTTAATATTTACCCCTATTTTTCTAAGTTTATACCAGCCTTTTATTTCTTTATATCAGCTAGACTTCCTCTTCATATGAAAAATCTGTCTACATTTTTTAAGTCCCTCTTTTTTGTTTTAATGTTGTCATCTTTTACATATTGACATCTGTTTCCCCGTTTTCAGTGTTTTAGCTTTGATTTACTTTTGTGTCTTTCCTATCTGGGTTGATATTTGGTTGCTCTGTCCTGTGTTCTAGTCTTGGGTTGTTATCTAATGTTACTGATTTTCTAACTGGAGGACTTCTTTAGTGTTGTAATTTTGGTTTGGTTTTTGCAAATTCCCTAAACTTCTGTTAATCTGGTAATGCCCTAATTTTGCCATCATATTTGAGAGACAGTTTTGCTGGATATATAACTCTTGGCTGGCAGTTTTCTTCCTTGAAGGCTTTACATGTCATCCCACTGCCTTCCTGCCTTCATGGTTTCTGCTGAGTAGTCCAAGCTTATTCTTATTGACTCTCCTTTGTAGATGACTTTTTGTTTATCTCCAGCCGCTCTTAAAATTCTCTATCTTTGGTTTTGGCAAGTCTGATTACAATATGTCCTGGTGACTTTCTTTTGGGATCTCCCTTACGTAGGGTTCGATGAGCATCTCGGAAAGATATCTTCTCATCTTTCATGTTATCAGGGAAGTTTTCTGCCAACGAATTTTCAACAATTCTCTCTGTATTTTCTATCATCTCCCACCCCACCCCCCATTCTGGTACTCCAGTCACTCGTAGGTTATTCCTCTTGATAGAGTCCCACATAATTCTTAGAGTTTCTTCATTTTTTTAAAAATTCTTTCATCGATTTTTCCTCAAATAAGTTGGTGTCAAGTGCTTTATCTTCAGTCTCACTAATTCTGACTTCCATTACCTCAATTCTGCTCCTATGACTTACTGAGTTGTCTAATTCTGAAATCTTATTGTTAAGCTTCTGGACTTCTGATTGCTCTCTCTCTATGAATTCTTGCAGCCTGTTAAATTTGTCATTATGCTCTTCTCTAATGTTTTTAATTTCCTCTATTGTGTGTTCTGCGTTTTGTGTGATTTCCTTCCTAACTTCTTAGAGTTCTGTATATTAATCTTTTGTATTCTGCCTCTGGTAATTCCAAGAAATTTTCCTCCTCTCGAAAATTTCTAGTTTCTTTATTTTGGGAGCTCGCTGAAGCCTTCATGGATTGCCTCTTTATGTGATTTGATATTGACTGTTGTCTCCGAGCCATCAGTAAGTTCTTATATTTATTTTATGTTTGCTTACTGTGTCCTAGCTTCTTGTTTTCTTGTGATATGCCTAAATAGGCTGCTCATATGAGCTAGTTTGATTATTGGCACCTTTGAAGCTCTAATGTCTTGTCACCAGGTGGTCAGATCTGTTACTAGGTATGTGAGCTCAGGAGTCCACCCACTCCTCCTGTATGGATTCAGCTCAGGTGTCCAGGTAGATAGCCACCAAGTGTGTGGTGTAAGCTCTCACTCAAACAGTCCTAGACAAGCATGGGTGATTGGTGTAGGCACAGGCATCTGGCTGCAGCAGTGGGACACACTCTGAGCAAGGCAGGGGGCTGATGGCCGCCCCCGAGTGTCCAGGAGGAAGACATGTCCCTGTTTCCTACAGCATGTAGGTGGGTGGGTTTTGCAGCTGGACTACGAGCACCTAATGCTGTTGGCTGTAAGGACTGGTGGGAGGGCACCTCTTATTCATGGGCCCCTCTCGCAGGTGGCTAGGTGGTGTGGGTGGAGCCACCAGTCCTGAGGTCCCTGATATGCACAGGTGAAGAACCTGCATAGTGAGCAGAGCAGTGTCAAATGTCAAGAGCCTCCCCCTTCACAGCTGAAACAGTTGAAGTTAGACTTCAGGTATATACCCCGATGTACTGTGGTAATGAGGGCCTACGCTGCTGAAATAGGCCCACACAAGTCTCCGCAGGGGTAAAAGGCACTCAATGTCCACGGATCCCTTATGCCTGTGCCTACCCAAAGGAGCTGTGCCTACCCTGGGTTCCTGGCTTAAGGGAGCCAGCAGTTTATTTTTTCCCATTTTTTAATTTGTTCACTCTCCAAGACAGGGAGAATGGCTCAGGGCACGTAACAGATCCTACTTCCAGCCCAGGGGACTTGGCAATTGCTGAAGCCAGCCTGGGACCCAGTACAGAGTAAGCAGCAGGGAGGTAAATGAGAAAGAAGTTTTTTCCTAAGGCTTGTGTTTTTGATTCGCGCAATAGACTATACACAAGTACATATCTTTCACCAATCAAGGGCTGCTTCTCACTGGTTCTGGGTGGCTGTATAGACTTTCAGTGGCTGGGTCTCTCCTTGTGCGGAAAACATGCCTCCCGAGCATGGCTGGTTGCCTGCCTCACCGCTCACTCTGGAGCTGATCAGGCCTGAAGGGCTCAGGCTCTCGCCGGGTCAGGTCTGGCAACTCCTTGCTGCTTTCAAACTGTCTCTCCCTCTCCCTGCAACTCAGTCTGGTTCCTCAATTTTGCCTTAAATGTTCAGGGCTCCTAGATTCACTTGTTCTTTTCGGGTCTTGGCTGTAAGAAGGTCCACCAGAAGCATCTGACTTCTCTGCCATCTTGGCCCCGCCTCCTCGTGACTATGTCTTTTTTTGCTTTGAAAAAGTTTTATTTTAAAAAGTTATAAAGTTTTTTTTGGTCTGAATTCCAGAGCAAGTAATGTGTCCTACTGTTAGGACTGGATCATAAAATTCTCTCCTCTGCTTCTCTGTGCTCCTTCCCCTTCTGCTAGCTGAATACAGATAATGACATGACAGTCGGGGTTGAAAAAGCCGTAAGACAGAAGAGCCAATGTTAGCCTATGTACCCAAATGACTGTATGGAGAAGAGCTGTCCCACTGGGTAAGGAATGAACAGAAATTATGTCTGAATCATTATATTTTGGGTTCTATTTGTTCAACAGTTTAGCCTACCCTAATACTAGACCTCTTTCCAGCCCTATCTCCTACAACTTCCCTGAGATGATGACCCTATTCACTAGTCAAACTAGCATTTGCTTCACTGTGTCCTATACATCCTTTATCTGTCTCGGAGTCATTTATCCTATTCTTTCCGAAATACTCCTTTGTCTATGGGACTGCCTACCTATCCTTCTCAGGCTTTACTCAAGTCCTACCTCCCTTATAAAGCTTTCTCTGATCTCTTCAGCTGGAAAGATTTTAACTTCTCTAAATAAGTATTTCCCTCTTCTAAATATGTATATAAGTACAAGACTTGTAGTCTGGTAATACAGTCATGTGAGTGCACAGGTTTGGAGTCAGATAACCTGGAGACAAATGTTGTTTCAGACACTGATATCTATCTTAGTTAAGTTTTATTACTAACTGTTAACAGGTATCCAATAAGCATCTGTTAAATTTTATGACTCCAACATTTTGATATGGTGCTTCCTTAGAAAGCTAGAAATAGAAATACCATGTGATCCAGCAATCCCACTCCTAGGAATATATCCTAGAGAAATAAGAGCTGTCACACGAATAGACATATGCACACCCATGTTCACGGCAGCATTGTTCACAACAGCAAAAAGATGGAAACCAACCTAGATGCCCATAAACAGATGAGTGGATAAACAAACTATGGTACATACACACAATGGAGTACTATGCAATGATAAAGAACAATGAAGAACCTGTGAAGCATCTCATAACATGGATGAAACTGGGGGACATTATGCTGAGTGAAACAAGTCAATCACAAAAGGACAAATATTGCACGAGACCTCTATTTTAAAAACCCATGAAAAAATTCACACACAAAAAGTAACAATCTTTGTTGGTTACGAGGGATGGGAGGGGTGGGGGAGGGATATTAAATAGACAATAGATAGGTGGTATCTTTGGTGAAGGGTGAGACAGTACACAATACTGGGGAAACCAGCACAACTTGTACAAGGAAAGGTCATGGAAGCTCCATAGACACATCCCAACTCCCTGAGGGACTGAACTGCTGGGCAGAGGGCTGTGCAGATGATGGTCTCGGGGAACATCTAGCTCAACTGGTATAATACAGGTTATAAAGATAATGTTCTACATTCTACCTTGGTGAGTAGCTTCTGGGGTCTTAAACGCCTGTAAGCAGCCATCTAAGATACTCCACTGGTCTCACCCCTTCCGGAGCAAGGAAGAATGAAGAGAACAGGATACAAGGAAAAGATTAGTCCAAAGGACTAACGACCACAGCTACCAAGGCCTCCACCAGACTGAGTCCAGTACAGCTAGATGGTGCCCAGCTACCACCACCGACTGCTATGACCGGGATCACAACAGACAGTTCTGGACAGAGCTGGAGAAGGATGTAGAACAAAATTCTAACATACACA
>NW_004443988.1:12790648-12847803 GCF_000243295.1 Trichechus manatus latirostris
CCCATAAAACAAAACGAGACTAATGAGGCACAGTAGTCCAGAGACAAGGACTAGAAGGCAGAAGGGGACAGGAAAGCTAGTGATAGGGAACCCAAGGTTGAGTAAGGACAGTGTTGACATGCAGTGGGGTTGTTAACCATTGTCATAGGGCAACATGTGTACTAGCTGTTTAATGAGAAACTATTTTGTTCTGTAAACCTTCATCCTACATGAGAATAGCAGCACAACTGGAAGAACGTAATCGATGTTACTGAATTGTGCATGTAGAAATTTTTGAAATGGTGTATCTTTGGCTATGTATATTTTTACCAAAAAGAAAAGGTCGAAAAGTTGACACGTCTTCGGGTTGTTAACCAATGTTATTAAACAATATGTGTACTGACTGTTTAATGAGAAAATATTTGTTCTGTAAACCTTCACCTAAAGGACAATTAAAAAAAAAAAAATTTATGACTCCAAGTCCCCAGTCACAAAAGCAAAATATTTTTTAAAAGGCTTTACTAATAATAAAGTGAACAAATAATATACTTCCCACTTACAATGTACACCTTACTTGAATATATAAGTATACCATAAAAAAAGGACTAAAATGGGAGGCATTGGGCTGTTACACTGACACAGGATTGGCTAATTGTGTCAAAGTAATAATATACAGGGTTTGCCCCTATTTAAAAAAAAAAAAATTGTGTTTTAGGTGAAGGTTTACATAGCAAATTAGGTTCCCATTTAACAATTTTCATACAACTTTTTCTATGACATTGATTATACTTTTCATAATGTCAACATTCTCATTATTTTCATTCTTTTTGTTCTGTTTCCATTAATCTAGCTTCCCTGACACTCCTTATCTTCTCATTTTTGTTTCAGTGTAAATGCTCACCATTTGGTCTCATAGAGTTGATTATTTAAGAGAGCACAGTATTCACAGGTGCTAGTGAGCCCTGGTGGCACAGTGGTTAAGAGTTACAGTTGCTAACCAAAAGGTAGGCAGTTAAGATCCACTAGCTGCTTCTTTAAAACCCTATGGGGCAGTTCTACTCTGTCTATAGGGTCACTAAGAGTTGGAATCGCTCAAAGCCAATAGGTTTGGTTTGGGTTTTTTTTTTTTTTTATTTTATAAGCCAATCTATTGTTTGGATGAAAGGTGACCACTGGGAGTGGCTTCAGTTCCAAGTTCAAAGGGTATCTTAGGGCAATAGTTTCAGGGGTTCCTCGGGTCTCTACTGGTCCAGTATGGTTTTGGCTTTTTACTGAAAGGATATTTGCCTACAGGAAGAAAGGAGTATGAATGGTAACAAACTCTATTAAGTTAAGTAATTCCAGATTATAAATAATTATACTAAAATTAATGACAGCCCACAAAGCACTTCATTTACCAATAAAATTCAGTTCAGATGAAACCTGCTAAAGAAAAACACCACATGGAATGTACATATACAATATCATAATAATTACAAAATCAACTTTGGCAAAGCTTTCTCTATTTTTCCCATTTGTTCAGCTCTCTCCTCCCTTCTTAAGTCATATATAATATAAAATTCAGAACTTTCAAAGATGCTACAGAACTAAAAGGGTTAGAAAACACTGTTAGTCTTTTGAAAAGTACACTGAACTTATACCTACTTCCTCAATCTAAAGGCATATGTATATTTTAGGCTGACCTTCCGACTCCCCATATAGTAAAGAGACCTTACCTGATGTTTAGGCATCTCTCTATTCTCCAAAATCGTGTTTCTTACATCATTCCACTGCTCCTATTTGAAGTAAGAAAATCATGCAACTATTTACTTAAAAGCAATTACGGTTAAGGAAAAAAAATGTAATCATTAGATCTCAATTTGCCTTATGATCACCACTTAAAATTCCAAGTTAACAGTATCTAGTTAATAGACATTGTAGTAAAATACTTTAATCAGAATATATGCTATGAAAATACAAATGTTACTATTTTTATCATCAAACTGCATCTGAGTCTTTTATACATAGGATAATAACTGATGTGCCTTGACAACAACTATACAATTAACTGTAGAACATATGAGGATGAATCATTCATGGAAAACTCTTATGTCAACATCATTTCCTTGGCATTAGCTTTAGGAAAAATCTCGTTTTCATTGTACCTGTCATTTGATCATTTCCAGAATTCATATTTTTTAAGTGATGAAGATGTGAAACACTTTTTCAGGTCATCTGAATTATCTCGGTGTAGCCACATTATTACCTTTAAGGCTATAAATAGTCACAAGAAATTTTTAAAAACAAAAACTATTTTCAGGCAGGAATCACATCTTTTCACTAGGTATTCTATACATTTTTAAACTTACTTAAAAAACGGTGACTGAATTATTTCGCATTTGCAGTTTATGCAAATGTATTGTAGTTAAGAACATATACGGCTTTTACTGCAAGTCTGTAGGTTCCTTGAGAGGCACGGTAATATTTCAACAAATTTTTGGTCATAGGAAAGAAGTGAGATCAATAATGAAAATGAAAAAAATCTATACGAAGAAGCATATTTAAACGGAGGAATGCCAAAGGGGTGATTTTCTTAAATTTAAATTCTTAGTATCAGAAATACCAAGCCACTTGTTCATTTTTTTCATAGCTTAAAATGTATGGGTCATCATGATGATCATGGTCTCTGCTAAGACTGTATTTTTACTGAAAAAAAAAAAAATCTAATTCTTTTTTGGACTAAGCTTCAAAGTAGTGATATATAATAAAACTGTGCTTGCTGTATGATAAAAATTTACTTACGGATAATACTTCTTTAGCCTTATTTGATGATTCTTTAAACCTCTGTAAATCCATGCTATCTCTGTGTCCTTTAACATTAAAAAAAAAAAAACGGTTTACAACATAAGAACTTTGTTTTTCCTTGTCTATTAAAATAATGTCATCGCCTGTAGTCATTCTTGTTAGGTGGCGTCAAGCTGGTTACAACTCACAGCAACCCTATGTACAACAGAACAAAACACTACCTGGTTGTGCACCATCTTCACAATCATTAAGCTTAAATTAAGCCCACTGTTGCGGCCACTGTGTCAGTCCATCTCATTGTGGGTCTTCCTGTTTTTTGCTGGCCCTCTACTTTACCAAGCACGATGTCATTCTCCAGAGACTAATCCTTCCTAATAACATGTCCAAAATACGTGAGAAGTCATCTCGCCATCCTTGCTTTTAAGGAGCATTCTGGTCCTACTTCTTCCAAGACAGATATGTTCATTCTTTTGGCAGTCCATGGTATACTCAATATTCTCCTCCAACATCATTAATTCAAAGGCATCAATTATTCTTTGGTCTTCCTTATTCATCATCCAGCTTTCACACGCATATGAAGCGACTGTAAACATGATGGCTTGGGTCAGCCCCACCTTAGTCTTCAAAGTGACATCTTTGCTTTTCAACACTTTAAACAGGTCTCTTGCAGCAGATTTGCCCAATGCAATGCATCCTTTGATTTCCTGACTGCTGCTTCCATGGGTGTTGATTGTGGATCCAAGTAAAATGAAACCCTTGACAACTTCAGTGTTTTCTCCTGTTATCATGATGTTGCTTATTGGTCCAGCTGTGAGAATTTTTGTTTTCTTTATGTTGTTGTGTGATCCACACTAAAGGCTGTGGTCTTTCAGCTTCATCAGTAAGTGCTTCAAGTTCTCCTCACTTTTAGCAAGCAAGGTAGTGCATCTGCATAATGTAGGTCTTTAAAGAGTTTTCCTTCAATCCTGACACCTCGTTACTCTTCATATAGTCCAGCTTCTTAGATTATCTGCTCAGCATACAGACTAAATAGGTATGGTGAAAGGATACAACCCTGACACACACCTTTCCTAACTTTAAACCACGCAGTATCCCCTTGTTCTGTCCGAACAACTGCCTCTTGATGTATGTACAGGTTCCTCATGAGCACAATTAAGTGTTCTGGAATTTCCATTCTTTGTAATGTTATCCATAATTTACTATGAACCACACAGTTGAATGCCTTTTCAGAGTCAATAAAACACAGGTAAACATCTTTCTGGTATTGTTTGCTTTCAGCCAGGACCCATCTGACATCAGCAATGATAACCCTGGTTCCACGTCCTCTCCTGAATCTGGCTTGAATTTCTGGCAGTTCCCTGTTAATATACCGCTACAGTTGCTTTTGAATGATCTTCTTCAAAATTTTATTTGCATGTGATATTAATGGTGCTGTTTGATAATTCTGCATTCAGCTGGATCACCTTTCTAGGAACAAGGCATAAATATGGATCTCTTCCAGTCGGCTGGCCACGGAGCTGTCTTTCAAACTTCTTGGCATAGACGAGTGAGCACTTCCAGTACTGCATCCATTTGTTGAAACATCTCAATTGGTATTCCGTCAATTCCTGGAGCCCTGTTTTTCACCAGTGACTTCAGTATAGCCTGGACTTCTTCCTTCAGTAACATCGGTTCCTAATCATATGCTACCTCCTGAAATGGTTGAACATCAATCAATTCCTTTTGGTACAGGGCTTCTGTGTAATCCTTTCATCTTCTTTTGATGCTTCCTTCACTATTGGAATTTTTTCTTTAGTTCTTTCAGCTTGAGAAACGCCGAACATGTTCTTCCCTTTTGGTTTTCTAACTCCAGGTCTTCGCACGTGTCATTGTAATACTTCACTCTGTCTTCTTGAGCTACCCTTTGAGATCTTCTGCTCACCTCTTTTACTTCATCATTTCTTCCTTTTGTTTTAGCTACTTCACGTTCAAGAGCAAGTTTTAGAGTTTCTTCTAACATCTCTTTTGTTCTTTTTCTTCCCTTTTTAATGACCTCTTGTTTTCTTCATGTATGATGTCCTTGATGTCATTCCACAATTCATCTGGTCTTCCGTCATTAGTGTTCAATACGTCAAATCTATTCTTGAGATGGTCTCTAAATTTAGGTGGGATATACTAAAGGTTGTTTATTTTGGCTCTTGTAGACTTGTTCTAATTTTCTTCAGCTCCAACCTGAACTTGCATATGATCATTCTGACTGATGATATTGCGCTTTTCCATCATCTCTTCCCACAGTTGTAGTTGATTTGATTCCTGTGTATTCATTCTGGAGAGGTCCACATGTATAGTTGCCATTTATATTGGTGAAAAAAGGTATCTGCAATGAAGAAGTCATTGTTCTTGCAAAATTCTACCATACGATCTCTGGCATCCTTTCTATCAAAAAGGCCATATTTTCCAACTACCGATCTTTCTTCTTTGTTTCCAATTTTCTCATTCCAATCATCAATAATTATCAATGCATCCTGACTGCATGTTCGATCAATTTCAGACTGCAGAAGTTGGTAAAAATCTTCAATTTCTTCATCTTTGACTTTAGTGGTTGGTGCGTAAATTTGAATAATAATTATATTAACCTGTCTTCCTTGTAGACATATGGATATTATCCTATCACTGACAGCGTTGTACTTCAGGATAGATCTTGAAATGTTGTTTTTGATGATAAATGCAATGCTATTCCTCTTCAAGCTGTCATTTCCGGCATAGTAGACCATATGATTATCCATTTCAAAATGGCCAATACCAGTCCATTTTAGCTCACTAACGCCTAGGACATCAGTGTTTACACGTTCCATTTAATTTTTGACGATTTCCAGTTTTCCTAGATTCAGCAGGCATATGTCAGTTTGCGGTACTATGGGGCGTGCATGTTACTGTGATGCTGGAAGCTATGCCACAGGTATTCAAATACACAGGGTCACCCATGGCAGACAGGTTGCAGCTGAGCTTCCAGTCTAAGACAGACTAGAAAGAAGGAGCCGGTGGTCTACTTCTGAAAAGAATTAGCCAGTGAAAACTTTATGAATAGCAGAACACTATCTGATATAGTGCCAGAAGATGAGCTCCTCAGGTCGGCGCTCAAAACATGACGGAAGAAGAGCTGTGTCCTCAAAGTAGAGTCGACTTTAACGACGTGGATGGAGTCAAGCTTTTGGGACCTTCGTTTGCTGATGTGGCATGACTCCAAGTGAGAAGAAACAGCTGCAAACATCCATTAATAATCGGAACGTAGAATGCTTGAAGTTTGACAAAAATTATATAGTCACCCTACTTATAAAGTATTGTGGTTTACTAGTTATTTCTAGCCTTCCCTGTGACTTCCTATTGTTTCCCAAGTACCTAACACTTAAGAATTGTTCTCAGGTTCTTTCAACAGGAATTGATCAAATTCAACTGAAGTTTCTTAAACTCAAGACAGAGCCCACATAAATTTTCCACATCATTATTAAAATAAAATGCACCAAAGACGTATGTGCCAATCAAACTAGTAAAGCTCAATTCAACCGATTCTTCCACTTCTGGTTCCTTTTAAAATTTTTAGAACTATACTCTATGAAAAAGCAGTCTGCTTGTCACAAAAGTAAATGTTTTTATTAACTATTTTTACTTATAAGATGATAATTATAATAGATATTATTAACATAAAAACACTGGCCTGCCAAACTTACCTACAAATGCTCCAAATTCTGTATTATCTCCTTCTGCAGCTTTAGAGCAAACAACCTCTTGATCTTTGGTTACAGTTTCTAACTGGCTTGTGCAAGTTGGCTGGGATGGTGTACTAACAAAAAATTTCATTGGGGGGGATGACAGATGTGGTATGCTATTAGATGAACTACCTAACTTTTGATTTTTACTAAACATTTTTAAGGTTTCTGCCCCATGTAGTCTCTGTCGCAGTTCTAGAGGAGAAACAGCACTTGGGAATAAGGCACCACAAGAGGAACCAGCCTCTGGAAAAAGGAATTCTTTTCTCTGGGGTAGTACAGGTAAATCCTGACCAAATACTTTACTTTGGGGATCTTTTTCATCTTTCATAAAAACATTGCAAAGAAAAGGATTATTACTCTGAAGACCACCTTGAGGAAGAGAAGAGCTAAGTGTATTTACAATACTGCGCTTTTTCCACACAGAAGGTCTTAAAGGACCATCTTCAATAAGATTTTGAGCCAAATGTTTGGAAATGCTCAATTCTCGTGTGATTTCATTGTGCACTTTGCTAGCTTCTGAAGCTTTCTGGGCAGTGAGTGTTTTTAATGTATCTACAGTCAGGGCTGAGAGATCTTGCAAATGGCCGATTTGAGAATCTAATGAGTGTAATGATCTTTTTATGTAGTTGACACGATCTCCAACTTCTTTAATCTGAATGCACATCTGCTCCACTCTGGAGGGGGAAAAACATTTTTTTCATATGTGAAAAATCAATGTTTCAGAAATTCTTTTTGTAATCTCAATAAATGATAATGGTAAAAAGTGAGAAATTTTATATACGCTTAAACAAGTTAAGAGAGAAAATAGGGTACAGTTATTTATGCAAGACACACTTTTCGTTTAAGAAGGATCCTGTGCTAATCCTATCATAATGATATGCAAGGTTTAAAACACTATTTATGCTTCACAGGCTGTTTATTCTAATTTCTCTAAGTAACACAAAAAATGTGAATACAGCTACACAGACATAACTACCCTTACCATCCCTGTAACTACACAAACACCATATATGTCACAATGTAGAAAAGGTAATGGAAAGAAACAAATGCTTTAAAATAATGAGGACAGTTTTACCCATCCTGCTGAAATGTCTAAAAATAATAAGAGATTGACTTATCTGAAGTATTAGAAGAATTGAACTGCCTCCCAATATATAATGTAAAACTATTACTAAACATATTTAACAAATGAAAACTGAACAATGACTGTGTAAGAGACATAACTAATAGAACCCATTCTGACATATAATCAATTATAATTAAAATGCTTCTAAACCTTTCAAATGTAACACGAATTCTCTCTTCGCTCCCAGAATGGAATTTGTCATCTTTTTCATTAAAATACATTTCAACACACTGCTCTTCAAAATCATGAAGTTTCTTTTGATCTTCTTCTGTTAAGAAAAGTTCTAAAGGGAAAGAAGAGGGGAAAAAAAAAAATCAATGAAGAGCTATCAAGCAATCAAACTTTAGCTTATAAGTTTTTTTACTGCTGTGCCTCTAAAGCATTACACAAGTATCTCTTTTTTCTTGACTCACAGTGTGATGTCAGCAAAGTAGTTTCAAGTACTTCCTCCTCTTCTAATTTCCTTTTCCTACACAACAATCCCGTCTCTCTCTCTCACCTCTCCCCTCACATATCCACGCAGAAAAATTTAAGAACTGAGTGGGTACAAAAGGAAGCAACTGTAATATTCAGAGCTGTTTGATATGGTGACTAGCCTCGTTCAGTGTACTTAATGCACTAAGTGTTATGGCTTACAGAACAGCAAAAGTGTTATGGTTTACATCATCTTAATAAAACAAATTGAAATACCAAATTCAAAAAGAAGTTTAATTCTAAATCTACTTTATAGATACCGCCTTAATTAAATTTTTTATGTTTTGGCTAATTTAACAAAAGCCTTTATAACAACACTAATCAAGTAAATCGAATTCAATACTTAGCTTTTAGTGCAATACTAAGTGATCAAATGAAAACATTTGCCTTAATATTTTTACTTACTTGGTCCATCTGAAGTCTTATCTTTTTTCCTTCTTTTACATATGCAGCAAAACAAAGAAACTATGTGGCTAAGAATGATAAGTGGCGGAGGCAGAACTGGTTTCTCATGATAAGCCATGATGAAGTGATAACGCTGGTACTTCCATACAATGTTGGAAATTGCCTTCACTTGTAAATACACATTGCTTGAATAATGAAGAATAAAAATAAACTTACATTTTGAAGCTTTAAATCCTAAAGATTTTATTATCATTCTGTTCTAAATAAGGATTCAAAGAATACACTACCATAAGCAAGAGTAAAAGGCAAACGTGAAACTGGAAATAATACATGCCAAGAGAAAGGCAAAAGGTTGATAATGTGAAATATCTTCACCAAAAACTCCCAGAAAAATAGGCAGAGAACATGATTTTAAGATTTAAGTTTATATACAAATGGCTAAATGTAAGAAACTAATCAACCCCAATGGTAATAAAACAAATTCAAATAAAACCAAGGTCCTTCTATGTACCATTGAAGTGTCAACCGTTAATCTGTAATAATACTTGGTGTTGGTCAGGGATTTGGGGACATAGGCCCATTTTGACTTAAATAAAGCAAAAAGCCCTAAATATGTATATATGCATGTCTATACACTGAGCAGTTCTACTTTTACAAAAACATTCTAAAGAAATACTGAAGAATTGTTCAAACGATCTAACTACAATCTAGTTTTGTGGTTTTTAAGAACAAAAATTACAAACAACTGGAGCAATAAAGCATACTGACCTGAAAAATTATGGTTTATTATCAGGGAATACCAGGTAGCCATTAAAAATAGACTGAGGAGGAATACTGACAGATGTGGGATAATGTTCATGATGTTTTGCTTAGTTAAAAGCAGTTCACAAAAATGTAATAACATTACGTTACAGAAATTTTTTTTTTAAATATATATTCATAAAAAATGACAGAAGGATATGTATCAAAATATTAAGAGTGGGATTATCAATAGATTTTGTTTGCCTTTCTGTTTTTGTACTGAATGTGTATTCCTTGGCAACCTAGTAAAAATCCCAAACTCAATTAAAAAAAGAAAAAAGCTTGATGAAAGATATCAAGAGTCTCAAATTTAGAACTCATTTTATTTGAAAATGCATGTTTTCTCATCTGTACTTTTTCAGAGATAAATTTAGTAGTTTAAGCCTCAATAACATTTTTAGATTTCAAATTCTGTATATTTCCTCAGAAATAAGTAGGACTGTATGTTAACTTATCTCATTACAATAAGCAACTGAATAAAATTCTTACTTGAAAAATGCAATAAGAAGATTAACCATAATGATATACTGTACAAAGAGGTAGACTGCTTGAAGAAATGGAGTCAACCAAGTTCCAGGACCACAGATATTCTTTACAGTGGAATCATTTGCACACACTGAAATGGGTGAACAGATTTACAGTTGAATTTTACAGTTCAATAATTTTAAAAAATTTTGATAAAAACCTGATATCCCCTGTAAAACTCAACATGCTGTATACTTTCAAAATTCACAGAGTCATTATTTTGGTCATGAACATTGTAAACACTCAATATCCAATATACCCTGGTTGGTCTAAGCTAATCATGGTTAAGACTATTCCCCTTGCCAAGAACTGTTTCAGTGATAGGCAGGCTGAAGCCAGTCTCAGCACCAGTGATATTCAAGCACAGGTTCAAAAGGGGGTTTCTGGGAAAGAGATGCTTTCCCTCTTAAGAGGAACAACAGACAGTGTCTCTTTTCTCTTAATGCTAGTGACAGAGTCTTATAATCACAAAGGAAGCCTGTAAGCAACAGACACTGTACAACAGACCAGGGAGATGAAAAAAATAGGACTGTGAATTTACTATGTGAACTAAAAACTGTTCTTATTGTTTAAGCAAGTATAGGTCAGATTTCCACTACTTAAAGCTGAAAACATTCTAAAAAATTTTTTTCAATTAATTTTTGCTAAGTCTCTCTTGTGGGGTTAACTAATGTACTCTGGGGAGGATTAGGCTAGTCACTGTATGACTTCTGAAAATATGCATTACTATAATGCAATACTGACTTTAAGACATAAAATAACCACGAGATGAGTGCATAAGCATTCATAACCACAAATCCTTACCATCGATTTCATATGCATAAACCTCACCAAAAATCATCCAGTATGGATGAAAAACTATATCTTTAGCAAGCTTCCAAGATGGTGGTTCTCGAGGATAAAGTATTGCTTTTCTGGGAACACCAAAACTAAGTAATACAAGAGCCATAATCACTACAATGTAGAACATATTGGCCACCTGTTAAAAAATGAACACTGTTAAAATACATATGAATTTAAAAACTATGACAATTTTTCATCTTAAAAAAAAAGTTCTAATGTTCTATACATAACTAGAACGTCTGAGTTTCTTGTAATCCCTAATAATTTCATTCAGGAAAATCTTACCATCTTAACATCCAAAATGGGTGAATAATGACTACTTTTTTGGTGTGGTAAATAGTAAACCAGTGATTCTCACAGGAGTGAGGGAGCACGCACACATTCCACTGGATAGGAAATGTGTAGTATGAAAAAGCCAATATAATAATTAAGCTTTATATTCAGAAAACTTAAAAATTTAGTTTCCATTATGCAAAGTAATTCTGATAAACCTGTGAGCTAGTGAGGTTACTCAGAAGATAGTTTAATTTAGATGGCAGTGATTTTCCAAGGTTAAGGAAAAATGTTCCAGAACAAAGATTTTTATATTCATATGAAGAGAGCAGATGTTTAAAAGAATTGAGCAACAGCATACATAGGGTTATAATATGTGTTGATGTTAAGTTTGACACAGATAAGCGTATGTATATACACGTAAATCTGGAAGGATATAAACTATTAATAGTGGAAGTCTCCGAACGGTGGTCTGTATTTGCCAAAATTTTCTACAATGAGTAGTAATTTTAGAGTAAGGGGGAAAAAGCTACTTTTACAGAAGCAACAGCATAACTGAAAACTAAAAGTAATTTATGGCAGGAGTAGGGCCAACATATTCCAGATTTTTAAGTTCAGTGTATAAAGCATTACACATTAAACTTGACATCTAGATTTTAGAATAAAAAACAAAAACTGCCAGTTAAGCCAGTTGGAAAGAATAAAAGACTGAGCTTATTACTTGAAAAAGATTAAATGTGCTGAATGTAACTTTTAAAAAATGTTTCTGAAATCAGCGAAGGCAAGAGGAAAGAGGTATATAAAGACATAAACCACAGATAGTATTTCTAGTTAGTTAGCATTATCTTGCAAGGTACATTCAGAATGGAATATTATGAGCACGGATAAGGCCCGAACAACAGAAGGACACATGGGACTTTTTCACAGTAACCCTAGTGATTAAAAATCAACACAATGAACGATCTGACTAGCTGCTTTCAATATCCATGCATTGAAGAGTCATTCCAACATGTTAAGGAAAGACACAGAAATATCAATTACTCTAAAAAAAACCAAAAGACAAAACCCTAATGGAGTGGGGTGAAGGCCTTCAATGGTTCCTCCTGTATTTCCTTCTCAAAAAAGTTCTTCCAAAAACTTCCTTCGAAATTCAGACTGCCCAGTTTTCAATGCCTCATACAACCCAGGCTATACCCTGCCTATCCAATCTGTCACCTACTCTTTATCATGAACGTTCTTGTCAGGCTTTTTATCAATGTCTATTCTAAGCTTTTTAAGAACAACTCATATTCCACTGCTTTAGTAAAAGCCTTCACAGACTTATCTCTTTCTATGAACTTTTATCTCTCTATACTCATCAATTTAATCAGCAAAACGTTGATAGTTATATAATGTCTCAGCTGATTCATTAAAATATTTTCAGTAGAACAGGATTCTCAAACTAGATTATAAGGTTTTTTAAAAAATAACTAGGACTGGTAAGTAAAAAAGAGAAATGAGTTTTCATGAAGTTCAGAGGCAATCTCCTAATAATTTCTGCACTGTCTTCCACAGCAGTGAGAATACAGTAAACATTAAAAAACTTCTTGGGGAATGATTATAATTTTCACAATTTATAATCTTCTACTAAGGATATAAAAATCTGAAGAGTCAATTTATCAAAGTACAGTGAGTCTTTAGTGATTTTATCTTTTTCTTCCTACTTGTAATAAGTGGCTTGACAAGCACTGAGATAAGTATTAGAGATACAAAAGTAACCAAAACCAGACAAGGTTCCTAATCCAAGGAGTTTATAGTCTAGGAGAAGATAATTAAGTAGTGAAATAAAAATGTAGTTTAAAATATAGTTAGACCTGAGCAGCAAAAGACAATTGATGAATAAACCCACTGTCGTCTCATCGATTCCAACTCATAGTAACCCTATAGGACAGAGCAGAACTGCTCCATGGGTTTCCAAGGTTTAATCTTTACAGAAGCAGACTGTCACATCTTTCTCCCCCAGAGCAGTTCATAGGTTTGAACCGCCAATCTTTTAGTTAGCAGCCAAGTGCTTAACAATTGTGGCACCAAGGCTCCTTTAAAAATAGATAAATAGCAAAAAGATGGAAACAACCTAAGTGCCCATCAACAGACGAATGGATTAACAAACTATGGTACGTACACACAATGGAGTACTATGCAACGATAAAGAACAATGATGAATCTGTGAAGCATCTCATAACATGGATGAAACTGGAGGACATTATGCTGAGTGAAATAAGTCAATCACAAAAGGACAAATATCGTATGAGACCTCTATTGTAAAAACCCATGAAAAAATTCACACACAAAAGGTAACAATGTTTGTTGGTTACAAGGGATGGGAGGGGTGGGGATGGGGAATACTAAACAGGCAATAGATAAGTGGTATCTTGGGTGAAGGGTGAGACAGTTCACAATACTGGGGAAACCAGCACAACCCGTACAAGGAAAGGTCATGGAAGTGCCAAAGACACATCCAAACCCCCTGAGGGACTGAACTGCTGGGCAGAGGGCTGTGGGGACCATGGTCTCGGGGAACATCTAGCTCAACTGACATAACAGTTTATAAAGGCAATGTTCTACATTCTACCTTGGTGAGTGGTGTCTGGGGTCTTGAAGGCCTGTGAGCAGCCATCTAAGCTGCTCTACTGGTCTCATCCCTTTGGGAGCAGGGGAGTGTGAAGAGAGCAGGATGCAGAGGAAGGATTAGTCCAAAGGACTGATGGACCTCAGCTGCCAAGGCCTCCACCAGACTGAGTCCAGTGCAGCTGGATGGTGCCCGGCTGCCACCAATGACTGCTCTGACCAGGCTCACAGCAGAGGGTTCTGGACAGAGCTGGAGAGGGATGTAGAATAAAATTCTAACTCACAAAAAAAGACCAGATTTACTGGCCTAAAGGAGAATGGAGAAACTCCAAGAGTATGGCCCCCAGACACCCTTTTGGCTCGGTGGTGAGGTCACTTCTGAGGTTCGCTGTTCAGCCGGGGAATGGACAGCCCCATAAAACCAAATGGGACTGCTGAGGCACAGCAGTCCAGGGACAGGGACTGGAAGGCAGAAGGGGATGGGAAAGCTGGTGATAGGGAACCCAAGGTTGAGTAAGGATAGTGTTGATGTGTTGTGAAGTTGTTAACCATTGTCATAGGGCAACATGTGTACTAACTGTTTAATGAGAAACTATTTTGTTCTGTAGGCCTTCATCTAAAGTGAGAATAGCAGCACAACTGTAAAAGCATGGTCGATGTCACTGAACTGTGCATGAAGAAATTTTTGAAATGGTGTATCTTTGGCTATGTATATTTTCACCAAAAAAAAAGAAGGGAGAGGCTTGACATGTCGTGGGGTTGTTAACCAATGTCATAAAACAGTATGTGTACTACTGTTTCATGAGAAACTGTTTGTTCTGTGGACCTTTACCTGAAGTACAATAAAAAAAAAAAAAAAGATAAATAGCAAAAAGATGGAAACAACCTAAGTGCCCATCAACAGATGAATGGATTAACAAACTATGGTACATACACATAATGGAATATTACACAATGATAAAGAATAATGATGAATCAAAAAAATATCTCACAACATGAATTTGTGGGACATTATGCTAAGTAGAAACCTGGCGGCTCAGTGGTTAAGAGCTCAGGCTGCTAACCAAAAAGTTGGCAGTTCAAATCCACCAGCTGCTCTCTGGAAACCCTATAGGGCAGTTCTACTCTGTCCTACAGGGTTGCTATGAGTCAGAATCGACTCAACAGCAACCAGTTTGGTGTTTTGTTTTTTATGCTGACTGAAATAAGTCAATCACAAAGGGACAAATACTGTATGAGAACACTAATATAAAGTAACAACAGAAGGTTTACTAACGGGGAAAAACAAAGAAAAAAACATTGTTTGATGGTTACCAAGGATGGGAGGGGGTCTGAGGGAAAATTTCCAAATTGACAGAAGATACATGTTAATACTGGTGAAGGAAAGGCAATATACAATATAAGAGAAATCAGCACAACATGACCAAGACAAGAGAAGACACTGAAAGGAATGCCAAGAATAAAGGGCAACTAGAATAAAGGGCAATTGTAGTAATTATTATAACACAGACAATCCTGCAACAATAGTATTAACAAACAATAATTTAAGAATCGATTTACAGTAGACAGATATGGCAAGAGGTGTGGGAAGGTGTAAGGGAGTACACCCACTGGCAGATACAGGTTTGGTGGTAGATATTTCTCTACATACATGATTGTACACGCTCCTCATATATTAACAGTCAATAGAGCACACAAGGGGCATAGTCAAGGAACCCTCTTAGACATAACCAAATACCCTCATGGGACGAAGTTCCTAGGCTTGAAGGTGAAGGACCACAGACTCAGGGGACATCTATGTCAAATGGCACAACACAGTTCATAAAGACTGTTCTGTATCCTACTTTGATGAGTAGTGTCTGGAGACTTAAAAGCTTGTGATTGGCCATCTAAGATACAACTATTAGTCTCTTCTGTCTGGAGCAAAGAAGACTGAAGAAAACCAAAGGCTCAAGGGAGCAATTAGTCCAAAGGACTAATGGACCACATGAACCACAGACTATATGCGACCCAAGAGCAGAAGAACTAGGTGGTACCTGGCTCCCACTACCAACCGAGTGCTCTGACTGGGATCACAACAGAGGGTGCTGAACAGAGCAGGAGAAAATGTAGAACAAAACATCAGATTCACAAAAAGATCAGAATTACTGGTCTGACAGAGTATGGAGGAACTCCCAAGACTACGGTCCTAAGACACCCTTCTGACCTGGAACTGAAGCCATTCCCAGAGACCATCTTCTGGCCAAACAATAGACAAGCCCATAAAATAAGCAGTAACATCCGAGAGGAACATGATCATTAGAATAATCAATTCTATGAGATCAAAAGGGTAATATTTCCCCAAAAGCAAAGATAAGAAGGCAGGAAGGGGCAGAAAATAAGGACAAAAGGTAACGGGGAATTCAGGGCGGAAACGGGAAGAGCGCTGACGCACTGTCAGGAATGAAACCAAGGCCATGGAACACTTTACATATAAATTATCGAATGGGAATCTAATTTGCTCTGTAAACTTTCACCTAATGCACAATTAAAAAAAAAGAATTTCCAGAACTAAAAAGAAATTGACTACACAACTCATGTGCTTTATAAAAATCACAACTACCAGGACATGACTGTGAAAAAACCGAGCTGTTGATGTGAATGCAATCTTGTTAAAACTAAAACTAAACTAAGTCTGTCAATAAAGGGAACCTTATAAAAATTACATACTTTTATTCATCAAAGGAATTTATCAACAAAGTGAAGAGACAATCTTCTGATTGGGACAAATTTTTCAGGAACTATATTTAATAAGGATCCAAAATATAAAAACTTCTACAGCTTAACAACAAAAAGACAAACAACCCAATCAAAAAATGGGCAGAAGAACAGACATGTCTCCAAAGAGGATATTCTAATGGCCAACAAGCACAGGAAAAGAAAGTCAATGTCATTCCTGTTGCCCTCAAGTCAATTCTGACTCATAGTGACTCTACAGGGCAGACTAGAGCTGCTGTATAGAGTTTCCATTGAGTAATGGTATTGGGTGAAGAATGCTGAATATACCATAGACAGCCAAAAGAACAAACAAATCTGTTTTGGAAGACGTACAGCCAGAATGCTGCTTAGAAGTGAGAATGGCAAGACTTCATCTCACTCACTCTGGACATGCTATCAGCAGGGCCCAGTCCCTAGAGAAGGACATCATGCTTGCTTGGTAAAGTAGAGGGTCAGCGAAAAAGAGGAAAACCCTCAATGAGATGGACTGACACAGTGGCTGCTACAACAATGGGCTCAAGCATAATGACAATTATGAGGATGGCACAAGATCGGGCAATGTTTCATTCTGCTGTACACAGGGTCGCTATAAGTCAGAAACAACTCGACCGCACCTAACAACAATAATCTTTTCAGAAGCAGGTTGCCATATCTTTCTCCCACAAATGACTGGTGGGTTCAAACCGCTGACCTTTCCGTTAGCGGCCAAGGGCTTAACTACGGTGCCACCAGGACTCCTTAAACCAAACCCATTGCCAGTGAGTCGATTCTAACTCCTGGCAACCCAATGTGTTACAAAGTAGAACTGCTCCATAGAGTTTTCTTCGCTGTTGATCTTTACGGAAGATCACCTGGTCTTTCTTCCCTGGAACCCTTCGGTGGGTTCCAACAGCCAACCTTTAGGTTCATTAGCCAAGAGGAAACCACTTGTACCACCCAGACAGCAGGGGGCATTAGCCATTACGGAGATGTAAATCAAAACTACAATGAGACACCACCTCACTCCTATTGGAATGGCAATGATCAAATAAAACAAAACAAAAAACCCAGAAAACAACAGGTATTGGTGATGTTGTGGGAAAAATGGAACCCTCGTCCATTGCTGGTGGGAAAGTAAAATGGCACAGCCACTGTGGAAAACAGTGTGGCAGTTCCTAAAAAGTGGAACACAGAACTACCATATGACCCAGCAGTCCCAATCCTAGGTATAAACCCAGAAGTGAAGGCAAGAATGCAAACAGAAACTAGTATACCAATGTCCACTGCAGCACTTTTCACAATAGTCAAGAAGTAGAAATAACTGAAATGTTCATCAACAGATGAAGGGATAAACAAAATGAGGTACATATACACAACGGAATACTACTCAGACATAAAGAGAAATGAAGTCCTGATGCATGCCATAACATGGATCAACCTTGAAAACATCATGCTGAACGAAATAAGTCAGTCCCAAAAGAACAAATATTGTATGATCTCACTTACATGAAATGAGCAAACACAGTGAAGCCTGTGAAAGCCAGAACCTGTTAAGAGAAGGAAAACTCAAATATATTCCACAAAAATGAGTAATAGAAAAGTGACAAGACTGCATTCCATCAAAGGCGGAAAACCTTTGAGACCTGGAAAAACAAGGCAGTCCCGTCAAGTTCCTGCTCTCACAGGGAAACCACGACTACCAGTGGTTACTGGGGATGGGAGGGAGAGCGAAGGAGGGAGTTTTCGCTTTAGGGACACTGAGTTCTGTTCATGGCCATGGAATGACTTGGAAAAGGACAGCTAGAACAGTTGCACAACTTGAAGAATGTCATCAATGTCACTGAATTCTACATGCAGAAACTGTTGAGATGAAGTATGTTTGCTATGTATATTTTCACCACAATAAAATTAAAACAAGAAAAAAGGAAACACAAAAAATAAAGAGAAGCTAAAAAAAATATATATAAAGTTATAGTTAGACACTAAGATAAACATAGGTATACAGCAATAAACTTGATCTAGCTAGTAGAGACCAAAAAAGCTTCCCTGAAAAAAAAAAAAAATGTTGAAGCTGAGCTCTAAAGGATAAACCTAAGTCAATTAGTCAAAAAAGCTAAGAGCGTAAGTGTAGATGGGGATGATCTCTTCAGGCAGAATGAAGAACATTAGCTATGTAATTGGTTAGGGGTGGGTATGGTATGTTAAAGAAAATGAAGAAAAGGCCTGTGTGACTAGAGCGTAGAGGTCAAGAATATAATGAAACTAGGTAAAGGGTACACGGAATCTCTCTGTATTACTTCTTAGAACTGAATTATCTCAAAATTAAAACAAAATGCAAGGGCCGAACTGGGAAGAGTTTGTGGTTCTAATTAAGGGCACTGATCTCTCACGAGCAATGCAAAATCATTATATGATTTAAGAGGAGCCTTGGTGGCAGAGTGGTTTAGTGCTCAGCTGCTAACCAAAAGGTTGGTGGTTAGAACCCAACAGCCGCTCCACAGGAGAAAGATGTGACAGTCTGCTTCCATAAAGATTTAAATTATAATAACAACAACAAACTCAAGAGCCGAACTGAGCAGGGCTTGCAGTTCTAATTAAGGACACTGATCTCTCAGGAGCAATGCAAAATCGTCAAAAGATTTTTTAAAAAGGGGAAGTGGTATATTCAGATATGTGTGTTGTGGGTCAGAGTGGTAGTAAGGAAACAGATTACTAGACTACTACACACGCCAACTGATGCTAGTTTGGTTTAGGGTAGTAGTACTAAAGGAAGAAAAAGTATACAGATTGGAGCTAATAAGTTTGTATTCATTCTGATCCTAAATACACCCATTAAACAGCATTTAAAAATTAATTCATTTTAAGATAAAACAAAATATGGTTTTTTTAACTTTATCCCATCAAGCAGGTTTTTTAAAAGTGATAATAAACAGAATGGTAGATTTTAGAGTCTGAAGCAAATAAACATGAAATAATCAACATTCACTGGTTCAAGTAAAATGATGGTAATAATATGTTATCATGATTTTAAGAAAATAAAAATACCAAAATACACACGAGTATTATCGGACACCTCTCAACTTACCATTTTTCCAATCATCATTACATATGGTCCTGCCTGTTGATTTACAGCTAGAAAATCTAGCAAACGCACATACCAAAATATTATGTTAAGACAATAAATTAATCTTCCAGCCACAAAAACATGATTATCATATGCATTCTCAAAGTTCCATTTTGCTCCAAATCTTAGTCCAAATCCAATGAAGAAAGAAATTATCGCAATTGTATCACTGATATTGAAGTAATCACTAAACCAAACTTTAATCTTCTGGTTTATTTTTCCAGCTTCAGACATAAAGATCTAGAGGTTACAAAAAAGGTTTAATCAGTTTCTTCCTATTAAAATATGTACCAGCATTCAATTATGACACTACAGTAGAATTTTATAGATCTTTTACTGTTTCAAAGTGCTTTTGATTATTTTGGTATTGGATGATACAACTGATTACCAAAACAATTCAATGAGATAGCAGAGGAAGATACTTTTTATCCTCATTCTATAAATAAAGAAAAAGCACAAAACAAGACTCCAAAGACAAATGACTGTGGACTCTCCAACTAAGGTCATGCAACTAAGAAACTGAAAAGCTTGGATTAGGACATGGTTCTTTAGACTCAGAATGTGAAATACTTTTAAAAAGTTGTTTTATTTTTCATCGAAGCAACACTACAATATACTGGTTTTTCTAAAGGTGCTTTTTTTCACAGAAATTAAATAACTTAATGGCTTAAAAGTAACTATACTTATCTAACTTATGTAAACATGTAACTCTTCTCTTAAATGTAACAATTTTAAAAACATTGTTGAGGAAGATGGTAATACATTCAGAAGATCAAAATCATAGTGTAGGAAGAGTAAATACTGAAACGTCTCCCTTCTACTCTCGTCTCCTGGCCAACTAACTTCTCCTTCCCACTAGAAGCAAACACTATTATTACGATCTCTTGAATCCTTGCAGAAATGTTTAATATTCTTAAATGCTTTACAATTTACTTTTATCATTAAACAACTCAATTTCTTTAACAATGTTAGTAAATAATAAATAACAGATTTTATGAACATATGGACCACTGTACTCAGAGGAATTTAAAATGCCTACTAAGCTATTTAATAAGGTAAATTCCTATGATACCTAAATGGGAAAAAATGTCTTCCAATTATTTTTGTAATTTCATGTATGCTCTAAGTGTAAAGCAGAAACGTGAAATAATCCAGACACATTTAAGTATGTTATAAAAACATTTATGAAGCCACCAGTTTGAAAAGAAGTGTTAAGGAAAAAACCATTCCTTGTTTTTTCCCCAAAAATAAGAGTTAGAAAATTTACAATTTAAATTGAACACTGAGAAACACAGGGATCTAAATTTAAAAGACAATTCAGTGGGCAATACAGGACATTTTAGTGGGCAATAGAATACAAAAGCAAAATATAAACCTATTTACAATTTACCTACCTGATTGACTATATGCATATTTAATATTTTTTGAAGAATGGCAGAGAGCATAAATATAAACGTTACTAAAAAAAAAACCTAGGCTAGGCTATGTTCCTGAGACAAATCATAATCTCTGTAACGGTAACAGTCAAAGTTAAGGCCATACTCCCAGGCAGCTATTCTTTTTTTTTTTTTTAATTGTACTTTAGATGAAGGTTTACAGAACAAATAGATTCTCATTAAACAGTACACATGTTGTTTTATGACAATGGTTAACAACCCCACGACATGTCAACACTGTCCCTTCTCAACCTTGGGTTCCCTATTACCAGCTTTCCCGTCCCCTCCTGCCTTCTAGTCCTTGTCCCTGGACTGCTGGGCCTCATTAGTCTCGTTTTGTTTTATGAGGCTGTCTAATCTTTGGTTGAAGGGTAAACCTCGGGAGTGACTTCATTACTGACCTAAAAGGGTATCCGGGGGCCATACTCTCAGGGTTTCTCCAGTCTCTGTCAGGCCAGGAAGTCTGGTCTTTTTTTGTGAGTTAGAATTTTGTTCTACATTTTTGTCCAGCTCTGTTCGGGATACTCTGTTGTGATCCCGGTCAGAGCAGTCAGTGGTGGTAGCCAGGCACCATCTAGTAGTACTGGACTCAGTCTGGTGGAGGACAGGCCTCTATTCTTTTGCCATTCTTTTAGAACAGCAAAAAATAAACATGTTCTACATTTTTATAATGTTATCACCTAATGAAACTATGAATAACACACCCACAAACACACCTCCTAAAAAAAAAGCAAATACCACCTCCATACATACCATAAGTTACAGGTAGGAAAAGCTAAAGACGTACCTCACGGACTTTCTCAATAGCATAGGTAAAAATATAAGCAATAACAATCCATTCTTGAACTGAAGGTAACCGTTCCATTTGTACAAGAACCACAAATGTATAAAGCATCAGAAACCCTAAATATGCCAACTAATAAAAAAGAAAAGTTATATAAATAAAAATGGTTACAAAATAAAAGAGGATTAAAACATACACAAAAATAAAAACTATATGAACTTCTGTGAACTAACCCCCAGCTTAAATAATTAGGTTTTAGAAATAGCTCTTCTGTAAGGTACACACTGCATTTAGAACAAAGTCTTTTTTTTCACAGATTTCCACAGAAAGAATTTTATATCAGGTTTATGTTCTCCTCAAAGTCCACAAAATTCTATTTAACTTATATCTAGAAGTACCATAATGTATTAAACTACAGAATTTCACCACCATAATCATCAAGAACACATACTGTCTCCTCCCTCTGCCTACTAAACAGTATTCCTAAGACAGAAACTGGTGTTTCCCTAGGTCCCAGTCACTGAGGATGAGGCCCAAGAAATGAAATGAGAAGTGAAGAGATTTTGCCCTAGTTTATCATAAAGGAAGAGTCCACCTAAGATACTTTTGACGATAACAACCAAAAGAAAAATGAAATAAAGCAGGAAACAAGGTCTATGTATAATAAAATCTGAATATTCATTTTGTTTCAAAGGAAAATCCAGATCCACTGATCCTTGAACTACTGTGGTTAAGAGTATTCTCCTTTCTCCTTGCCTCTACCAGTCCTAGCATAAGCCACATCCTTGACTTGTGCTATGGCAGGGTAGGGAAGTAAACTGCAACAGAGACAAAGAAAAAAGAAAATTCCTGTGGCCACCTGAGTTAGCCATTTTATGTAGCCATTTACACGAATGCAAATAAAATCTACCTATGTTACTTCAATTGTTGGGGACAGAATTTTGGGATTAGATCATTTAATTCAGATTTGCGTTTCTAGCACCTATACAGGGAGGAAGATGAAAATTATATTGAGAAGTAAGGGAATGTAATAAATTATTCTCAGGTTAGAAAGCAATAGTTGAAGAAACAAGTCCGCAAATGCTAATTTTACCACAAAGCCATTTGTATTCTTTGGTAGTTCAACAATGAAAATGAAAACAACAATAGCAAAAATAAAAAACACCTGAAGAGTTTTCCAGGGAGGGAAAGTGAAAGCTCATTCACTCAGTCCCTGCTTTCAAAGCAGTGGCTAATCCCATGTGTTTCTTCAGGTGAGTCCACGTATCTATGGACACATGCTCATTAATCAACCAGTAAAATCTGTTCTTCTATAAAGAGAAAAGCTACGTATGTGGCAGATATTCAAGCATTTATTCTAATATGTTAAAGGAATAAGCTATTACAACATCACTGATAAATGAAACCATAAGAATGATCTGGATTACTTTTCATTATCATCAATCATTCAGTCAACACCACAACCACATATCTGCTTAGCTCCAACTGGAATTAAGCTATGTTAGTGTTTATCCTTCTGTATGTTGGCAAATTTGATAAAATTAAGCCAAACATACTGGGATTAAATCAAACATATTGCCCTTTTAAATGGAATATGGCTTTTCAGTGATCCAAGTTATATCAAGATTAGCATGGACTGTAGCCCAAAAGTCCCCTAAAACTTATCTTTAAAAAACATTATGCTCATATAATTTCAAAACGTACCGTGTTAAACCAGAATTTTACAATTGGTGCATGATAAAAGGCATAAAACTTTCGTGTGATTGGAAGCTTTTTTGATTTTATTTGTATCTCCATTTCATTCTTTCCTTCATTACTATCCAAAATTCTTATTTCTTTAAACACTTCCTAAAATAAGAATAATATTTATTTTACATTTATTCACAACAAACTTACATTTACTTTAAAATTTTTTCCTCCTTACCATGGGAATCTCTTCTGTTACATTTTGAAAGTTGTTTTCGCTATCTTCCATTGTCATCTGATGGGCATCTTGAGATTGTGGAATATGAGACATTTCGGCCTTAGTTTTATATTCTAGCATTAATATAGCAGGTGGAACTAAAATGCTTAATATGACCTAAAAATTCAGAAACATACAAGTTTCCATTTCAAAATTAGTGACCTTCAAGAAGACAATAAAAGCAATAAAAGGCACTAAGTATTCTATGATTATTAGTTAGCCATTCTACCCCCTGGTAGTGTAAGTAAAAAACAAAAAATTTGTTTGTTACATATTCTATTTAAAGAGGCCCAGGTTGAACTGTTTTAAGGAGTACAAAACATCTGAGTATTACATGAAAATAAAGAGTGTAGAAAAGATTTAATGATTATTATAAATCTGCCTTTTTTTAAAAACACCAGATTAGACTTCATTTGGCAAATACATTTTGTTTAAACAAAATTCAAACCTTATGAAGGTGCTACGTGCTTCACCTTATCCTAAATCTCTTTGCAAGTGTTCCATGTCATAACATGATTACTCAGCTCATGCCTCAATAAACAAGATTTCTAAAAATTTAGGTATTACCTACAAAATCCTAAAACACAAAGAAATTATAACTGTGAATCAGGGTTTCTGTTGGATACTCTTCATAACTATTTTTAGTTGATGACTAGTATTTGTTAGTCACCTACAAAGGCCTATGGTTAAGAACTACTTGCCTGACTTCTACCTTCTATACTTCTGTACCTTATTTAAAAAAATATAAGAGGATGAAAAGGAAAGTTTAAAACAGTATCTCTAACTATTATCAAACTGAAAGTACCAAACACTTTACCCTTAAAAGTTTACATTCAGCCTAAGATTACCCTTCTTAACCTTAAAAATCAGGTACAGCCAATATACGTCAAATAACCTAAAAGTAACAGATTATTAGGTTAACAGATAGGTCTTGGATTTTAGAATTTGGGGATCAATATTTCATAAAAGTTCCAACTCTTTTTATGTGGGTGCTCAAAGGCTGTAAACCCCAATAACCCGATTTGTTGCCCCCACACTTCTGGCTCAGACAAGGGTAACAATCATTATAAACACATCTGAAAAAGGACTCAAGAGTGAAGAAGAGGGGGAAAAAAAAGGTTCTAACATGTCACTTGGGATGAAATGCCAACCACCACCCTGAACACCCTCATAATCAAGGTATTTGACTATACATCTGGACTAATTCCTCTGTTCTTTTTAACTACTCACATACTTTATACCAAGCTGTTTCTAAAGTATACCTTGTACCACGAATTTTTCCTCATATTCAGTCTTCCCATCCACATATCAGACAACAACATTTGTGTACAGGTGTGGGCTACAAAAGGTCTAAGTCTTGAAGAAACTGCTAACTTAAGGCAGGTAGAATTACTCCAGTTTTTCAGTTCATAAGTGAGCAACTTCATGGCCATGGTTTCATCCTGTCTGAAGGACTGTTCTAATAATTCAACTGCCAGTTGACCAAAATCACTATACAAAAATAAAAGTAAAAATATATTCAAATTACCAAACTTCAGTTTTAAAATTCATTCATTCCACGCTCCAGTTTTAATATTTTCATACACACTTATGGAACTGTAAGGCATTAGAATAATAGTAGCGCTGTTTTTACACATCCACATCTATGTGGAAAACACAAAATATTAAAATACGTCACATTAAGAATAAGACTAAACAGGTGAATCCAGACTACTTTTTTCTGGTCCTGGAAACAAACCTACAGTCTCGGCATGGAATCAAAACTGACAGTAGTCTAGTGGTCTGAGCTCTGTATAGTATTTCACACATAGAACAGAGAGGAAGAATAATGTGAACAGGGACTAATCAAATCATAAAAACACTTAAAAAGTAATATGGTCATCAAAATAGATACACAAGTATCATAAAGATACATCCAAGTCTGATTATACTATCTTCCAAAGATATATACTTTGGATACATATACTATACTGCACAACTGCAATAAACCACTAAGCCTTCTAATCATCTTAAGTAACATTTCTCACATATGCAGTTTCACTGATCCAAACTCTTCTTACCTACCTTGTGATTCATCTGTTTTTGGTCTCAGAGTTCAGACTCCCATCTGAACCACTGTACCAGCCATTTGAAACTTGAATCTCCAGTAAGTGATCATAGGATCCCTACTAGTTCTTTTCAGTAACAACTTACTCTCTTCCTAACATAGCCCATTTGAGGGGGAAGGAGGTCCTACTACATACTAGAAACCTTTCTAACAAATGACCTTTCTAGCTTTATATTTCAATATTCCCTTAAATAAACCATAAATTTTTGTTGTTTTATTCTTCTATATATGTAGTTCGACCATCAGAAGTGCTCTCTCCTTTGAATTTAATCCCATCCTTAAGAACAGAGCTCCAACTTCATTTCCTTACTCCAAATGGAACTTTTTTCTAATCTGATTGCTACTAAGTACAATTATAAAACTGACTTTTGGCATTTCTTCTTTCTAGCTGAAATAGTTAACTCTTGAGAATTACAAATAATATTATAATAACTTTTTTCACATGCATAGACTGAAAGCTTTCTTTCTGAAAATTTTTAATATCTAATATATTTTTCCTGTTGCTGTCAAGTCGATTCCGACTCATAGTGATCCTATAGGACACAGCAGAATTGCCCCATAGAGTTTCCAAGGAGTGGCTGGTGGATTCGAACTACCGACCTTTTGCTTAACAGTTGATCTCTTATCTTGGCTGCTAATCGAAAAAAGTCGGCGGTTTGATCCCTCCACCAGCTCTGTGAGAGAAAGATACAGCAGTCAGCTTCCTTAAAGATTTATAGCCTTGGAAACCAGATGGGGCAGTTCTACTCTGTCCTATAGGGTTGCTATGAGGCAGAATCAACTCAACGCAATGGGTTTGGTTTGGCTTTGGAATATATTTTTAAATTAATCTTCTCAATATATATCTATCCATTCCATTAAGTGCATGACACTATAATGACCACTCAAACATGCTCTCTTTTGCATTTTTTAAATGTTTTCAAATATTTAAATATAACTTACTTGGAATACTGTTTCAGTTCTTCTGAAGTATCATCTACCAGGTCACTCTGCTTTGCTTCATATGCCATCGAACGATATATTTTACAAGCAACTAATGCTTTCGCCATTGACTCTTCGCCATGCTGCCATAAAAAACGGGCCATGACCTGCCTCTTCATAAGGCAAGCCCATATTAACAATTCATTAAGCGGATAAGGAAAGCGCTTGGTTTCAGGATCATCAATATCTACAATGTCATCTTTGGTTCTTTTCTTCTTTCCCTCTTCCATAGCTGTTTCAATCTTCAAGGGAAAAAATGATAAAAGGTTCATTAATAAGGCCATATAACATTCATGTTAATGAGAAATTTTATAAAATACCTTTTATGGTTACTTTTCAAGTTAATATAACTACATATAACAAAATAATATCTATTTTATCTACCTGATTTTTTATCATAGCTCATAATTCAGTTTGTACAATTGGCATTTCAACAAAAATGTCTTTGTAACAAATTTTTCCAAGATTAAGAAAAGGCCTAAAGATTTAAACTAATAAGCTGATAAAACACAATTTTTATGAAATAAAAGTTTGGGTAACACTTGTCTTACGTGTCCTTAATCAAGTAAAAATGGAAAAAAAGGAGATTTATCAAAATATTTTTAACATTTTGTTACCATGGCTAAATATGAAAAATTTAATAGCATCATTAACTCACAATGTGTATCTCAGTATATGGGAAAATGAAGACTCAAAGATATATGTCATCCAAAAACAAGATTATTCTTACTAAAACAGTTTTTTGTTTCATAATACTAAGTAGTTTAGAAAGAACAAAATCTAAAATTCAGAAAGGATAATGTTTAAATAAATATACCTTTGGTCGGTAGGGCTGTGCTGTTTTAATGAAATGATTATGTCTCATTTTTTCCTTTTTATCTGCCCTATTGCCAAAAGACTCATGACTTTTTCGCAATTGAGGAGTGCTGCTGGAGGTATTTCGGCCAGACCTCTGAAAATAAGAGCTTATTAACTTTTACAGATTTAAATACACTGACATGTTATAAAATTCAAGAATCACTTATTTATATATCAGTATATATGTGTAAACACACAGACACATAAAGTATGGTGATAGCTTTAGGATTTCAATTGTGAAATATTTCCAATTATTCTTGGTTGAAAATCTCGTATTTTAAAGACATGTTACTTTTACTATTCTAATATGAAAAATTTAATAGTATTACCAATTCACAATGTATATCTTAGTATATGGGAAAATGAAGATTCAAAGATATAATATGTCCAAAAACAAAAGACAATTTAATTCTTATTAAAACAAGTAGCTGTTTCATAATACTAAGTAGTTTAGAAAGAACAAAATGCAAAATCTAGAAAGGATAATGTTTAAATAAATATAGCTTTTATTTAGATAATTATAAATACTTTTAAGTTTAAATAAATATTACAAGTAACTCTTACTTACAATTTTTAACATTTAAAGTGTTAATTTTAAAGCATATATATATGTAGACCACCCAAAAAATGTTACATACCCGATTATTTCCACCAAGACTATTATATATTAATCGAAAACGTTTCCGAGTGTAGGTGCATCTATAGGTTCCTCCCATTAGATACTCAATAACAAGTCCTATATCAATTAGAGTGATCTTATATCCTGGAGGAAGATTTCCCTGGAAACAAAACATTACTTTTTAAATACAGTAGTATTTCTCAGTATTTCCATGCTATGCCTAGGAATGGGCCTCTCTCTCAAAATGACAAATGTTTATATATGGAGTTGTCAGCAGCTATCTTAAAAAGTAAGGGAAGTAATCTGCTTCTCTATTTCTTTGTCTAAGAAGAGACAATTCTGCAGTTTTGAGGTCTCAAAGGTGTGGTTCAAGATTGGAGTATGGTCACAGTTGGAAGTTGCCTTAACACTTCACAAATAGAGGCACTGGAACTTTTAACAGCAAAGCACTGCATTTTCACTGTGGAACATATAACAAATTGCATTTTCCTCTTAAAAAAACACTGTCAATGTTAATTATGTTTCCAGACTGGCCCATAATATAACCTGTATTTTTTAATTAAACATACATTGACTACATTACAGGTTATACAAGTTTTCACAGCCTAGTATATGGGTTGGAATCAACTCAAAGGAACAGGTTTGATTTTTTGCTTTTGTTTTTTTAAATAAGACTTAACTACCATTTGTGACATTCTTAACACTTTATTTTCCCTCAGGAACAATCAATTCACAAATGAACTTTTGGAATACAACCTATTTGTGAGTATGGAAAGACTGCCTGTTTCAAAAACATAAATTTGGTTAATTTCATTAAATAATCAAAGAAGAATAATCACTTAAGTTATACAGAAAAAAGTATGTGATGGATATTGAACTTCTGCTCTTCTGGATTTGTTATTTCTCCTACCAGATGGTTTTATTTATCAGCTATGACCTCCTACCAATACCATTCTTTCCATTTTCTTCATTACAGTTTCATGAACTTGGTACTTTTTAAAATATTTATTCTCTTAATGTTTTGGTTTCATCTATGGAATTTCTGATTGCTAGTCTGTATTTTTCAAATTTTCAATTTAAAAATTATCAAACTGAGTCAAAACACATCATGTTTTCCTCTTTTTGTTTTACTCAAGCAACCTCAAAATGTGCTTTACGAGTAAGGATGTTATGTATACTTCAATTTCATTTTTTTAAAAACCCTGAAAATTACCAATGATGCAAGTCCACTTTAAGTTTTTCTCTTCATTGTGCATTAAGTGAAAGTTTAGAGCAAATCAGATTCCCATTTGATAGTGTGTAAAATAAAGTGTTTCGTGGCCTTGGTTTCATTCCCGCAATGTGACAGCACTCCCATTTCCAAGGTGGGTTCCCCATTTCCTTTCATCCTGATCTTCTACCCCTTTCTGCCTTCTTATCTTTGCTTCTGGGCGAATATTTTGCTTCTGATCTCATATAATTGATTGTTCTGAGGAGCACTTTCCTCTCGAGTGTTAGTTACTGTTTATTTTATGAGCCTGTCTATTGTCCGGGTGGAAGGTGGTCTCCTGGAATGGCTTCAGTTCCAGGTCAGAAGGGTGTCTTAGGGCCATAGTCTTGAGTGTTCCTCCAGTGTCTGTCAGACCAGTTGTTTGGTCTTTTTTATGAATTTGATTTTTTGTTCTACATTTTTCTCTCACTCTGTCCGGGACCTTCTCCTGTAATCCTAGTCAGAGCTCAGTAGTGGTAGCTGGGCACCATACAGTTCTTCCAGACTCTGGGTCGTGTAGGCTGTGCTCCATATGGTCCATTAGTCCTTTGGACTAACTGCTCCCTTCAGTCTTTGGTTTTCTTCACTCTCCTTTGCTCCAGGCGGAAAAAGACCAATAGCTTGGCTGCTCGCAAGCATTTAAGACCCCAGATGCTACTCACCAAGTAGGATGCAGACATTGTCTTTATGAACTACGTTGTGCCAACTGACTTACATGTCCCCCAAGTCTATGGTCCTTTGCCGTTGAGCCTAGAACTTCATCCTGTGAGGTGTTTGGTGATGTCTAAGAGATTTCCCTGACTGTGCCCCTTGTGTGTTCTATTGACTATGTTAATACATGAGGAGCAGGTACAATCATGTATGTAGAAATATCCAACACCAAACCTGTATCTGCCAGTGGGTGTGCTCCCTTACACCCTCCCACACCTCTTAGCATATCTACCTATGTATTTATTCATAAATTATTGTTTGTTATTACTATTATTGCAGGACTCTCTATGCTACAGCAATTACTGTAGTTGCCCTTCATTCCCGCATTCCTCTCAGGTCCTCTCTTGCCTTGGTCATGCTGACTTCTCACGCATTGTGTACTGCCTTTCCCTTTACCAATATTAACATATGTCTTCTATTTGGTAATGTTTCCTCTCTTCCCATCCCATCCCTGGTAACTATCAAAGAATAGGGTTTTTTTTTACCATTTTTTCCCCGTGTGTAAACCTTTTGTTGTTACTTTATAATAGTGGTCTCATACAATATTTGCCTTTTGTGGTTGAGTTACTTCACTTAGCATAATGTTCTCCAAATTCACTCATATTATGTTTCATGGATTAGTCATTATCGCTGCGCAGTACTCCACTGCATGTATGTGTCACAGTTTCTTCACCTGTGGTTCCGCACTTACGTAGTTTCCATCTTTTTACTATTTTGAATAATGCTGCAATGAACATGGGTGTGCATTTGTCTATTCAAGCCATGGCTCCTATGTCTTTAAAATATATACCTAGCAATGGGATTGCTGGATCAATGGTATTTCTATTTCTGTCTTTTTGAGGAAGCACCAAATCGTTTTTCCATAGAAATTGAACCATTTTACAATCCCACCAGCAATATGTAAGAGTCCCAATCTCCCCAAAACCTCATCAACATTTGCTATTTTTCTTTTTTATTAGTACCAGTAATCTCAAAGTGAGATGGTATCTCATTCTAGTTTTCATTTGCAGCTCTCTAATTGCTAATGATCATGAGCATTTCTTCATGTGTTTGTTCGCTGTCTAAATGTTTTCTTTTGTGAAACACCTGTTCATATCCTTTGTCCATTTTTTAATTGCATAGTCTTTTTATTATTGAGGTGTTGAAGTTTTCTATAAATTTTAAAGATTAGACCCTGGTAGGATATGTCATAGCCAAAAATTTTTCCCCAATCTGTAGATTCTCTTTTAAGTCTTTTGTTGGGTGTTAGTGTTTAATTTTTAGGAGGTCTCATTTATCTAGTTATCTTCGGCTGTGTACGCCCTTTCAGTTATGTTTGATATTCTCTTTATGCCATATATTAGGGTCCCTAGAATTATCTCCATTTTTTCCTTCATGATCTTTATAGTTTTAGGTTTTATATTTAGGTCTCTGATCCATTTTGAGTTAGTTTTTGTGAACGGTGTGAGGTATGGGTCCTGTTTCATTTTTCTAGTTTTGCCAGCACCATTTGTTGAACAGACTGTCTCCTCCCCATTTAAAAGACTTTGACACTTTGTTGAAGATCAGCTGTCTGAAGGTGGTTGGATTTCCATTTGGGGTCAATATGACTGTTGCTGTACTAGAAACAGGCTGTTTTGAATACCATGGCTGTATAATAGGATCTGACATAAAAGTCCGAGGTATCCTACATAGTTCTTCTCTTTGAATAAGCTTTACTTATCTGAGGTCTCTTTCCTTTCCATATAAAGTTGATCAATTTTTTAATCTGGTTAAAGAACGTTGTTGGAGTCTGGATCAGGACTGCATTATCATCTATACATAGCTTTGGGTAGTACTGATATTTTCATAATTTTGAGTCTTCATATCCATAGGCATGGCATCTTTTTCCATTTCTACAGGACTTTCTTGGTTTCCTGTAGAAGTGTTTTCTAGTTTTCTTTGTATAGGTCTTTTACATCCCTGGTTAGATTTATTTCTAATTATTTTATCTTTTGGGGGCTATTGTAAATGGTATGGTTTTCTTGATTTTCTTTTCAAAGTTCTCTTTGTTGGTGTAGAGGAAGCCAACTGATTTTCATATGCTTATATAAATCCTATTACTCTACCTAATACTTCCATGGGTTTTAGTAGCTTTCTTGTGGAATATTTAGGATTTTCTAGGTATAGGATCATTTTATCATCTGTGAAGAGGGATAGTTTTACTTCTTCTTTCTCAAATTTTAAGTCTTTTATTTCCTTTTCTTGCTTTATTGCTCTAGCTAGGACTTACAGTACAATGCTGAGAAACAGTCGAGATAAAGGACATACTTGTCTTGTTCCCATTCTCTAGAGGAATGCTTTCAGTCTCCCTCCATTGAGCATGTTGGCTGTTGTTATTTTATAAATGCCCTTTATAATTGTTGAGGAATTTCCCCTCTATCCCTATCTTGCTGAGACTTTTTCTTTTTTAAACCAGAAATGGGTGTTGGACTTTATCAAATTCATCTTCTATGTCAACTGAGCAGATCATGTGATTCTTTTATTTATGTGGTGGATTACGTTGATTTTCTAATGCTGAACCATTTTTGCATACCTGGTAGAGATTCCACTTGGTTGTGGTACATTCTTTTTTTGATATGATACTGAATTCTATTAGCTAGGCTTTTGTTGACAATTTTTCCATCTGTATTCATGGGAGATATTGGTCTGTAATTTTCTGTTTTTGTGGTGTGTTTGCCTGATTTTGGTATCAGGATAATGCTGGCTTCAAAGAATGAATTCAGGAGTATCCTTCTTATTCTATGCTCCGAAATAGTTTGAGAAGTACTGATGTAAGCTCTTCTCAAAATATTGGGTAGAATTCTCCAGTGAAGCCATCTGGACCAGAGATATTTTTTGTTGTTGTTGTGATGTTATTTATTATTTCTTCAATCTCTTCTACTGTTATGGGTCGGTTGAGTTTTCCTACCTCAGTTTGTTCCAATTTAGGTAGGTAGTATGTTTCTAAAAATTTGTCCATTTCATTCAGGTTTTCAAATTTGTGGACTACAATTTTTCTTTTGTTTACTGTTATAGTTTAAGTGAAAGTTTACATTTCAAGTTAGTCTCTTATACAGAAATTTATACGTACATTATTATGTAACTCTAATTGCTCTCCCTATACCGTGACAGCACACTCCTCCTCTCCACCTCTGATTTCCCATGTCCATTTAACCACCTCCTAAGTCTCTCTACCTTCTCATCTCACTTCTGGACAAAAGCTGCCCATTTAGTCTCAAGTATCTTCTTGAGCTAAGAAGCACATTCTTCACAAGTATCATTTTATATCCCAGAGTACAGTTCAATATTTGTCTGAAGAGTTGCCCTCGGAAATTGTTTTAGTTCTGAGCTAACAGAGAGTCCAGCGGCCATGCTTTCCGGGGTTCCCCTAGTCTCAGAACATTGAGTCTGGTCTTTCACTAGAATTTTGAGTTCTGCACCCCACCTTTCTTCTACTCCATCGGGGATGCTCTCTTGTATTCCCTGTCAGGGCAGTCACTGGTGGTAGCCAGGATACATCTAGTTCTTCTGGTCTCAGGCTGATGAAGTCTCTGGTTTATGTGGCCCTTTCTGTCTCTTGGGTTAATACTTTCCTTGTGTCTTTGGTGTTCTTCATCCGCCTTTACTCCACTTGGTTGGGTCCAAAGGATGCATCTTAGATGGCCACTTGCAAGCTTTAAACACCACAGACGCCATTCACCAAAGGAGGACGCAGAACATCTTCTTAATAAACTTTGTTATGCCAATTGACCTAGATGTCCTCTGAAAGCATGGTCCCCAGACCCCCGCCCCTGCTACTATTTCCCACGAAATGTTTGACTGTATTCACGAAACTTCTTAGCTTTGGTTTAGTCCAGTTGTGCTGACTTCCCCTGTATTGTGTGCTGTCCTTCCCTTCACCGTTATCTACTATCTACTTAGCGAATAACCCTCACCCTCCCTCCACACCCTCGTAACCATCTAAATATGTTTTCTTCTGTGTTTATTTTGACTTGTAGGACTGTTAGTTTCCTTTGTGGTTACCTTAATACTTACCACTATTTTTGGAAGTTTATACCAGTCTTTTATTTCTTTATATCGCCTTGACTTCCTCTCTATATGAAAAATATATGTCTGCATTTTTTAACTCCTGCATTTTTGTTTTAATGTTGTCATCTTTTACATATTGACATCTTTTTCCCTATTATCAGTGTTTTAGCTTTGATTTACTTTTGTGACTTCCCTTTCTGGGTTAATATCTGGTTGCTCTGCCCTGTGTTCTAGTCTTGGGTTGTTATCTGATGTTATTGATTTTTTAACCGGAGGACTCCCTTTAGTATTTCCTGTCATTATGGTTTGGTTTTTGCAAATTCCCTAAACTTCTGTTTATCTGGAAATGCCCTAATTTCACCATCATATTTGAGAGACAGTTTTGCTGGATATGTAATTCGTGGCTGGCAGTTTTTTTCTTTCAAGGTTTATATATGTCATCCTATTGCCTTCTTGCCTGCATGGTTTGTGCTGAGTACTCCGTGCTTATTCTTATTGACTCTCCTTTGTAAATGACTTTTTGTTCATCCCAAGCTGCTCTTAAAATTCTCTTTCTTTGATTTTGGCAAGTTTGATGATAATATATCTTGGTGACTTTCTTTTGGGATCTAACTTATGTGGGGTTCGATAAACGTCTTGGATAGATACCCTGTCATCATTCATGTTATCAGGGAAGTTTTCTGCCAACAATTCTCTCTGTACTTTCTCTTATCCCCCCATGTTCTGGTACTCCAATCACTTATAGGTTACTCCTACTAAGAGAGTCCCACATAATTCTTATGGTTTCTTCATTTTTTAAATCCTTTTATCTGATTTTTCCTCAAATAAGTTGGTGTCAAGTGCTTTATCTTCAATCTCACTAATTCTGACATCCACTGCCTCAATTCTGCTCCTATGACTTTCTACTGAGTTGTCTAATTCTGAAATTTTATTGTTACTCAATCTTCTGAATTTCTGATTACTGTCTCTGTGGATTCTTGCAGCCTGTTAAATTTGTCATTATGCTCTTCTCTAATCTTTTTAATTTCCTCTATTGCATGTCCTGTGTTCTGCTTAATTTCCTTCCTAATTTCGTGAAGAGTTCTGTACATTAATCTTTTGTATTCTGCCTGCAGTAATTCCAAGAAATTTTCTTCCTCTGCAAAATTTCTAGATTCTTTATTTTGGGAGCATCATGAAGCCATAATGGACTACCTCTTTATGTGATTTGATATTGACTGTTGTCTCCGAGCCATCAGTAAGTTATTTATTTTATGTTTGCGTACTGTGTCCTAGCTTCGTTTTGTTTTGTTTTAATATGCCCAAAGAGGATCCTCACGTGAGTTACCCCAGTCACCAGCACTCTTGAAGCTCCAATGTCCAGTGCCCAGGTGGCCAGACCTACCACTAAATATGTGAGCCCAGGAATCTGTCCATGCCTCATGTACAGATTCAGCTCAGGTGTCCAGGTTGTCGGCCACCAAACATGTGGTGCAGGCTCTCACCTATAGTTCTAGACAGGCATGGGTGATTGCTGTAGGCACAGACATCTGGCTGCAGCAGGGGAACACAAGCTGAGTGTGGCAGGGGGCCAAGAGCCACCCCCGAGTGTTGAAGAGGAAAGCGTGTCCCTATTTCCTAGATCGCATAGATGGGTCAGTTTTGCAGTCAGGCTACGAGCACCCAATGTTGCTGGCTGTAAGGACTGGGGGGCACCTCTTATTCTTGGGCCCCTGTAGCAGGTGGCTACGTGGCATGGGTGGAGCCACCAATCCTCAGGTCCCTGATGTGGGTAGGTGAAGACCCTGCTTAATGGGCAGAAAAATGTCAAATGTCACAAACCTGCCACTTCTCAGCTGAAGCTACTGAAGTTAGACTTCATGTATATACCCTGTTGTACTGGGGTAATGAGAGCCTACACTGTTGAAATGGGCCCACACAAGTCTATGCAGCGGGAGAAGCATTCAAAGTGTGTGCATCCCTTATGCCTGTGCCAAGGCAAACGAGCTGTGCCTACCCTGAGTTCCTAGCATAGAGGAGCTGGAATATTATTTTTTCCCGTGTTCGTTAATCTGTTCACTCTCCAAAGCCGGGAGAATGGCTCAGGGCACGTGACGGGTCCTACTTCTGGCCCAGGAAACCAGGCAGTTGCTGAAGACAGTCCAGGAACCAGTACAGAGCAGGAAGTGGGGAGGAAGTGAGAGAGACGTTTTTCCCTAAGTGGGGTGTTTCTCAACCGCAATGGTAGGCCGGATGCAAGTACTTATCTTTCGCCAATCCAGGGCTGCTTCTCACTGGTTCTAGATGGCCAAGTAGACCCTCTGCTGCTGCGTCTCTCCTGGTTCGAAAACGCCTCCCAAGCGCTACTGCCAGCCTGCATCACTGCTCACACCTGAGCTGATCCGGGCTGAAGGGCTCAGACTCTCGCCAGGTCAGGTCTGGCAAGTCCTCACTGCTTCTGAACCCTCTCTACCTACCCCTGCCACTCAGACCAGTTCCTCAACTTTGTCTTTTGTGTTCAGGGCTGTTAGACTGTCATATATAATCGATTCACTTGTTTTTTTGGGTCTCTGTTGTAAGAGGAACACTAAAAGCGTTTGGCTATGCCGCAATCTTGGCCCCGCATGTTTTCTTCTGTCTTTAAACCTTTTCTTGATTTCTTTTAACAGTGGTCTTATACGATGTTTGTCCTTTTGCGACTGACTAAATTGACTCAGTATAATGACCTCCAGATCCCTACCTGTTGTACGACATTTCACAGCTTCATTGCTGTTCTTTATCATTGCGTAGTATACCACTGTTTGAATATACCATAACTTGTTTATCCATTCGTCCATTGAGGGGCACTAGTTGTTTCCATCTTTTTGCTATTGTGAACAGTGCTGCAATTACATGGGTGTGCATATATCTATTCATCTGACGGCTCTTATTTCTCTAGGATATATTCCAAGGAGCTGGACTGCTGGATAATAGGAAACTTCTATTTCTAGATTTTTAAGGAAGCGCCAAATCGATTTCCAAAGTGGTTTTACCATTTTACATTCCCACCAACAGTGTATTAAGTGTTCCAGTCTCTGCACAACCTCTCCAGCATTTATTATTTTGTATTTTTTGGATCAATGCTAGACTTGTTGGGGTGAGATGGTATCTCATTCTGGTTTTGATTTGTATTTATCTAATGCCTAATGATCGTGAGCATTTCTTCGTGTGTCAGTTACCCGCCTGAATGTCTTCTTTCTGAAGTAGCTGTTCATGTCCTTTGTCCAGTTTTTAACTGGGTTGTCTTTTTGTTGATGAGGTTTTGCAGTACCTTGTAAATTTTAGAAATTAGACACTAATCGGATTTGTCGTAGCCAAAATTTTTTCCCCAGTCTGTACGTTGTCTTTTGACTCTTTTGGTGAAGTCTTTTGATAAGCACTAAACGTTTGATTTTTAGGAGCTCCCAGTTATCTAGTCTGTCTTCTGGCCCTTATGCACGGTTACTTATGGTTCATATTGTATTTATGCCATTTATTAGGGCTCCCAGTGTTATACCTACTTTTTCCTCCAAGATCTTTATTGTTTTCGATTTGTATTTAGGTCTTTGATGCATTTTGAGTTCGTTTTTGTGCATGGTGTGAGGTATGGGTCTTGTTTCAGTTTTTTGCAGATGGATATCTAATTATGACAGCATCATTTGTTAAAGAGACTGTCTTTTTCCTCAGTCAATGGACTTTGGTCCTTTGTCAAATATCAGCTGCTCATAGATGGATGTATTTATGTCTGGATTCTCAATTCTGTTCCACTGGTCTATGTATCTGTTGTTGTACCAGTACCAGGCTGTTTTGACTACCGAGGCGGTAAAATAGGTTCTAGAATCAGGTAGTTTGAGGCCTCCCACATTGTTCTTCTTCTTGAGTAATGCTTTACTTATCCAGGGCCTCTTCCCTTTCCATATGAAGTTGGTGATTTGTTTCTCCATCTCATTAAAAAATGCTGTTGGATTTTGGATCAGGATTGCATTGTATCTATAGATCACTTTGGGTAGAACTGACATGCTCACAATGTTGAGTCCTCCTATCCATGAGGAAGGTATGATTTCCACTTATGCAGGTCTCTCTTAGTTTCTTGCTGTAGTGTCTTGTAGTTTTCGTTGTATAGGTGTTTTACATCGCTGGTTAGATTTATTCCTAAATATTTTATCTTCTTGGAGGCTACTGTAAATGGTATTTATTTGGTGAATTCCTCTTCGAAGTTTTCTTTGTTGGTTTAGAATAGTCCAACTGATTTTTGTATGCTTACCTCGTATCCTGATGCTTTGCTGAGCAATCTTCCATTAGTTCCAGTAGTTTTCTTGTGGATTCTTTGGGGTTTTCTGTGTATAAGGTCATATCATCTGCAAATAGAGATACTCTGACTTCTTCCCTACCAAATCTGGATGCCCTTTATTTCTTTTTCTAGCCTAATTACTCTAGCTAGGCCCTCCAGCACAATGTTGAATAAGAGTGGTGATAAAGGGCATCCTCGTCTGGTTTCCGTTCTCAAGGGGAATGCTTTCAAAGTCTCTACATTTAGGATGATGTTGGCCGGTGGCTTTGTAGAAATGCCCATAATTATACTGAGGAATTTCTTTTCTAGTCCTATTTTGTTGAGAGTTTTTAACATGAATGGGTGTGGAACTTTGTCAAATGCCTTTTCTGCATCGATTGAACCATCCCGGCATGCCAGGTATAAGTCCCATGGGATCATGGTGAATTATTTTTTGATATGTTGCTTTATTCTACTGGCCAGAATTTTGCTGAGGATTTTTGCGTCAATGTTCATGAGGGATACTGGTCTGTAATAGTCTTTTTCTGTGGTGTCTTTACCCGGTTTTGGTATCAGGGTTATACTGGCTTCACAGAATGAGTTTGGCAGTATTCCATCCTTTTCTATGCTCTGAATGACCTTTAGTAGTAGTGGTGTCAACTCTTCTCTGAAAGGTTGGTAGAATTTTCCAGTGAAGCCATCCAGGCCAGGGGTTTCTTTTCTTGGGAGTTTCAAAACTACCTTTTCAATCTCTTCTTTTGTTATGGATTTATTTAGTTGTTCTACCTCTGCTTGTGTTAGTTTAGGTAGGTAGGTAGTTTCTAGAAATTTGTCCATTTCCTCTAGGTTTTCAAATTTTTTAGAGTACAATTTTTCATAGTATTCTGTCATGATTCTTTTTATTTCAGTTGGTTGTGTTGTAGTGTCACCCATCTCATTTCTTCAATGGGTTATTTGCTTCCTTTCTTATTTTTCTTTTGTCAATTTGGCCAATGGTTTGTTGATTTTACCGAATTTTTCAAAGAACCAACTTTTGGTCTTACTGAGTTTTTCTAATGTTTTTCTGTTCTCTATTTCATTTATTTCTGTTCGAATCTTTATTACTGCCTTCCTTCTGGTGATAGCGGGCTTCTTTTGCTGCTTGCTTTCTATTTGTTCAAGTTGTAGGGTGAAAGTTTTGATCTGAATGCTTTTTTTGATATGTATGTCTACTGCTCTAAATTGTCCTCTGGGCACTGCTTTTATTGTGTCCCAAATGATTTGGTAAGCAGAGTTTCCATCCTCATTTGATTCTAGGAATTTATTTCATCTCTCATTTCTTCTATTACCCACTGGTTTTTAAGTAAGGTTTTATTCAGTTTCCATATATTCAACTTTTCTTCTTGATTTTCTGTTACTAACTTCAACCCTTGTAGCGCTGTGATCACAGAAGATGCTCTGCATTATTTCAATGGTTTCGATTTCATTGAGGGTGCCTTTGTGGCCTATAATGTAGTCTATTCTGGAGAATGATCGATGTCCACTGAAAATGAAAGTATACTTAGCTGCTGGTGGGTGAAATGTTCTGTATATGTCTGTAAGGTCAAGTTTGCTGAGTGTGACAATTAGATCTTCTATATCTTTAATTTCCTTCTAGTTCTTCTCTCCTTCACCGATAGTGATTTGTTGAAGTCTTCTACTACTATTGTGTAAGTGTCTACTTCTCTTTTCAGTGTGGTTAGAGTTTGTTTTACGCATTTTGGAGCTCTGTCACTGGGTTGGTATATATTTATTATCGTTATGCCCTCTTGGTGAATTGACACTTCAATCATTTTATAATCTCTTTCCTTATCATTTATGGTGGATTTTACCTTAAAGTCTATTTTACCAGAGATTAATATTGCCACTCTTGCTTCTTTTTGGTTGTTTGCTTACTTTTTTCCATCCTTTGATTTTTAATTTGTTATGTCTTTGTGTCTAAGGTGTGTCTGCTGTGACAGTGTATTAATGGGTCATTTCCTTAATCCATTATACTACTCTCTGTCTCTTTACTGGTACAATTAAGCCATTTACATTTAGTGTGTGAGTGTCTGAGTGTGTGAGTGTGTGAGTGTGTGTGTGTGTGAGACACTGACGATTTCTTTGTTCCACTTAATTTTCTGTGTAATTTCTGTTTGTTTGTGGATGTTCTTTTCATTTATTTTATTGTTCATTTTGTGATCACTAAGACATTTTGTTCTTGGTTTTTATTTTGACGTACTCTTTGTGGTTACCTTGAAATTTACTTTTAACTTCCTAAGTTTAGAACAGTCTTTTATTTCTTGATATCACCTTAACTTCCTCTCCATTTGAAAGTTCTATACCTACACTATTTACTCCTTCTCTTTGTTTAGACATTGTCATTTACAGATTGGTATCTCTGCTTCCACTTTCAGTCTTCTAGCTTTGTTTTAATTTTGAGAATTGTTTATCTAGGCTGGTATCTTGCTCATGCTGTTCTGTGTCCTAACCTCAGGTAGTTGTGTGATGTTGTTGGTTCTCTGTCCTAAGGACTTCCTTTAATATTTCTTATAAAGTTGTTCTGATTTTTATGAATTCCATTAGTTTCTGTTTATCTAGAAATGTCTTGATTTCTGCATCATATTTCAGAGATAATTTTGCTGGATATGTAATTCTTGGTTGGCAATTTTTTTTTCTTTCAAGGTTTTATCTAAGTCATCCCACTGTCTTCTTGACTACATGACTTCTGCTGAGTAATCAGAGCTTATTATTATTGGTTCCTCTTTGTAGGTGGCCATTTGTTCTTCCTGAGTTGCTCTCAGGATTCTTTGCCTTTGGTTTTGCTTAAGTTTGATTAGGATGTATCTTGGTGACTTTTTATTGGGGTCTATCACATAAGGAGTTCACTAAGCTTCTTGGATAAGTATCTTCTTGTTTTTCATGACATAAGGGAAGTTTTTATCAGCAAAAAAACCTTTAACATTTCTGTTTTCTATTGCCTACCCCTGTTCTGGAACTCCTACCACACGTAAATTTTTCCTCGTTAGTTTCCCACATAATTCTTAGGGTTTCTTTCTTTCTGATTTTTCCTCAAACAAACAGGTGTCAAGGGATTTGTCCTCCATTTTGCTAAGTCTGTCTTCCAGTATTCAATTCTGCTCTTATACTTTTCTATTAAGTTGTCTATTACTCAAATTTTACTGTTGCGCTTTTTGGATCTGCTGTTTTTGTATGGTATCTAATTGTCTACTTATTTTGTCATTTTCCTTTTATATTGTTTTCCTGTATTGTTTTGTCTGTGTTTTCCTTGATCTCTAAGAGAACACTGTATGTTAGTCTTCTCAATTCTTCATCAAGTAGTTTCATTACCATTTCTTCCTCCAGAAGGTTTTCTGGTTCTTTATTTTGGTCACTTGTTGGAGCTACCCTGACCTGCTTCTTTATGAGATTTTATATCGTCTGTTGTCTCTGAAACATAAAGGTGTTATTTATTGACTTTATTGTATGTTGTTTGCTGTATCCTGTTTCTTTGCTTTGTTTTGATATATCCAAGCAGGCAGGGTATGTGTGCTACTGTGGTCACTAATCTGGCCGCACTGGAGCTCTCACCTCCTATCTCCGCATGGGTGGGAGTATAAGCACACCTCTGTTTGCTGGCCTTGGGCGGCTGAGAATGTAGCTGGTGCTTCCGGTAAGATGTGTCTGTCCAACCAGTCATCTGGGCACGGGTACAGAAAGCATTCTCACTGGTCACTGGACTGGGTGTTGTGTATATACACTGTCACTATCTGGGTGTTCTGGACAAGGGTGCCGAGGTCACCACCAGGTGGGTGGCACAGAAACTCTGATGGTCCCAGGCAGGCTGGGCTGAGCTGAGCAGCGGTGGTCGGAGCAGCATAAGCCTCCAGTTACTGGGTGGGTGGGGAGCTACAGGGGGCAAGGCAGGGAGGATGCCACCTTCCACAAATGCCTAGTTGGAAAGCATGTCCGTCTGCTAGAGTGTGCTGCGGAGGAGGGTGTGCCACAAGTCCTTGAGCCTGCAGCTGAAGTGGCTGGAAGGAACAGGGGGCGCTGCTGGTTCTGCGGGCCCTGGCAAGGATGGCTAGGCATAGGAGGGCGCAGATGCCTCTGTTCACCAGGTCAGGGAGGCGAGGGAGGTGGGTGATGGGCGTTCAAGTGCACGGGCACGCAGTCGCTCTGGCTTGCCTTGCTGGGGGGGCGGTGACAGGCAGGCTAGCAGATGAGCACGTGTGCATCATCAGGAAGGACTGGGTGGGCAGACAAAACTGCACTGGAACAGCCTGCTTTTGCTTGCTTGGGTCAGTAGACAAGAAGGGCTGAGCCGGTGGTTAGGTCTGTGCCAGAGCAACCTGCCAGCACTTGGCACAGCTGGGCGATGGGAGAGGCAGGAAAGGCTGGGCATGTGGCCAAAGCCACACCAGAGTGGTCTTCTGGTGTTTGGTGGGGTCAGCAGGTGAGAAGGGAGGGGCAAGCAGAGCGGATCCATGTCGGATCGGCCTACCAGCGCTTGGCTTGAAAGGAGAGGCAGGCAGCTGGTTAGCACCAGAGCAGCCTGCCAGCACTCAGCTCAATCGTACAGGGTGGCCAAAGCCACACTGAAGCAGCCTACCAGCACTTGGCTTGATTGGGCAGGCAAGAAAGGTGAGAAAGGTGGGAAGTGGGGCCAGGTTTACCCTGGAGCGGCCTGCCAATGCTGGACTTGATCAGGAGTGTAGGAAAGGAGGAGTGGCAGCCAGTCTGTGCCAGAGCACACTACTGGCGCTCAGCTTGAGCGGCTGGGTAGGAAAGGCAGGGCAGGTAGCTAAAACTGTGCTGGGGCAGCCTACCAGTATACGGCACATTTATTCAGGCTAGTAGGAAGGGATGGGTGGCTAGGTTGGCACTATAGCAGCCTGCCGGCGCTCAGTGTGGCCGAGTGGGCAGGGAAGTCGAGGCAGCTGACCAGGTGTGGGGGAAGGGACAGGCTGTGCTATTATCCCCAGCGGTCTCAGGTGCAAAGATGGGGGGGTTTGCGCTGCTGTTCGCCTGGTTTTACTTTGGATGTGTCTCCTCAGTTTCTGTGTCTTGATGGGAATTCCATGAAGTTGCCTCCTATACTCCTTACACCTGGGATCACGGCTGTCTTTGTCCCAAGATGGCCACGTTGTGCCGGGCTTGTTGGCTAAGCACCTCAGCTCCGTCCCTTCTTGTTTGCCATTTCCAGTCAGTTTCTTTTTCTACTCGCCGTTCAATCTAGATTTTATCCCTTCAGCTGATGCTCAGGGTTCCAGGACTGACATCTGTATCTGCTTTACTTGGTTTTTTGGGTCTTTGCTGCAAAGCGACGGCGTAGTGTCTCTGTCTAGTCAACCATCTTGGCTCCCCCCTCCTCTACTTTAATTTTTATTGTGGTAAACCATATGTTACAAAACATTTCAACCACTTTTTATATGTATAATTCAGTAAAATTAATTACATTCACCATGTTATACAACAATCATTGTTCATATTCAATTATTTTCATTACCCTTAACAAAAACTCTGTACCCCTTAAGAATGGGAAATTTTTTAATTAAGGAAACTAATGGGAATTATCTAAAAATTGTCATAATAAGCAATTTCTCAAAACATATTGATACCTCTTATAAATCTCTACTTATTAATCTGAATCATAAAATGTTTAATTACTGCGTTTAAAACAGTATTCTTTCAAAAACAAAAATAATCTCTTACCTGTTTAACATCTCGAACAAGGTGAAACAGCATTGGATTGGTTGGACCTTGTTTCTTTAGCGAGAAAGAAACAGACCAAATTATTATTTTTTACTTCTAAAATATCTTAAGCAATTTTCTTTTTGTTACTGATAGGACTTTTATGAACCTTGTTATATACATTACCTTACTTTTATTTCCTTAAGTTATGTTCATATAAATGGAACCAAAAAAGAATATTATCATTTCATATAGCCATATTTACTTCCAACATGATGAATAATTTCAAAGTATCACTCAAATGACACATAATGTTTTGTTTTGTAACAGTCCAGACAACATTGCAAGTTTAACAATTCTGTATTTTAGACATTTAAGAAAGTATCTTTCCACTTCTTTCACTGGTAATTGAGCAGCTCATTCACTTTCTTGTTAAAATATCTGTACCTGTTTCTACCACTAATCAAGTCATCTCAATAATTTAAATTTTGGGGTAACCAGCCTTTATACATTAAGGTATACCTTATTTTTCCTAACATCTTATTTCCCTTTATGTATATCATTAAACGTGGATCAAACACAAGTTTTCATTTTACTTACTCATCTCATTTTAATGGCATCCTGTATTTTGAAAACATATCAAAAACGTTATCTTCCAGACCAAGACTGAAGTAAATGAGCAAAAATATATTCCACTAAACTTTCTAGGCAGTGCTTTGACTCATCTAGAATTTATTGCAAAAAATTCTGCATGGCACACATCAAGTAGCTTACTCACAATACCTTAAATTCTACTGTACTGAGATTTTCTGCCACTTCTATGCTTTTAATTTTTTAATATGAGAGGTCATGATAATAATCAATTAAAATTAATCAACTTTTCTATTTTGATCAACTCTACTTAGTAATATATTTTTGAATCTTACTGGGTAAATCTACCATTATTTTTTTGAAAAACTGTTTTGACACTCCTAGCTTTCAAGATCTATGTAATATCTAACGATTACTAAAATTGGTAATTTATATAAATGATATTTCATCTTACCTTATTTTTAACATTATTTAGTTCAGCCACTCAGAAACTGATTTCTCTCTGACCACCCTCCCCACAAATTGACTTTTGCATTTTTCCCCATATAAAACTTTATACATACATTGTTACATAACTCCAACTGCTCTCCCCAATCTGTGACAGCATACTCCTCCTTTCCACCCCTGATTCCCCACGTCCATTCAACCAGCTCCTAATCCTATCTGCACTCCCATCTCACCTTTGGACAGAAGCTGCCCATTTAGTCCATTCTATCTACTGGAGCTAAGAGGCAAACTCCTCACAAGGATCACTTTATGTCCCACAGTCCAGTCCAATCCCTGTCTAAAGAGGTGGCCCTGGAAATTGTTTTAGTAATGGGCTGACAGAGAATCCAGGGGCCATGCTTTCTGGGGTTCCTCCAGTTTCAGTCAGACCATTAAGTCTGGTCTTCTTACTAGAATATGAGTTCTGCACCCCACCTTTTTCCTGCTCCATCAGGGGACACTCTGTTGCATTCCCTGTCAGGGCAGTCATTGGTGACACCCGGGCACCATCTAGTTCTTCTGGTCTCAGGCTGATGAAGTCTCTGGTTTAAGTGGCCCTTCCTGTCTCTTAGACTAATACTTTCCTTGTATCTTTAGTGTTCTTCATTCTCCTTTACTCCAGATGGCTGTGACCAATGGATGCATCTTAGACGGCCGCTTGCAAGCTTTTACGACCCCAAGCGCCACTCACCAAAGTAGAATGCAGAACATTTTCTTAATAAGCTTTGTTATGCCAGTTAACCTAGATGTCCCCTGAAAGCATGGTTCCCAGACCCCTACCCCTGCTACTCTATCGCTCCAAGTATTTGATTGTATTCAGGCAACTTCTTAGCCTTGGTTTAGTCCAGTTGTGCTGACTACCCCTGTAGTGTGTGCTGTCCTTCTCTTCACCTAATTCTTATCTACTATCTAGTTAGTTAATAGCCCTCACCCTCGCTCCCTACCCTCATAACCATCAAAGAATATTTTCTTCTGCGTTTAAACCTTTTACTGAGTTCTTATAATAGTGATCTTATATATCTGTCCTTCTGTGACTGACTAAATTCACTCAGCATAATGTTCTCCAGATTCCTCCATGTTATGTTTCACAGCTTCATCATTGTTCTTTATCGCTGCATAGTATTCCACTGCGTGGATATACCATAATTCGTTTATCCATTCATCCACTGATGGGCACCTACGTTGTTTCCATCTTTTTGCAATTGTGAACAGTGCTGCGATGAACATGGGTGTGCATATATCTACTCGTATGACGACTATTACTTCTATATGATATATTACAAGGTGTGGGACAGCTGGATCGTATAGTACCTTTATTTCTAGCTTTTTAAGGAGGCCAAATCGACTTCCAAAGTGCTTGTACCATTTTACATTCCCACCAACAGTGTGTAAGTGTTCCAGTCTCTCCACAACCTCTCCAGCATTTACTATTTTGTGTTTTTTGGATTAATACTAGTCTTCTTGGGGTGAGATGATATCTCATTGCAGTTTTGATCTGCATTTCTCTAATGGCTAATGATTGCAAGCATTTATTTCTTCATCTGTCTGTTAGCCGCCTGAATATCTTCTTTGGCAAAGCGCCTGTTAATATCCTTTGCACATTTTTAAACTGGGATATTTGTCTTTTGTTACTGAAGGTTTGCAGTATCTCACAGAATTTAGAGATTAGACGCTGATCGGATTTGTTGTAGCCAAAATTTTTTTCCCACTCTCTAGGTTATCTTTTGACTCTTTTGCTGAAGTCTTTCAATGAGTCTAAGTGTTTGATTTTTAGGAGCTCCCACTTATCTGATCTCTCTTCTGGTGCTTGTGGATTGTTACTTATGGTTCATATTCTGTTTATGCCGCATATTACGGCTCCTAGTGTTGTCCCTATTTTTTCTTTCATGATCTTCATTGTTTTTGATTTTATATTTAAGTCTTTCATCCAGTGTGAGTTAGTTTTTGTGCATGGTGTGAGGTATGGGTCTTGTTTCAGTTTTCTGCACATGGATATCCAGTTAGCCAGCACCGTATGTTAAAGAGACTGTCTTTCCCCCAATTAACAGACTCTGGGCTTGGTCAAACATCAGCTGCTCACAGGTGGATGAATTTATGTCTGGGTTCTCAATTCTGATCCATTGGTCTATGTATCTGTTGTTGTACCAGTACCAGGCTGTTTTGACTACCGAGGCAGTAAAATAGGTTCTAGAATCAGGTAGTTTGAGGCCTCCCACATTGTTCTTCTTCTTGAGTAATGCTTTACTTATCCAGGGCCTCTTCCCTTTCTATATGAAGCTGGTGATCTGTTTCTCCATCTCATTAAAAAATGCCGGTGGAATTTGGATTGGGATTGCATTGTATCTGTCAATTGCTATGGGTAGAACTGACATATGCACTATGTTCAGTATACCTATCCGTGATCAAGGTATGTTTTTCCACTTATGCAGGTCTCTTTTGGTTTCTTACCGTAGTGTCTTTTAGTTTTCATTGTATAGGTCTCTTACATCTCTGGTTATATTTAATCCTATTTTATCTTCTTGGGGGCTATTGTAAATGGTATTGATTTGGTGACTTCTTCTTCAAGGTTCTCTTTGTTGGTGTAAAAGAATCCAACTGTCTTTTGTATGTTTATCTTGAACCTGAAACTTTGCTAAAATCTTCTATTAGAGTTCCAGTAGTTTTCTTTAGTGTTTTCTTTGTATAAGATCATCTGCAAACAGAGATACTTTCACTTCTTCCCTACCAATTTGGATGCCCTTTATTTCTTTTTCTAGCCTAACTGCTCTGGCTATGACCTTCAGCACAATGTTGAATAAGAGTGGTGATACAGGGCATCCTTGTCTGTTCCTGTTCTAAAGGGGAATGTTTCAAAGTCTCTCCATTTCGGCTGATGTGGGTGTTGGCTTTGCATAAATGTCCTTATTATATTCAGGAAAGTCCCTTCTATTCCTATTTTACTGAGACTTTCTATCATGAATGGGTGTTGGACTTTCTCAATTGTCTTTTCTACATTAATTGATAAGATCATGTAGGTCTTTTCTTTTATTAGTATGATGGATTACAGTGACTGCTTTTCTAATGTTGAATCATCGCTCCATACCTACTATAAATCTCACTGGATCATGATGAATTATTTTTTTAATATGTTGCTGAATTCTATAGGCTAGAATTTTTTAGAAGATTTCTGCATGAACGTTCATAAGAAATACTGGTCTGCAATTTTCTTTTTTTGTGGTGTCTTTACCTGGTTTTGGTATCAGGGTTATGCTGGCTTTACAGAAAGAGTTTGGGAGTATTCCATGCTTTTCTATGCCCTGAAATACCTTTCGTAGTAGTGGTGTTAACCCTTCTCTGAAAGTTTGGTAGAATTCTCCAGTGAAGACATCGGGCCAGGGCTTTTTTTGGTTGGGAATTTTTAAATTACCTTTTCAACCTATTCTTTTATTATGGGTTTATTTAGTTGTTTTACCTCTGTTTATGTCAATTTAAGTAGGTAGTGAGTTTCTAGAAATTTGTCCATTTCCCGTAGGTTTTCAAATTTGTCAAAGAGTACAATTTTTCATAGTATTTTGTTATGATTCTTTTAATTTCAGTTTCTGTTGTGATATCACCCATCTCATTTCTTATACGGGTTATCTGCTTCCTCTCCTGTTTTTCTTTTATCAGTTTGGCCAATGGTTTATCAATTTTGTGGATCTTTTCAAAGAATCAGCTTTTGGTCTTGTTAACTCTTTCAATTGTCTTTCTATTCTCTATTTCATTTAATTCTGCTCTCATTCTTATTATTTCCTTTCTTCTGGCACCTGAGGGCTTCTTTAAATGCTATCTTTCTACTTATTCCAGTTGTAGGGTTAATGTTTTGATTATGGCTCTTTCTTCTTTTTGGATGAGTGCACTGATTGCTATAAACTGACCTCTGCACACTGCTTTCACTGCATCCCATAGGTTCTGGTAGGATGTGTTTTCATTCTTGTTTGATTCTGTGAATTTCTTTATTCCATCCTTAATTTCTTCTGTAACGCAGTAGTTTTTGAGCACGGAGTTGTTCAGTTTCCACGTGTTTGACTTTTTCTTGCCTTTTCTGTAGTTCATTTCTACTTTTATGGCTTTATAGTCAGAAAAGATGCTTTGTAATATTTCAATGGTTTGGATTTTATTAAGGCTTGCTTTATGGCTAATATGTGGTCTATTCAGGAGAATGTCCCATGTGCGTTGGAAAAGAAGGTATACCTGGCTGCTGCCGGGTGGAGGGTTTGGTGTATGTTTATGTATCATGTTGGCTGACTGTAGCATTTATCTCTTCCGTGTCTTTGTTGAGCTTCTTTCTGGATGTTCTGTCCTCCACCGAAAGTGGTGTGTTGAAGTCTCCTACTACTATTGCGGAGCTGTCTATACCTATTTTCAGTGCTGTTACAGTTTGTTTTATGTATTTTGGAGCCCTGTCTTTGGGTGCATAAATATTTATTATAGTTATGTCCTCCAGGTGTACTGACCCTTTAATCATTATATACTGTCCTTCCTTATCCTTCGTGCTGGATATTACTTTAAAGTCTATTTTATTAGAGATAAATATTGCCACTCCTGCTCTTTTTTTTACTGTTGTTTGCTTGATATATTTTTTTCCATCCTTTGAGTTGTCGTTTGTTTGTGTCTGTAAGTCTAAGGTGTGTCTCTTGTAGGCAGCATATAGATGGATGGTGTTTTTTTATCCAATCGGCCACTCTCTGTCTCTTTATTGGTGCATTTAGTCCATTTACATTCAGCACAATTATTGCTAAGTATGAGTTTAATGCTGTCATATTGATGCCTGTTTTTGTGTGTTGTTCACAGTTTCCTTGTTCCACTTAATTTTCTGTGCCGAGTTTTTTTTTCTGTATTTTCTTTGCATCTTTTTCATTGTTGTTGATACTGTGTCTGCTGAGTCTTTATATGTTTTTCTTAGTTTTTTATTTTGACTTGTAGGATTGTTAGTTTCCTTTGTGGTTACTATTTGCCCCTATTTTTCTGAGTTTATACCAGTCTTTTATTTCTTTATATCGCCTTGACTTCCTCTTCATATGAAAAATCTATATCTACATTTTTTAAGTCCCTCTTTTCTGTTTTAATGTTGTCATCTTTTACATACTGACATCTTTTTCCCTATTTTCAGTGCTTTAGCTGATTTACTTTTGTGACCTCCCTTTCTGGGTTGATGTCTGGTGGCTCTGTCCTGTGTTCTAGTCTTGGGTTGTTATCTGATGTTACTGATTTTCTAACCGGAGGACTCCCTTTAGTATTTCTTGTAATTTTGGTTTGGTTTTTGCAAATTCCCTAAACTTCTGTTTATCTGGAAATGCCCGAACTTCGCCATTATACTTGAGAGACAGTTTGACTGGATATATATAATTCCTGGCTGGCAGTTTTTTTCCTTCAAGGCTTTATATATGTCATCCTATTGCCTTCTTACCTGCATGGTTTCTGCTTGGTAGTCCGAGCTTATTCTTATTGACTCTCCTGTGTAAATGACTTTTCGTTCACCCCTAGCTGCTCTTAAACTTCTCTCTTTATCTTTGGTTTTGGCAAGTTTGATTAGAATATGTCTTGGTAATTTTCTTTTGCGATCTAACTTATATGGGTTTTGATGAGCATCTTGGATTGGTATCTTGTCAACTTTCATGGTATCAGGGAAGTTTTCTGCCAAAGTATCTTCAGCAATTCTCTCTGTATTTTCTGTTATCCCCCCCCATTCTAGTACTCCGATCACTCGCAGGTTACTCCTCTTGATAGAGTCTCACATAATTCTTAGGATTTCTTCATTTTTTATTTTTAAACCTTTTATCTGATTTTTCCTCAAATAAGTTGGTGTCAAGTGCTTTATCTTCAATCTCACTAATTCTGACTTCCACTGCCTCAATTCTGCTCCTATGACTTTCTATTGAGTTGTCTTATCCTGAAATTTTATTGTTAATCTTCTGGATTTCTGATTGCTGTCTCTCTATGGATTCTTGCAGCCTGTTAAATTTGTCATTATGCTCTTCTCTAATCTTTTTTATTTCTTCTGTTGTGTGTTCTGCATTTTGCTTAATTTCCTTCCTTATTTCTTAGAGTTCTGTATATTAATCTTTTGTATTCTGCCTCTGATAATTCCAAGAGATTTTCCTTCTCTGGAAAATTTCTAGATTCTTTATTTTGGGAGCTTGCTGAAGCCATCATGGATTGCCGCTGTATGTGATTTGATATTGACTGTTGTCTCAGAGCCATCAATAAGTTATTATATACATTTATTTTATGTTTGCTTTCTGTGTCCTAGCTTCTTGTTTTGTTTTGATATGCCCAAATAGGCTGCTCTTATGAACTAGTTGCATTATTCGCATCTTTGAAGCTCTACTCTCCTGTCACCAGGTGGTCAGATCTATTACTAAGTATGTGAGCTCAGGAGTCCGCCCACTCCTCTTGTATGGATTCAGCTCGGGTGCCCAGGTAGATTGCCACCAAGTGTGTGGTGTAGGCTCTCACTTACAGTCCTAAACAGGCAAGTGTGACTGATGTAGGCACAGGCATCTGGCTGCAGCAGGGGTACACACTCTGAGCAAGGCAAGGGGCTGATGGCTGTCCCCGAATGTCCAGGAGGAAGGCGTGTCCCTCTTCCCTAGAGCGCGCAGGTGGGTGTGTTTTGCAGCTGGACTATGAACACCTAATGCTGTTGGCTGTAAGGACTGGGGGGCACCTCTTATTCTTGGGCTTCTATTGCAGGTGGCTAGGTGGCAAGGGTGGAGCCACCAGTCCTCAGTCCCCTGATGTGGGTAGGTGAAGACCGTGCTTCATGGGCAGAGCAGTGTCAAATGTCAAGAACCTGCCACTTCACAGCTCAAACAGTTGAAGTTAGAGTTCCAGTACATACCGCTGTACTGCGGTAATGAGGGCCTACACTGTTAAGATGGGCCCACACAAGTCTATGCATGGGGAAAAGCACTCAAAGTCCGTGGATCCCTTATGCCTGTGCCTAGGCAAAGGAGCTGTGCCTACCCTGGGTTCCTGGCTTACGGGAGCCGGCAGTTTATTTTTTCCCCGTTTGTTAATCTGTTCACTCTCCAAGGCAGGGAGAATGGCTCCGGGCATGTGATGGATCCTACTTACAGCCCAGGGGACTTGGCAATTGCTGAAGCCGGTTCCATATCCAGTGCGGAGCAGGGAGGTAAATGGGTGCAAGGTTTTTCCCTAAAGGGGGTATTTTTGATCCGTGCAGTAGGCAGTACGCAATTACTTATCTTTCGCAGGATCGAGGGCGGCTTCTCACTGGTTCTGGATGGCTGAGTAGACTCTCAGCGGCTGGGTCTCTCCCGATGAGGAAAACGTGCCTCCTGAGTACAGCTGCTTGCCTGCCTCACTGCTCACTCCCAAGCTGATCAGGCCTGAAGGGCTCAGACTCTCGCCACGTCAGGTCTATCAACTCCTCGCTGCTTCCAAACCGTCTCTCCCTCCCCCTGCCACTCAGTCCAGTTCCTCAACTCTGCCTTTGATGTTCAGGGCTCCAAGACTGCCATATATAGCTGAATCACTTGTTTTTTCGGGTCTTTGTTGTAAAAGGGTCCATAGGAAGCGTATGACTACTCTGCCATCTCGGCCTCACCTCCTTTCTTAAATAAATGTATCTTCTAACTTAATAAGAAGTACTCAATATTTTTAATTATTAGGAATCATTTTAGTGTATTTTCTCTAGTTGTATATAAACACACAGACTTCAATTACAATTTTTCTGAGTTCTGTTTTATCTGAATCCATTAGATATAACTCCTTGGTACAAAATAAATACATTTTAGCACAGCAGTTCTCAAAATATGATTAAGAATCCCTAAAGGCCCCCCACGTTCCTTCGGGAGGTCCACGATATCAAAACTCTCTTAATAATATTAAGCTGTTACTTGTATTTTTCATTCTCATTCTCTCACAAGTATTCAGTGGTATTTTCTGAGGGCTTATTGATCTGTGGTATCTCAAGAGATTAAATTCAGAAGCAGATACAAAAATTCAAGTATCTTCTCTGAATACAGATGCTAACGAGATTTACAAAAGTCTAGAACAATCCAACTCTTCACGAAATTAATTTCTCTAAAAAATGTTATTTATGTTAACTTTTAATGGACTTATGAATTGGTAAGCAGTTTTAAATTTCTGAACTTTACTTTCTAATATGGTAAATATCCACACATAAACAAAAGCCCCTTGGAGTTCTTAATAATTTTTATGTAAAGGAGCCCTGATTCCAAAAAGTTTGAGACTACTGCTTTCTCATGTTGTTAAATCCTTAATACTTTTCAAAGCTTAATCAAAAATTAAAGCTAGTAACTTTGAGGTATGCAATTAAAAAACTTACCTGCTTTGCTAATGGGAATAATTTATATTGTTTTATATTACATTTACGTTTCAGAGATAAACTACTTCAGCGCAATGAATAACTCAATTTTTAAGTTTGTTTGCTATAGACAGGATGCACCAAAGTTCAATGTTACTGTGCAAGGTACTATTAAAGACAAAGGGGGTAGGTGGGAATAAATATATAATCTCTGCCCAAAAGAAATTTATAACCCATAGGGGAAGATATAATTGCTCTTAACTATAACACTGTTCTACGTGGAGGTAGTGACACAGCATTTGAGCTACATTCCAAACAATGAATAAAATTTCAATAAGTGAGAAGTAGCTGGAAAACACACACCAGCACTACAGAAATAGAAAATGCTTAAAAAGAAGTTTATATTTTTAGGGAACAGTAGTTAGATCACTGAAGTTCAAAAACTGTATATAGGAGAGAATAAAAAGGCCAAATAAAAAAGGCAGCTAGAGCAAAATGTGGCTAAGGGTTGAAAAATCAGGCTCAGTTTGGATATTATTATATACACAATAGAGAGCCATCAAAGGTTTTTAAACTGGAAAAAGATTATACAAAATCTATGATTACAAAAATATTTAGTTAAAAAATTGATTTGAGGAAGGATATACAGACAAGGAGATTAAATAGATTACTGCAGTAGACAATGCTGGGAAAGACCGAGTAGCACAGAGGCATCAAGAATGAAAAGGAGATAAATAGGTAGAAATTGATGACACAGCTTTATATAGATGTCAAAGTAAGAAAGCTAGGGATTTGGTCATAGTGTTCATTAAAGCACAGCTCAATACAATTCATACTGTTAATGTTAGAAAACCCAGGGGAAGGACAGTATTTACCCTCTTCAATACTAGTGGCACAACAAAATTTAAAATGAAATGGAAAATGCTTTGTGAAGGGAGTAACAAGTTTTCAGGAGCCATTTAAGAAAAATGAAAGAATATGTAAGCTAAAAGTGAGATACCACAAGGTCAAAGCCAAGACTGTAAAAACAAAACAAAATTTAAAAAAACAGAGGGAAGAAAAAATTATGTGCAATTTCCCCCATTACACAAAGAAGTCAAAAGAAACATAATAAACCTAGAATCAGGAAGTTGATCTTATAGATTAAACAAGGGGGTAAGGGAAGGGAAAAGCACACAGGGATGTTACAGGTTTAGAAGGTCTATGTCAAGTGAAATAACTATGTTTGTTTTTTATGTGGCTATATGGCGGTAGGGAAGGGCTCTAGAAACAGGAAAAGAGTTTTAGAATGCCATACAGCTAACCGACACTGAGATTTACTGTAATGTAAACTACCAGCAAGACATTAAAGGCTTATCAATAGGACTGAATATATTTAAGTAAACTGACACTTCCCCAAAATGACAAAATTCTGTCAGCAAAGACATTGAGCAGACTTACAGTGTTGTAAAGTTCTTCCAGTCTAGGAATAGTAAGGAATTTATGCATGCTTACTCCATTTTCAATAAGAAGTTTTACAAATGCAACTCTATCCATTACAAGAGCATCTAGCATAGCTTGTTCCAAGGATCCAACCTAAAAAAAAAAATCAGAATTAATAAATATATTGTTAAAGTTTTAATTACAAAAATACTTCTAAATGACAAGTCCTTAGGATTTATACCTATTTGATCCTGAACAGTTTTAGAACAAAATTAGAAAGATGGAAAAGAGTAAAAGACAGGACTTAAGACGTAAGGATAGATGAAAATACCTGTCTAGGGCAGCATTCCCAAAAAGCATTCCATAAACATTATTTCTGTAGGAGAACAAATGCTACACGGAAACAACAAAAACATCCATCATCAAGTAAATTTGGGGAAAAAATTCCTTAAAGCAATGGCTCGTAAATCTGTAGAAAAGCTTTTTGGGAGAGACTGTTTCAATAACTGGGGCCTGTTACTGACATTTAATGGGGTCCAGAAATCCACAAATCATACAATATGCTGGACAATTCCACAACAAAAAGAAACTGTCCCACATATCACACAGTTTTCTACTATACTGTTAGATGCTCATGAGTGAAAAATCTGTAATTCAGTTTTACATATAAACACAAAGTATCCTGACAGTTTTGTTATAAACGGTATTTTCAAAAAATACAATTAATCACATAAGCTAGGTAAGATTATAACTAGCTTTCTTTGGAACTTTGGAAGAAACTGTTCAACGTTAGACAAAATTGTATCTCTGAAAACAAAACATCTGTATCAGTCAGCATTAGTAGCTGTCTCTTGCAAAATTTTAGACTCCTTCACAGAATGTCAACAGATTCAAAATCAAATACTGTTAAAATAGTGGAGACACATGAAATGTACGGATTCCACTGCATATCAATAAAGGTAGCTATAATACTATTTCATGCTGTTGCTTCTATAATATTTTAACTTTGGTACCAAATGCTAAAAAATCTTTGTGATAAAAGTCAACACCTTAATTTTTTTTGCCTGTTATTTTTCAATCTTATTCTGTTCTGTGTTCAGAGATTATCACACAACTATAAAACTGCTCTACAGCAGCTTATAATATCATTTCCTGCTTCAATCTACCTTCTAGTCCTCATCACCTAACAAAAGATATGGTCTCCAACATCTTTTTAAGTATACAGACTAAATTTATATCTTACTGTGTCACAGGATTTCAAGATGAGAGGTATGTTTTCTGTGATATTTTTCATTACTCTGTTCTGTGTTATAACTGTATATATATATTTGACATTACAGTTAAAAATAAAGCCAAATTTTATATTTTCACCAAAAAAAAAAGGTCCTCCAAGGCCAACAAGGGAGCACGTTGACATGTCATGGGGTGGTTACCCAATGTCATACAACAATACGTGTACTGACTGTTTAATGAGAAAACATTTGTTCTGTAAACCTTCACCTAAAGTACAAAAGCTAGAAAATAGAAATACCATATGATCCAGCAATCCCGCTCTTAGGAACCTATCCCAGAGAAATAAGAGCCGTCACATGAATGGACATACGCACACCCATGTTCATGGCAGCATTGTTCACAACAGCAAAAAGATGGAAACAACCTAGATGCCCATCAACAGATGAAGGGATAAACAAACTATGGTACATACACACAATGGAGTATTATGTAACGATAAAGAACAATGATGAATCTGTGAAGCATCTCATATAACATGGATGAAACTAGAGGACATTATGCTGAGTGAAATAAGTCAATCACAAAAGGACAAATATTGTATGAGACCTCTATTATAAAAACTCATGAAAAGTTTACACACAAAAAGTAACAATCTTTGTCAGTTACAAGGGATGGGAGGGGTGGGGGGAATACTAAATAAGCAATAGATAAGCTGTAACTTTGCTGATGGCTAAGACAGTACACAATACTGGGGATGCCAGCACAACTTCTACAAGGAAAGGTCATAGAAGCTCCATGGACACTTCCTAACTCCCTGAGGGACTGAACTGCTAGGTGGAGGGATGTGGAGAACACGGTCTCGGGGAACATCTAGCTCAACTGGCATAACACAGTTTATAAAGACATTGTTCTACATTCTACCTTGGTGAGTAGTGTCTGGGGTCTTAAAAGCCTGTGAGCAGGCATTTGGGAGGACTCCGGCAAGACG